>NC_080855.1:2490946-3113682 GCF_030435755.1 Ochotona princeps
TCTGTATTGAGTCTCTTGGCTCTTCTACATAAAGAATCATATCATCTGCATATAGTGAGAGTTTGACTTCTTCGTTTCCCATTTGGATTCCTCTGATTTCTTTTTCTTGTCTTATGGCCTCAGCAAGTACCTCTAGGACTATGTTGAATAGTAGTGGAGAAAGTGGACATCCCTGTCTTGTTCCAGATCTCAGTGGGAAGGGTTCCAGCTTTTCTCCATTCAGTATGATGCTGGCATTGGGTTTTTCATATATGGCTTTAATTATGTTGTGGATTTTTCCATCTATGCCTACCTTGGTTAGGGTTTTTAGTAGGAAGTGGTGTTGGATTTTGTCGAAAGCTTTTTCTGCATCTATTGATACTATCATGTGATTCTTGTTTTTCAGTTTTTGGATGTAGTGTATCACATTTATGGATTTGCGAATGTTGAACCATCCCTGCATTCCAGGGATGAATCCTACTTGATCTGGATGAACGATCTGTCTGATGTGTTTTTGAATTCTGTTGGCTAGGATTTTGTTGAGAATCTTAGCATCAATGTTCATCAAAGAGATAGGTCTGTAGTTTTCCTTCTCTGTTAGTTCTCTGTCTGGTTTTGGGATTAAGGTAATGTTGGCTTCATAGAATGAGTTTGGAAGGGTTGCTTCTTTTTCTATTGTTTTGAAGAGTTTGTAGAGGATTGGGGATAATTCTGTTCGGAATGTTTTGTAGAATTCTGTAGTGAAGCCGTCTGGGCCTGGGCTTTTCTTTGTTGGGAGGTCTTTAATCACTGATTCAATCTCTACTTCAGTTATGGGTTTGTTCAGGTCGTTTGTTGCCTCTGGGCTAAGTTTTGGCAGGAGGTAGAAGTCTAAGAACTTTTCCATTTCTTGGTGATCTTCTGACTTGTTGGAGTACAGTGCTTTGTAGTAATTTCTAATTATGGCCTTAATGGATGCGGTGTCTGTTGTTATGTTGCCTTTTTCATCTTTGATGCTGTTAATTCTTGCCTTCTCTTGTTTTTTCTTTGTCAGTCGGGCCAGTGGGGTGTCTATCTTGTTTATCTTCTCAAAAAACCAGCTTTTTGATTCATTGATTTTGTGTATGGTTTTTTTTATTTCTATCTGGTTGATTTCCTCCCTTGTTTTGATGATTTCTTGTTTCCTGTTGTGTGTGGGGCACTTCTGCTGTTGTTTTTCCAATTCCTGGAGGTGTGTGTTTAGTTCTTGTATTTGGCGCCTCTCTTGGGCCTTGACATGAGCTCCAATTGCGATGAGTTTACCCCGTAGCACTGCTTTGGCAGTGTCCCACAAATTTTGGAATGTTGTGTCAGAGTTTTCATTGGTTTCCATAAATTTTTTGATCTCATCTTTAATTTCTTCCCTGATCCATTGTTCGTTTAATAGCATATTGTTCAGCCTCCAAGAGTTTCTGTATTTCCTGGGGCATTTTGAATTGCTGATTTCCAGCTTCATTCCATGGTGGTCTGAGAGGGTACATGGTATGATTCCTATCTTTTTGAAGTTATTTAGGTTTGCTTTGTGTCCTATCATGTGGTCGATCCTGGAGAAGGTGCCATGCACTGCTGAAAAAAATGTATAATCTGTGGCCTTAGGATAAAAAATTCTATAAATGTCAACCAAGTCCAGTTGTTCTATTGTTTGTATGAGCTCTGTTGTTTCTTTGTTGAGTTTTTGTTTTGTTGATCTGTCTATTGTTGTTAGTGGGGTGTTAAGATCACCCACTATTATTGTGTGCATATCTATGTCTCCCCTTAAGTCCGTGAGTAATTGCTTCACGTAGCTAGGTGCGTTTGAATTTGGTGCATATATGTTCACAATGGTAATTACTTCCTGATGGATCAGTCCCTTCACCAATATATAATGTCCTTCCCTGTCCTTTTTGATGTGTGTCAGATTGAAGTCCACATCATCTGAAATTAAGACAGCTACGCCAGCCTTTTTCTCTCGTCCATTGGCATGAAATATCTGTTTCCAACCTTTCACTTTCAGCTTCTTCGAATCTCTTCTGGTTAGATGTGTCTCTTGTAGGCAACAGATAGTTGGGTGTTGTTTGATAATCCATTCTGTTAATCTATGTCTTTTGATTGGTGAGTTCAGGCCATTTGTGTTAAGAGTTAAAATTGAGAGGTTGTGATTTTGCCCTGCCATACTTGTTTTTGTGGGTGTTGATATCTGTGTAATTGCCCTTCCTTGTGTGGACTTTAGTGGGGAGATCTTCCTGTTTGCCATCTTTGCTTATGATTCACCTCCTTTTTTTCTGGATTTAGTGCATTTCTAAGGAGATTTTGTAGAGCTGGTTTTGTGCTGGCATATTCTTCTAATTTCTCTTTGCTGTGAAAGTATTTGATTTCGTTCTCAAATATAAATGAGATCTTTGCTGGGTATAATATTCTTGGTTGACAGTTGTTCTGATTCAGGATTTGGAAGATCTTTGTCCATTCTCTTCTTGCTTGTAAAGTCTCTTCAGAGAAGTCAGCAGTGATCCTGATTGGTTTTCCCCGGTATGTGATCTTTTCTCTGCTTCGTACTTGTCTCAGGATTCTTTCTTTGTCTTCATTGGAGTGGAACTTGAGCACCATATGTCTGGGTGAAGATCGCTTTGGGTCATATCTGCTGGGAGTCCTCTGACCGTCCTGGATTTGGGCTGGGTTTATGTTCCAAGTGTTTTGGAAGTTTTCCTGTATAATTTCGTCGAGCACCATTTGCATTCCTGACTCTTTTTCCGCTCCTTCAGGAAGGCCAATAATCCTAATATTTGATTTTCTGAGGTTGTCTTTCATTTCTTGTATGGTCTTATTGGCTTTGTTCAGACTTGTCTCCAGCTGTTTAATGAACTGGGTGTGTTCGTTTTGTGTGTCTTCCGTTTCAGAGATCCTCTCTTCTGCTGTATTTGTTCTGTTGGTTAGGCTCTCAATTTTGTGCTCTAAGTCAAGGATTTTACTTTTCATTTGTTGTATTTCTGAGGTTATGTGGTTCTTGAATTCCTTGAAGTCCTCCCAGTTCTTCTCATTGTCTCTGACATATTTTAACATTATTTTTTTGAATTCCTTGTCTGGTAGATCTTCTATGTCTTCATCTCGCATCTCCGAAATAGACATTGGCTTTTGATCCTTTATTGGTAGGGTGTTGGCACTCTCATCTGGATCATTACCTTTTCTGGTATTTCTTCTCATTGTGTTAGTGTTTCTTTTTTTGAGAGACCTAGGCACCAGTATGCTGAGGGGTCTCCAAGCACTATCCTGTAGAGATCGGAGTCTGCAGGCGTGGAGTAGCAGGGTGTGGGAATTTTCAAGGCACTTTTGGTGCGTCTCCAGAACACTGGACCTCAGGGCGCCACTTCCAGGGTCCAGCAGATTCAAAGCGCACTCTCAGCTCGTCCCCTACAGGTATGCTACCACAGGGCGTGGGGGAGTGAAGGCACTCTCTGTGTGCGCCCCCTGTGCGCAGGATCACAAGGCTCGGAGCACGGGACTATAGGGCGTGGGGTATTCCAGGTGCTCTCTGGAGGCGCCTCCTGCGCAGGCCCGCCCACCCCAGCGCTTGCAGGGGACTGACCGCCCCAGCGCTAGCACGGGACTGCCCAGCCCAGAGGCGTGCTTGGGTTCCTGTGGGATAGCACCGCCCAGCTGAGTGCCACACCGCAAAGGCACGGGGGAGTATTCAGTGTGCCTTTTGCCTTTCTCCCATACACAGCTTTGGCAGTTTCAAGGCACTCTCCCGGTGTCTCTAGACGCTGGCGTCTCGGGGGGGGAGGGGCGGGGAGACGAGCACCAATTGTGTTCAGGCTCTGTGCATGCCCCTGGGGGGCCAACTCCCGAAGCCTCCAACCCACCACTGTCCCCACCCAACTCACTCAAACCTCAGGTTCTTGCAGTTTGCCTCTTCCTCTGGTGGGAACCCTCGCCGCGGATGCGTCTCTCAGCTACTGCGTCTGTTGCTGGTCTCGGCGGGTGTAGGCGGGTGGAACCTGGAGGCTGTGGCGGTCCCGGCGGGGCTTGGCGACCAGGGTGGGCGGATGCCAGCGGGTCCCGGTGACTCAGGGTCCTGGTGTACGCAGCGGGGGGAGTCCTGGCGGGTCCTGGTGACCAGGGTGAGCAGATGCAAGCAGGTCCCGATCACCGCCTGTCCTCACGGCCACAGCGTCTGCGGGTCGGTCCGCGGCTTTCAGCGTCTGCATTCAAAGGTGACTCAGCAGGTCAGGAGCGGAAAGTCGTCTTCCCTGCCCGTCGTTTTGTTTTTCCCTGGTTGCTCTTCCGAGTTGTGTGGATTTTTTTGGTTCCACACTGTCCAGGGAACTTCACGTTCTTCTCCGTGTAGTTCTATGCTGCTCCACTTACGCTTTTGTAGCGTTGTAGCCCTCTCTGTCTGTGAGCTCTCTCACAGTCTTCCTCCTATGTCGGACATCTTGCGAGTCTCTAACAAGAACTCGCATTTACTTTTACCATATTGGTTACTCATTACTATGTCAATTAATTCCATAATGATGTAAATTTTTGCTGATGGCATGTTGGAGCTTTTAATAGATCGGGATGATACTCTGCTGGCTCTGTCGTCAGACCAGAGAGGGTATATCTAAGAAGCCGTTGAACTTGACTAGACAATAAGATGCTGGACTCTATGTTTAGTATATGCTTGCAATGGGGGAATCTCAACTGAACTTGAACTGTGGTTATGCAACAAGTTGGAGGAATCCACCATGGTGGGAGGGGTTGGGGAGGGGTGGGGAGAATCCAAGTATTTATGAAACTGTGTCACATAATGCAATGTAATTAATGAATATAAAATAAAATTTAAAAATATAAAAACACCAATGAGAAACACATGATCAGGAGTTCGAGCAATTTAAGGAATATGTCACATAGAAAATGAATCAAATGAAAGCTGATATATCAGAAATGAAGAATACCACGGAGCAAATTAAAAGTACAGTGGAGAGTCTCCAAAGTACAATGAAGCAACCAGAAGAAAGAATCCCAGAACTGAAAGATATTTCTGTCACCAAGAAAAAACAAACAAAAAGCTGGAACCAGAGCTGGATCAAGCTAAAACAAGTATTCAAGAAATGAAAGACACTAAAAGGCCCAACAAAAGAGTTATGGGACTCCCAGAAGGTACAGAAAGAGAAGGTGGGGTTAAAAGTGTGTTCGATGAAATAATAAGGGAAATTTTCCCTACTCTAAGAAAGAATTGGGAAACAACATCCAGGAGGGGCACAGAACTCCCAACAGGCTTGACCAAAAGCAATCTTCTGCACGACACATGAAAGTCAAGCACTCTTCAATTGAACATAAGATCCTTAAATGTGCACATGAAAAAAAAGTCAATTGACTTATAAGGGAATGCCAATTAAATTCACAGGAAACCTCTCACAGGAAACGCTAAAGGCCAGAAGAGAATGGAGTGACATAGTCCAGATTCTCAAGACAAAAAAATTGTCAGCCCAGGATAACATACCCAGCAAAGCTTTCCTTTGTCTTGGAAAATGAAATAAAATTCTTCCACAGTAAAGAAAAGTTAAAAGAATTTGCCTCCTCCAAAACTGCCCTACAAATGATACTTACCGATGTTCTCAGGACAGAGAAAAGGAATAGCACCCACCTAAACCAAAGGCAAATGTGAAGAACATCCCAGCAAATGGACAGCAGAAGACTAAATCAATGAACAACCCATTGCTAAAAGAACAGGACCAAATTACCACCCATTCCCATTAACCCTCAATGTAAATGGCTTAAACTCCTCAATCAAACATCATAGATCAGTAGACTGGATTAAAATAACAAAGCCCATCTATTTGTTGCTTATGGGGGTTGGGATTGGGGCGGATACATCTCACCAACAAAGATCAGATTTTGATGCTTTTTTGTTTGTTTGTTTCATCTCTTTAAAACACTTTCTTCTGATTAAATTCTTCAACAACTCATAGATCACACAGTAGCATTATTTTCTTCAAGAGGGTTCATGATTCTCTTCATTGCTTCAGTGACACATTAGGCATTCAGTAGCATGTTATTTAACTTCATGGCATTTTTTATTTCTTTCTTCTTTCCTGCTGTTGATTTTGTACTGTGGCTTTTCATTTAAGGGGATGCATAGTGACTGTGTAATGGAGACAGTCATCCAGATGTGAGGACACAATGCAGTATGCATCTCTACTTCCAGACAAAGATGGACTCCCAATGAAACTGTTTACTATATTCTGACAATATAATGCTGGACTTTCTGCCATTATCCATGTCCACAATGATGGACATACACATTCATACACATTGCATATGAAGAACTATACTATAGTAATAATATAGGAGAACTCATTGAGGTTGGAGGAACTTGGGTAGGGTATAAGGGAAATCCCACATTCTATGGAATTATATCATAAAATGATCATAATAAAAATGAAAAATGAATGTTAACACCTGTAACTGTTACTAAAGAACTGTGCTACTGTAATAATATAGGAAAAAAGGTAGGAATGAGAATAGGAAGGGAAGCAGGGGAGGAAATAATCCCTAAACCTACAAAATTGTACCATGGTAAATAATCATTACAATCTAATGAAAAACTTTTAAAAAGAAAAAAAAAACTTGTGTTCACTTTTACAAAGAAGTCAGTTTAAAATCCTAAAAATTTAAACAAAAACAAATCATACGTTTGCAGAGACTATACTCAGTTTCCCAAGCCACCTGCCTGTATCTCCAAATCCTCCTTTCAAAAACATATATCAGATATACACATTATGTAACAGAGTATAGATTTTTCCTTCAAAGAGAACTCAATACCGGAAGTTCATGTATCATGCACTTATGAGGAAACATTAGAATGGTCCAGGAATAATGAGTCTCACTCAATTAAAGAGACATAAAGGGGGCTAACATAGAGAACAGCCAGACCATGGCAGAAAGTGAAGCTAGGATCCCTGGTCAGCAAAGCCTGGACAAAGTAATGACCAACTTGGACATCAATGCCTGGGATGTATATGATCCTTGTCAGGACAAGCCTCCACACCTTTACTCTGTATACTTCACGCTAAAAGGCTCTGAGCTGAGGTTGCTGCGTATGCACTGAGTGTCTCACCAGAACAGGGAAGGTTGCAGAATACTCACCCCCACATATTTCCATACTTTTTATAGCATTTTATGTCAAAATTACACATACCCTGGGGACAGAAAGAAAAATGAAATTTTGATTATTCTACCTATAGTAAACTCTATCCTAATTCAGGCCAAAAAAAAGTGCTCCAAATAATTACAACAAGTTTAATGTTTTCTACAGTATTTACATGGAAACTCATATTCATAAACATCTGAGACTAAAGGAAAAAAGACATTTGAAGTGAAGAATTCAAAGGCACTCTTGACTTTTCCTTGAGTATCATGGAAAACTAGTGGCTTACCCTTGATACAGATATACGTAATCCTTGTCACTGTGAAGTGCTTTCCTGGGTCTCTGTGGTATCCAAAATACCATAAATCCCTCTGACGTACTCCTCATGGACACGTGAGGAAACTGAGGCTTAGCGAAAGCTGTGAGGTTCCCAGGGATGCATCTGCTCATGCATGAACTCTCTCTAGACTTCTGGCTTATTTAGGAAGTGATAGCAGTCAATCTCTTTTGTTCTTAAGGATTTATGGCATATGTTGTTGAATGAGAAAGTATATGAGTAACAGAACACATGTGGACTCACCTTCCAGTTTTGGAGCACAATATGGGAAAGATGAACATATATCACCTCTACACACAAGACCCAGAACATTACAATAACAAGCATTCCAGTAGAGTGGCTAACACACTTCTCTCCCATGTTTGAGTGTCTGTGTTCCATACCTGGGCCTGCCTGTTCACTTTAAATTCCCGCTAAAACGTATCCCAGGTGCAGCAGTGATGGTTCAACTACAGGGTACCTCAACCCACATGGGAGACGTAAACTAAGTTCACAGCTTCAGCCAGGTGTAGTCTCAGATACTGAAGTCCCTTGCAGAAGTAAATAAGCATGTGGATGCCTGCTGTCTCACTCTCTCATGCCCCACTAGGTAAATAAATAACACTTGCTATTAATTCTCATTTCTGAAACTTAAAGCAAAAAATCTTCCTTTGCTTTCACTTGTGATAATTTTTATATGAAAAGAAGGTCCTAGATGATGGAACTTGGGGGTATAGCTACTATAAAACTAATCTAGGAAAATAAAGAAGATATCATTGCCATCTCTGGGGGGAAAAAACTTATTTCACAGGTTTGTATTACACAAGACAGCTCCATTGAGAAGAATTAGTGTCAGAAACAATGCTAGGGACTGTGGAAGAGGAAACTGCACCCACACAGCAATGCAGGAATGCACTGTCTTGCTGCTGCTGTTCCAGCAGCAAAGCTGTACACACACACACACACACACACACACAGATCTTGCCGCTGGAACTCTAGACCTGACCTAGTGACTCTCAACCCAAGAGCCAGGTCCTTACAAAGTATCACAGAGGCTAAACATCAGGAAGTGAAGCTACCTTGCAGCATGCATTTCCACTCCCAGGTGAAAAAGTTAAATATACCGTAATAATATGATGGCAGATTTTCTGCCTTTGTCTACACCTACAGTGCCATGGTACATGTGGGTAAAAGAATGTTCAACTTGGCAACTGTTGCTGCAGGACTGTGGTACAATAACAGTATCAGGGGAGGGCCAGGCACCACAGTAACCTAGTGGTTAAATCCTTGCCTTGCATGCAGTGGGATCCCATATGAGTGCCAGTTCATGTTCAGGCCACTCCATTTCGCTTTCAGCTCCTTGCTTATGGCCTGGGAAAGCAGTAAAGGATTGACCAAAGCCTTGGGACCCTGCACCTGCAGGGAAAACGCAGAAGGAGCCCTTAGCTTTTGGCTTTGGATCGGATCAGCTCCAACCATTGCAGCCACTTGGGGAGTGAGTCAGCAGACAGATCTTTCTGTCTCTCCTCTCTGTAAATCTGACTTTCCAATAAAAATAAATAAATATTTAAAAAACACTATCAGGGAAATAGTGGAAGGGAAAGGTGGAGAAAAATCTCTGTGACTACAAAATGGTATTAAGGGAAAAAATAATTTTAAAATCATAAGTTTAACTGCAAAGGTGCCTTCAAAATGCCCAAACCCTGTGATGTATTTTATATTCCATTCAGCTTTATGTGAATTTTAATGTTTCTCAAACTCCCCTTTTCTACAATTATGCTTTTAAAAACCCTAATTCTGTCTCCATTATATCCACTCTGGCTCAGACTCACCCATGAGGGGACACCTGTAAAGGAAAATAAGTAAGGCAGAAACCTCTTTTTCTGGCTCTCAAATCCCCAACAGATGTCACAGGTAGCAAAACTTGGGTGGAAACACAAAAAGAGGGAATTCAGGGAAGGGAGAAGATGGCCGACCTGGGAGGACGGGCATAGAAAGGGAGGCGCTGAAGGAGAGACAGGGCGCGGCTGGAGAGAGATCTGCGGACTGAGGAACCACAGGAAGGAGTGCCAGAAGCTCCCTGGACATCGAGCATCCAAGAAGAAACACATGGTTCGGAAGAAATCCAGAGAAGGAACGCAGGAAACACAAAGACCCGGTAAAAACGTGGTGAGTCATCCCGGGAAGGGGGCGCAACAGCGGGAAGCCCAGAGGACCCAGGGCAGCTGGAGACAGCAACACGGGCCCCTGGAGGCACCTAGCTTTTCTACTTTGAGGCGCTGGGACGCACAGGAACCCAGAGAGGTGGAGTGCGCCAGAGGTGAAAAAAAAAAAAAAAAAAAAAGATTTTCGGGCTTTTCGCTCCCTGAGAGAACTATACTGAGACTGTCCCTGCTCAGTGCCCCCTGTCCCCCAGAATTCTCCCAGTCTGAGGCTGTGCGAGAACTGAACGTTCCAACTTGTGTGGGAGCCAGGGCGGAGAGCTCCTACAGGTCCCCCAGTGGTAAGGTGCAGGAGACTTGCACAGCTTAACTCTCTCTACTGGACATCGCTGGGCAGACCACATAGTACAACAACTTCTGGGGTGCGCCAGCACAGCTTCTCACTGCTGAAAGCCCGTGGCCTCACAAAGGCGGGCACCAGCGGCCGGCGCCAGCAGCGAGCGCCTGCAACGGGGAGTGCTGCTTCAGTTCCTCTGAGGGATCTGCCTCGGTAAAACCCCTCGGTGCAGCAGCAACTTCTGGGGTGCGCCCTGCAGCTTCTCACTGCTGAATGCCTGAGGCCCCACAGAGGAGACCGCCAGCAGTGCGCGCCTGCAGCAGGGAGTGCTGCTTCGGTTCCTCTGAGGGATCCCCCTAGGAAAACTACCCCAGCACAACAACAGCAACTGGGGTGCAAGCCAGCACAGCTTCTCACTGCTGAATGCCTGTGGCCCCACAGAGGCGGACACCGGCGGCGGGCGCCAGCAGCGAGCGCTTGCGGCAGGGAGTGCTGCTTCAGTTCCTCTGAGGGATCTGCCTCAGTAAAACCCCTCGGTGCAGCAGCAACTTCTGGGGTGCGCCCTGCAGCTTCTCACTGCTGAATGCCTGAGGCCCCACAGAGGAGGCCGCCAGCAGTGCGCCTGCAGCAGGCAGTGCTGCTTCGGTTCCTCTGAGGGATCCCCCTAGGAAAACTACCCCAGCACAACAACAGCAGTCCACTGAGGAATCCCTCTGGGCAAACCCCTCAGCACACCAGCATCTGAGTTTCACATCAGGCCAGGGTTGGGCAGCTCCACAACTGCAGGCCCTGAAACAGTGGCTCAGATACACATAGCTAGAGCTACCGACGGCCTGACACATACTCCCCCACAGGCCTGAGGGGCACTAGGGGTCTTCCAAATCCACCCCAAAACTACACACAAGGAGCCCTGAAGCTACAAAATACTGCTACTAAGCCCTACCCCTGAAAACGCACACAGGACGAAAGGTCTAACCAACAGACCTTACAGAAACGAAGCTACAGAGGGTTATAGACATTCAGGGGTTGATATAGCTATCCCCCCACACCAAACGTCTCCAATAGAACTCAAAGAAATTCTCCTTCAAAAGTAAACCTAAAGGCTGCTATATACCCCGAAAAGGCCACAGAGTACCATTCAGCTGTCTCGCGTCTATTTCATTTTAGTATTTAGCCATTTGTTGTGTTGAAGTATAATTTTGTTGATCTTGGCAGATTTTGGGATAATCCAGACTGGCTTGTAACTCTAACAAGATATTTGTCGACATTTAAGGTGCAGAACATTTTTTTTCTTTTCTTTTTTTTTTTTTTTTTATATAGCAGCCAGTCCAGTCCTGTATATAAACTAAAATTGAGATGTCAATGAGCTAATCATAGGTTGTGGTTAGGACTTGTTTTTTTGTTATTTTGTTCTTTGTTTTTTTTTTTTTTTATTGTTTGTTTGTTTTTTTTTCTTTTTTTCTTTAACATACTGGTTACTCAAAACTATGTCAATTCGATAATATTGCAAATTGCTGTTGATGTTATATTGGGACTCTTAATTGACTGTGATGATATTATACCAGCTCTGACTTCAGACCAGAAATGGTCTCCCCAAGAAACTGTTCAACCCATCTGGACAATAAGTAGCTGGACTCCATGCTTAATATATGTTTGCAAGGAAAGAATCTTGATTGAATTTGAACTCTAATGCTGCATCAAGGTGGAGGAATCCACCAGGGGGGAGGGGAGGGGGAGGGGGAGGGGGATTCCCAAAGCCTATGAAACTGTCATATAATGCTAAATATTAATTAAAAATAAAATAAAAAAAAAAGTAAACCTAAAGGAAGCAGCGAACTCACACCTACTCCAAACTACTGTACAAAGACCAGAAACTGTAGATAAACAAATCAGAGAATACATCCCTGAAATCAACAAGAAACAATAACGCAATGAGAAGAAACTTCAGAAAAGGCAATGATCCAGACGAGAGAGCCAGTACCTCACCAAAAAAAGACCAAAAGCCAATATCTATTTCGGAGATATGAGAAGAAGACATGGAAGCTCTACCAGACAAGGAATTTAAAAAAATAATGTTAAAAGCTGTCAGAGACAATGAGAAGAACTGGGAAGACTTCAAGGAATTCAAGAACCACATAGTCACAGAAATACAGCAAGTCAAAAACAAAATCCTTGACTTAGAGCACAAACTTGAGAGCCTAACTAACAAATAAATACAGCAGAAGAGAGGATCTCTGAAACCGAAGACACACAAAATGAACACACCCAGCTCATTAAACAGCTAGAAACAAGCCTGAACAAAGCCAATAAGACCATTCAGGAGATGAAAGACAACCTAAGAAAATCTAATATCAGAATTATGGGACTGCCCGAAGGAGCAGAAAGAGAATCAGGAATGCAAACGGTGCTCAACGGAATTATACAGGAAAACTTCCAAAACACTTGGAACATGAACCCAGCCCAAATCCAGGATGGTCAGAGGACTCCCAGCAGATATGACCCAAAGCGATCTTCACCCAGACATATGGTGCTCAAGTTCCACTCCAACGAAGACAAAGAAAGAATCCTAAGACAAGTACGAAGCAGAGAAAAGATCACATACCGGGGAAAACCAATCAGGATCACTGCTGACTTCTCTGAAGAGACCCTACAAGCAAGGAGAGAATGGACAAAGATCTTCCAAATCCTGAAACAGAACAACTGTCAACCAAGAATAATGTACCCAGCAAAGATCTCATTTATATTCGAGAACGAAATCAGATACTTCCATAGCAAAGAGAAACTTGAAGAATATGCCAGCACAAACCCAACTCTTCAAAATCTCCTTAGAAATGTGCTAAATTGGGCCCGGCGGCGTGGTCTAGCGGCTAAAGTCCTCGCCTTGAAAGCCCCGGGATCCCATATGGGCGCCGGTTCTGGTCCCGGCAGCTCCACTTCCCATCCAGCTCCCTGCTTGTGGCCTGGGAAAGCAGTCGAGGACGACCCAATGCTTTGGGACACTGCACCCGCGTGGGAGACCCGGAAGAGGTTCCAGGTTCCCGGCATCGGATCGGCGCGCATCGGTCCGTTGCGGCTCACTTGGGGAGTGAATCATCGGACGGAAGATCTTCCTCTCTGTCTCTCCTCCTCTGTGTATATCTGGCTGTAATAAAATGAATAAATCTTTAAAAAAAAAAATGTGCTAAATCCAGAAAAAATAGGGGCAAACCACAAGCAAAGATGGCAAACAGGAAGATCTCCCCACTAAAGCCCACACAAGGAGGGGTAATTACACAGTTACCAACACCCACAAAAACACATATGTATGGCAGGGCAAAATCGCAGCATCTCAATATTGACTCTTAACACAAATGGCCTGAACTCACCAATCAAAAGGCACAGATTAACGGAATGGATCATTAAACAAGATCCAACTATCTGTTGCCTACAAGAGACACATCTAACCAGAAAAGCCTCTAAGAAATTTAAAGTGAAGGGATGGAAACAGATATTTCACGCCAATGGACGAGAAAAAAGGGCTGGGGTAGCTGTCCTAATTTCAGATGATGTGGACTTTAATCTGACACACATCAAAAAGGACAGGGAAGGACATTATATATTGGTGAAGGGATTGATCCATCAGGAAGCAATTACCATCGTGAACATATATGCACCAAATCCCAATGCGCCTAGCTACGTGAAGCAATTACTTACAGACTTAAGGGGAGACATAGATATGCACACAATAGTAGTGGGTGATCTTAACACCCCACTAACAACAATAGACAGATCAACAAAACAAAAACTCAACAAAGAAACAACAGAGCTAATACAAACAATAGAACAACTGGACTTGGTTGATATTTATAGAACTTTTTATCCTAAGGCCACAGATTATACATTTTTTTCAGCAGTACATGGCACCTTCTCCAGGATCGAACACATGATAGGACACAAAGCAAATCTAAGTAACTTCAAAAAGATAGGAATCATACAATGTACCCTCTCAGACCACCACGGAATGAAACTGGAAATCAGCAATTCAAAATGCCCAAGGAAATACAGAAATTCTTGGAGATTGAACAATATGCTATTGAACGAACAATGGGTCAGAGAAGAAATTAAAGATGAGATCAAAAAATTTATGGAAACCAATGAAAACTATGACACAACATTCCAAAACTTGTGGGACACAGCCAAAGCAGTGCTACGGGGTAAATTCATCGCAATTGGAGCTCATGTCAAGGCCCAAGCGAGGCGCCAAATACAGGAACTAAACACACACCTCCAGGAATTGGAAAAGCAACAGCAGATGAGCCCCACACACAACAAGAAACAAGAAATCATCAAAACAAGGGAAGAAATCAACCATATAGAAATTAAAAAAAAACCATACACAAAATCAATCAGAACATAATTAAGAACATAATTAGAAATTACTACAAAGCACTGTACTCCAACAAATCAGAAGACCACCAAGAAATGGAAAAGTTCTTAGACTCACACAACCTGTCAAAACTTAGCCCAGAGGCAACAATCAACATGAACAAACCCATAACTGAAGCAGAGATTGAATCAGTGATTAAAGAACTCCCAACAAAGAAAAGCCCAGGTCCAGACGGCTTCACTACAGAATTCTACAAAACATTCCGAACAGAACTAACCCCAATCCTCTACAAACTCTTCAATATAATAGAAAAGGAAGCGACCCTTCCAAACTCATTCTATGAAGCCAACATTATGTTAATCCCAAAACCGGACAGAGATCCGACAGAGAAAGAAAACTACAGACCTATCTCTCTGATGAACATTGATGCTAAGATACTCAACAAAATCCTAGCCAATAGAATTCAAAAAATCATCTGACAGATCATTCATCCAGATCAAGTAGGATTCATCCCTGGAATGCAGGGATGGTTCAACATTCGCAAATCCATAAATGTGATACACTACATCCAAAAACTGAAAAACAAGAATCACATGATAGTATCAATAGTCGCTGAAAAAGCTTTTGACAAAATCCAACACCACTTCCTGCTAAAAACCCTAACCAAAGTAGGCATAGATAGAAAAATCCACAACATAATCAAAGCAATATATGAAAAACCCAACGCCAGCATCATACTGAATGGAGAAAAACTGGAACACTTCCCACTAAGATCTGGAACAAGACAGGGATGTCCACTTTCTCCATTGCTATTCAACATAGTCCTAGAGGTACTTGCTGAGGCCATAAGACAAGAAAAAGAAATCAAAGGAATCCAAATGGGAAATGAAGAAGTCAAACTTTCACTATACGCAGATGACATGATTCTTTACATAGAAGAGCCAAGAGACTCAACACAGAGACTCCTAGAACTTATACGAGAGTTTGGTAGAGTGGCAGGGTACAAAATTAATGAACAAAAATCAACAGCCATAGTGTATGCAAACAACCCCAAGTTGGAAAAAGATCTAACCAGCAAAATACCATTCAAAATAACAGAGAAAACTATGAAATATCTGGGAATTAACCTAACCAAAAATGTAGGAGACCTATTTGAGGAAAACTACAAACCACTTAAAAAAGAAATTGAAGAAGACCTCAAAAGATGGAGTAACATCCCATGCTCCTGGATAGGTAAAATCAATATCATTAAAATGTCTATATTCCCAAAGGCGATATATACATTCAACGCAATTCCAATCAAACTGCCCAAAACATTCTTCATGGAACTGGAAACAATGATCCAAAAGTTCATCCAGAAGCACAAAAAACCACGAATAGCCAGAACCATCCTGAAGAACAGGAAGTTAGCAGGGGGAATCACAGTTCCAGACCTCTGGACATACTATAGGGCAGTGGTTATCAAAACAGCCTGGTACTGGCACAAAGATAGAGAGGAAGATCAATGGAAGAGAACAGAATCACCAGACAGTAATCCACATAGATACAGTCAATTAATCTTTGACAAAAAGACAAACGACAATCCAGGCAAATGGGAAGGTCTCTTCAATAAATGCTGTTGGGACAACTGGTTGATAGCCTGCAGAAACAAAAAGATAGACCCACATCTCTCACCATACACTAAGATCAAATCTAAATGGATAAAAGACCTAAACCTACATCCAGAAACCTTCAAACTTTTGGAAGAAAATGTTGGAAACACACTGCAACACTTAGGAGTAGGCCCTCACTTCCTAAAAAAGACTCCAAAAGCAGTAGAAATCGAGACCAAAATAAACAATTGGGACCTCATCAAACTAAGAAGCTTCTGTACAGCTAGAGAAACAATCAACAAAGTAAAAAAGCAACCCACACAATGGGAGAAGATCTTTGCGCACGACATAGGTGACAGAGGGCTAATTTCCAGAATATACAAAGAACTACAAAACAACCAAAATGTCAAAACAAACAAGCCACTCAAGAAATGGGCACGGGAAATGGACAGACATTTCACAAAGGAACAAACCCAAATGGCAAACAAGCATATGAAAAAATGCTCAAGCTCCCTGGCAATAAGGGAAATCCAAATGAAGACAACCTTGAGGTACCACCTAACTCCAGTAAGGATGGCACATATACGTAATACCACCAACACTTGTTGGCAAGGATGTGGGGAAAAGGGAACCCTTCTCCAGTGCTGGTGGGACTGCAGACTTGTACAGCCTCTATGGGAATCAGTTTGGCGAATACTCAAACAACTGAAAATCAACATACCATATGATCCAGCAATAGCACTCCTAGGGATATATCCAAAACATCTACTACTCAAGAAACCAACATGCACGTCAATGTTCATAGCAGCACAATCTACAATTGCAAAAACCTGGAAGCAGCCAAACTGCCCATCAATAGAAGACTGGATAAGGAAGCTATGGTTCATCTACTCTATGGAATACTACTCAGCTATTTAAAAAAACGAAATGCAGTTCTTTGTGGTCAAATGGGCCCGACTGGAATCCATCATGCTAAGAGAAATGAACCAATCACAAAAGGTTAAATACCACATGTTTGCCTTAATCTGAGATGAAAAGATGACAACCTGAAAGATAGTACCTGTATAGTGTAATATTATTGCAATCTCTAACAACCTGTATCCAATACAATAAGATAATGCGATATAATCTATAAACCAACAATTAATGTCAGAATACTTAAGATCTACATCGAAAAACTGTAAAACCTACTATACCCTCAATACGTTATGTTAATCCGTAATGGGGGGAGTGCAGGGAAGACTTTCAGGATCATAGAAAGAGTGAGGAAAAAGTATAATATAGCCTATCATGATCAAATCTGGTAATTCATAGACAACAGACTCAAAGTGGCACTAAACAATAGTAAAACTACTATACCAATGCATGAGGGGGGAATCGGGTGCGATCCTCACAACCTCTTAACAGGAGGTCATGTGCGTGGAGCAGGGGGGCACTCCAGGGTAGAACAGATGGCAAGGAGAAAGCCTGGATCCCAACCATGAAGACTCACAGACCTTCACCACAAACTGTTAATACGAGCAACAAGGACTATATCCCAACTGCCAAGGAGGCCACAGGGAATTGGATGCCCTCAGAGACCGAGTACTCTGAGGTCACCCACCCCCAACCGGAGCTCCCGCAGGGGATGGAAGAAGTCCAAACACTACCGCGCAGAAACCAACGTCATCGGAAAGACAACCAGAAGCCCTGAGCGGCCCGCAGAAACAGAAGAACAATAAACGTGCCTCGGGACCAGGGAGAAGAGCTTTCTCTGGACCGAGCCTGGCTCCACCTCTGGACCCCCACCCTCCCTCGCAATGACCATCAGGATCGCTCCGAAAACCCCTCACAGCAAACAAACAATCATACAAACTAAAAAAAAAAATGAAAATAAATAGACAAACAACAAAAAGTAGAGCTTGGAATCTGACAGGAAAGAGCTGGCATGGATTGGCTCATGCCTCGCTGGGTAGGACACGAAGATTAGTCACTCTTCACCATGATGTTGGGGACTTTCCTGCACACCCCCCCAAAAAAAAAAAATGTTCTGCACCTTAACTGTTGACAAATGTCTTGTTAGAGTTACAAGCCAGTCTAGATTATCTTAAAGTCTGCCAAGATCAGCAAAATTATACTTCAACACAACAAATGGCTAAATACTAAAATGAAATAGACACGAGACAGCTGAATGGTACCTTATAGCCATTTTAAGGTATATAGCAGCCAGTCCTGTACATAAACTAAAATTGAAATGTCAATGAGCTAATCATAGGTTGTGGTTAAGAACTTGCTTCTTTTTTTTTTGTTTTGTTTTGTTTTGTTTTTGTTTTTTTAACATACTGGTTACGCAAAACCTTGTCAATTCCATAATGTTACAAATTGCTGTTGATGTTATATTGAGATTCTTAATTGACTGTGATGATATTCTACCAGCTCTGACTTTGGACCAGAAATGGTCTCCCCAAGAAATTGTTCAACCCATCGGGACAATAAGTAGCTGGACTCTATGCTTGGTATATGTTTCCAAGGAAAGAATCTTGATGGAATTTGAACTGTAATACTGCATCAAGGTGGAGGAATCCAACAGGGTGGAACGGGAATGGGGAGGGGTGGGGAGATTCCCAGAGCCTATGAAACTGTCACATAATGCATAATAATTAATAAAAAAAAACAAAAAGAGGGAATTCAGCAATTCTTTGGTGAATAAAATCATCCAATTCTCTCGAGGTGAATACTTCGGTGCCTAAAAAACTGAATTTGAAAACTATGCAAGAGGAAAGTACCAAAAGCAATCATGGTCTCTTGCTACAAACAGGAGAGTTGGAATCTAGAGCACACAGCTTCATGAATCGCCAAGGGGTCCCCTTCCCGCATTGCTCCAAATACAACCATAGTGATACACGTTCGTGAGAATGTGCCAGGGAAAACTCAAAGCTCTCTATAATGTTCACAGAGCATGAACATCAAGTCTCAGCTGAACTGTGAGACCTCAGCTGACGCACCACAGAGTAAGTTTCTTTTCACCTGAGGCAAACGTGAGACTTCTAGCCCCACAGTAGACTTCTCCATCTCCTGGGACCCACACACCAGTCAGAACGTGGAAAAACTCACAACTTCCCTGCGGAAGAGAACTTCAACTCATAGAATTCACTGGCTCTGAACAAACACATGAAGCAGAGGAAACAGTTCAAATCACACTCACCTTGCGGTAGCACAAGATATTACCCAGGAAAGGCAGAGGTGTTGGCCCAGGAATGCCCAGTTTCTTAAAAACGCCGTGTGTAAGGGTGCCATATCTGTAAAGTCAAGGAGGAGTCAGGTCACAGGGGTGATAGTTTACATAGAGGTGACACCTGCTCAGGAATCAGAACAAATCAGGGAGGTAACAAGTAGCCAGTGACTAACAGCAGAACTAATTATCTCCTTCCACATCACAAGTTCGCCAAGAAGTCACAATGACTCAATAAAGGCCTTCAAAGTCCCATTCCTAGACTGAGTCCCTGAAAAACTCCCCCAAATGACAGTGGTTCTGAGAGGTTTAGAAAATTTGGGGAAACTCTGCAAGACTTTAGCCTAGGTAAAAAGTATTATTTTTTGGATAAGGCTCCAAAAGCACAAAGAATAAAAGCAAAGCTAGACAAATGGGATTACATCATGTTCACAGCAGAGGAAACACTTGACAAGCTAAAGAGGCAACTGACAACATGGGAGAAAATATTGGCAAATTCTGTATCTGATAAAGGATTTAATCTAAGATTCATAAAGAGCTCAAGAAACTCAACAACAAAACAAATAATACAGTTAGCCAAGGAGGCCACAGGGAACTGGATGCCCTCAGAGGCCGAGTACTCTGAGGTCACCCGCCCCCAACCGGAGCGTCCGCAGGGGATGGAAGAAGTCCAAACACTACTGCGCAGAAACTAACGTCATCGGAAAGACAACCAGAAGCCCTGAGCGGTTCACAGAAACAGAAGAACAATAAATGTCCTTCGGGACCAGGGAGGAGAGCTTTCTCTGGTCTGAGCCTGGCTCCACCTCTGGACCCCCACCCTCCCTCGCAATGACCATCGGGATCGCTTCAAAAACCCTCACAGCAAACAATCATACAAACTAAAAAAACGAAAAAGAAAATAAATAGACAAACAACAGAAAGTAGAGCTTGAGATCTGACAGGAAAGAGCTGGCATGGATTGGCTCATGCCTCGCTGGGTGGGACACAAAGATTAGTTACTCCTCACCATGATGTTGAGGATTTTCCTGCACACCCTCCCCCCCAAAAAAAAATGTTCTGCACCTTAAATGTCAACAAATATCTTGTTAGAGTTACAAGCCAGTCTAGATTATCCTAAAGTCTGCCAAGATCAGCAAAATTATACTTCAACACAACAAATGGCTAAATACTAAAATGAAATAGACACGAGACAGCTGAATGGCACCTTATAGCCATTTTAAGGTATATAGCAGCCGGTCCTGTATATAAACTAAAATTGAAATGTCAATGAGCTAATCATAGGTTGTGATTAGGACTTGCTTTTTTTTTTTTTTTTAACATACTGGTTACTCAAAACCATGTCAATTCCATAATATTGCAAATTGCTGTTGCTGTTATATTGGGACTCTTAATTGACTGTGATGATATTCTACCAGCTCTAACTTCAGACCAGAAATGGTCTCCCCAAGAAACTGTTCAACCCATCTGGACAATAAGTAGCTGGACTCTATGCTTGGTATATGTTTGCAAGGAAAGAAACTTGATTGAATTTGAACTGTAATACTGCATCAAGGTGGAGGAATCCACCAGGGGGGAGGGGAGGGGAAGGGGTGGGGAGATTCCCAGAGCCTATGAAACTGTCACATAATGCAAAATAATTAATAAAAAATATATATAATAAAGCACCAAATAATACAGTTAATAAATGGGCAAAGAGCATGAACAGGCATTTTTTAAATGATGAAATGTAAATGGCCAATGGACAAAGGAAAAGATACCCAGGGTCACTAGCCATCAGAAAAATGCAAATAAAAATCACAATGAGGTTTCTACCCATCCCAGTCACAATGGCTATCAATAAAATAATAATACTGGGTTCAGACCTTGGGTTTGGGGGCAAGTGCCGCTCCTCACAGTGTGGCGGCTGTGGGCGGTGCCCCTGCCCGGTTGGACCCAGTGCTGGGGGCTCACCCCAAAGACTCTGCTGCAAGGCATTGAACGAGTCCTTGGCTCACCCAGGACCCAGGGCGGCCAGTGCACCATGTGGTGCCAGGCTTTGCCTGCTGGCTGCCCAGTGGCCTGCTCTAGGGTTTTTTAAGATATATTTGCTGCCTGGGGACACCCATGACTAAGTCGAATTTTAGTGTAGGTGAGTAGTGAATCTTGGGTGATTCCCAGTGACAGGGTCATGGAAGTTTTAGGCATGTGTGGGGACTGAGACCTGGTGGTTTGGAGGGAAGTACCCAGGAGACAATTACAGTTAGTCAGATACACCAAACCAATTCGGAATACAGAAATGGCCTGTTTGCCTAGACCATCACTGATCGTCACATACCAGCCCACACCAATACTATGGATGGGGGCGTCTTTGGCAGTGATGGGTACCATTACCCAACTGTTTGGTGGAGTGGTGGAGTGGTCACACTTGGCAGGGTCAAGACTGTATCCAGCACGCGAGAGAACTTGGTCTGGGGGTAGATTCTATGGGGTTGTGTGGGCCCAACCCTCCCAACCCTGTGGAAATACAAGTTCCCTAGTTGGATACCCTAACAGGGTTGAGGTTTCCACCAAGAGGCGCGAGTGCTGGAATGGGGGCTGCATTCTATCTAGGAAACAGTTGCAGTCACCCGTGGCACTAGTGTGGGCTGGAATTGGATGCACCAGGCCAGTTCAGACCCCAACACCATCTGGTGTCATGGAGAACCAGGGTAGATGTGGGACTGACTAGGTTGGGTCTCAACCCCCTACTGAGCCATGTGTGAGCTGTGTGTGGGTATGGACGAGCCATGGCTGGGCTGAAACATCCAACAACAAGAACCAGAATGGGGTGAAAGCCAGCCAGGAAAAGCCACTATTCCTGCTAGGACAGGAGGTGAACTGAGTAGGGTTGGCTCAAGGACCCCCTGGTATGTGCAAAATCTGACATTGGGAGGGGTTCTGATGGAGGAGCCTGGGAAACTTCTCTGGCAGGACACAGTCCCTGCAGGTAAGCGCAAGAAGCATGATAGGAAACAGCTCAGAATAGGCCATGGAAAGTTTCCCAATGGCACACATTCGGCATGGGTCAGGGGCAGACCAGGCTGAATCAGTTCATGTCATCCACTGGCAAATCCGATCACCAGAACAGAGTGTGGGTTGAGGCGGGTTTGGTTGCGACAAAACCAGTACACATTATGGAATGCCAGGGTGAGGTTGCCTTTACTGGATTTGACTGCAGTGCCCAACCAGCACACGTGAGATCCAGGAAGGGAGGGACAGAGCTGGCAGGGGGATTAAGGGGCTGGTCCCTTCGCCGGACAGCTACTCCCACTGGAGAGCATGGGCTGGGATGGGGACAGACCAGACTAAGCAAGGCTGCAACACCTGTGCACTGCATGTGGACTAGATCAGGGGAAAGCCAGGCTGGGCTGATTGTTCCTGTGGGTGCAAGCATAAATTAGAGCAGGTGAGGGATGTTTGGGCTTGGCCGCAGCATCAGCTGGCAGAAGCTGGCGCTAGGACTAATTCTGTCAAGTCAAACCACAGAACCACCTAAAGAATGCATAAACCGGGACTGAGAGAGACCTGGGAAGGAAATAGTGGGTTCCCCCCTCTTGGGTCACTACTCCCACGGGAGGGCATGAAAACTTAGATGGGGGCTGGGGTGGCTAGACAGAGAGGCACTCAACAACATCCGTGAGGGCTGGATGGTTGAGTTGGTTAGATGGAACTAAGCTTTAATACCCATTGACGAGTACAAGAGCCAAATGGGATGTGGGACAGACTGGTCTACTGCTACACATACTGGCAAACCAGGGTAGGGGGTGGGCCTGATGGGGGTTATTGTGGGTCGCCCCGACTAGGCTGCAGCTCCCACTGGTTGATGTAAGGGCCGAGTATGTGCTGGGCAGAACCACACTGGACTGCAACACCCATTGGTTCCAGTGCAACTCGGAACTGAAAACAGAACCAACCCAGCAATTGCAACCACCAGCTGATCGGGGTGATGGACTGTGCCAGGCCCTGTCCTTGCTAGAACATACAAGAATCTGGTCTGGGAATACCTCAAGGTTTCTTTGGAACTCTCCCCAATCGAACTGCTGGACTCAGAACTCTAACCAAGAAAAGACAGAAGACAAAACAGGTCAATCATTCATCTCAGCTATATGTTGGCAGCGAAATATGGGGCAAACAGAGACTTTATGGTGGACCATCTCAATCAGTGGACGACCTCATCGAGCGAAACAGGAAGCCATTCATAACTGGAGAACTATTAAAACCACTTGAGCAAATATCTCAGAGCATGCCCCACAACCAGGACTTGGGGTGGGCAGGAAACCGGGTGGGGCTTCTCCCTCAACATCCCCCTTTACCTCAGATACATGATGGAAACAATATTGACAAAATACTATTACCCACTTCCCTATACCCCCTGAATCTTTTTTTTTAACCGCAATTAACTATGTAAAGATTGTCAACAACAATACAATAAAAAAATTTTTTTAAAAATATTACTGGTAAGGATGTTGAGATAAGGGAACTTTGATATGCTAATGGCAGAAATGTAAACTAGTACAATCTTTATAGAAAACAGTATGAAGAGTCCTCAAAAATAGGAAAGTTGATCTGCGATATGATTGAGCCATTTCACCTCATTCCTGGGAATTTGCCCAAAGGGAATGAAATCAGTATAGTTATCTTCTTTGACTTATATTTACGAAATACATAAAATATGCTCTCTTTATATCAATAAGTGTTTTTAAAATGTGTAATAAAAAGAAAAAGAACTGGGCCTCCTTGAAGCTTGTGCAGTGGACAGCATGCCCTGATGCTCATGGGGGACACGACAGATCATTGAGGCCAGTAGAGGATGTCTGGTACCATGGCAGAACATGAAGATCAGAATAAATTAGACAACTCTACCAGCCAAACTTTGACAGCAAGTATCTGGGCAAGTAGAGCCTCTAGGGTTGACTATGTCAGTCAATGGACCTTAAGGAATACCTCAATGTTGGAGCAATGGAATCAAGAGCATCTCAGAACTATCAAAACTACTTAAGCAATACCCTCAGAACATGCCCCACATCGGAGAACGTAGGATGACATCAAGTGGCCATCCCTCATCCCTGGCTGCTGATGCAGTTTGGCTGCTGTGAACAGCCCTTTCTCCGACTCCCCTACCTTCCTCCAGATACAGGAAGAAAAAGGAGAGGGCCCGGCACCGTAGCCTAGCAGTTGAAGTCCTTGCCTTGCATGTGCCAGAATCCCACATAGGTGCCTCCAGTTAGTGTACCAAGAGCCCTGCTTCCCAGCCAGTTTCCTGCCTGTGGCCTGGAAAAGCAGTGAAAGATGGCCCAAAGCATTGGGATCCTGCACCCACATGGAAGATCCAGAAGAAACTCCTGGCTCCTGTCTTCGGATCAGCTCAGATCCAGCCATTGTGGTCACTTAGGGAGTGAATCATCAGACAGATCTTCCTCTCTGTCTTTCCTCCTCTCTGTAATCTAACTTTCCAATGAAAACAAATAAAAATACATCTTTTTAAAAGTTGGAAGCAATTGTTTCATTCACTTCCCCCATTTCTTAGCCCTTCCCACCCTAATAAGTGGTCCACACGAGCTTAGATCCATCCCTACTGTGTAACCATCATCAAAAATACAACAAATTGGTTCCAGCAGCATGGCCTAGCGGCTAAAGTTCTCGCCTTAAAGCCCCGGGATCCCATATGGGCGCCGGTTCTAATCCCGGTAGCTCCACTTCCCATCCAGCTCCCTGCTTGTGGCCTGGGAAAGCAGTTGAGGACGACCCAAAGCCTTGGGACACTGCACCCGCGTGGGAGACCTGGAAGAGGTTCCAGGTTCCTGGCTTCGGATCGGCGCGCACCGATCCGTTGCGGGTCACTTGGGGAGTGAATCATCAGACGGAAGATCTTCCTCTCTTTCTCTCCTCCTCTGTGTATATCTGGCTGTAATAAAATGAATAAATCTTTTTAAAAATACAACAAATTTATTTAAAAAGAGAAATAGGGGGTTGAAGGCATAAAATTCACCAGGATGGCCCCAAGGTAGGATATTGAGCAAGTATGGCTGACGAGTATGCTCTCTATAAATGGTTCAGTATGCTATGCAACTGCTGCCAACAACAAGAGAGAGCCTTCCGAAGTTCACACTTCCTGACAGTTAACAGGTACATACATTATGCAACAGCCAATAGATTCATAGCATGTTCAATATGAATCGTACTATGGCCCAATATCCTCTTTCAATATTAGCCTCTAAGATACGATAGGTTACCAATACTATCTTTCAATCCAGTAGTTATCATATATTTGATCAAATAAAACTGAAAGACTATATGAACTCACTTGTGTTTGATCACCACAGGCACCTACTACAGATTTTCCATGCCTATTACATGAGGGCATGGAAAGTCTGACACCAGAGGCCAAATTTGGGAGGGGGTGGCTTTCATTATTCCCACCCCATTCCTTCCTTTGCTACTACCACCACAGCTAGCGAATTAAATTTTTCCCTGTAGGTCTGGCACTGCACCATAGCCGTGCCAACATCCCATTAAGGCATTAGTTCAAGTTCCAACTTTTCTTCCAATCCAGCTCCCTGATATTTTGGGAAAGAAGAAAGTGGTCAATGTGCTGGGGCCCCTGCCACATACATGGCACACCTGGAAAAGCTCTTGACTCCTCACTGGCTTCCAAGCAATTGTTGAGGCCATACGGGGAGTCAACCAGCATATGCAATAGCTCATTCTGAAATTCACTCTATTTGTAATTCTCCATATAAATAAAAATGGGGGTTCTTTTCATTCTGAACTTGCAACCTGTCATGTGACCTTCCAAATCAACTGAGCAGTTACTGCGTCACAACATAGTCCCTGAAGGAAGATCTTTAATACATAAGTCAGGGGACAGCATAGTAGGATCTCAGCTACTCCACTTCAGATCTACCTTCCTATTTGGCTTGTGAAAGAAGTGGAGGATGCTCAAGTCCTTGCACCCTTGTGGGAGACCCAAAAGAAACTCCATGATCCTGGCTTATGAGCAACTCAGCTCCAGCCACTGTGAACAGTTGGAGTGAACCAATTGGTGGAAACATTCTTTCCGCCTCTCCTTCTTTTTGTAGCTCTGCCTTTCAAATAAAGACAAATCATTTTCAAAAAATAAGTTCACACTAGACCACAGCAAGGTAGAAGGTGGTCTGGGTGAACCTTTGGCTTCTTCCAGGTTTTCACTGTTGGGGTTCAGTAATTCTGCCTTGGGGAACTAGAGGAGGTTCACAGAAGGGCCAATCATTTCTGTTGCATTTATGGCCTGTCAACATGGTGAAGGCAGAGCCCATTCCACAGCCACTGACTGGGACTGCACCACAGGGCCCACAGACTGCATTGTTGTTTGCCTGACTATGAGAATACCTTTCAGTGTCAGCCTCACTATCAGACAGAACACCAACATGGTGTCACCATCCCCAGGCTATGAGCAGATGAGATGCCAATTTGTCTGCCCTTAGAGTGACCTGCACTGAGAGCCAGGAGCCCTCAGTAGCTCTGTGACTCCTACTCTGAGAGGGAAGACTATTGTTTCACTTCCTATGGCAGAACTTAGAAGGTGAAGCTACAACATACCCAGGCAAGCCAACACTCTCCTGCCCTCAGAATCACCCGAGTTTGGCCCCTGGGTGAGGATCCCACTGCACTTAGCAACCACATGTTTACAATCTGTCTCTGCTGAATTCACGCTCATTAGTCTTACACAATCTGAGAGTCAATCAGAAGACCCTCCTTAGAAACAGATGTCACTAGACCTGCCTACAAGCAGAGACTGGGAACTGGATGGGGTGAGATAGGTCAATTCTCTCATTAAAATCAGTAAATACCCTTCTGTTGGTATTACCCAGAATGTGGGCAACTTCCCCTCTGATCATCAGAACAGATGAATGAAAGACAGGCTTATTACCATTCCAGATGCAAGGCTACAGGAGAGATCAGATGGACAGCTACTCACAGATACAGGAGCACCAGGCTGGCAGCCACGAGAACCCAGGTTTCTAAGGAAAAGTCTGGCATCAGATCCATTGCCACTCACTGCTGCAGCTCCTCCTCTGAGTGTTCCCTGCAGCTGTATGTGATGCTTTTTGCTGGACTGCGCGTGCACAGCTGCCCTGCCCTGTAAGCTGTGATCCATTCAAGGCAACTGGAATATTTATGTATGGAGCAGGGGGTGTGACTGGACCTACAGCCAATAGAAGAGTTACTCATGCCCCGCCTGCAATCTGGGGCTCTCTCCAACTTGGCAGTGGGCAAAGAATCATAGACATCCCTCAGTGATCCTGGTCAAGTTCTAAAAAAACTCAAATCAAATCAAATCAATTCTAAAAAAAACAAAACAAAAAACCTCGACATTATTGATTTATTAGTCACATCAGAAACAGGTGAAACTCTGACAGCAAATCTCCCCAGTCTACCTTTCTCTCCATAGCTGTCCTCAACCCAAATGATTTGAAATCAAAACAACCTACACCTAGAAATCTTACTCAGAAAGTTTCATCTGACTAGAATGCCCATGTGACTATAGAAGGCTCCAACTCCTTCAAATCCCAAAATACATAGAACCCATCCTGGTAGAGTCTTTCTTCACCAAACTCCATTAACACAGAAAAGCACTCTCTCCTCCAGGTATATCGTTAGTCATACACACACACACACACAAACACTTGGGTCACTATCCTCCCTGCTCTCCAGCATCGTATTTGGCTTCCACATCCCAAGCATCTCAAGGGCATGGCCTTAGTCTCTGTTGTGCTCCCAGTTTCTAGCACAGTGAGTCTCAACAGGTTGATTGAGTCAGGTATGCCCTTTATGCCCTTTAGCTGTGACCCAGTAGGGAATACTACATCTTCCTGGATTATTGCACCAGCAAGAGGAGCTGTCAGGGTCTCAGTTCCCATCACTGTACATTAAGGATGATCCTGCTGCAATAAGAACTCCTAAAGAGTGGATGATATGCCCTGAGCTATGTCAATTCAAGTTACATCCTGTGTACACAGACGACGCTGCAGTAGACAAATCAGATTACACTCACTATCACCCCTGCTCTATGAAAAGATTACTTGTGTAATAACAATGGATGGATGTTATAGAAAAACACAAGAAAAAAAGGAAAAAAAAAAACACAAGAGCAGCTCAAAAGGCCAGGTGGGGGCCCAGCACAGTAGCCTAGCCACTAAAGTCCTCCTCTTGCATGCACCAGGATGAACACCACCAGGTCAGTGGGTGTGAACTTGTTGTCCAAGCTTTTCCTCTGGCACCTGTAGTTCAAGTCCCATTGGAGTCTGACCCACTAGGCATCCCTCAGAGGAATCCACAGTTCATTTCTTTTAAGTGCTAAGGACCACAGAACAGAAAGCAGCTAGTTCGTTAACAAAGAAAGTGAGAGGAATGTAGATAGGATCAGGATATGCAGACGGCATGCTCAGAGGCGTATGAGGGACATGATGGCCATCTCATCTAGGCCAGTAGGGGACATCAACTGCCCCATCAGAGGATGGAAAGCAGAACAGGTTGCACAATTCTGACCAAACTTTGCAGCATGTTCCTGAGTCTGTGGATGCAGTAAGGTAGGCTTTGCCAACCAATAGACTTTGGAAAGATTTTCTCAACCCTGGAACAACAAAATCAACAACTTCTCAGAATTATCAAAACTGCTCAATAAACACCTTCGGGATACTCCCACACCAGGGTCCCTAAGACGTCATCAAATGACTGACCCCCATACCCAGGTACTGATGTAGACACTGACAGCAAGGAGTGGCCCCATCTCCTTGATGAAGACACAGGAGGAAAAAAAAAATCATTTTTCTCACCCACCTTTCTCAGAACCTGACACTCTCCACCCTAATCGCAGGTCCATATGCACATGCATCCAATCTTAACTATGTAAACAATATTAGAAATTTTAAAAATGTAAGGTACTGTTGGGTACCCTTTCCCTCTGTTCCCAAAGAAGAACATATGATATATTCTAACAAGAAAGGATTCTAGTGGCATCTGATAGCTATGAATTATCTCACATAATCTAATGCCAGTTTAAGCTATTTGGTTGCAAAAGCACCTGTGAAATGGATATGCTTTCATTTCCATCCAAAAAATAACAGCTGGCTAAGATGATTTCATAACCAGGCCTTATGTGGTCACCCACTTCCCCCTTTAACCTCAGGATCAGACTAGCTGGAATCTAGACCAGGAACTAAAGTGAATCTAACACCTAAACAAAGCAAATGATCTTCTCAGCATGGGAAAATAGTAGAGAACAAATTCTTGGTGCCACTTAATTCCATAGATGATAATACCTCCTAACATGAAGATCTGCAAACTGAGAAGTATACCAAACATGAGAAAACACTGTGTGGGAAAAAAACACCCAATCCAAAGCGCTTATCTGTTATCCATAACATACAATGATAAAAAAGATCCAAACATTGTACTGATTAGAGGTAGCAGTGAAATAAACAAGAAATAAACTTTAGGACAAATAATCAGACAAGCATGAGAAATATCCTGTCCTTATCAACTGTAAATGACTCAGCTTTATTTCAGAGTCTTTAGCAATGGGTCTAAGTTAAATGTTCAATAACATTCAGGAAAGCACTAGGCTCTGATTTCAAAGTAAGTTTGTTATCTAGGGACACAGTAATGCAAGGAACATGTTCATCCTGAAACCCCCATCTTTTCCTACATTAGCCTAAGTGATCCCTCTTTGGGAAAGTGACTGGCATGTCAGAGTGAACTGCTCACAGTCTGAGAAAGCAGAACTTCCCTGGAATGGTTTGTACAATTCAATCAGATTTCACAAGAGACAACCTCTAGAATTATATATATATATATAATATGTGTAATAAGGAGAAAAGATATATATATATATAATAAGGAGAAAAGATATAGATAGATAGATAGATAGATAGATAGATAGATAGATAGATAGATAGATAGATATAGACATATATATATCTGATGTGATAGCTTAATAGCTGAAGTCCCTGCCTTGAACACATTGGGATCCCATATGGGTGCCAGTTCATATCCTGGCTGCTCCAGTTCCCTTCCAGCTCCCTACTTGTAGCCTGGGAGCACAGCAGAAGATGGCCCAAAACCTTGGGACCCTGCACCCATGAGGGAAACCCAGAAGAGGCTCCTGGATCCTGGCTCCAGATCAGCTCAGCTTCAGCCATTGCAGTCACATGGGGAATAAAACAACAGACAGAAGATTTTCTCTCTGTATCTCCTTCTGTCTGTATATCTGCCTTTCCAATAAAAATAAAGTAAATCAGAGAGAGAAATAAAAGACAGGAAAGCAAAGGAAAGGAAAGAAAGAGAAATAAAGAAAATTAAATAAATTACTTATCTGAGCTAATGTTCCTGTTAATCTTAGGTCAATATTGATCTTATCGATTTGGGGTAACCAGAGGCCTCAGGCCTCATTCCTACAATAGTGAACAAAGTGACAGGTCCCTAAAAATTCTCTCTTCACATCAAAGGAGGACACCTCATTTCCGTGCCCTTGTATGTTGGTCGCACTGTGTACATGCTGTGTTAAACCATAAAGCAGCAAGAATCTACTAGTATTCCCACAGCTTACCCTTTAACAGGGAAAAGAACAAATGCACAATGACACTAGACAAGAACTGAGATAAAGTGACATGGAGAGAATGACCTCTTTATTAATCTCCAACCAATACTTGACACAGCTGACTCTTTTCTCCTAACTCTCTTCCTCTCTGAAAAACACAGAGACAACAGAATCCCCAAGTCTTGAGAGATGAAATAAATATGGTGGGATCTGAGCATGCCTGGGTCAGACTGCTCCTCTGTCCCTTTAGGAAAATGACCAGACTTGGCCTCAGAGGATCAAGGTCCTCCTAGTTCCATCACAGGACTGCCTGCCCCTGTGTCCCTCAGAACTTTACAAGATACCTCTCCTCCTTTATTCTATGTATCTTGTACATCAAATAAGTCCACCAGCTCAGACAGGAACCAACATCTAATGAGGGAAGGGTGGAGTATAAACACAGAACAGGTTAAACTGGAAAAAACAATTGACCATTTAGGCTCTGAGTTCTACATGCTAGAGTAGATTCTCAACTAGAACTTCAGAGAAACACACACACACCCTACACCTCAAAGGATAGCTTATTATTTTAAGTACATGTCTATAATAATTGATTTAACTAATTCCACAACACAGATATAGGTATTGTCCTAGTCTGCACTTTACAAAAGCAAAAACAGCCTCCTAACAGCTAATTTGCCCAGAGATGGTTTTACTTTCATCACTAGCAGAGCCAGCATAATTTAGATTGCCTAGCATTAGAAGTTAATGCCTATAAAAAATAATGTCTGTTCAATAAATGCTGTTGGGACAACTGGTTGATAGCCTGCAGAAACAAAATGATAGACCCACATCTCTCACCATACACCAAGATCAAATCTAAATGGATAAAAGACCTAAACCTACATCCAGAAACCTTCAAACTTTTGGAAGAAAATGTTGGAAACACACTGCAACACTTAGGGGTAGGTCCTGACTTCCTAAAAAAGACTCCAAAAGCAGTAGAAATCAAGACCAAAATAAACAATTGGGACCTCATCAAACTAAGAAGCTTCTGTACAGCTAGAGAAACAATCAACAAAGTAAAAAAACAACCTACAGGATGGAAGAAGATCTTTGCACACTACATAGGAGATAGAGGGCTGATCTCCAAAATATACAAAGATCTCCAGAGAAACCAAAACACCAGAACAAACAAACTGCTCAAGAAATAGGCATGGGAAATGGGCAGACATTTCACAAAAGAACAAACCCAAATGGCAAACAAGCATATGAAAAAATGCTCAAGTTCCCTGGCAATAAGAGAAATCCATATTAAGACAACAATGAGGTACCACCTAACTCCAGTAAGGATGGCACACACAAATAATACCACCAACACTTGCTGGCAAGGATGTGGGGAAAAGGGAACCCTTCTCCACTGCTGGTGGGACTGCAGACTTGTACAGCCTCTATGGGAATCAGTTTGGCGAATACTCAAACAACTGAAAATCAACATACCATATGATCCAGCAATAGCACTCCTAGGGATATATCCAAAACATCTCCTACACAAGAAACCAACATGCACGCCTATGTTCATAGCAGCACAATCTACAATCGCAAAAACATGGAAGCAGCCAAAATGCCCATCAGCGGAAGACTGGATAAGAAAGCTATGGTTCATCTACTCTATGGAATACTACTCAGCTATTTAAAAAAAAAACGAAATGCAGTTCTTTGTGGTCAAATGGGCCCGACTGGAATCCATCATGCTAAGAGAAATGAACCAATCCCAAAAGGTTAAATACCACATGTTTTGATGGACTTGTGAAAATTCATGAAAAGATACAAATTGTAAGATAGGAGGGGAGAACAATGAGCGGGGAGTGAAGGGAACTTGGGGAAGGGAAAGGCAAATCCCAGTGCCTGTTAAACTGTGCCATAAAACAATAAAAAAAATTAGGGCTGATTTAAAGGTGTATAGAACCCAGTTGTATATAAACTGAAATTGAAATGTCAATGAAGGAGTCGCAGGATGTGTTAAAGATTTGCATTTTTTTTTCAACATGTTGGTTACTCAATACTATGTCAATTAATTCCATAATGTTATAAATCATTGCTGATGCTATGTTGCGGCTTTTACTTGATCACGATGATACTCTACTGGCTCTGCTTTCAGACCAGAGATAGTCTCCCCAACAAGCCGTTGAACTTATCTGGACAATAAAATGCTGGACTTTATGCCTGCTATATGCTTGCAATGAAAGAATCTCATGTGAACATGAACTGTGGTAATGCAACAAGGTGGAGGAATCCACCATGGAAGGAGGGTTTGAGGATGGGTAGGGGGAATCCCAGTACTTATAAAACTGTGTCACATAATGCAATGTAATTAATAATAAAAAAATTTAAAAAAAATACCACATGTTTGCCTTAATCTAAGATGAAGAGATGACAACTTGGAAGATAATACCTGTATATTGTAATATTAGTGCAATCTCTAACAACCTGTATCCAATGCAATAAGATAATGCGATATAGAGAGAAAAAGATGGCCGACTGCAGAGAGCTGGTGTAGGGTGGAGTAGGGAAGGAGGGGAGCCGATCCAGCAGAGAAACAGGCCAGGAGGTGCGAAACTGTAGGGAGAAGAACGAGAAGGTCACTGGAGTCCACTAAAGCAAGAAGATCTACACAGCGTGAAGGAACAGCCGCAAAAAGTAGGAAAGAAAATACAGCACGCCGCGAGAAACCTGGTGAGTCACGATCCCAGGCAGGGGGAAGGCGGCGGAGGCTCAACCGCCCCAGGGAAAACAGAGGCGGCTGGAAGGATAGGCGCCCACACCGACAGGGGCACCAGTCCCCTGGAAGGCAGGAGCCCCCAGAGGAGGCTACTGGACTGATCATTGGGTGCATCATCCCTGCAGAAGTGGAGGAAAAGCAGGGGAGATTTCCCAGAGGCTTGCCTACCCGCTGCTCAGCGGCAGAGGGAGAGTGCAGAGGGAACAGGAGCGGCGCTGTGGGACTGGGGCTCAGAGATCCCCGTATCGGCTCTGAGCTGTGAACTGGCTGTGGGAGAGTCAGTGGATCCTGTTGCTGGACTCGCCCTGAGCCCCAGAGGCTGGGCAACGCTCCACAGGGCCTCACGTCCTGGGCAGAGGAGCAGACTAGTGGGGGCATATCTCACCTCAAGGGCTCTGTGCCTCTCAGAGATCAGCTTCTACCCTTGAGAGAGTGCAGCTGAGGAAGTGGCTTCTTCAGGGCAGAGTCCCCAGCTGGGCTCAGCTAGAGAGGCCAGACCAGAGCGGGCTCAGCTGAACTGGCCTGACAGGTTTTCCCAGCAGGAGCCCACTCGGAAAGACGTGCCTGCGGTGTTGCAGCCCTCAGCAGAGCAGCGCTTCCGAGTTTGGCACTGGGGCCGCGGAGATTTCCAGCCCAGCACAGGCCGGGGTTGGGGATTTTAGACTCCGAGCAGCAGGAGCCCCTGCTGTGCTAACCTCAAGCCCTGAAGGAGAGTCTCGGCTCAGCACTGAGGCGGAGACCCCCGCTGTATTAGCCTTGTGACCCAAAGCCCAGGCGCGGCTCAGCAGAGTGAATCTGTAGGGCACTGCCTTTGAGAGGGAGCCACAGGGGAAGGGGCCTGGCACTAGGGCTGGCCCACAAAGCCTCCTGACCCAGCTCAGGGCTGTGATCTACAGACCCTGAAAGCAGCTGGTGACTCAGGCAGTAAGCCCTGCTGGGCTCAGCCGGAGACCCCAAACCAGAGCCGGCTCAGCTGAATCACCGCTAAAATCTCAAAACAACAAGAAGCAAAAACACAATGAGGAGAAGTATCAGAAAAAGCAATGACCCAGAGGAAAGATCAAGCACTCCCTCCCAATACAACCAAAAACTAATCTCAATATCTGAGATGCAAGATGAAGACATAGAGGAACTATCAGATAAGGACTTTAAGAAGCTAATGATGAAATTCGTCAGAGAGAGTGAAAAGCGCTGGGAAGAGTCTAAGGCATTCGAAAACCATATCACTGCAGAAATAAATCAAATCAAAAAGGGAATCCTCGATATAGAGCACAAAATTGAAAGCCTAACCAACAGAATGAACACAGCAGAGGACAGAATATCAGAATTGGAAGACAATCAGAATGAAAGGCAGCAGCTCATCAAACAGTTGGAGACAAATCTAGAGAAAGCCAATAGGTCCATACAGGAAATGAAAGACAACCTCAAAAAATCAAATATTAGAATAATAGGCCTTCCCGAAGGAGTGGAAAAGGAGACAGGCTTGCAACGGGTGCTCAATGAGATAATACAGGAGAACTTCCAGAATATTGGAAATATAAATCCAGCACAAATCCAGGAAGGGCAAAGAACCCCCAGGAGATACGACCCAAACAAATCGTCTCCCAGACATGTGGTCCTCAAGCTACCTTCAAGTGAATACAAGGAAACCATTCTAAGACAAGTAAGAAAAAAGGATAAGATTACTTTCAGGGGAAGGGAAATCAGGATCACAGCCGACCTATCAGAAGAAACGCTCCAAGCAAGGAGAGAATGGGGTAAAACCTATCAAATCCTGAAACAAAACAACTGCCAACCAAGAATAATGTACCCAGCAAAGCTCTCATTTATATTCGAGAATGAAATCAAATACTTCAACAGTAAAGAGAAACTCAAAGAATACATCAACACGAAACCAGCTCTGGAAAATCTCCTCAGGAAGGTGCTAAACCCAGAAAGAAAAAATACAAACCAAAATCAAAGATGGCAAATGGGAAGACCTCCCCACTAAAATCCATACAAGAAAAGTCAACCAATCAAGAACTCTAATAGTCGCAAATACACACTTGCATACTTACACTCATGGCAGCCCAAAACCAATTCCTTTCAATATTATCTCTAAACACAAATGGATTAAACTCACCAATCAAAAGGCATAGATTAACGGAATGGATCATCAAACAGCACCCAACTATATGTTGTCTACAAGAGACACATCTAACCAGAAAATCCTGTAAGAAATTTAAAGTGAAAGGATGGAAAAAGACATTTCATGCCAATGGACGAGAAAAAAAGGCTGGCGTAGCTGTTCTAATCTCAGATGACCTAGACTTCAAGCTGACAGACATCAAAAAGGACAGAGAAGGACATTATATATTGGTGAAGGGACTGATCCATCAAGAAGTAATTACAATCGTGAACATATATGCACCTAATTCCAATGCGCCTAGCTTCGTGAAGCAACTACTTACAGACTTAAGGGGAGACATAGATACACACACAATAATAGTGGGTGATCTTAACACCCCACTAACAACTATAGACAGATCAACAAAACAAAAACTCAACAAAGAAACAACAGAGCTCGTACAAACATTAGAACAACTAGACTTGGTAGACATTTATAGAATTTTTTATCCTAAGACCACAGATTATACATTTTTTTCAGCAGTGCATGGCACCTTCTCCAGGATCGACCACATGATAGGACACAAAGCAAATCTAAATAACTTCAAAAAGATAGGAATCATACCATGTACCCTCTCAGACCACCACGGAATGAAACTGGAAATCAGCAATTCAAAATGTCCCAGGAAATATAGAAACTCTTGGAGGCTGAACAATATGCTATTAAACGAACAATGGGTCAGGGAAGAAATTAAAGATGAGATTAAAAAATTTATGGAAACCAATGAAAACTCTGACACAACATTCCAAAACTTGTGGGACACTGCCAAAGCAGTGCTACGGGGTAAACTCATCGCAATTGGAGCTCATGTCAAGGCCCAAGAGAGTCGCCAAATACAGGAACTAACCACACACCTCCAGGAATTGGAAAAGCAGCAGCAGATGAGCCCCACACACAACAGGAAACAAGAAATCATCAAAACAAGGGAGGAAATCAACCAGATAGAAATAAAAAAAACCATACACAAAATCAACGAATCAAAAAGCTGGTTTTTTGAAAAGATAAACAAAATAGACACCCCGCTGGCCCGTCTGACAAAGAAAAAACAAGAGAAAGCAAGAATTAACAGCATCAAAGATGAAAAAGGCAACATAACAACAGACATTACAACCATTAAGAACATAATCAGAAATTACTACAAAGCACTGTACTCCAACAAATCAGAAGACCACCAAGAAATGGAAAAGTTCTTAGACTCACACAACCTGCCAAAACTTAGCCCAGAGGCAACAATCAACCTGAACAAACCCATAACTGAAGCAGAGATTGAATCAGTGATTAAAGACCTCCCAACAAAGAAAAGCCCAGGCCCAGACGGCTTCACTACAGAATTCTACAAAACATTCCGAACAGAACTAACTCCAATCCTCTACAAACTCTTCAAAACAATAGAAAAGGAAGCAACCCTTCCAAACTCATTCTATGAAGCCAACATTACCTTAATCCCAAAACCGGGCAGAGATCCTACAGAGAAAGAAAACTACAGGCCTATCTCTCTGATGAACATTGATGCTAAGATTCTCAACAAAATCCTAGCCAACAGAATTCAAAAACACATCAGACAGATCATTCATCCAGATCAAGTAGGATTCATCCCTGGAATGCAGGGATGGTTCAACATTCGCAAATCCATAAATGTGATACACCACATCCAAAAACTGAAAAACAAGAATCACATGATAGTATCAATAGATGCAGAAAAAGCTTTCGACAAAATTCAGCACAACTTCCTGCTAAAGACCCTAACCAAAGTAGGCATAGATGGAAAAATCCACAACATAATCAAAGCAATATATGCAAAACCCAATGCCAGCATCATACTGAATGGAGAAAAACTGGAACCCTTCCCACTGAGATCTGGAACAAGACAGGGATGTCCGCTTTCTCCGCTGCTATTCAATATAGTTCTAGAGGTACTCGCTGAGGCCATAAGACAAGAAAAAGAAATCAAAGGAATCCAAATGGGAAATGAAGAAGTCAAGCTTTCACTATATGCAGATGACATGATTCTTTATATGGAAGAGCCAAAAGGCTCAACACAGAGACTACTAGAACTTATACGAGAGTTCGGTAGAGTGGCAGGGTACAAAATTAATGAACAAAAATCAACAGCCATAGTGTATGCTAACAGCCCCAAGTTGGAAAAAGATCTAACAAGCAAGATACCATTCAAAGTAACAAAGGAAAGCATGAAGTATCTGGGAATTAACCTAACCAAAAATGTAGGAGACCTATTCGAGGAAAACTACAAACTACTTAAAAAAGAAATTGAACAAGATCTAGAAAGATGGAGTAACATCCCATGCTCCTGGATAGGTAAAATCAATATCATTAAAATGTCTATACTGCCAAAAGCAATATATACATTCAACGCAATCCCAATCAAATTGCCCAAAACATTCTTCACAGACCTGGAAACAATGATTCAAAGGTTCATCTGGAAACACAAAAAACCACGAATAGCTAGAACCATTCTCAAGAACAGGAAGTTAGCAGGGGGAATCACAGTTCCGGACCTCTGGACATACTATAGGGCAGTGGTTATCAAAACAGCCTGGTACTGGCACAAAAATAGAGAAGAAGATCAATGGAGCAGAATAGAAACACCAGATGGGAACCCACAGAAATACAGCCAAATAATCTTTGACAAAAAGACAAACGACAACCCAGGCAAATGGGAAGGTCTGTTCAATAAATGCTGTTGGGACAACTGGTTGATAGCCTGCAGAAACAAAAAGATAGACCCACATCTCTCACCATATACTAAGATCAAATCCAAATGGATAAAAGATTTAAACCTACATCCAGAAACCTTCAAACTTTTGGAAGAAAATGTTGGAAACACACTGGAACACTTAGGGGTAGGCCCTCACTTCCTAAAAAAGACTCCAGATGCAGTAGAAATCAAGACCAAAATAAACAATTGGGACCTCATCAAACTAAGAAGCTTCTGTACAGCTAGAGAAACAATCAACAAAGTAAAAAGGCAACCCACAGAATGGGAGAAGATCTTTGCACACGACTTAGGTGATAGAGGGCTGATCTCCAGAATATACAAAGAGCTACAAAACAACCAAAATGTCAAAACAAACAAGCCACTCAAGAAATGGGCACGGGAAATGGGCAAACACTTCACAAAGGAACAAACCCAAATGGCAAATAAACATATGAAAAAATGCTCAAGTTCCCTGGCAATAAGGGAAATCCAAATTAAAACATCAATGAGGTACCACCTAACGCCAGTAAGACTGGCCCACATGAATAAAAGCACCAACAACACTTGTTGGCGAGGTTGCGGGGAAAAGGGAACCCTACTCCACTGCTGGTGGGGCTGCAGGCTGGTACAGCCTCTATGGAAATCAGTATGGAGAACATTCAAACAACTCAAATACAACATACCGTATGACCCGGCAATAGCACTCCTAGGAATATATCCAGAACACTTGTTTTATGAGAAACCAACATGCACTCCTATGCTCATAGCAGCACAATCAGTAATTGCAAAGACATGGAAGCAACCAAAATGCCCATCAACAGAGGATTGGTTAAGAAAGCTATGGTTCATCTACTCCATGGAATACTACTCAGCTATTAAACAAAACAAAATGCAGTTCTTTGTGGCCAAATGGGCCAAACTGGAAACCATAATGCTAAGGGAAATGAGCCAATCCCAAAAGGTTAAATACCACATGTTTGCCTTAATTTAAGATGACACGATGTTATGTATAACAAGTTATGTTATGAATGTTATACGTTGTGTATAAACCTAAATTGAAATGTCAATGAGGTGGTCACAGAAGGTGGATAAGAAATCGCATTTACTTTTACCATATTGGTTACTCGTTACTATGTCAATTAATTCCATGGTGATGTAGATTTTTGCTGATGGTATGTTGGAGCTTTTAATTGATCGGGATGATAGTCTGCTGGCTCTGTCTTCAGACCAGAGAGTGTATACCTAAGAAGCCGTTGAACTTATCTGGACAATAAGATGCTGGACTCTATGTTTGGTATATGCTTGCAATGGGGGAATCTCAACTGAACTTGAACTGTGGTTATGCAACAAGGTGGAGGAATCCACCATGGTGGGAGGGTTTGGGGAGGGGTGGGGAGAATCCCAGTACCTATGAAACTGTGTCACATAATACAATGTAATTAATGAATTTAAAATTAAAAAAAAAAGAAAGCATACATGATATAGTGCCAAAGAACACATCAGTACTGATTTTCCTTTCTCTTGAATAGAAAACTAGAGAACCTGTCTTAGAATATTTGAGATTCTTAATGACACTTCAGAGAGCAAATCCTCATCTGCAGGAGTTCAATTTTTTCCCCAAAGGCCAGAGGGTAGATAATATATGCTGGGATGCAACTGTAATGGGTTGTGTTATTAAAATCAGAACCCTCCCTACATATTCAACCATGAGCAAGATACATGAAATGTTTTTGAACCTTGGGAATTTGGGATCACTGAAAACAATATATCATAATATGTATGTGTGTAATTTTTGCTTTTATTAAAACTTTAAAATTATTAAAAAAAAAAAAAAAAAAAAAAGATAATGCGATATAATCTATAAACCAGCAATTAATGTCAGAATACTTAAGATCTACATCGAAAAACTATAAAACCTACTATACCCTCAATACGCTATGTTAATCTGTAATGGGGAGGGAGTGCAGGGAAATCTTTCAGGACCATAAAAAGAGTGAAAAAAAGTACTATAGAGCCTATCAAGATCATATCTGGTAATTTATAGACAACACACTCAAAGCGGCACTAAACAATAGCAAAACTACTATACCAATGCATGAGGGGGGTATCGGGTGCGATCCTCACAACCTCTTAACAGGAGGTCATATGCGTGGAGCAGGGGGTCACTCCAGAGTGGAGCAGGTGGTAAGGAGGAAGCTTGGATCCCAACCATGAAGACCCCCAGACCTTCACCACAAACTATTAATACGAGCAACAAGGACTATATCTCAACTGCCAAGAAGGCCACAGGGAACTGGATGCCCTTGGAGGCCGAGTACTCTGAGGTCACCCGCCCCCAACCGGAGCTTCCGCAGGGGATGGAAGAAGTCCAAACACTACTGCGCAGAAACCAACGTCATCGGAAAGACAACCAGAAGCCCTGAGCGGTTCGCAGAAACAGAAGAACAATAAATGTCCTTCGGGACCAGGGAGGAGAGCTTTCTCTGGTCTGAGCCTGGCTCCACCTCTGGACCCCCACCCTCCCTCGCAGGGACCATCGGGATCGCTTCAAAAACCCCTCACAGCAAACAATCATACAAACTAAAAAAAAAAAAAACGAAAATAAATAGACAAACAACAGAAAGTAGAGCTTGAGATCTGACAGGAAAGAGCTGGCATGGATTGGCTCATGCCTCGCTGGGTGGGACACAAAGATTAGTTACTCCTCACCATGATGTTGAGGATTTTCCTGCACACCCTCCCCCCCAAAAAAAAATGTTCTGCACCTTAAATGTCGACAAATATCTTGTTAGAGTTACAAGCCAGTCTAGATTGTCCTAAAGTCTGCCAAGATCAGCAAAATTATACTTCAACACAACAAATGGCTAAATACTAAAATGAAATAGACACGAGACAGCTGAATGGTACCTTATAGCCATTTTAAGGTATATAGCAGCCAGTCCTGTATATAAACTAAAATTGAAATGTCAATGAGCTAATCATAGGTTGTGGTTAGAACTTCCTTTTTTTTTTTTTAATATATTGGTTACTCAAAACCATGTCAATTCCATAATATTGCAAATTGCTGTTGCTGTTATATTGGGACTCTTAATTGACTGTGATGATATTCTACCAGCTCTAACTTCAGACCAGAAATGGTCTCCCCAAGAAACTGTTCAACCCATCGGGACAATAAGTAGCTGGACTCTATGCTTGGTATATGTTTGCAAGGAAAGAATCTTGATTGAATTTGAACTGTAATACTGCATCAAGGTGGAGGAATCCACCAGGGGGGAGGGGAGAGGAAGGGGTTGGGGGATTCCCAGAGCCTATGAAACTGTCACATAATGCAAAATAATTGATAAAAAAAAATATATATATATATATATATATATAATCCTGTTTTGGGTTTGGATGTCTTAGTTCACAAATAAACATAATTCTGTCTCCATTATATCCACTCTGGCTCAGACTCACCCATGAGGGGACACCTGTAAAGGAAAATAAGTAAGGCAGAAACCTCTTTTTCTGGCTCTCAAATCCCCAACAGATGTCACAGGTAGCAAAACTTGGGTGGAAACACAAAAAGAGGGAATTCAGCAATTCTTTGGTGAATAAAATCATCCAATTCTCTCGTGGTGAATACTTCGGCACCTAAAAAACTGAATTTGAAAACTATGCAAGAGGAAAGTACCAAAAGCAATCATGGTCTCTTGCTACAAACAGGAGAGTTGGAATCTAGAGCACACAGCTTCATGAATCGCCAAGGGGTCCCCTTCCCGCATTGCTCCAAATACAACCATAGTGATACACGTTCGTGAGAATGTGCCAGGGAAAACTCAAAGCTCTCTATAATGTTCACAGAGCATGAACATCAAGTCTCAGCTGAACTGTGAGACCTCAGCTGACGCACCACAGAGTAAGTTTCTTTTCACCTGAGGCAAACGTGAGACTTCTAGCCCCACAGTAGACTTCTCCATCTCCTGGGACCCACACACCAGTCAGAACGTGGAAAAACTCACAACTTCCCTGCAAGAGAACTTCAACTCATAGAATTCACTGGCTCTGAACAAACACATGAAGCAGAGGAAACAGTTCAAATCACACTCACCTTGCGGTAGCACAAGATATTACCCAGGAAAGGCAGAGGTGTTGGCCCAGGAATGCCCAGTTTCTTAAAAACGCCGTGTGTAAGGGTGCCATATCTGTAAAGTCAAGGAGGAGTCAGGTCACAGGGGTGATAGTTTACATAGAGGTGACACCTGCTCAGGAATCAGAACAAATCAGGGAGGTAACAAGTAGCCAGTGACTAACAGCAGAACTAATTATCTCCTTCCACATCACAAGTTCGCCAAGAAGTCACAATGACTCAATAAAGGCCTTCAAAGTCCCATTCCTAGACTGAGTCCCTGAAAAACTCCCCCAAATGACAGTGGTTCTGAGAGGTTTAGAAAATTTGGGGAAACTCTGCAAGACTTTAGCCTAGGTAAAAAGTATTATTTTTTGGATAAGGCTCCAAAAGCACAAAGAATAAAAGCAAAGCTAGACAAATGGGATTACATCATGTTCACAGCAGAGGAAACACTTGACAAGCTAAAGAGGCAACTGACAACATGGGAGAAAATATTGGCAAATTCTGTATCTGATAAAGGATTTAATCTAAGATTCATAAAGAGCTCAAGAAACTCAACAACAAAACAAATAATACAGTTAGCCAAGGAGGCCACAGGGAACTGGATGCCCTCAGAGGCCGAGTACTCTGAGGTCACCCGCCCCCAACCGGAGCGTCCGCAGGGGATGGAAGAAGTCCAAACACTACTGCGCAGAAACTAACGTCATCGGAAAGACAACCAGAAGCCCTGAGCGGTTCACAGAAACAGAAGAACAATAAATGTCCTTCGGGACCAGGGAGGAGAGCTTTCTCTGGTCTGAGCCTGGCTCCACCTCTGGACCCCCACCCTCCCTCGCAATGACCATCGGGATCGCTTCAAAAACCCTCACAGCAAACAATCATACAAACTAAAAAAACGAAAAAGAAAATAAATAGACAAACAACAGAAAGTAGAGCTTGAGATCTGACAGGAAAGAGCTGGCATGGATTGGCTCATGCCTCGCTGGGTGGGACACAAAGATTAGTTACTCCTCACCATGATGTTGAGGATTTTCCTGCACACCCTCCCCCCCAAAAAAAAATGTTCTGCACCTTAAATGTCAACAAATATCTTGTTAGAGTTACAAGCCAGTCTAGATTATCCTAAAGTCTGCCAAGATCAGCAAAATTATACTTCAACACAACAAATGGCTAAATACTAAAATGAAATAGACACGAGACAGCTGAATGGCACCTTATAGCCATTTTAAGGTATATAGCAGCCGGTCCTGTATATAAACTAAAATTGAAATGTCAATGAGCTAATCATAGGTTGTGATTAGGACTTGCTTTTTTTTTTTTTTTTAACATACTGGTTACTCAAAACCATGTCAATTCCATAATATTGCAAATTGCTGTTGCTGTTATATTGGGACTCTTAATTGACTGTGATGATATTCTACCAGCTCTAACTTCAGACCAGAAATGGTCTCCCCAAGAAACTGTTCAACCCATCTGGACAATAAGTAGCTGGACTCTATGCTTGGTATATGTTTGCAAGGAAAGAAACTTGATTGAATTTGAACTGTAATACTGCATCAAGGTGGAGGAATCCACCAGGGGGGAGGGGAGGGGAAGGGGTGGGGAGATTCCCAGAGCCTATGAAACTGTCACATAATGCAAAATAATTAATAAAAAATATATATAATAAAGCACCAAATAATACAGTTAATAAATGGGCAAAGAGCATGAACAGGCATTTTTTAAATGATGAAATGTAAATGGCCAATGGACAAAGGAAAAGATACCCAGGGTCACTAGCCATCAGAAAAATGCAAATAAAAATCACAATGAGGTTTCTACCCATCCCAGTCACAATGGCTATCAATAAAATAATAATACTGGGTTCAGACCTTGGGTTTGGGGGCAAGTGCCGCTCCTCACAGTGTGGCGGCTGTGGGCGGTGCCCCTGCCCGGTTGGACCCAGTGCTGGGGGCTCACCCCAAAGACTCTGCTGCAAGGCATTGAACGAGTCCTTGGCTCACCCAGGACCCAGGGCGGCCAGTGCACCATGTGGTGCCAGGCTTTGCCTGCTGGCTGCCCAGTGGCCTGCTCTAGGGTTTTTTAAGATATATTTGCTGCCTGGGGACACCCATGACTAAGTCGAATTTTAGTGTAGGTGAGTAGTGAATCTTGGGTGATTCCCAGTGACAGGGTCATGGAAGTTTTAGGCATGTGTGGGGACTGAGACCTGGTGGTTTGGAGGGAAGTACCCAGGAGACAATTACAGTTAGTCAGATACACCAAACCAATTCGGAATACAGAAATGGCCTGTTTGCCTAGACCATCACTGATCGTCACATACCAGCCCACACCAATACTATGGATGGGGGCGTCTTTGGCAGTGATGGGTACCATTACCCAACTGTTTGGTGGAGTGGTGGAGTGGTCACACTTGGCAGGGTCAAGACTGTATCCAGCACGCGAGAGAACTTGGTCTGGGGGTAGATTCTATGGGGTTGTGTGGGCCCAACCCTCCCAACCCTGTGGAAATACAAGTTCCCTAGTTGGATACCCTAACAGGGTTGAGGTTTCCACCAAGAGGCGCGAGTGCTGGAATGGGGGCTGCATTCTATCTAGGAAACAGTTGCAGTCACCCGTGGCACTAGTGTGGGCTGGAATTGGATGCACCAGGCCAGTTCAGACCCCAACACCATCTGGTGTCATGGAGAACCAGGGTAGATGTGGGACTGACTAGGTTGGGTCTCAACCCCCTACTGAGCCATGTGTGAGCTGTGTGTGGGTATGGACGAGCCATGGCTGGGCTGAAACATCCAACAACAAGAACCAGAATGGGGTGAAAGCCAGCCAGGAAAAGCCACTATTCCTGCTAGGACAGGAGGTGAACTGAGTAGGGTTGGCTCAAGGACCCCCTGGTATGTGCAAAATCTGACATTGGGAGGGGTTCTGATGGAGGAGCCTGGGAAACTTCTCTGGCAGGACACAGTCCCTGCAGGTAAGCGCAAGAAGCATGATAGGAAACAGCTCAGAATAGGCCATGGAAAGTTTCCCAATGGCACACATTCGGCATGGGTCAGGGGCAGACCAGGCTGAATCAGTTCATGTCATCCACTGGCAAATCCGATCACCAGAACAGAGTGTGGGTTGAGGCGGGTTTGGTTGCGACAAAACCAGTACACATTATGGAATGCCAGGGTGAGGTTGCCTTTACTGGATTTGACTGCAGTGCCCAACCAGCACACGTGAGATCCAGGAAGGGAGGGACAGAGCTGGCAGGGGGATTAAGGGGCTGGTCCCTTCGCCGGACAGCTACTCCCACTGGAGAGCATGGGCTGGGATGGGGACAGACCAGACTAAGCAAGGCTGCAACACCTGTGCACTGCATGTGGACTAGATCAGGGGAAAGCCAGGCTGGGCTGATTGTTCCTGTGGGTGCAAGCATAAATTAGAGCAGGTGAGGGATGTTTGGGCTTGGCCGCAGCATCAGCTGGCAGAAGCTGGCGCTAGGACTAATTCTGTCAAGTCAAACCACAGAACCACCTAAAGAATGCATAAACCGGGACTGAGAGAGACCTGGGAAGGAAATAGTGGGTTCCCCCCTCTTGGGTCACTACTCCCACGGGAGGGCATGAAAACTTAGATGGGGGCTGGGGTGGCTAGACAGAGAGGCACTCAACAACATCCGTGAGGGCTGGATGGTTGAGTTGGTTAGATGGAACTAAGCTTTAATACCCATTGACGAGTACAAGAGCCAAATGGGATGTGGGACAGACTGGTCTACTGCTACACATACTGGCAAACCAGGGTAGGGGGTGGGCCTGATGGGGGTTATTGTGGGTCGCCCCGACTAGGCTGCAGCTCCCACTGGTTGATGTAAGGGCCGAGTATGTGCTGGGCAGAACCACACTGGACTGCAACACCCATTGGTTCCAGTGCAACTCGGAACTGAAAACAGAACCAACCCAGCAATTGCAACCACCAGCTGATCGGGGTGATGGACTGTGCCAGGCCCTGTCCTTGCTAGAACATACAAGAATCTGGTCTGGGAATACCTCAAGGTTTCTTTGGAACTCTCCCCAATCGAACTGCTGGACTCAGAACTCTAACCAAGAAAAGACAGAAGACAAAACAGGTCAATCATTCATCTCAGCTATATGTTGGCAGCGAAATATGGGGCAAACAGAGACTTTATGGTGGACCATCTCAATCAGTGGACGACCTCATCGAGCGAAACAGGAAGCCATTCATAACTGGAGAACTATTAAAACCACTTGAGCAAATATCTCAGAGCATGCCCCACAACCAGGACTTGGGGTGGGCAGGAAACCGGGTGGGGCTTCTCCCTCAACATCCCCCTTTACCTCAGATACATGATGGAAACAATATTGACAAAATACTATTACCCACTTCCCTATACCCCCTGAATCTTTTTTTTTAACCGCAATTAACTATGTAAAGATTGTCAACAACAATACAATAAAAAAATTTTTTTTAAAATATTACTGGTAAGGATGTTGAGATAAGGGAACTTTGATATGCTAATGGCAGAAATGTAAACTAGTACAATCTTTATAGAAAACAGTATGAAGAGTCCTCAAAAATAGGAAAGTTGATCTGCGATATGATTGAGCCATTTCACCTCATTCCTGGGAATTTGCCCAAAGGGAATGAAATCAGTATAGTTATCTTCTTTGACTTATATTTACGAAATACATAAAATATGCTCTCTTTATATCAATAAGTGTTTTTAAAATGTGTAATAAAAAGAAAAAGAACTGGGCCTCCTTGAAGCTTGTGCAGTGGACAGCATGCCCTGATGCTCATGGGGGACACGACAGATCATTGAGGCCAGTAGAGGATGTCTGGTACCATGGCAGAACATGAAGATCAGAATAAATTAGACAACTCTACCAGCCAAACTTTGACAGCAAGTATCTGGGCAAGTAGAGCCTCTAGGGTTGACTATGTCAGTCAATGGACCTTAAGGAATACCTCAATGTTGGAGCAATGGAATCAAGAGCATCTCAGAACTATCAAAACTACTTAAGCAATACCCTCAGAACATGCCCCACATCGGAGAACGTAGGATGACATCAAGTGGCCATCCCTCATCCCTGGCTGCTGATGCAGTTTGGCTGCTGTGAACAGCCCTTTCTCCGACTCCCCTACCTTCCTCCAGATACAGGAAGAAAAAGGAGAGGGCCCGGCACCGTAGCCTAGCAGTTGAAGTCCTTGCCTTGCATGTGCCAGAATCCCACATAGGTGCCTCCAGTTAGTGTACCAAGAGCCCTGCTTCCCAGCCAGTTTCCTGCCTGTGGCCTGGAAAAGCAGTGAAAGATGGCCCAAAGCATTGGGATCCTGCACCCACATGGAAGATCCAGAAGAAACTCCTGGCTCCTGTCTTCGGATCAGCTCAGATCCAGCCATTGTGGTCACTTAGGGAGTGAATCATCAGACAGATCTTCCTCTCTGTCTTTCCTCCTCTCTGTAATCTAACTTTCCAATGAAAACAAATAAAAATACATCTTTTTAAAAGTTGGAAGCAATTGTTTCATTCACTTCCCCCATTTCTTAGCCCTTCCCACCCTAATAAGTGGTCCACACGAGCTTAGATCCATCCCTACTGTGTAACCATCATCAAAAATACAACAAATTGGTTCCAGCAGCATGGCCTAGCGGCTAAAGTTCTCGCCTTAAAGCCCCGGGATCCCATATGGGCGCCGGTTCTAATCCCGGTAGCTCCACTTCCCATCCAGCTCCCTGCTTGTGGCCTGGGAAAGCAGTTGAGGACGACCCAAAGCCTTGGGACACTGCACCCGCGTGGGAGACCTGGAAGAGGTTCCAGGTTCCTGGCTTCGGATCGGCGCGCACCGATCCGTTGCGGGTCACTTGGGGAGTGAATCATCAGACGGAAGATCTTCCTCTCTTTCTCTCCTCCTCTGTGTATATCTGGCTGTAATAAAATGAATAAATCTTTTTAAAAATACAACAAATTTATTTAAAAAGAGAAATAGGGGGTTGAAGGCATAAAATTCACCAGGATGGCCCCAAGGTAGGATATTGAGCAAGTATGGCTGACGAGTATGCTCTCTATAAATGGTTCAGTATGCTATGCAACTGCTGCCAACAACAAGAGAGAGCCTTCCGAAGTTCACACTTCCTGACAGTTAACAGGTACATACATTATGCAACAGCCAATAGATTCATAGCATGTTCAATATGAATCGTACTATGGCCCAATATCCTCTTTCAATATTAGCCTCTAAGATACGATAGGTTACCAATACTATCTTTCAATCCAGTAGTTATCATATATTTGATCAAATAAAACTGAAAGACTATATGAACTCACTTGTGTTTGATCACCACAGGCACCTACTACAGATTTTCCATGCCTATTACATGAGGGCATGGAAAGTCTGACACCAGAGGCCAAATTTGGGAGGGGGTGGCTTTCATTATTCCCACCCCATTCCTTCCTTTGCTACTACCACCACAGCTAGCGAATTAAATTTTTCCCTGTAGGTCTGGCACTGCACCATAGCCGTGCCAACATCCCATTAAGGCATTAGTTCAAGTTCCAACTTTTCTTCCAATCCAGCTCCCTGATATTTTGGGAAAGAAGAAAGTGGTCAATGTGCTGGGGCCCCTGCCACATACGTGGAACACCTGGAAAAGCTCTTGACTCCTCACTGGTTTCCAAGCAACTGTTGAGGCCATATGGGGAGTCAACCAGCATATGCAATAGCTCATTCTGAAATTCACTCTATTTGTAATTCTCCATATAAATAAAAATGGGGGTTCTTTTCATTCTGAACTTGCAACCTGTCATGTGACCTTCCAAATCAACTGAGCAGTTACTGCGTCACAACATAGTCCCCTGAAGGAAGATCTTTAATACATAAGTCAGGGGACAGCATAGTAGGATCTCAGCTACTCCACTTCAGATCTACCTTCCTATTTGGCTTGTGAAAGAAGTGGAGGATGCTCAAGTCCTTGCACCCTTGTGGGAGACCCAAAAGAAACTCCATGATCCTGGCTTATGAGCAACTCAGCTCCAGCCACTGTGAACAGTTGGAGTGAACCAATTGGTGGAAACTCATTCTTTCCGCCTCTCCTTCTTTTTGTAGCTCTGCCTTTCAAATAAAGACAAATCATTTTCAAAAAATAAGTTCACACTAGACCACAGCAAGGTAGAAGGTGGTCTGGGTGAACCTTTGGCTTCTTCCAGGTTTTCACTGTTGGGGTTCAGTAATTCTGCCTTGGGGAACTAGAGGAGGTTCACAGAAGGGCCAATCATTTCTGTTGCATTTATGGCCTGTCAACATGGTGAAGGCAGAGCCCATTCCACAGCCACTGACTGGGGACTGCACCACAGGGCCCACAGACTGCATTGTTGTTTGCCTGACTATGAGAATACCTTTCAGTGTCAGCCTCACTATCAGACAGAACACCAACATGGTGTCACCATCCCCAGGCTATGAGCAGATGAGATGCCAATTTGTCTGCCCTTAGAGTGACCTGCACTGAGAGCCAGGAGCCCTCAGTAGCTCTGTGACTCCTACTCTGAGAGGGAAGACTATTGTTTCACTTCCTATGGCAGAACTTAGAAGGTGAAGCTACAACATACCCAGGCAAGCCAACACTCTCCTGCCCTCAGAATCACCCGAGTTTGGCCCCTGGGTGAGGATCCCACTGCACTTAGCAACCACATGTTTACAATCTGTCTCTGCTGAATTCACGCTCATTAGTCTTACACAATCTGAGAGTCAATCAGAAGACCCTCCTTAGAAACAGATGTCACTAGACCTGCCTACAAGCAGAGACTGGGAACTGGATGGGGTGAGATAGGTCAATTCTCTCATTAAAATCAGTAAATACCCTTCTGTTGGTATTACCCAGAATGTGGGCAACTTCCCCTCTGATCATCAGAACAGATGAATGAAAGACAGGCTTATTACCATTCCAGATGCAAGGCTACAGGAGAGATCAGATGGACAGCTACTCACAGATACAGGAGCACCAGGCTGGCAGCCACGAGAACCCAGGTTTCTAAGGAAAAGTCTGGCATCAGATCCATTGCCACTCACTGCTGCAGCTCCTCCTCTGAGTGTTCCCTGCAGCTGTATGTGATGCTTTTTGCTGGACTGCGCGTGCACAGCTGCCTGCCCTGTAAGCTGTGATCCATTCAAGGCAACTGGAATATTTATGTATGGAGCAGGGGGTGTGACTGGACCTACAGCCAATAGAAGAGTTACTCATGCCCCGCCTGCAATCTGGGGCTCTCTCCAACTTGGCAGTGGGCAAAGAATCATAGACATCCCTCAGTGATCCTGGTCAAGTTCTAAAAAAAACTCAAATCAAATCAAATCAATTCTAAAAAAAAACAAAACAAAAAAAAAAACAAAAAAAAACTCGACATTATTGATTTATTAGTCACATCAGAAACAGGTGAAACTCTGACAGCAAATCTCCCCAGTCTACCTTTCTCTCCATAGCTGTCCTCAACCCAAATGATTTGAAATCAAAACAACCTACACCTAGAAATCTTACTCAGAAAGTTTCATCTGACTAGAATGCCCATGTGACTATAGAAGGCTCCAACTCCTTCAAATCCCAAAATACATAGAACCCATCCTGGTAGAGTCTTTCTTCACCAAACTCCATTAACACAGAAAAGCACTCTCTCCTCCAGGTATATCGTTAGTCATACACACACACACACACACACACTTGGGTCACTATCCTCCCTGCTCTCCAGCATCGTATTTGGCTTCCACATCCCAAGCATCTCAAGGGCATGGCCTTAGTCTCTGTTGTGCTCCCAGTTTCTAGCACAGTGAGTCTCAACAGGTTGATTGAGTCAGGTACGCCCTTTATGCCCTTTAGCTGTGACCCAGTAGGGAATACTACATCTTCCTGGATTATTGCACCAGCAAGAGGAGCTGTCAGGGTCTCAGTTCCCATCACTGTACATTGAGGCTGATCCTGCTGCAATAAGAACTCCTAAAGAGTGGATGATATGCCCTGAGCTATGTCAATTCAAGTTGCATCCTGTGTACACAGACGACCCTGCAGTAGACAAATCAGATTACACTCACTATCACCCCTGCTCTATGAAAAGATTACTTGTGTAATAACAATGGATGGATGTTATAGAAAAACACAAGAAAAAAAGGAAAAAAAAAAACACAAGAGCAGCTCAAAAGGCCAGGTGGGGGCCCAGCACAGTAGCCTAGCCACTAAAGTCCTCCTCTTGCATGCACCAGGATGAACACCACCAGGTCAGTGGGTGTGAACTTGTTGTCCAAGCTTTTCCTCTGGCACCTGTAGTTCAAGTCCCATTGGAGTCTGACCCACTAGGCATCCCTCAGAGGAATCCACAGTTCATTTCTTTTAAGTACTAAGGACCACAGAACAGAAAGCAGCTAGTTCGTTAACAAAGAAAGTGAGAGGAATGTAGATAGGATCAGGATATGCAGACGGCATGCTCAGAGGCGTATGAGGGACATGATGGCCATCTCATCTAGGCCAGTAGGGGACATCAACTGCCCCATCAGAGGATGGAAAGCAGAACAGGTTGCACAATTCTGACCAAACTTTGCAGCATGTTCCTGAGTCTGTGGATGCAGTAAGGTAGGCTTTGCCAACCAATAGACTTTGGAAAGATTTTCTCAACCCTGGAACAACAAAATCAACAACTTCTCAGAATTATCAAAACTGCTCAATAAACACCTTCGGGATACTCCCACACCAGGGTCCCTAAGACGTCATCAAATGACTGACCCCCATACCCAGGTACTGATGTAGACACTGACAGCAAGGAGTGGCCCCATCTCCTTGATGAAGACACAGGAGGAAAAAAAAAATCATTTTTCTCACCCACCTTTCTCAGAACCTGACACTCTCCACCCTAATCGCAGGTCCATATGCACATGCATCCAATCTTAACTATGTAAACAATATTAGAAATTTTAAAAATGTAAGGTACTGTTGGGTACCCTTTCCCTCTGTTCCCAAAGAAGAACATATGATATATTCTAACAAGAAAGGATTCTAGTGGCATCTGATAGCTATGAATTATCTCACATAATCTAATGCCAGTTTAAGCTATTTGGTTGCAAAAGCACCTGTGAAATGGATATGCTTTCATTTCCATCCAAAAAATAACAGCTGGCTAAGATGATTTCATAACCAGGCCTTATGTGGTCACCCACTTCCCCCTTTAACCTCAGGATCAGACTAGCTGGAATCTAGACCAGGAACTAAAGTGAATCTAACACCTAAACAAAGCAAATGATCTTCTCAGCATGGGAAAATAGTAGAGAACAAATTCTTGGTGCCACTTAATTCCATAGATGATAATACCTCCTAACATGAAGATCTGCAAACTGAGAAGTATACCAAACATGAGAAAACACTGTGTGGGAAAAAAACACCCAATCCAAAGCGCTTATCTGTTATCCATAACATACAATGATAAAAAAGATCCAAACATTGTACTGATTAGAGGTAGCAGTGAAATAAACAAGAAATAAACTTTAGGACAAATAATCAGACAAGCATGAGAAATATCCTGTCCTTATCAACTGTAAATGACTCAGCTTTATTTCAGAGTCTTTAGCAATGGGTCTAAGTTAAATGTTCAATAACATTCAGGAAAGCACTAGGCTCTGATTTCAAAGTAAGTTTGTTATCTAGGGACACAGTAATGCAAGGAACATGTTCATCCTGAAACCCCCATCTTTTCCTACATTAGCCTAAGTGATCCCTCTTTGGGAAAGTGACTGGCATGTCAGAGTGAACTGCTCACAGTCTGAGAAAGCAGAACTTCCCTGGAATGGTTTGTACAATTCAATCAGATTTCACAAGAGACAACCTCTAGAATTATATATATATATATAATATGTGTAATAAGGAGAAAAGATATATATATATATAATAAGGAGAAAAGATATAGATAGATAGATAGATAGATAGATAGATAGATAGATAGATAGATATAGACATATATATATCTGATGTGATAGCTTAATAGCTGAAGTCCCTGCCTTGAACACATTGGGATCCCATATGGGTGCCAGTTCATATCCTGGCTGCTCCAGTTCCCTTCCAGCTCCCTACTTGTAGCCTGGGAGCACAGCAGAAGATGGCCCAAAACCTTGGGACCCTGCACCCATGAGGGAAACCCAGAAGAGGCTCCTGGATCCTGGCTCCAGATCAGCTCAGCTTCAGCCATTGCAGTCACATGGGGAATAAAACAACAGACAGAAGATTTTCTCTCTGTATCTCCTTCTGTCTGTATATCTGCCTTTCCAATAAAAATAAAGTAAATCAGAGAGAGAAATAAAAGACAGGAAAGCAAAGGAAAGGAAAGAAAGAGAAATAAAGAAAATTAAATAAATTACTTATCTGAGCTAATGTTCCTGTTAATCTTAGGTCAATATTGATCTTATCGATTTGGGGTAACCAGAGGCCTCAGGCCTCATTCCTACAATAGTGAACAAAGTGACAGGTCCCTAAAAATTCTCTCTTCACATCAAAGGAGGACACCTCATTTCCGTGCCCTTGTATGTTGGTCGCACTGTGTACATGCTGTGTTAAACCATAAAGCAGCAAGAATCTACTAGTATTCCCACAGCTTACCCTTTAACAGGGAAAAGAACAAATGCACAATGACACTAGACAAGAACTGAGATAAAGTGACATGGAGAGAATGACCTCTTTATTAATCTCCAACCAATACTTGACACAGCTGACTCTTTTCTCCTAACTCTCTTCCTCTCTGAAAAACACAGAGACAACAGAATCCCCAAGTCTTGAGAGATGAAATAAATATGGTGGGATCTGAGCATGCCTGGGTCAGACTGCTCCTCTGTCCCTTTAGGAAAATGACCAGACTTGGCCTCAGAGGATCAAGGTCCTCCTAGTTCCATCACAGGACTGCCTGCCCCTGTGTCCCTCAGAACTTTACAAGATACCTCTCCTCCTTTATTCTATGTATCTTGTACATCAAATAAGTCCACCAGCTCAGACAGGAACCAACATCTAATGAGGGAAGGGTGGAGTATAAACACAGAACAGGTTAAACTGGAAAAAACAATTGACCATTTAGGCTCTGAGTTCTACATGCTAGAGTAGATTCTCAACTAGAACTTCAGAGAAACACACACACACCCTACACCTCAAAGGATAGCTTATTATTTTAAGTACATGTCTATAATAATTGATTTAACTAATTCCACAACACAGATATAGGTATTGTCCTAGTCTGCACTTTACAAAAGCAAAAACAGCCTCCTAACAGCTAATTTGCCCAGAGATGGTTTTACTTTCATCACTAGCAGAGCCAGCATAATTTAGATTGCCTAGCATTAGAAGTTAATGCCTATAAAAAATAATGTCTGTTCAATAAATGCTGTTGGGACAACTGGTTGATAGCCTGCAGAAACAAAATGATAGACCCACATCTCTCACCATACACCAAGATCAAATCTAAATGGATAAAAGACCTAAACCTACATCCAGAAACCTTCAAACTTTTGGAAGAAAATGTTGGAAACACACTGCAACACTTAGGGGTAGGTCCTGACTTCCTAAAAAAGACTCCAAAAGCAGTAGAAATCAAGACCAAAATAAACAATTGGGACCTCATCAAACTAAGAAGCTTCTGTACAGCTAGAGAAACAATCAACAAAGTAAAAAAACAACCTACAGGATGGAAGAAGATCTTTGCACACTACATAGGAGATAGAGGGCTGATCTCCAGAATATACAAAGATCTCCAGAGAAACCAAAACACCAGAACAAACAAACTGCTCAAGAAATGGGCACGGGAAATGGGCAGACATTTCACAAAAGAACAAACCCAAATGGCAAACAAGCATATGAAAAAATGCTCAAGTTCCCTGGCAATAAGAGAAATCCATATTAAGACAACAATGAGGTACCACCTAACTCCAGTAAGGATGGCACACACACATAATACCACCAACACTTGCTGGCAAGGATGTGGGGAAAAGGGAACCCTTCTCCACTGCTGGTGGGACTGCAGACTTGTACAGCCTCTATGGGAATCAGTTTGGTGAATACTCAAACAACTGAAAATCAACATACCATATGATCCAGCAATAGCACTCTTAGGGATATATCCAAAACATCTCCTACACAAGAAACTAACATGCACACCTATGTTCATAGCAGCACAATCTACAATCGCAAAAACATGGAACCAGCCAAAATGCCCATCAGCGGAAGACTGGATAAGAAAGCTATGGTTCATCTACTCTATGGAATACTACTCAGCTATTTAAAAAAAAAACGAAATGCAGTTCTTTGTGGTCAAATGGGCCCGACTGGAATCCATCATGCTAAGAGAAATGAACCAATCACAAAAGGTTAGATACCACATGTTTGCCTTAATTTGAGATGAAAAGATGACAACCTGAAAGATAGTACCTGTATAGTGTAATATTATTGCAATCTCTAACAACCTGTATCCAATACAATAAGATAATGCGATATAATCTATAAACCAACAGTTAATGTCAGAATACCTAAGATCTGCATCGAAAAACTGTAAAATCTACTATACCCTCTGTACGCTATGTTAATTCGCAATGGGGGGGGGGAGTGCACGAAACCCTTTCAGGATCATAAAAAGAGTGAGGAAAAAGTACAATATAGCCTATCATGATCAAATCTGGTAATTCATAGACAACAGACTCAAAGCGGCACTAAACAATAGTAAAACTACTATACCAGTGCATGTGGGGGGAATCGAGTGTGATCCTGACAACCTCTTAACAGGAGGTCATGTGCGTGAAGCAGGGGGGCACTCCAGGGTGGAGCAGGTGGCAAGGAGAAAGCCTGGATTCCAACCATGAAGACTCCCAGACCTTCACCACAAACTATTAATACGAGCAACAAGGACTATATCCCAACTGCCAAGGAGGCCACAGGGAACTGGATGCCCTTGGAGGCCGAGTACTCTGAGGTCACCCACCCTCAACCGGAGCTTCCGCTGGGGATGGAAGAAGTCCAAACACTACCGTGCAGAAACCAACGTTATTGGAAAGACAACCAGAAGCCCTGAGCGGTCCGCAGAAACAGAAGAACAATAAACGTCCTTCGGGACCAGGGAGGAGAGCTTTCTCTGGACCAACCCTGGCTCCACCTCTGGACCCCCACCCTCCCTTGCAATGACCATCGGGATCGCTCCGAAAACCCCTCATAGCAAACAAACAATCATACAAACTAAAAAAACCTAAAATAAATAAACAAACAACAAAAAGTAGAGCTTGGAATCTGACAGGAAAGAGCTGGCATGGATTGGCTCATGCCTCGCTGGGTAGGACATGAAGATTAGTCACTCTTCACCGTGGTGTTGGGGACTTTCCTGCACACCTCCCCCCCAAAAAAAAATGTTTTGCACCTTAATTGTTGACAAATGTCTTGTTAGAGTTACAAGCCAGTCTAGATTATCCTAAAATCTGCCAAGATCAGCAAAATTATACTCCAACACAACAAATGGCTAAATGCTAAAGTGAAATAGACACGAGACAGCTGAATGGTACCTTATAGCCATTTTAAGGTATATAGCAGCCGGTCCTGTGTACAAACTAAAATTGAATTGTCAATGAGCAAATCATTGGTTGTGGTTAAGAACTTGTTTTTTTTTTTAACATACTGGTTACGCAAAACCATGTCAATTCCATAATGTTACAAATTGCTGTTGCTGTTATATTGGGACTCTTAATTGACTGGGATGATATTCTACCAGCTCTAACTTTGGACCAGAAATGGTCTCCCCAAGAAGCTGTTCAACCCATCTGGACAATAAGTAGCTGGACTCTATGCTTGGTATATGTTTGCAAGGAAAGAATCTTGATGGAATTTGAACTGTAATACTGCACCAAGGTGGAGGAATCCACCAGGGGGGAAGGGCGTGGGGAGGGGTGGGGGGATTCCCAGAGCCTATGAAACTGTCACATAATGCATAATAATTAATAAAAAAAATTAATGTCTTAGCCCTTTTAATTAAAGTAAGAACAGATTTCATACAGTTCATAGATAGGATTCCAAGAATATGACAGTTTGCTCTCTTCCTCCTTCTTCCTTCCTCTTTTTTCCCTCTAATTTTTGTGACAATACATAATCTAATTGTAATCACAGCTTTAATCTGCCCGCTACATGAAGAGTCCAACAAGCACAAAATAGAAATCACACTATTCCATGGCATTATGGAATGCCTCAATCTTTTCACACAGGACAAGCCTTGTTCACGCTGCACAGGCATAGGAAGGGATGGGAGTGCAGCTGAGGATTTTTAGTGGGCAGTGACCAGAGCTCCTGACCTTGCACTGAGACAAGGTGAGCTTCTCTAACAAGCCTGGCTTCAAGGCTAGGGTATGGCAGGGCAAGTCCTTCCTACCCTCCTTGCACTGCTCATGAGCACTGCTACAGGACTTCATTATGGTGACTCATGTCCTATCGCTTCCTGCAGTACCTCTCCTGACTAACTCCTAAACCTCTCCATAGCACTTCACAGCTCACCAAGTTCTTCCACATCTTTCTTAGTTGATCCTCATGGAAACCCTGGGAGACAAGCGATGCTCAGATTGCACTGTTTCCACTCTACAGATATAGAGAAAAACATGAAAGAGGGCCCAGTTCAGTAGCCTAGTGGCTAAAATCCTTGCCTTGCATGCTCCGAGATCCCATATGGGCATGAGTTCTAATCCCGGTGTCCCTGTTTCCCAATAAGCTCCCTGCCTGTAGCCTGGGAAAGCAGTCAAGGACGGTCCAAAGCCTTGGGACCCTGCACCTGTGTGAGAGACCCAGAAGAGGCTCATGGCTTCAGATAGGCTCAGCTCCAACCGTTGTGGCCACTTGGGGAATGAATCAATGGATAGAAGATCTTCCTGTGTCTCCTCTCTGTATGTATGACTTTCCAATAAAAAATAAATAAAACCTTAAACGCATACATACACACACACACACACACACACACACACACAAAAGAGACTTGCCCAAGCAGTTAAAACAAGAACTAGAGCATGGAATCAGATCCAGTGACCTCAAAACAAAACAGTGGTTGGTATACCTGCTAGTGTTCAGAGTATAACATTTATCCCACACCTCCCTGAACACTTTCAGTGTGATTATAAAAATGTTCCAGGAACTGAACTGGGATATGGGACAGACAAGACCAGTTCATTGCACATGCTAGCAGGCAAAGGAACAAGGGCTGGTGGCAGGGCCAGTGGGGACTAATAGGGGTCACTCTGACTGGGCTGCATCTCCCACTGATGTACATGAGGGCTGAGTGTGTGGTATCATGGTTGGGCTGGCTTCAGCATCCACTGGTTTGCATAAGAGACGGGGCTGGAAATAGATCTGACATAGCAATTGAAACAACCAGTTTGTAGGTTGATGTGGGTGATAGAATGAGCTGGACCCCATAATAACAACACAGAGTCAGGTCTGGAATCACTTCATGTGAGTTTTCTTTGAAGATCCCCCCAAATAAACTATTGATTCCAATGAACTCCATTGAACTCCAACCATGGGGAGAGTGGCTTTTAATCCACTACTAAATTACAGATCCACTGAAATTCTAGGATAAGTAGAAAGTTCAGTGTTGTAAACAGTTCTGATGTTGTACCATCAGAACTATTAGGCTTTCACTAAGGTGGAAACTAAAAGGTGGCAAAGCCAATGAGTAAAAGAGAAATCGAAGAATGTAGAACAGATTTCCAAAGACTGCGTAGAAAGAAAATAACATAACAGAAACTAAGCATGACAAGGCTGTTGAAAAGCAGGACAAAGCTGTGACATCTCTCCTACCCACTACTACAGTGGTTTCCTAACTTACTTTATCTTACCCTAATCTGGTCTTATCCAGGTCATCCCCTACTCGTTCACCAGACACAGCCTCATAAGGCAAGCATCATCTAATGTCCCTCCTTTGCTTAAATACGCTGCAACAGCTCCCATCACCCACAGCATACATTCTCCCTCCAGCCATGCAAGATGACACATTGTCTGTCAACTCCTCCATATGCACACAATGTTTTATGCCAATGCTACATTTTACCTCCTTCCAAGCTCCTCAGAGCCAATATATCCAAGTCTCCTGGCATGTGTGTAGGTTCTTCTCCAGTCTGCAGTGAGTCTGGTTTTTTTGTTTTGTTTTGTTTTGTTTTGTTTTTTAAGACTTATTATATTTACTGCAAAGGCAGATTTACAACCCCACTTCCCATCCAGCTCCATGTTTGTGGCCTGGGAAAACAGTCAAGGATGGCCCAAAGTCTTGGGACCCTGCAACCACCTGGGAGAACCAGAAGAGGCTCCTTCCTGGCACCCAGCTTCAAATCAGAGCAGCTCTGGCCGTTGCAGAACACGTGGGGAGTGAGTCACCAGAAAGAAGATTTTCCTCTCTATCTTACCTCCTCTTCTGCCTATCTGACTTTCCAATAAAAATAAAGTAAATCTTTTAAAAAAATACACAACCCAGTAAAAACAGAATTGAAATAAATGAAACAATAGAGATCCAGGAAAACAACCCACACATCCATAACCAAATTATTTGACAAGTGAACTAAAATGAACCCAGGACATTGGGAAGTTTGTACATATGGATACAAAAGCCAGAAACAAGATCCCTTCCAAACACCTTATACAAAAATAAACTTTAGGCCCAGCATGATATCCTAGTAATTAAATTCTCACCAGGCATGAGCCAGGATTCCTGTAGGCACCAGCTCATGCCTCAGCTACTCCAATTCCCTTCCAGCTCCCTGCCTGTGGCCTGGGAAAGCAGCAGAGAATAGCCTAAAGCCTTGGGAACCTGAAACCACATGGGGGACCCAGAAGAAGCTGCTGGCTCCTGGCTTCAGATTGGTTAAAGTCCCAACATTGCAGCCACCTGGGGAGTGAACCAGCAGATTGTAGATCTGTCTCTCTGTCTCTCCTACTCCCTGTGATTCTTACTTTCTAACAACAATAAATAAATCATTGTTCAAGCTGCAATGATGGACTTATGACTGTTTATGAAAACTGTACTATTGTAATAATATTCAGGAAATCAGTGCATGGAAAGAGGGGATTTGGGAGGGAAAATATATCATAAGATAATAATAATGAGGACACACTAGCGGGGTTGGGGTTCCCACTGGTGAGTGCAGGGGCCGAAGTTGGGGGATTCATTCTTCCTTGGCACAAGTGTGGACAGGGCTGGGCACACTGAGCTGGGCTGGACTCCAGCACCATCTGGTGCTCTAAAGAACCAGGGTAGATGTGGGATGGACTAGGCTAGGTCTCTGCCCCTACTGAACCATGTGTGAGCTGTGTCTGGGTATGGACAAGCCTTGACTGGGCTAAAACATCCAACAGTAAGAACTGAAATGGGTTGAAGGTCAGTCAGGAAAGCCCACTGTTCCTGCTATGACAGGAGGTGGACAAAATAGGGCTGGCCCATGGACCCACCAGTATGTGCAAGACCTGGCAGACAGACAGGTTCTGATGGAGGAGCTTGGGAAACTCCTCTGTCAGGACACAGTCCATGCAGGTAAGCACAAGAACCACGATAGGGAGCAGCCCAGTCCAGGCCATGGAAAGGTAACCAGCAGCATGCATTTGGCATAGGTTGGGGGCAGATCATGCTGAACGAGTTCACATCACTCACTGGCAAATCTGATCACCACAAAAGAGTATAGGTCGGGCCAAGTCGCAACATAGCAGTACACAGTATGTCTGGACTAGGTGCCTGCTGGGCTAGGCTAGGCTGGGCTACAACCCACACCAGCATCAGCATGGGCCAGGCCAGGCCAGACTACAGTACCCACTGGCAAATGCCAAAGTGAGGAGGACACACCAGACTGGGCCACAACACCCAAGCAGCACACATGAGAACCAGGGACAAAAGGGGAAAATCTGGTAGAGGAAATGTGGAGGGCTCCCCTATTGAACAGCCACTCTCACTGGAGAGCCTGAGTTGGGATGGGGCAGACCAGACCAGGCAGAACAACAACAACTATGGGCCTCATATGAACTAGATCAGGAAAAAGCCAGGCTGGGCTAACTGTTCCTACTGGTACAACCATAAATCAGAGTAATTGAGGGTTGGTTGGGCTTTGCTGCAGCATCATTTGGCACTTGCTGGTACTGGGGGCTAATTCTGTCAAGTGAACCTACAGAACCATCTGCAAAGTGCATGATCTGGGAATGGGAATGGGCCCAGTAGGGAAATAGTAGGTACCTCCCGCTTGGGTTACCACTCCACTGAAGAATGTGAAAACCAAGACTGGGGCAGACCTGACTGGACAGAACAGCACCCGTCAACATGTGTGTGGGCTGCATAGTGGGGCTGCTTGGGTTGAACTAGGCTTCAATGACTACTGACATGTATGAGAGCTGAATGGGATATGGGACAGACTGAACCAGTCTGCCATACATACTGGACAGCATGGGAGCCAGGGCAGGGGTGGGCCAGGTGGGGATTATTGCAGGTCACTCCAACCAGGCTGCAGCTCTCACTGGCTTGTGTGAGAGCAGAGTGTGTGGTGGGCAAAATCAGGCTGGACTGCAACACCCATTGGTTAGTGTGGAAGACAGGGTTAGAAACAGAACTGACCTAGCAATTGCAACCACCAGCATATGCATAAGCTGATTGGGGTAATGGACTGTGTCAGACACTGTACTGGCAAGCACACCCAAGAATCTGATCTGGAATCACCTCAGACCAAGTTTCTTTGGGAATCCCTCCAACCTAACTGCTGATCTCAGAACCCCACCATAAAGAGAAATGCAGGTTCCACGGCCTGACCATGGAGAGCAAGTGTCAAAACTGAGCCTCGGCAGAAGAATCAAGATGGTGGCAAAGCATGCAGACATGTTCAAGATGATGGAGAATCATTAGTCAAGGTAAAGAACAGAGACCTGAGTCCACCTGGATGCAGGGAAGGATCAACAATGGCAGAGTGGTGTTAGAGGGAACAGAAAACCCACTAGCCACCAGTGAGCTGTGATCTGGACTCCAGCAACAACCAAGGATCCAGAGGCGGTCATGGATCAGCTCTTGCAGCAGCCAGGTGACAGTTGGGTTTGCTCAGGGAGCTCGGCTGGTGAAGGCAGGCTGTACTAGCCAATCCTGCCAAATACTTTGGCCTAGCAATGAATGGAAAGGGAGTTGCGGACTCTGCAGGGTTGACTGGTGGTGGGTCAGAGCTAACAGCACAGGGATCAAATGCCAGAGCAGGCGTGTTTCCAGTTAGTCACACCCAGCTGATCCCAAGGGGAGGACAGCGCCAGCTTCACATCCTGCAGGATCTGTGTGGTCCCCAGATCTGAAGGCCAACAGCCCCGGCTCTCTGGCAGTGCCCTGCCAGGTGTCATCTTGTGTGTTTAGATAAGATAAGTGCCTCTGCTAAACCAGTTATCTGGGATAGTTGGCGTCTCCTTAACCCAGGACACTAATAGAACATAAAAATTGACTTGTAGACCTGTAGGTAATACATCTTAGAAATCTTCACTAAGGAGAAAAATCCACAACAGGATTGCAATGTCAACATTTAAAAGAAGAGACAGAGGTACAATGAATGTTACCAAAGACTCTGCAGTGAAGGAACAAAATCCTCTTCCACCTCCAGAGTTAACTGAGGCAGACATTGAAAAAATGGGGGACACAGAATTCAGAAAACTTATTCTACAGCTTCTGACCAAAAATGAGAAGCATTTAATATAAGAGCTCAAAGAACTAAAAGAATTTGTCATGCAGGAAATGAATTAAATGAAAGATGACTTTTCAGAAGTCAAGAATACAGTGGAACAAATTAAAAGTACGGTGGAGGGTCTAAAAAAGTAGAATGAATGAAGCAGAAGAAAGAATATCAAAATTGGAAGATATCCTCTGTCACCAGGGGGAAACAAACAAAAAGCTGGAAGCAGAACTAGGCCAAGGTTAAAAAAAAAAAAAAAAAGTATCCCAGAAGTAAAAGATCCAATTAAAAGGCCCAACATAAGAGTTATGGGAGTTCCAGAAGGCGCAGAAAGAGCAACTTGGGTTAAAGCTTTAGTCAATGAAATAATAAACAAAAACTTAATCAAAAACTAATCTAGAGAAAGTATTGGCAAACAACATCCAGGAGGGGCACAAACAACCTAACAGGGTTGACAAAAAGCAATCTTCACCAGGACACATAATAATCAAGCTCTCCTCAGTTGAACATAAGAAAAAATTCCTTAAATGTGCACATGAGAAAAATTACATGACCTCTAGAGACCCCAATTAAACTCTCAGCTGACTTCTGAGAGGAAACACTATAGGCCAGGAGAAAATGGGGTGACATATTCCAGACTCTAAAAGGGAAAATTTTTCAGCCCAGAATCATGTATCCTGCAAAACTGTCCTTTGTCTTTGAAAATGAAATAAAATTCTTCCACAATAAAGAAAAACTCCAAGATTTTGTATCCTCCAAACCTGCCCTACAGCTAGTACTCAAAGATGTTCTCACGAAAGAGAAGATGAATAGCAGCCACCAAACCAAAGGCAGACGTGGAGAACATTCCACTAAAAGTCTAACAGAAGACTCAATCGAACAACCCATTACTAAGATGACAGGACCAAATTGTCACCTATCCATATTAACATTGAGTGTAAATGGTTTAAACTCATCATTCAAAGGCCATTGATTAGAGGAGTGGATCAAAAAGCAAAACCCATCTATCTGCTGCTTACAGGAGACACATGTCACCAACAAATGCAATGATGGACAAAGGACTATTTTTGAAGAACTATGCCATAATAACATAAAAGAACACAGTGAGGTGCAAGGGAATTGGCAAGGGGATAAGGGAAATTCCAGGAATATGGAACTGTATCATAAAATGATAATAAAAAAACAATTTTAAAAAGGGCAAAGGAAATGAAAAAACATTTTTCAAAAGAACAGATTCAAATGGCTAACAGAAATACGAAAAGAGCCTCTCTGTCTAGCCACCCCAGCCCCCATCCTAGTTTTCATGCCCTCCCGCGGGACTAGTGACCCAGGAAGGGGGAACCCACTTTTTCCCTCCCAGGTCTTTCTCAGGCCCGGTTTATGCACTCTTTAGGTGGTTCTGTGATTTGACTTGACAGAATTAGTCCCCAGTGCCAGCTTCTGCCAGCTGATGCTGCGGCCAAGCCCAAACATCCCTCACCTGCTCTAATTTATGCTTGCAACCACAGGAATAATCAGCCCAGCCTGGCTTTTCCCTGATCTAGTCCACATGCAGCGCACAGGTGTTGCAGCCTTGCTTAGTCTGGTCTGTCCTCATCCCAGCCCACGCTCTCCAGTGGGAGTAGCTGTCCGGCGAAGGGACCAACAACATCCGTGAGGGCTGGATGGTTGAGTTGGTTAGATGGAACTAAGCTTTAATACCCACTGACGAGTACAAGAGCCAAATGGGATGTGGGACAGACTGGTCTACTGCTACACATACTGGCAAACCAGGGTAGGGGGTGGGCCTGATGGGGGTTATTGTGGGTCGCCCCGACTAGGCTGCAGCTCCCACTGGTTGATGTAAGGGCCGAGTATGTGCTGGGCAGAACCACACTGGACTGCAACACCCATTGGTTCCAGTGCAACTCGGAACTGAAAACAGAACCAACCCAGCAATTGCAACCACCAGCTGATCGGGGTGATGGACTGTGCCAGGCCCTGTCCTTGCTAGAACATACAAGAATCTGGTCTGGGAATACCTCAAGGTTTCTTTGGAACTCTCCCCAATCGAACTGCTGGACTCAGAACTCTAACCAAGAAAAGACAGAAGACAAAACAGGTCAATCATTCATCTCAGCTACATGTTGGCAGCGAAATATGGGGCAAACAGAGACTTTATGATGGACCATATCATGCAGTGGACGACCTCATCGAGTGAAACAGGAAGCCATTCATAACTGGAGAACTATTAAAACCACTTGAGCAAATATCTCAGAGCATGCCCCACATCCGGGACTTGGGGTGGGCGCAAAACCGGGTGGGGCTTCTCCCTCAATATCCCCCTTTACCTCAGATACATGATGGAAACAATATGGACATAATAGTATTACCCACTTCCCTATACCCCCTGAACCTTTTTTTTTAACCACAATTAACTATGTAAAGATTGTCAACAACAATACAATAAAATGTTTTTTAAAAAAGTTAAAAAAAAAAAAAAGAAATATGAAAAGATGCTCTGGGACCCGGCACTGTGGCCTAGCACTGCCGGGATCCCATATGAGCGCCGGTTCTAATCCTGGCAGCCCCACTTCCCATCCAGCTCCCTGCTGGTAGCCTGGGAAAGCAGTCCAGTTGAGGACAGCCCAAGGCTTTGGGACCCTGCACCCACGTGGGAGACCCAGAAGAGTTTCCTGGTTCCCGGCTTCGGATCGGCATCGGCACTGCATCAGCCATTGCAGTCACTTGGGGAGTGTATCATCAGATGGAAGATCTTCCTCTCTGTCTCTCCTCCTCTCTGTATATCTGACTTTGTTATAAAAATAAATAAATCTTTAAACAAAAAAAGAAAAGATGCTCTGGCTCTCTAACCACCAGAGAAATACAAATGAAAACTATATTGAGATACCACCTGACTCCAGTCAGCTTGGCCTACATTCAGAACTTAACCAACACTGTCTGCATGCATGGATGTGGGCAGAAAGGTACCCAAATTCACTGCTGGTGGGAATGCAAGCTAGTACAACCACTATGGAAATCAGCATGGAGAGTGCTTAGAGATTGCAAATAAACCTGCCATATGACTCAGTTACCCAGCTCTTAGGAATATACCCAAAGGAAATAAAAACTGCATGTGAAAAAGGGAGCTGTAATCCTATATTTACAGTAGCACAAACTACAATAGCAAAGACATGGAAACAACCCAAATGCCCATCCAAAGAGGAATGGCTAAAGAAACTGTGGTACATCTACTCTATGGAATATTATTCAGCCATTAAAAAGAATGAAATTATACAATTGGCAACTAGATGGTTCCAACTGGAGACCATTATGCTCAGTGAAATAAGTCAATCACAAAAACAAAAATATCATATATTCTCTCCAATATAAGGAATCCATTATGCAAATTGGAAATGTATAATGGTCGAGCAATGGACACTATCATATCCAGAAGTGAAGACAATGCAAACATGCATCTCTGCTTTCAAACAAAAGATGGACTCCCAATGAAAGTGTTGGATATATCTAGACAATGGAATGATGGATTCTTTGACATTATCTGTACCAACAAGGTGGGGGCACATTTAAATAGCAGACTGATGGAATTGTAACTCCTTAGGAAGAGTTGTGACATTATGGGAAAAATCAATCAGGGGTGGAAAATGAGGGAAGGGGAATCCCAGATTATACGAATCGTAAGATAAATTTCAAACATAAAATTTTTTAAAAAAAGCTGAGCCTCCTCAGAAATTCAGACAGAGCAATAGATGGCATATCCAGGTGCACATGGAGGACATGGGAGTCCATTGGAACCTGCAGAAAACACCTGGTACCACAACAGAGGACAGAGGATAGAACAAATCACTCAACTACTTCAGCCATGTGCTGGCAGTAAAAATCTGGGCAAATGGAGACTATAGTGGCTATGTCAGCCAGTGGACTCTGGAGAGATCTCATTGTGCTTGGAATGGTGAGATGGGCAGCAATTCACAACTGTTGAACTATCAAAACCACTTGAGCAGTGCCCTTGGAGCATGCCTCACATCGGGGACCTGGAATGGGTGAGAGGCTAGGTGGGGCTTCTCCCTTTATCTCTCCCCTCACCCCAAATACAGAAAAAAATAAATAATAATGTGGAAACAATAGTCTTATCCACTTTACTGTAGCCCTTGACGCTTTGTGCCCTAATCAGCTATGTAAAGATTATCAAAATAAAATAATTTTAAAAAGAAATAAAGGAACTTTATTAAAAACCAAAGCACAAAATGCTCTTAAGAAAATTAAAAATAAGCCATGGATGAAATTAATATTGGTAAAACAGGTAACTGAAAATGGCTGAAGTCCAAATTTTAAAGCAGTCTTTAAAATTCAACAAAAAAAAAAAAACAATTAACCCAATGAAAAAAGATTCCACATCCAGGTCCAGTGCAGTGGCCTAGCAGCTAAAGTCCTCACCTTGAATGCTCAGGATACCATGTGGACGCTGGTTCTTATCCTGGCAGCTCCACTTCCCATCCAGTTACCTGCTTGTGGCCTGGGAAAGCAGTCAAGGACAGCCCAAAACCTTGGGACTCTGCACCCACATGGTAGATCTGGGGAAGTTCCTGGCTCCTGGCTTCGGATTGGAGTAGTACCAGCTGCTGCAGTCACTTGGGGAGTGAATCATCGGATGGAAGATCTTCCTCTCTGTCTCTCCTCCTCTCTGTATATCTGACTTTGTAATAGAAATAAATAAATCTTTTTTTAAAAAAAAAAAAAAGACTCCACATCCAGGAAACATTTCAGTGGGTAAATAAGCATGGAGGGATAGCACTTCTGTGATATGCTGATACAGAATTTCAAGTAAGAAGATGAAATACTGCCATACACCAAGCAGAAAGGCTGGGTCCCAGCATGGTAGCCTAATGGCTAAAGTCTTTGTCTTGCATGCAGCACTGGTTCGTGTCCTGGCTGTTCCACTTCCCTTCCAGCTTCCTGCTTGTGGTCTGGGAAAGCAATTGGGGACAGTCCAAAGCCTTGGGACCCTGTGTCCGCATGGAAGACCCAGAAGAAACTCCAGGCTCCTGGCTTCGGATTGGCTCAGCTCTGGCTATTGTGGCCACTTGGGGAGAGAACAGTAGACGGAATATCTTTCTGTCTCTCCTCCTCTCTGTGTTTCTGACATTCCAATAAAACTATATAAATCTTCAGAAAAAATAGAAAGGCTAACATACAAAACACTGATGACTCTAATTTCTGATGAAAATGTGGCTTAACAAGAACTCTTACACATTATTTATGGTAATACCAAATGGTTAACACCAGTCTGGAAGCTTCTATAATACCAAATACACACTTACAAAATCCAACAGCCATGCATCTAAGTATTTACCCAATGACTTGAAATGTCATGGCCACATTTAATAACAATTGCCAAAACATGGATGCAAACACAATCCTCTTCATAAACTTGGAAATTTAAAATTTAAGTTGCACTCATTAACAAGAACAAATGAAATATTAAACTATGAATATACACAAATGAACTTTAAATGCAAATTATCAAGAGGTTGTTCTAAACAATGTATCTAACTGTTGGCAACGCCCGCGTCGCCACATACCCCAAGCCGAGCGGAGGGACTAGGGTTACAAAAAAGACAACGCAGTGAGACAAGACACAGTACACAGAATGCCAAATGCCAATGATCGATTGATCTTTATTGAAACTCCAGGCTTTCTTTTATACTCTGCCTAGCTCCTCCCAGTGTTTATGCAGTCCTCAAGTGGCCACCCTAAATCCCTCGAGTTCCTCCCACTGTCTATCCAATCCTCTAGTGGCCACCCTAAATCCTTTGAGTTCCTCCCAGTGTCTATCCAATCCTCTAGTGGCCACCCTAAATCCCTTGAGTTCCTGCCAGTGTCTATCCAATCCTCAAGTGGCCACCCTAAATCCCTTGAGTTCCTCCCAGTGTCTATCCAGTCCTCAAGTGGCCACCCTAAATCCCTTGAGTTCCTCCCAGTGTTTATCTAATCCCTTGGCAGATAACTTGACAAATAGGAAGCAGGAACTTGCGGTTAAGCCAGTGGCTAGATGTATCAGGCCAAAATTGCCCATCCTGTTACCCTCTGAGAAACAAGCTAAGCTGTGTAGTTAATCCTTGGGAAACCGGGGCCTGCATCTAGCATATGTTTTCAAATACAATAGTGCTATAAACTAAATTATTCAGATCAGAGAATCATCAGTGATTGTCAGAAATTAGAATAGCTGGAGTTGCCACCGCATGCAAGTGGTAAGCTGTCCCCAGGCCTGCCTGGGCTCCAGGGGCTGCTCCCTTCGGGGTGAGTACACTGAGGGGGGAAGTCTCAGGGGCCCAGGCAGGCTCCAGGCCCATCCGCCACGATCATTGGGTGGGGGCTGGGATGGGGAGGGACGCGACCTTGGACCAGGGGACTGAAACTTCCGGCAGCCTGCTGGCTGCTGGTGGGTGCCAGGCTGGAGCGTCTCCATGCTCAGATCCCTGACTCCAGAGACCACATTCCTGTGGTGAGCTGTCCCCGGGCCATCTGGTGGCAAGCTCTGTGGTTTTGATTCTTTGAATTGCTGCTTAGGTAGCTCCACATTGAACCCACTCTGCTTCTGGGATGTGAATCAATCCTACATATTCCCAATGACAGAGTGACTTTTCCTTTGAAGAACTTGTAATCACTGAACAATGTTGACCACCAAACACCAGGCCATGCAAAAGCTAAGACTCGGGGCTTGTCTAGCAGGATCATATTCTATTACCTGACATGATGGTGGGTCAGGAGACTGGTCACATTAGGCAGGGCCACAACATTAACCAGCATGCCAGAGAACCATATCTGGGGGTAGACTCTATGGGGGATGTGTGGGCCACACCCTATGGAAGTTCTAGCCCCACTGGTTAGTTCAAGAGATGGTGTGGTGATGGACTAAGCTAGGTATGACCAAGGAGCCTGCCATCAATTACAGGTTAAGGAACCCACAACAGTCTGGAGTGGCAAAGGCAGCAGCACCTGAATGTGCATCCTGAATAGGGTGTGGGGTGGGCTGGGCTGCAACATTCATCAGCTCATCAAGACCAAATGGAAGGCCAGACTACACCAGAACCTGGCCTAAAACCCAATGGCATGTATGAGAACTAGGTCTGGGAGTGGATCAAGTGGATGAACTTGGGAAACTCCTGTGGCAGTCATGGCTCCCGCTGGTGAACATGTGGTCTAGACCTGGGGGTCGGAAAACCTGGTCAAAGTAGCACCAATGGCTGGCTAATGTGTGAGTTGGTAAAGAAATGGGGTGGACAGGGCAGGACTGAACAATCCTTAGCACACAAGCAAAATTAGAAATCATGATGGAGCACAGATCATTCCGAGCTAGGCTCTTGCACCTACTGGTCTGCGTGAGCCAGGAACGCTAAGCCACAGTGTCTAAGGCAGGGGTCGGGACAGGTGAGGGGCTGTGCCAAGCTGAGTCAGAGCAACCATTGGCATGCACGTGATCTATGGCTGGGAACAGGCCTGGTTGGGGAGCCAAGGGGACACCCTAGCTGGGTTGAGGTTCCCACCAAGGGGCGCATGTGCTGGAATGGGGGCTGCGTTCTGATCAGGATATATTTGTAGTCTCCTTTGGCACAAGTGTGGACTGGGACTGGACGAACAAAGTTGGGCTAGACTCCACACCTTCTGGTGTTCTGGAGGACCAGGGTAGATGTGGGACAGACTAGGGTAGGTCTCAACCCCAACTGAGCCATGTGTGAGCTGTATGTGGGTATGGACAAGGCTTGGCTGGGCTGAAACATCCAACAACAAGAACCAGATTGGGTTGAAGGCCATTCAGGAAAAGCCACTGTTCCTGCTAGGATAGGAGGTGAACTGAGTAGGGCCGGCTCATGGACCCCTTGGTATGCGTGAAATCTGACATTGGGTGTTGGGAGCACTGCACAAGTGCCCTGCCCTAAAATAATGACTGGTTCAAGGCCAGGAGGCAGCAGGAAGACAGGAGGTCACAGATGAGGCAGATCTGCCTCCTTTCCAGGGCCTGGCCAGTCAGGTAGCACCCAGTGGACCCACGGGAATGCAAGTGATGGGAGTGAGAGCTGAAATTGCTATGGCAATAAGTATAGTTATTGTTATTTTATAGGCTAGCCTGTTTTGCAATTTTTTGGAGCATAGAAAATGTAGCTGTTTTAGCCGCTTTTATAATTTTTAGCTAGAGGAATTAAGGATGCTTTTATTAAAGAAAAATGTTTTTGATTATTGTTTTATTTATGGGGTTGCAGGGTCTATAGTTGTAGAGGGATTTAATATTTGTAATTTTTGTTTTTAGATTTATATTTTTTCCCTTGTAAACTATTTTCCCATTGAGTAATGGGCAAGTTGTAGAAATAGAAATGTGGTAGGAATGTACTACTGATTAGCAGGTAATCGCATGTGCCTTGGCCTTGGAGTCCTGGCTGCCGCTCCATGGCTACTGTTGAAGAATGAATAATGGCTTGCTTTGAAGAATATGAATACAGTGTTTTAAGGAATTATCTCTGGGGACACCTGCTTAGCCCTGAAGTGCAGACGGAATGACCGAATGTCTGTACATGCCCCCTTAGTCTTGAAGTAAAAAAATAGAACAATTAGTTGCTTGTGCAGAAGCTTGTGAGGTTTTGAGAAAATAAAAAGGACAGCTTTTTCTTGGGCTGTGGTGAGAACGCACCAAGTGTCAGTGTCTGTGTCTTTCTTTATCGCTGACTCCACGCACCCTTCCCGAGCTCCGAACTCTCGGCTGGAGCTGGACTCGGGCAATTGGGAGAGGTTCTGATGGAGGGGCCTGGACAACTCCTCTGGCAGGACACAGACCCGGCAGGTAAGCGCAAGAAGCATGATAGGAAACAGCCCAGAACAGGCCATGGAAAGTTTCCCACTGGCATACATTTGGCATGGGTTGGGGACAGACCAGGCTGAATCAGTTCATGTCATCCACTGGTGAATCTGAGCACCAGAACAGAGTGTGTGTTGGGTCAGGTTTGGTCGCGACAAAAACCAGTGCACAACATGGAATGCCAAGGTGAGGTTACCTGTACCAGATGTGACCGCAGTGCCCAACAGCACACATGAGAACCAGGAAGGGAGAGGCTGAGCTGGCAGGGGAAATATGGGGGCAGTTCCCTTGCTGGACAGCTACTCCCACTGGAGAGGATGAGCTGGGATGGGGGGCAGACCAGACTAGGCAGGGCTATAACACCTGTGGGCCTCATGTGGACTAGATCAGGGAAAAGCCAGGCTGGGTTGATTGTTCCTACTGGTGCAAACCAAAATCGGAGTGATTGAGGGATGGTTGGGCTTAGCCGCAGCATCAGCTGGCAGAAGCTGGCAATGGGGGATAATTTTGTCAAGTTAAACCACAGAACCACCTGGAGAGTGCATAATCCAGGAGTGGGAGTGGCCTGGGAGTAAAATAGTGGACACCTCTCTCTTGGGTTACCACTCCCACAGGAGGGCACGAAAACTAGGATAGGGCTGAGGTGGCTAGACAGAGAGGCACTCAACAATATCCGTGAGGGCTGGATAGTTGATCTGGTTAGATGGAACTAGGCTTTAATACCCATTTACATGTATGAGAGCTGAATGGGATGTGGGACAGACTGAACTAGTCTGCTAACATACTGGCAAACCAGGGTAGGGGGCGGGCCTGGTGGGGGTTATTGTGGGTCACTCCAACTAGGCTGCAGCTCCCACTGATTTATGTGAGGACTGAGTATGTGCTGGGCAGAACCAGGCTGGACTGCAACACCCATTGGTTCCAGTGGAAGACAGTGCTGAAAACAACCAACCCAGCAATTACAACCATCAGCTGATTCAGGTGATGGACTGTGCCAGGCCCTGTGCTTGCTAGTACATACAAGAATCTGGTCTGGGAACACCTCAGACAAAGTTTCTTTGGGGATCCCCCCAATCGAACTGCCAGACTCAGAACCCTAACCATGAAAAGACAGAGGACAGAACACGTCAATCAACCAACTCAGCTCTATGTTGGTAGTGAAAAACTGGGCAAATGGAGACTCTATGATTAACTATGTCAATCAGTGGATTCTTCAACAACCTCATCGTGCTTGGAGTAGCGAGATTGGCAGTGGTTCATAACTGTTGAACTATCAAAACCACTTGAGCAAGACCCTCGGAGCATGCACCACATCAGGGACCTGGGGTGGGTGGAAGAATGGGTGAGGCTTCTCCCTTAAAATCCCCCTTTATCTCAGATATATGAAGGAAACAATATGGAAATAATAGTCTTACCCATTTTCTTGTAGCCCTTGAACTTTTTTACCCTAATTAACTATGTAAAGATTGTCAAAAATATAATAACAACAAAAAAGAATAGCTGGAGTCCCAGGTATTTTGATCACTGAGAGTATCAGTTCTGTGTAACTGATGGTAGTTGCATACCATTCTCACTTGTGAAAACCCACTGAATTGAACAACACAGGACTAACAATAATAGTGACTATAGACTTCAGTTTATTAAAATACATTATATTAATTCACTAATTTTAATTCATATATGACACTAATGCAGAAGGGTGACAATAGGAAAAAATTGTTCATGGATTGGAATGGAAAGAGGACAGAGGTGGGAACCCTCTGCATTTAAAATGTATGTTCTGGTAACCTAAAAATGAAATAAAAATATACAGTAAAAACTAAAGAAAAAGAAAGTGTAGTCCAATACACATTCTGAAATACTACACAACCATAAAAAGAAATCTCACAAAAAAAAAAATGGACCCTGCTGGAAGCCATTATGCTTAGTGTAACAAACCGGTCTCAAGACAAATATCTTTTGAAAAATAAATAAACAAAAAAGACAAATATCTATGTTTTCCCTGATCTATGATGACAAATACACACACACACACACAAAAGAAACATAATCTGTGAGATTAGCATACTGGAAATTAGCTGCTATATATCTGATACTTGTGAGCGTTTATTGCTGAGAGATCAGAAAATATGTAGAAGTAAAATTCACACAATACAGATTAAGCATTTTAGGGGCCAGTATTGTGGTGCAGAGTTAAACTGCCAACTACAATGTTGCCATCCCAAATGAACCCCAGCTCAAGAATGAGCTGCTCAAGGCCTGGCACCATGGCCTAATGGCTAAAATCCTTGCCTTGAAAGCACCAGGAGGGCACCGGTTCTAATCCCGGCAGCTCCACTTCCCATCTAGCTACCTGATTGTGGCCTGGGAAAGCAGTCGAGGACGGCCCAAAGCCTTGGGACCCTGCAGCCACATGGGAAACTTGGAAGAAGTTCCCGACTCCTGGCTTCGGATTGGAGCACAGCACCAGCCGTTGTGCTCACTTGGGGAGTGAATCATCGGATGGAAGATCTTCCTCTCTGTCTCTCCTCCTCTCTGTCTCTCCTCCTCTCTGTGTATCTGACTTTGTGATAAAAATAAAATAATTCTTTAAAAAAAAAAAAAAAGAATGAGCTGCTCCACTTCCAATCAAGCATTCTGCTAATGCACCTTAAAAAGCAACAGAGGAACAGTGAAGTGCCTTCCGAGGTGACTCAGGTGCCGTCAAGGCATTACCGTGAGGGTCTGGGGACGCCAACACAGGGCGTGGTGTGTGTAGGCCGCACCATGTCCATCTTCACCCCACCAACCAGATCCACCTGACCAATCTGGCCATGGTGCACATGAAGCGCGCGGGGAAGTGCTTCGAGATCACCTGCTACAAGAACAAAGTGGTCCTAACAGGCAAGGTACCATTCAAAATAACAGACAAAAGTATGAAGTATCTAGGAATAAATCTAAGCAAAAATGTAGGAGACCTTTTGGAAGAAAACTACAAAATACTTAAAAAAGAAATTGAACAAGACCTCAGAAAATGGAGTAACATCCCATGCTCCTGGATAGGTAAAATCAATATCATTAAAATGTCTATACTACCAAAAGCAATTTATACATTAAATGTAATCCCAATCAAATTGCCCAAAACATTCTTCATGGAACTGGAAACAATGATTCAAAGGTTCATCTGGAAACACAAAAAACCACGAATAGCTAGAACCATCCTGAAGAATAGGAAGTTAACAGGGGGAATCTGGACGTACTACAGGGCAGTGGTTATCAAAACAGCCTGGTACTGGCACAAAGATAGAGAGGAAGATCAATGGAGCAGAATAGAAACACCAGAAGGGAACCCACACAGATACAGTCAAATAATCTTTGATAAAAGGACAAACGATAATCCAGGCAAATGGGAAGGTCTCTTCAATAAATGCTGTTGGGACAACTGGTTGATAGCCTGTAGAAACAAAAAGATAGACCCACATCTCTCACCATATACTAAGATCAAATCTAAATGGATAAAAGATCTAAACCTGCATCCAGAAACCTTCAAACTTTTGAAAGAAAATGTTGGAAATACTCTGCAAGATCTAGGGGTAGGTCCCTACTTCCTAAGAAGGACACCAAAAGCAGTAGAAATCTAGACCAAAATAAACAAATGGGACCTCATCAAACTAAGAAGCTTCTGCACAGCAAAGGAAACAATCAACAAAGTAAAAAAGCAGCCCACAAAATGGGAGAAGATCTTCACGCACGACATAGGTGATAGAGGACTAATCTCCAGAGTATACAAAGAATTACAAAACAGCCAAAACACCAAAATAAACAAGCCACTCAAGAAATGGGCACGGGAAATGGGCAGACATTTCACAAAGGAACAATCCCAAATGGCAAATAAGCATATGAAAAAATGCTCAAGCTCCCTGGCAATAAGGGAAATCCAAATTAAAACATCAATGAGATACCACCTAACGCCAGTAAGGGTGGCCCACATGAAAAAAACCAACAACACTTGCGGGCGAGGTTGAGGGGTGGGTGGGGAAGGAACCCTACTCCACTGCTGGTGGGGCTGCAGATTGGTACAGCCTCTATGGCAATCAGTATGGAGAATATTCAAACAACTCAAAATCGACATACCATATGAACCAGCTATAGTACTCCTAGGAATATATTCAGAACACTCGTTTTATGAGAAACCAACATGCACTTCTATGTTCATAGCAGCACAATCAGTAATTGCAAAAACATGGAAGCAACCAAAATGCCCATCAACAGAGGATTGGATAAGAAAGCTATGGTTCATCTACTCCATGGAATACTACTCAGCTATTAAAAAAAACAAAATGCAGTTCTTTGTGGCCGAATGGGCCAAACTGGAAACCATAATGCTAAGGGAAATGAACCAATCCCAAAAGGTTAGATACCACATGTTTGCCTTAATTTAATATGATATGATGTTAAGCATATCATGTTATGTTATGGATATTATGTCATTTGTAGTATATAAACTAAAATTGAACTGTGAATGGGGGATCACAGATAGTGGTTAAGAAATCGCATTTATTTTTAACATGTTGACTGCTCAATACCATGTCAATTAATTCCATAACAATGTTAATTGTTGCAGATAGTATATTAGTGCTTTTATTTGACCGGGAAGATACTCTGCTGACTCTGCCCTCAGACCAGAGAGGGTCTACCCAATAAGTAGTTGGACTTGTCTGGACTATGGAATGTTGGACTCTATGCTTGGCAAATACTTGCAGGGAGGGAATTTCAACTGAACTTGAACTATGGTTATGCAGTGGGGTGGAGGAACCCACCATGGGGGGAGGGTGGGGGGGAGAATCCCAGATTCTATGTAATTACAACACAATGTAATTAATGAATAAATTTAATTTAAAAAATCGTAAAAAAAAAAAAAAAAAAAAAAAAGACATATAGGGGGAAGTAAGAGCGATCCTGACAACCTCTTAACAGGAGATCACATGCACAGAGCAGAGAGGGGACCCCAGAGCGGAGCAGAGGGACAAGAGGAGGCTTGTATTCCAACCCTAAAGACTCCCGGATTCTCACCAAGGACTATCAGTATGAGCACCAAGGACTACATCCCAACTGCCAAGGAGACCACAGGGAATTGGAGTGCCTTCAGAGGCCAAGAACTCTGAGGTCATCCACTCCCGCTTGGACCTACCACATGGGATGGAAGAAGTCCAACTCCTTCCACACAGGATCCAAGGGCGTCAGAACAACAGCCAGGAGCCCTGAGCAGTCCGCAGAAACAGAAGAATAACAGTAAACTTCCTTAGGGACTAGGGAGGGGAGTTTGCTCTGATCCTTGCTTGGTTCCAACTTTGGGTCCCCACCCTCTCTGGCAATGACCATCTGGATCGCTCCGGAAACCCCTCAAAACAAACAAACAGGCAAGCAGACAAAAATCTAGAATAGATAGAGAACAACAAGGAAAGCTTAGAATCAGACAGGAAACGGTCAGCAGGGATGCACTTAAACCTCACTGGGTGGGACACAAAATTAGTTACTCCTCACTAGGGTATTGAAGATTTCCCTGCACACCCCTCCTAAAACTGTACTGCACCTAAACTGTTGACATATGTCTTGTTAGAGTTATAAGCCAGTCTAGACTACCCCCAAAAAAAGCCAAGTTCAGCAAAATTGTGCTTCAATGCTATAAAATGCTAAACATTATAATGAAAATAGACACGAGACAGCTGAACAGTAATCTATAGCTATTTTAATATGCATAGAACCCGGTTGTCTATAAACTAAAATTGAAATGTCAATGAAGGGGTCACAGGATGTGGTAAAGAACTTGCATTTTTTTAAACATGTTGGTTACTCAATATTATGTCAATTAATTCCATAATGTTATAAATCATTGCTGATGTTATGTTGGGGCTTTTAATTGACCAGGATGATACTCTGCCGGTTCTACTTTCAGACCAGAGATGGTCTCCCCAAGAAGTCGTTGAACTTATCTGGACAATAAGATGCTGGACTCTATGCTTGGCATATGCTTGCAATGAAAGAATCTCAACTGAACTTGAACTATGGTAATGCAACAAGCTGGAGGAATCCACCATGGGGGGGAAGGTTTGGGGAGGGGTGGGAGGAATCCCAGTGCCTATAAAACTGTGTCACTTAATGCAATGTAATTAATTTAAAAAATGAAAATGAAAAAAAAAACAAACTAAAAAGTCCAGTGGAATTGAAGGAAAAAAGAATCCAAAATAAAACAGACTTAGAAAGTGATGGACTAGAAACTGGGCTGTTGATGAGCTGGATTAATGGTTACTACATATTCACTGGCATGCAGGCATCAGATTCTTTTGGCTTTCTGGATCCTATCAGTGGTTCTCCATGGACTCCTTAAAAAGATGAGTTTTCTTCTCCAGGCCAATATACGAAATCCCTCATGGTAGAAATTAAAGATCAATAAATGCTCTTCAATGTCAAAAAAAAAAAAAAAAACCAAGGTGGTCGGCTGGTGAAATGGTGTGGAGAAAGACCTGGATGAAGTTCTGCAGACCCACTCCGTGTTTGTGAACCTCTTGAAGGGTCAGGCTGCAAAGAAGGATGACCTCATTAGGGCGTTTGGAACTGACGACCAGACTAAAATCTGCAAACAGATTTTGACTAAAGGAGAACCTCAGGTGTCAGACAAGGAGAGGCACACACAGCTGGAGCAGACGTTTAGGGACATTGAACTATTGTAGCTGACAAATGTGTGAACCCAGAAACAAGAGACCATACACTGTTGTTCTCATGGAGAGAGCCATGAAGGACATCCACTATTCGGTCAAAACCAACAAGAGCACAAAACAGCAGGCTTTGGAAGTATTCACACAGCTGCAGGAGAAAATGAAGATAGAGCGCGCCCACATGAGACTCTGGTTCATCCTCCCGGTGAACGAGGGCAAGAAGCTGAAGGAAAAGCTCAAGCCGCTCATCAAGGTCCTGGAAAGTGAGGACTACAGTCAGCAGCTGGAAATGGTTTGCCTCATTGACCCAGCTGCTTCCGAGAAATCGATGAGCTCATAAAGGAAACCAAAGGCAGAGGTTCGTTGGAGGTGCCCAGTCTGAAAGACGTGGAAGAAGGCGACGAGAAATTCGAATGACATCAGCCTCGTGAAATGTAAAACACCCTGGCAGGTGTTCCAGTAGCACGGTCTTATTTCTGTGATCGGCCAAAACCTCCTCGACCACAGTGTTGGATGTTCTCCATCTTGGGGTGCACAAAAAGACTCCAATTCAAGTCTAGGAATAAGAGAGTGATTTCATTTTAACTATAAATCGGGGTTTGGGCAAAAATGGAGAGCCCAAAATACAGAGTCCAGAGGAACATTTTGTTGCTCACTCATTTCTTTTTAACTTTCCAAATGAAAGTGATTTGAGGCAATTCTTGTGGATAAAACATGAAATTTTGTATTTAAAGCAGTTTTCTTTTGGGGGGGATGTATCTCTGGAACAGAGAATTTGCTAAAAAAAAAAAACTATATAGATGTCTTAATTTCTGTCTAATGAAATCTATGTGTGTAGGGGTAACTAGATCATGTCCTAATGTATAACCTGGGTGGTGGCTTCCTGAGTATATGAAACGATATATATGACTACAGAATTTATATAATTTTCCTCAAATGTGTTGCCATAACTTGGATTTATTATTGGTAATAAAGTCATTTCTTTCTAATTTTTAAGAAAAGCAGCAGAGGAAGTCTCAAGTACTAGGCCTCCTGTCACCCATTGGGGAGACCTAGATGGAATTCCAGGTTTCTGGATTTGGCCTGACCCTCACCTGACAGTTGAGGCCATTTGGAAAATAAAAAGTTAAAAACGTGTTTGCTTTCTCTCTCTCTCTCTTTCTGTTTAACTCTATATTTCAAATTAATATTTTTAATTAATCATTTAAAGTAAAATCAGTGGGCTTAAGACTCTCACAGTGTTCTATAAGTATCTCCTTCCAAATATGTTTATCAATCTAAAAACTAAAAAATCCAGAACCCCCTAAGTGTTGCCTCCTCGTTCTTTCTTATTCCCCAGCTCCTGGCAACCGCCATGGTGTGTTCTGTCCCTGAGTCAACCCATTCATATAAACAGAACCACACCAACGTATTTGGCTTCTTTCACTTAGCACAGTATTTTGAGATCATCACCTTGCAGCATTGTATTCATGTACATCTATGCAATTTGCCTGCCTACTCATTTACTTAAGGACATTTGGAGTGTCTTCACCTTCTGGCTACTGCGGATTTGGCTACAGGTAAAGCCTCCAAGTACACGTATTTTAAAGCATCAGATTCAGTCCTCTTCAGAATGTAACTTCTAGTAGAATGACTGAATCACATGGTATTTCTTTTTTTTTTTTTTTTTTTTTTTTAAATATTTATTTTTTTTTTTTTTTAGATTTATTTTTATTTTTATTACAAAGTCAGATATACAGAGAGGAGGAGAGACAGAGAGGAAGTGGAGCTGCCGGGATTAGAACCGGCGACCATATGGGATCCTGGCACGTTCAAGCGAGGACTTTTAGCCACTAGGCCACGCCGCCAGGCCCACATGGTATTTCTTTCCTTAAATTTCCGAGAGACAAAAAACCTATATTCCACAGCAGTGGTGCTATTATACAATCTCACCACCAAAACTTGAAGATCCCATTCCTGAAAATTCTTACTAAAACTTCATTTCCCTTCTTTTTTCAAGAGCCCTCTGATTAACTGTGCAGTGGGGTGTTTTTTAAGATTTAATTACTTTTTCTTACAAAGTCAGATATATAGAGAGGAGGAGAGACAGAGAGGAAGATCTGCCGTCTGATGATTCACTCCTCAAGTGAGCACTACAGCCGGTGCTGTGCCCATCCGAAGCCAGGAGCCAGGAACTTCCTCCAGGTCTCCCACGTGGGTGCAGGGTCCCAGTGCTCTGGTCCATCCTCAACTGCTTTCCCAGGCCACAAGCAGGAAGCTGGAGAGGAAGTGGGGCTGCCGGAATTAGATCTGGCGCCCATTTGGGATCCCAGCGAGTTCAAGGCAAGGACTTTAGCCACTAGGCCACTGTGCCGGGCCCAACTGTACAGTGGTAACATCTGTGGGGATTTAACTTTTTAGAACTTCAAAAATCAGTGAGAACTTGGCAGGCACATGCTGACAAGGATGAGATGTGGCCAGGAACTCGCCTGTGTGCTTCCTGAGCTTTTTAGGATTCCAGAGCCATCTATTCCATTCTGTAGAATCCTAACAGAGACAGGTCCTCAGCATGTGATTCATGTAGCCTCTGCACCAGTTATTTATAATTCTTCAGGCTCAACTGCCTCATCTAGAAATTGGGTCTTCAGTATTACATCTTTCCCTCCCAGAGTACTGCAGATCAGGACAAACCCTGACCTCTCGTCTCTTGGGACCTTGATAAACCAATCTGCTCATGCTGGTTTTGATCACAGAGAGTGAAAAAGAGGACCTGCCCAGTATCTGATGCCTACCTGCCTAACCAAAGCTGTTCATTTCACTGGGAGAACAAAGTTCCACTAATGGCTAAGCAAGGACAACAGTTATAAAGTAACTTCAAATTGCATAATGTATTAAAAGAAGAGACATGAGTTAAAGTTTTAATTTAAAAATCAAAGGAAAGGTCACAAGTTTGCTGAGAGTAGATGTTGACTAACCTTGTTCCTGATCATTGGCTTACACAGCTCTGTTTGTCACTTGCTTGCAAGGCACTCCATACCCCACACAGGTTTAGGAACTTGATCTCCTGCATCCAAGTCAGGGCTGGTGCTATCTGCACAGCAGTGTGAGCAAGGCTCCCAGGCAGGGACCATCATACCCTGTCTGTCCTCCAGGATGGTTAACCCTCCTCTTATCCTCCCAGTCCTCATGAAAATGACATGGTTGCAAAAGAAAGAAGTCAATCTATCCATGTTTAGAGATGGCATGATTCTCTACATAGGAGAACCAAGACTCTACCAAAAGGCTATTGTAACTTAACTCCAGTGAGATTGGCCTACATTCAGAAATCTACTAACACCACCTGCTGGCGTGGTTGTGGGGAGAAAGGTACCCTCCTTCACCATTGGTGGGAGTGTAGGCTGGTGTAGCCACTATGGACGTCAATGTGGAGAGTGCTAAGAGGACTGAAAATCAAACTGCCATATGACCCAGCTATTCCACTTCTGTGAATATAGCCCCCCCAAAAAATGAAAAGTGGGCCTGGCACCGTGACCTAATGGCTAAAGTCCTCACCTTGAATGTATCAGGATCCCATATGGGCGCCAGATCTAATCCCGGCAGCCTCACCCTCACTTCCCATCCAGCTCCCTACTTGTGGCCTGGGAAAGCAGTCAAGGACGGTCCAAAGCCTTAGGACTCTGTATCTGCGTGGGAGACCTGGAGGAGGTTCCTGGCTCTTGGCTTCAGATTGGCGCAGCACCAACTGTTGTAGTCACTTGGGGAGTGAATCATCAGACAGAAGATCTTCTCTGTCTCTCCTCCTCTCTGTATATCCGACTTTGTAATATAAATAAATAAATTTTTAAAAAGAAAATGAAATGTAACCTGTATGCCATATTTACATCAGCACAATCTACAAGAGCAAAGCCATGGAAACAACCCAGGTGCCTGCCAAAAGAGGAGTGGATAAGAAACAATGATAGGATCCAGTGCAATGACTCAATGGCTAAATCCTTGCCCTACACACACTGGGATCCCATATGGGCACCAATTCTGGCTGCTCCACTTCCCATCCAACTCCCTGCTTGTTGCCTGGAAAAGCAGAAAAGGTTGGCCCAAAGGCCCTACAACTGTGTGTGAGACTCAGAAAAAGATTCCTGACTCCTGGTTTAGGATTGACTCTGCTCCAGTCATTGTGGCCATTTGGGATGTAAACCAGCTAGTGGAAGATCTTTCTCTCTGTCTCTCCTCTCCATAAATCTAACATGCCTTTCCCATTTAAAAAAAAAAAATCTTGAAAAAATAGAAAAAGGAAACTATGGTGCACTTACTCTATGCAATATTACTCAGTCATTAAAAAGATTGAAATGTGGGCCTGGCACAGTAGCCTAGCACTTAAAGTCCTCGCCTTGAATGCGTCAAGATCCCATATGGGCCCTGGTTCTAATCCCAGCAGCTCTGCTTCCCATCCAGCTCCCTGCCTGTGGCCTGGGAAAGCAGGCAAGGACAGCCCAAAACCTTGGGACCCTCTAACCCACATAGGAGAACTAGAGAAAGCTTCTGGCTCCTGGCTTTGGATTGGCTCAGCTCCAGCCATTGCAGTCACTTGGGCAGTGAATCATCAGACAGAAGATCTTCCTCTCTGTTTTTCCTCCTCTCTGTATAGCTGACTTTTCTTTTTTTTTTTTTTTTTTTTTTTTTGATTTATTATTATTGGAAAGCCGGATATGCAGAGAGGAGGAGAGACAGAGAGGAAGATCTTCCATCCGATGTTTCACTCCCCAAGTGAGCCGCAATGGGCCGGTGCACGCTGATCCAATGCCAGGAACCAGGAACCTCTTCTGGGTCTCCCACAAGGGTGCAGGGTCCCAAAGCCCTGGGCCGTCCTTGACTGCTTTCCCAGGCCACAAGCAGGGAGCTGGATGGGAAGTGGAGCTGCCGGGACTAGAACCGGAGCCCATATAGGATCCCGGGGCTTTCAAGGCGAGGACTTTAGCCGCTAGGCCACGCCGCCGGGCCCATAGCTGACTTTTCAATAAAAATAAATAAATCTTAAAAAAAAAGAATGAAATGTTACCATATTCAACTAAATGGTCCCAACTAGAGACCATTATGATCAGTGAAATAAGTTAAACCCAAAAGACAAATATCCTATGTTCTGTTTGATACAAAGCAATCTTCGTGCAAAATACAAAACCAATAGATACATAAGTAAACATGCATGTACATATATTCATCTAGAGGAACTGTATAATGTAGAATACCATACCAAGGGCCCGGAGCTGTGGCTTAGTGGCTAAAGTCCTCACCTTGAACATGCCAGGATCCCATATCAGCACTAGTTCATATGCCGGCAGCCCCATTTCCCATCCAGCTCCTTGCTTGTGGCCTGGGAAAGCAGTTGAGGATGGCTCAAAGCTTTGGAAGCCTGCACCCATCTGGGAGACCTGAAAGAGTATCTGGGCTTCTGGCTTTGAATCACCACAGCACTGGCTGTTGTGGAAGATTTATTTATTTTTATTGCAAACTCAGATATACCTAGAGGAGAGAGAGAGAGGAAGATCTTCTGTCCAATGATTCACTCCCTACAGCCAGTGCTGTGGCGATTCAAAGCCAGAAGCCCAGATACTCTTTCAGGTCTCCCAGATGGGTGCAGGCTTCCAAAGCTTTGAGCCATCCTCAGACGGAAGATATTTCTCGCTGTCTCTCCTCCTTTCGGTATATCTGACTTTGCAATAAAAATAAATAAACTTTAAAAAAAAAAGAATATCATACCAAGAAGTGAACACACATTGCACTATGAATCCCTGTACCCGAATAAAAGATTGACTGCCAGTGAAACTGTTAAATATATCTTGACAATAGGATGCTGGAATTCTTACCTAAACCTGCAATGTCAGGATATATTTAAATAGCAGAATGAAAGACTTGTGACTGTTTTTTGAAAGACTATACTATTGTAGTAATATAGGGGAAACCAATGCAGGAGGGATGGGAACTCCCAGAGCCTATAGAACCATATTATAAAATATAAAAAAGAAATAAGGAAATATAAATAAGAAATAAGGATGGAGGGGAAACACAGGCAAGAGGAAGGGGAGAACAGGAAGTTGCACTACGCTCCTAACTCTGTATTGTAAAACACATGGGATTTGATCACATGAAATACTCTAAGAAACAAAAAAAGAGCAAGTGGCGGTGTGATACATGTACTGGGGGAAGCTGTAGGCAGCATGGAAACCCAGTCTGAGAAAGTAATCATGTGGTCTGTGACAATCAAAGCTCCAGGACTCTAGCTGCCTAAGGCCCGAGGGAACTCTCTCACTATAGTGTGCACAAAGTGCAAGCCTGGAGCTCCAGCACGTGACTTCTTCCCTGCTGTGTTCACTCCTGCTTTAGGACAACTACTCCTTTCTCTATTTCCCCAGTCTGGAATAGGAACATTTACCCTTTGTTTGTCCCTCAATTGTGTCTTGAAAGTAACTTGTTTTGGGGGGCCAGCACAATGGCTCAACTGGCTGATTCTCCACCTCCAAGAGCCAGTATTCCATATAGGTTTGAGTTCATGTCCCAGCTGTTCCACTTCCCATCTAGCTCCATGACTGTGGTCTAGGAAAACAGTCATGCAGAGGATTGCCCAAAGCCTTGAGGTCCTTCACCTGCATGGGTAACACAAAAGCAGCTCCCAGCTCCTGCCTTTGGATTGATTGACTCAGTTCCAGTCATTTGGGGAGTGAACCAACAGATGGAAGACCTTTCTGTCTATATCTCCTTCTATCTGTAAATCTGCCTTTCCAGTGAAAAGAAAATAAATCTAAAAAAAAGTAACTTGTTTCTGAAGAGTTTGCCTTTACTCTTGTAGGGGTGCTTGAACCTGGACTTTTCACTAATGTTGGAATGAATTATGAACAGGAGTCAGGACCTGAATACTATCAGTTAGATGTCTCTGTCCCTCAAGGTTTCAGGCATCAGAGGTTTGTCACTGGCATGAAGCTGTTAAGCAGCAGAGGGCCTTGCATGGGGTAGGGCATAGTAGGATGTTATTCCTGGCCTCTCTCTGGTCTCTGGCCAATTATCTCATCATGTGATTTCACAGCTGCTGCCACCATGATACAACTTGACATGATGCTGTCCCATAGCCAAACGAGTTCTCACAAGTCTTCATTGCAAGCATATACCAAGCATAGAGTCCAGCATTTATTGTCCAGTTAAGTTCAACAGCTTCTTGGGGAGACCATCTCTGGTCTGAAGGTAGAGCCAGCAGAGCATCATCCTGATCAATAAAAAGCTCCAACATAACATCAACAGTTTAGGTGCAGAACATTGTTTTTTGGCGGGGTGTGCAGAGAAATCCCCAATACCCCAGTGAGGAGTAGCTAATCTTTGTGTCCCACCTAGTGAGTTATGAGTAAATCCACGCTGGCCATTTCCTGTCTGATTCTAAGCTTTCCTTGCTGTTGTCTATCTATTCTAGGTTTTTATTTGTTTGTTTGTATGTTTGTTTGTTTGTTTGTTATGAGGGGTTTCTGGAGCAATCCTGATGGTCATTGCAAGAGAGGGTGGGGATCCAGAGCTGGAACTAGGCAAGGACCAGAGAAAGCTCCCCTCCCTGGTCCCGAAGGAAGTTTATTATTCTTCTGTTTCTGCAGACCGCTCAGGGCTCCTGATTGTTGTTCCGATGATGCTGGTTCCTGCACGGCAGAGTTTGGACTTCTTCCATCCCCTGTGGAAGCTCCAGATGGGGGTGGGTGAGCTCAGAGTTCTTGGCCTCCTAAGGCACTCCAATTCCCCATGGTCTTCTTGGCAGTGGGGATGTAGTCCTTGTTGCTCGTATTGATAGTCCATGTTGAGGACCTGGGAGTCTTCAGGGTTAGGATACGAGCCTCCTCCTGTCCACCTGCTCCACTCTGGAGTACTCCCCGTGCTCCATGCACACAACCTCCTGTTAAGAGGCTGTCAGGATCGCTCCCAATTCCCCTCTTATGCCTTTGTGGCTTTACTATGTCTAGTGTCGACTCAAGTCTGTTGTCTATCAGTTGTCAGATTTGATCCTGATAGGCTATATTGCACGTCTTCCTTACACTTTTTAGGGATATGGAAGATTTCTCCGCATTCTCTCCCCATTACGGAGTAACATAAGGTATTAAGAGTATTTTAGGTTTTACAGTTTTGATGTAGATCATAAGCAGTCTGACATTAATTGTTGATTATAGATTACATCGCATTATCTTATTGCTTCAGCATGGGGCTGCCTAAGCAGCAAATAAAAAAACCAAAATCCCAGAGCTCCCCGGCTGGGCAGCCAGCAGGCGGAGCCTGGTGCCAAATGGCGCACTGGCCACCAGGAAGCAGCTCACCATGTGCGCGTGGTAGCTCCTGTGTGTATCCAGGCATGAGATGCTCCCGGTCCCGGGGCCCCCTGCAGCCTAGCGGCTGCCAGAAGTCCAATCCCCCAGGCCCTGGTCCCACCCCTTCCCGGTTCCCTCCCCAGCTCCAGCCGTGGTGAGCAGTAGGAGGGCCAAAACCCGCTTAACTAAGCCCCGAAACGTACCCCAGGGGGCAGCCCACGGAGCCTAGGCAGGTCCGGGAGCAGCTCACCCACGTGCACATGGTAGCCGCCATGCATATCCAGGCATGAGACGCTCCCGGTCCCAGGGCCCCCCCCACAGCCTTGCGGCTGCTGGAAGAAAATTCTATATGCTCTTTTTTAAACACATTTTATTTTATTGGAAAAACAGACTTAGAGAAGGACAGTGAGAAAAACCTTCCATTCACTCATTCACTACTCAAATGGCCACAATGAACAGAGCTAAGCCAATCCAAGCCAGTCTTTATGGTCTCCCTCCAGGGTGCAAGGTCCCAAGGCTATGATCCATCCTCCACTGTTTTCCCAGACCACAAGCATGGAGCTAGATGGGCAGTAAGTAGCTACTCACATGGTATGCCTGTTCTTGGAGGCAGAGGATTAGCCATTTGAGTCATTGTGCCTGTTATAAATGAATTCCAGGATCAGAGAGTCAATGTGGCAGAATGAAAGGGTCCATCTTTCATCTCCTCCTTCACAGAGAAAAATCAAATTGGATCCATTTCAAGGTGAATGCACAGGGGAGAAAGCTGTAACTCAAAAAGAACATGCACAAAGCCCCCAAGCACATAGAGTGCATCAAAAAAAGAGGGGAACAAAAATAATGCACAGAAACTGAATCATAAAACCAAGGGAACTGGTAAGCAGGAGAGCCCCAGTGGACGTCAGCTCTGGGAACACTGACCATGACCTTCAGCAGCCCTAGCCACAGCCTTGCACTCCTGCAAGGGGAGCTAGCAGAGTATATTTTGTAGCTCTGGGTCAAAGAACTCTCACAGCCTCCTAAAGGCCTGCAACAAAGGATGACATCTTGGGGAAAGGAGCCACTAGGCAAAACCAGACTACCCTGAAGGAACTCACAGACATTCTACCACAGTAGAAAAGGGATCACAGTCCCACACATTCCACTGAACCCAGTACAGACAGCAAGTGCAGACACAATGGGATGCATGGGTTCCAATGCAATAATACTCCAGCACTTAAATACCCCACTTTCACCAATACACACATTAGAGAGATAAAAACTGAACACAGAAACTTCAGAACCAAGGTATCCTCCAAACCAAAAGTACCTACCAGAGTACACATTCTTTTCACTAGCATATTGTACCTAATACCATATACTAGGACACAGGCAAGACAAAAAAAAAAAAAAAAAAGTGGAAATCGGGCCTGGCACAGTTTCCTAGTGGCTAAAGTTCTCGCCTTGAACATGCTGGGATCCCATATGGGTGCCAGTTTGTATTCCTGCTGCTCCACTTCACTTCCAGCTCCCTGCTTGTGACCTGGGAAAGCAGTGAAAGATGGCCCAAACCCTTGGGACCCTGCAACGTGTGGGAGACCCAGAAGAAACTCATGGCTCCTGGCTTCGGATCGACTCAGTTCTGGCTATCGCAGCCACTTGGGGAATGAACCAGCAGGTGGAGCATCCTTTTCTCTGTCTCTCCTTCTCTCTGTAAAATCTGATTTTCCGAGAGAGATGAAAGAGAGGAGAAGAGAAAGAGGGATAGAGGGAAAGAGAGAGAGAGAGAGAGAGAATCTTCCATCTACTGATTCACTCTCTCACATAGGAGAAGGGATCCAAATACTCAGGCTATTTTCTGCTACATACACAGACAAATTTTTCGGGCAGTTGGGTCAGTAACAGAGAGGCTGGAACTCTGTCACTTTGATTTGGGATACTGAGTGTTGTGTCAGCTTAAGCTTACCATGACACCAGCCTCTTAGCTGCATTTTAAAAAGTCACACTTCTAGAGGATTGGGGAAAAATGGTCAACCATGAAGGGTTGATGTAGGGGGAAGACAGAGAGAGAGGGCCAAAAAGCGCCAGAGGAAGGAGCAAGTATAGTGGAAACTAGTAGAAACAGGTGTGGGACCCTCCCAGGACACTGCGGAATCAACAAGATCCACGCAGTCTGGAGAATCAACCAAAAATAACACCAACAGAAAGACCAAGGCAGCGTCCGCGACAAGGCTTGCCAGTTCAAAAGCAGTGAGTTGGGAACTCAACAGGGGAAAGGCCGGCGGGAGTTAAACTGGAGGATACAGAGGCAACTTTGGGAGGTTGTTACACAAAGCCCCTCCAGTGGTGGCTAGAAGCTGCAGGAGTGCTGAAGCCTCTAGCACTGGTGGCGTTATTAATAACCTTGGCGGGACCCAGGCAAAGACCGGGACGGCTGCCTGACCCGAACTTCCCCATAACGAAACGCCATGGTTTCGGGAGGACGCTAGGACCCTGAAGTGCAGTAGCTGGCAGCTGAGGCAGCTAGGGTGAAATTCCCAGGATCACAGCTAATCTAAATTCTGGGCCAACCCAGTCTGTGGGAAAGAGGCAGTGGAGTGGGTCCGACAGATCCTGTGCCTCAGACCAAAAAAACAAAGCAACAACAACAAAAGAAAAAAAAAAAAACCCCAAGAGACAAGTCCCGGGCTCCTAGGCGCTGAAACCTGAGGCCCTGAAACCTGAAACCCAGAAGGGAAACAAGAAGAACCCAAAAACTCCCTGGTCCAGAAGCAAAATAAAAACCTAGGCCAGCAAGACCGCAGGCCATCCACTAGGTGGCAACAGAGGTCAAAGGTGAGAATCCAGCAACACCTGAGGCCACAAGCATGAGGCCCAATAGGAGAGCCAGTGAGGTAGATGCAGCTAATGCCATCCCAAAAAGCCACCATAAAGCCTGGTCGATCGCAGAGATTACAGATGAAGAAATTGAAGACGTCTCTGATAAGGAGTTCAGGAAAATAATTATAAAACTCTTCAGAGACAATGAAAAACAATGGGATGAGCTCAAAGACTTCAAAAACCACATAATCACAGAAACAAAATTACTCAAAAACGAGATCCTAGACTTGAAGAACAAAGTTGAGAGCTTAGCCAACAGAATTACAGCAGCAGAAGACAGGATATCCGACCTGGAAGATTCCCAGAATGAAAGCAGGCAGATTATTAACCAACTAGAGTCACAACTACGCAAGGCGACCAAGACGATCCAGGAGATGAATGACAACATCAAGAAGTCAAATATCAGAATCATGGGGCTCCCAGAAGGAGTGGAAAGAGAGACAGGCATACAACCAGTACTTGAGGAAATTATGCAGGAGAACTTCCAAAATACCTGGAACATGAACCCAATCCAAATTCAGGAAGGCCAGAAGACTCCCCACAGGGTGGACCCAAAACGATCTTCCCCAAGACACGTGGTAATCAAGTTACCCTCCAATGAATACAAAGAAAGAATCCTAAGGTTAGCACGAACCAAAGAGAAGCTTACATTTAGGGGCAGGACCATCAGAATCACTGCCGACTTCTCAGAACAGACGCTCCAGGCAAGAAGGGAGTGGAACAAAATCTTTCAAGTACTGAAAGAGAACAACTGCCAACCAAGAATACTCTACCCAGCAAAGATTTCATTTGTATACGAGAACGAAACTAGATACTTCCACAGCAAAGAGAAATTAATTAGAAGAATATGCCAACACAAAACCAACCCTACAAAATCTCCTTAGAAATGCACTACTCCCAGAGAAAAAGGAAGCAAGTCACAAGCAAGGATGGCAATCAGGGAGATCTCAATAAAGTCCATCCACAGAAACAACAATCAATCACCAACAACCTCGAAAACACAGGCATATGGCACAGCAAAGTTATAATTTCTCAATATTAACCCTCAACACAAACGGCTTAAATTCATCAATCAAAAGGCACCAATTAGCAGACTGGGTTAAAAATCAGGACCCAACTATATGCTGCTTGCAAGAAACACATCTAACCAGAAGGAACTTCAAGAAACTGAAAGTGAAAGGGTGGAAACAAATATTCCATGCCAATGGACGAGAAAAAAAGGCTGGGGTGGCAGTCCTATTCTCAGATGATATGGACTTCAAAGTAACGACCATCATAATGGACAGGGAAGGGCGGTACATTTTCTTTTTTTTTTTATTATTATTTTAAAATTTTATTATTATTTTTCATGATTTGGTTTTATAGGTATAGGAATTCTCTCTTCCATCTTCCCTTCCTCCTTCTTTTGTGACCCCTACCATTATATTCCCCCGTATTATTACAACAGTGTTATATTTCAACAACAGTCACAAGTCTTAATATATCACTATTTATGTGCATCATGGCATTGTAGCTTAATGGATGCGGTTTCTGTTGTTATGTTGCCTTTTTCATCTTTGATGCTGTTAATTCTTGCCTTCTCTTGTTTTTTCTTTGTCAGTCGGGCCAGTGGGGTGTCTATCTTGTTTATCTTCTCAAAAAACCAGCTTTTTGATTCATTGATTTTGTGTATGGTTTTTTTTATTTCTATATGGTTGATTTCCTCCCTTGTTTTGATGATTTCTTGTTTCCTATTGTGTGTGGGGCTCTTCTGCTGTTGTTTTTCCAGTTCCTGGAGGTGTGTGTTTAGTTCCTGTATTTGGCGCCTCTCTTGGGCCTTGACATGAGCTCCAATTGCGATGAGTTTACCCCGTAGCACTGCTTTGGCAGTGTCCCACAAATTTTGGAATGTTGTGTCAGAGTTTTCATTGGTTTCCATAAATTTTTTGATCTCGTCTTTAATTTCTTCTCTGACCCATTGTTCGTTTAGTAGCATATTGTTCAACCTTCAAGAGTTTCTGTATTTCCTGGGGCATTTTGAATTGCTGATTTCCAGCTTCATTCCGTGGTGGTCTGAGAGGGTACATGGTATGATTCCTATCTTTTTGAAGTTATTTAGGTTTGCTTTGTGTCCTATCATGTGGTCGATCCTGGAGAAGGTGCCATGCACTGCTGAAAAAAATGTATAATCTGTGGCCTTAGGGTAAAAAATTCTATAAATGTCAACCAAGTCCAGTTGTTCTATTGTTTGTATGAGTTCTGTTGTTTCTTTGTTGAGTTTTTGTTTTGTTGATCTGTCTATAGTTGTTAGTGGGGTGTTAAGATCACCCACTATTATTGTGTGCATATCTATGTCTCCCCTTAAGTCCGTGAGTAATTGCTTCACGTAGCTAGGTGCGTTTGAATTTGGTGCATATATGTTCACAATGGTAATTACTTCCTGATGGATCAGTCCCTTCACCAATATATAATGTCCTTCCCTGTCCTTTTTGATGTGTGTCAGATTGAAGTCCACATCATCTGAAATTAAGACAGCTACCCCAGCCTTTTTTTCTCGTCCATTGGCATGAAATATCTGTTTCCAACCTTTCACTTTCAGCTTCTTCGAATCTCTTCTGGTTAGATGTGTCTCTTGTAGGCAACAGATAGTTGGGTGCTGTTTGATAATCCATTCTGTTAATCTATGCCTTTTGATTGGTGAGTTCAGGCCATTTGTGTTGAGAGTTAAAATTGAGAGGTTGTGATTTTGCCCTGCCATACTTGTTTTTGTGGGTGTTGATATCTGTGTTATTGCCCTTCCTTGTGTGGACTTTAGTGGGGAGACCTTCCTGTTTGCCATCTTTGCTTATGATTCACCTCCTTTTTTTTCTGGAATTAGTGCATTTCTAAGGAGATTTTGTAGAGCTGGTTTTGTGCTGGCATATTCTTCTAATTTCTCTTTGCTGTGGAAGTATTTGATTTCGTTCTCAAATACGAATGAGATCTTTGCTGGGTACAATAGTCTTGGTTGACAGTTGTTCTGATTCAGGATTTGGAAGATCTTTGTCCATTCTCTTCTTGCTTGTAAGGTCTCTTCAGAAAAGTCAGCCGTGATCCTGATTGGTTTTCCCCGGTATGTGATCTTTTCTCTGCTTCGTACTTGTCTCAGGATTCTTTCTTTGTCTTCATTGGAGTGGAACTTGAGCACCATATGTCTGGGTGAAGATCGCTTTGGGTCATATCTGCTGGGAGTCCTCTGACCGTCCTGGATTTGAGCTGGATTCATGTTCCAAGTGTTTTGAAAGTTTTCCTGTATAATTTCGTCGAGCACCATTTGCATTCCTGATTCTTTTTCCGCTCCTTCAGGAAGGCCAATAATCCTAATATTTGATTTTCTGAGGTTGTCTTTCATTTCTTGTATGGTCTTATTGGCTTTGTTCAGACTTGTCTCCAGCTGTTTAATGAACTGGGTGTGTTCGTTTTGTGTGTCTTCCGTTTCAGAGATCCTCTCTTCTGCTGTATTTGTTCTGTTGGTTAGGCTCTCAATTTTGTGCTCTAAGTCAAGGATTTTACTTTTCATTTGTTGTATTTCTGAGGCTATGTGGTTCTTGAATTCCTTGAAGTCCTCCCAATTCTTCTCATTGTCTCTGACATATTTTAACATTATTTTTTTGAATTCCTTGTCTGGTAGATCTTCTATGTCTTCATCTCGCATCTCTGAAATAGACATTGGCTTTCGATCCTTTATTGGTAGGGTGTTGGCACTCTCATCTGGATCATTACCTTTTCTGGTATTTCTTCCCATTGTGTTAGTGTTTCTTTTTTGAGAGACCTAGGCACCAGTGTGCTGAGGGGTCTCCAAGCACTATCCTGTAGAGATCGGAGTCTGCAGGCATGGAGTAGAAGGGTGTGGGAATTTTCAAGGCACTTTTGGTGCGTCTCCAGAACACTGGACCTCAGGGCGCCACTTCCAGGGCCCAGAGGATTCAAAGTGCACTCTCAGCTCGTCCCCTACAGGTATGCTACCTCAGGGCGTGGGGGAGTGAAGGCACTCTCTGTGCGCGCCCCCTGTGCACTGGATCACAGGGCTCGGAGCAAGGGACTATAGGGCGTGGGGTGTTCCAGGTGCTCTCTGGAAGTGCCTCCTGCGCAGGCCCGCCCACCCCAGCACTTGCAGGGGACCGACCGCCCCGGCGCTAGCAGGGAACTGCCCAGCCCAGAGGCGTGCTTGGGTTCCTGTGGGATAGCACCGCCCAGCTGAGTGCCAGACCGCAAAGGCACAGGGGAGTATCCAGTGTGCCTTTTGCCTTTCTCCCAGACACAGTTTTGGCAGTTTCAAGGCACTCGCTCTGTGTCTCTAGACGCTGGAGTCTGGGGGGGGAGGGGCGGGGAGACGAGCACCAATTGTGTTCAGGCTCTGTCCGTGCCCCTGGGGGGCCAACTCCCGAAGCCTCCAACCCACCACTGTCCCCACCCAACTCACTCAAACCTCAGGTTCTTGCAGTCTGCCTCTTCCTCTGGTGGGAATCCTGGCCGCCGGTGCGTCTCCCGACTGCTGCGTCCATTGCTGGTCTCGGCGGGTCGCGATGGAGCCTGGAGGCTGCGGCTGGTGCAGGTCCCGGGGCTTTGTGACCAGGGTGGGCAGATGCCGGCGGGTCCCGGTGATTCAGGGTCCTGGTGTCCGCAGCGGGGCAGGTCCTGGCGAGTCCTGGTGACCAGGGTGAGCAGATGCCAGCGGGTCCCAATCACCGCCAGTCCTCACGGCCACAGCGTCTGTGGGTCGGTCTTTGGGTGGGTCGGCGGCTTTCAGCGTCTGCACTCAGAGGTGACTCAGCAGGTCAGGAGCGGAAAGTCGTCTTCCCTGTCCTTTGCTTTGTTTTTCCCTGGTTGCTCTTCCGAGTTGTGTGGATTTTCTTGGCTCCACACTGTCCAGGGAACTTCACGTTCTTCTCCCTGTAGTTCTATGCTGCTCCACTTATGCTTTTGTCGCGTTCTAACCCTCTCTGTCTGTGAGCTTTTTCACAGTCTTCCTCCTGTGTCGGCCATCTTGCGAGTCTCCCTGAAGGCGTGTTGGTGTTCTCCAGCCGGGGAGGCATGTAGCAGGCTGCAGGGCTACACCCTTCCCAGCTTCTGATGAGTCGGGGGTCCTGCAGAGGTTCCTGCGGGGAGGGAGCTCACAGGGCAGCACTGGCTCAGCCACCTGCACCTCTCCACCAGCACAACCAGCAACGCGGCTATGGCGGTGCCCCACCAACCTCCCACCTGCTGCCACAGGGCTTCCTGGGCGCGCCTGATTGGACCGCTCCCACACACCTTGACTCGGTACATTTTCTTGAAAGGGAAGATCCAACAAGAACCAATCGCCATTCTTAACATTTACGCTCCTAGCCCAGACGCACCCAGCTACGTGAAACAACTGCTTTTGGACTTAAAGGGAGACATAGATGAACATACGATAATTCTGGGAGATCTGAACACCCCACTAACACCAATAGATAGATCAATGCAGCAAAAGCTCAACAGGGAAGCCACAGAACTCACACAAACAATAGAACAACTGGACCTAGTAGACATCTATAGAATATTTCATCCTAAGGCCACAGACTACACCTTCTTCTCAGCAGTGCATGGCACCTTCTCCAGGATAGACCACATAATAGGACACAAAGCAAGTTTAACTAACTACAAAAATATCAGAATCATACCATGTACCTTCTCAGACCATCATGGAGTGAAACTGGAAATCAACAACTCAAAATGTCCCAGGAAACATGTAAACTCCTGGAGACTGAACAATATGCTATTAAACGAACAATGGGTCAGAGAAGAAATTAAAGACGAGATCAAAAAATTTATGGAAACCAACGAAAACCCAGATACTAAAGCCCAAAATTTATGGGACACTGCCAAAGCAGTGTTATGTGGTAAGTTTATTGCAATTAGCGTGCACGTCAAAGCCCAAGAAAGGCAACAAATGCAGGAATTAAGCACACACCTCCAGGAACTGGAAAAACAACAGCAGAAGGACCACACAAACAAGAGGAAACAAGAAATTATCAAAACAAGACAAGAACTAAATCAGAAAGAAATTTTAAAAACCATTCAGAAAATAAATGAATCAAAAAACTGGTTTTTTGAGAGGATAAACAAAATAGATATCCCACTGGCCCGATTGACAAAGAAAAAACAAGACAAAGCAAGAATTAGCAGCATCAAAGATGAAAAAGGCAACATAACAACAGACACTACTACCACTAAGGAAATAATTAGAAATTATTACAAAGAACTATACGCCAACAAATCCGATAACCACCTGGAAATGGAAAGACTCCTAGACTCCTACCACTTACCAAAACTCTCCCCAGAAGCAACAGAAGACCTGAATAAACCCATTATGGAAACAGAGATAGAATCAGCAATTAAAGAGCTCCCAACAAAGAAAAGCCCAGGACCAGATGGTTTTACCGCAGAATTCTACAAAACATTCCAACCAGAGCTAACCCCAATCCTTTACAAGCTCTTCAAAACAATAGAAAAGGAAGCAACTCTTCCAAACTCATTCTATGAAGCTAATATCACCTTAATCCCCAAACCGAACAGAGAATTAACAGAGAAGGAACACTACAGACCGATCTCCCTGATGAATGTTGACACTAAGATTCTCAACAAAATCCTAGCCAATAGAATACAAAAAAACATCAGACAGATCATCCATCCAGACCAAGTAGGTTTCATCCAGGGAATGCAGGGATGGTTCAACATAAGGAAATCCATAAATGTGATACATCACATCCAAAAACTGAAAAACAAAAACCATATAATAGTATCAATAGATGCAGAAAAAGCCTTCGACAAAATTCAACATCACTTCATGTTAAAAACCCTAACCAGGGTGGGGATAGAAGGAACAATCCATAATTTAATCAAAGCAATATATGAAAAACCCAACGCAAGCATCATACTAAATGGAGAAAAACTGGATCCCTTCCCACTGAGATCTGGAACAAGACAAGGCTGCCCACTATCACCACTGCTATTCAATATAGTCCTAGAGGTACTTGCAGAAGCCATAAGACAAGAAAAAGAAATCAAAGGAATCCAAATTGGAAATGAAGAAGTCAAGCTTTCACTATTCGCAGACGACATGATTCTTTACATAGAAGAACCAAAAAACTCAATACAAAGACTCCTAGAACTCATACGAGAATTTGGCAGAGTGGCAGGATACAAGATAAATGAACAAAAATCAACAGCCATAGTGTATGCAAACGGCCACAAGATGGAAGAAGATCTAACCAACAAGCTGCCGTTCAAAATAACAGAGAAGAGCATGAAATATCTGGGAATATATTTAACCAAAAGTGTAGAAGACCTTTATGAAGAAAATTACAAGACACTCAAAAAACAAATAGAAGAAGACCTCAAAACATGGAACAACATCCCATGCTCCTGGATAGGCAAAATTAATATCATCAAAATGTCTATACTACCAAAAGTAATATATACATTCAATGCAATCCCAATCAAATTACCCACAGCATTCTTCATCGAACTGGAAAAAATGATACACAGATTCATCTGGAAACACAAAAAACCACGAATAGCCAGAACCACTCTGAAGAGCAGGAACTTATCACAGGGAATCACAGTACCGGATCTATGGACATACTATAGAGCAGTGGTTATCAAAACAGCCTGGTACTGGCACAAAGATACAGAGGAAGATCAGTGGAACAGAATAGAAACAACAGATGGAAACCCACACAGATACAATCAATTCATCTTTGACAAAAAGACAGACAACAATCCAAGCAAATGGGAAGGTCTATTTAATAAATGCTGCTGGGATAACTGGTTGATAGTCTGCAGAAACAAAAACATAGACCCACATCTCTCACCATACACTAAGATCAAATCTAAATGGATAAAAGATCTAAACCTACATCCAGAAACCTTCAAACTTTTTTCATTACAAAGTCAGATATACTGAGAGGAGGAGAGATAGAGAGAAAGTGGAGCTGCTGGGATTAGAACCAAGGCCATATGGGATCAAGGCAAGGACCTTAGCCACTAGGCCACGCTGCCGAGCCCTAGAAACCTTCAAACTTTTGAAAGAAAATGTTGGAAACACACTGCAACACTTAGGGGTAGGCCCAAACTTCCTAAAAAAGACTCCAAAAGCAGTAGAAATCGAGACCAAAATAAACAATTGGGGCCTCATCAAACTAAGAAGCTTCTGTACAGCAAGGGAAACAATCAACAAAGTAAAAAAACAACCTACAGAATGGAAGATCTTTGCACACTACATAGGAGATAGAGGGCTGATTTCCAGAATATACAAAGAACTCCAGAGAAACCAAAACACCAGAACAAACAAACTGCTCAAGAAATGGGCACGGGAAATGGGCAGACATTTCACAAAAGAACAAACCCAAATGGCAAACAAGCATATGAAAAAATGCTCAAGTTCCCTGGCAATAAAAGAAATCCAAATGAAGACAACAATGAGATACCACCTAACTCCAGTAAGGATGGCGCACATACATAATACCACCAACACTTGCTGGCAAGGATGTGGGGAAAAGAGAACCCTTCTCCACTGCTGGTGGGACTGCAGACTTGTACAACCTCTATGGGAATCAGTTTGGCGAATACTCAAACAACTGAAAATCAACATTCCATATGATCCAGCAATAGCACTCCTAGGGATATATCCGAAACATCTCCTACACAAGAAACCAACATGCACACCTATGTTCATAGCAGCACAATCTACAATTGCAAAAACATGGAAGCAACCAAAATGCCCATCAGCGGAAGACTGGATAAGAAAGCTATGGTTCATCTACTCTATGGAATACTACTCAGCTATTAAAAAAAACGAAATGCAGTTCTTTGTGGACAAATGGACCCGACTGGAATCCATCATGCTAAGAGAAATGAACCAATCCCAAAAGGTTAAATACCACATGTTTGCTTTAATCTGAGATGAAAAGATGACAACCTGAAAGATAGTACCTGTATATTGTAATAATAGTGCAATCTATAACAACCTGTATCCAATGTAATAAGATAATACAATCTAAACTATAAACCAACAATTAATGTCAAAATACTTAAGATCTACATTGAAAAACTGTAAAACCTACTTTACCCTCAATACGCTATGTTAATCCGTGATGGGGAGAATGCAGGGAAGTCTTTCAGGACCATAAAAAGAGTGAGGAAAAAGTACAATATAGCCTATCAAGATCAAATCTGGTAATTCATAGACAACAGACTCAAAGTGGCACTAAACAATAGTAAAACTACTATACCAATGCATGAGGGGGGAACCGGGTGCGATCCTGACAACCTCTTAACAGGAGGTCATGTGCGTGGAGCAGGAGGGCACTCCAGAGTGGAGCAGGTGGTAAGGAGGAAGCCTGGATCCCAACCATGAAGACTCCCAGACCTTCACCACCAAACTATTAATACGAGCAACAAGGACTATATCCCAACTGCCTAGGAGACCACAGGGAATTGGATGCCCTCGGAGGCCGAGTACTCTGAGGTCACCCACCCTCAACCGGAGCTTCCGCTGGGGATGGAAGAAGTCCAAACACTACCGTGCAGAAGCCAACGTCATCGGAAAGACAACCAGAAGCCCTGAGCGGTTCGCAGAAACAGAAGAACGATAAACGTCCTTCGGGACCAGGGAGGAGAGCTTTCTCTGGTCTGAACCTGGCTCCACCTCTGGACCCCCGCCCTCCCTTGCAATGACCATCGGGATTGCTCCGAAAACCCCTCATAGCAAACAAACAATCATACAAACTAAAAACACCTAAAATAAATAGACAAACAACAAAAAGTAGAGCCTGGAATCTGACAGGAAAGAGCTGGTGTGGATTGGCTCATGCCTCGCTGGGTGGGATACAAAGATTAGTCACTCCTCACCATGGTGTTGGGGATTTCCCTGCACCCCCCCCCAAAAAAACAAACAAACAAAAAAATGTTCAACACCTTAATTGTTGACAAATGTCTTGTTAGAGTTACAAGTCAGTCTAGATTACCCTAAAATTTGCCAAGATCAGCAAAATTATACTTCAACACAACAAATGGCTAAATACTAAAATGAAATAGACACGAGACAGCTGAATGGTACCTTATAGCCATTTTAAGGTCTATAGCAGTCGGTTCTGTATATAAAACTAAAACTGAAATGTCAATGGGCTAATCATAGGTTGTGGTTAAGAACTTGATTTCTTTTTTTCTTTTTTTTTTTTTTTTTTTTTAGTAACACACTGGTTACTCACAACCATGTCAATTCCATAATGTTGCAAATTGCTGTTGATGCTATGTCGGGACTCTTGGTTGAATGGGACGATATTCTGCCAGCTCTAACAACGGACCAGAAATGGTCTCCCCAAGAGACTGTTCAGCCCATCTGGACAATAAATAGCTGGACTTTATACTTGGTATATGTTCACAAGGAAAGAATCTTGATTGAATTTGAACTGTAATACTGCATCAAGGTGGAGGAAGCCACCAGGGGGGAGGGGCGTGGGGGGGGATTCCCAGAGCCTATGAAACTGTAACATAATGCAAAATAATTAATAAAAAAAAAAGTTACACTTCTAAAAAAAATTTTTAAAAATCTGATTTTCCAATAAAAATAAATCTTTTTTAAAAAATTTTATTTTTAAAAAAATGGACATCACATCATGTATCTTTTTAGAACATAAAGGCATAAAATTATAAATAAATAAATAAATAAATAAATAAATAAATAAAAGAAATTTTAAGCAGCCAGCATCATGGTTCACCTGAATAATCTTCTGCTTGCAAGTGCTGGCATTCCATATGGACACCAGTTTGTGTCCAGCTGCTCCAGTTCTAATCCAGTTACCTGATTATGGTCTGGGAAAGCATCACAGGATGATCCAAGTCCTTGAGATCCTGTATCCATGTGGAAGATGCAAAAGAAGCTCCTAGTTCCTAGCTCCTGGCTTCAGATCAGTTCAGCTTCAACTATTTGTAGCCATTGAGGAGTGAACCAGCACAGGGAAGGTTTTCCTGTCTTTCCCTCTCTCTATAAATCTGCCTTTCCAATAAAAATAAATAAATCTTTAAACAAAATTTTAGAAATTACACCAACACATGGAGACTTAACATACTTTGAACAAAGAATGAATTAAAATTTTTTGAAACTAATGAAAATGCAAACCTAGCATACCAAAAAGCAGTGCTAAGAGGAGTTTATACCAATAAACATATTGAAAAATGAAAAAGAGATCATCTCAAGGACCTAGAAAAATACAAAAACCACCTAATGCACCTAATGCAGTGTGAAACAGGAAAAATAAATATCTGCATTAACAAATCCTGTCTTTGCAAACATTGAAGAAAGGAACACAAGGAGGAAGAAGATTGGAGGAAAGTGTAGCTGTCTTATACAAACTATCTATGGAATGCATTTAAGAGACAGAGTAACAAAATAAATCCACAGCCAACATCATATTAAATGGTGTGTATGAAAAGCAACATAGGGCCCGACGGCATGGCCTAGCGGCTAAAGTCCTCGCCTTGAAAGCCCCAGGATCCCATATGGGTGCCGGTTCTAATCCCGGCAGCTCCACTTCCCATCCAGCTCCCTGCTTGTGGCCTGGGAAAGCAGTTGAGGACAGCCCAATGCACACTGCACCCACGTGGGAGACCCGGAAGAGGTTCCAGGCTCCCGGCTTCAGGTCGTCGCGCATCGGCCCATTGTGGCTCACTTGGGGAGTGAATCATTGGATGGAAGATCTTCCTCTCTGTCTCTCCTCCTATGTGTATACCTGGCTGTAATAAAAAAATGAATAAATCTTTAAAAAAAAAGAAAAGCAACATAATGAATATAAAACCCCTGGTACACAAAAGGATTCTGTTTTTGAGTTTCCACCAAAAGCAGAACCTAAGAGACAAATATCTGATGTGGGAGCTGATGCTAAGATGTATTTTGAGAGAATGAAGGTGGACAGAAAAGCAAAGACAGTGTGTATCAGTGAGCAGATCACTGCTGTGGGCACCGGGTTCCATCCCACAGGGGACACTCGGGTGCCATATATGGAATATGCCTTAGTCTAAGAGTGAAGGGCAGGAAATCTGGGGTATTTTCCTACCAGTGCACATCCTTCATAAGCATGGCTCCTTTTGGCATGAATCACCTAGTCCTTCCTGCCTGCCCCTTAAGGAGCCAAACTCATGCCAGCACAGAGTATCCTCAGTCACTAGGGTCAGCACAGGAAACCCTCGGCACAGGAACCATTGTAGGGACTGAAAGCATCTATTCCAACACGTATGAAACACTGTGGTTTCCTTCTGCTTGCCTCTTTTTGCCTGAATCATACACTCCAAAAGCTTTCTAGACAATGAAGTCATTAGATGTGAGATTGAAATTTTCAATAGAAGTAAATCTATTTTCACTTCACCACCATGTAGCATTCCTGGCAAGATGGCTTGAGAGTGTGTGTTGTCCCAGCTGGACAGCAGTATTGTCCTCTGAGCCTCCCAGATGCTAATGCCACCTTCACTTACTGGTCTAGAGAACAAGCTATCTCCAATATCCTGAAGCTGACTCATGTGGAAATAAGGCAGCAACATATAGAAAGGCTTGGTTGGAGAAGGGGTGCGGGTCTAGAGGGGTACAATGTGGGTCAGGAACAGAGCAGCAGCTTGAGCTAATACTGCAGGTTTAACCAGACATATGGACAACTACCCCAGTCAAACAATGACAGCAAATATCTGGGCGAATGAAGACTCCAAGGTAGACTGTGTCAGCCAACAGACATTGGAAGGGTTTCCTCATCCGTTGATTGGCGAAATCAACAGTATTTCAGAACTATTGGATCCACCCGGGCAGAACCCTCAGAGTGTACACCATATTGGGATCCTGGGTTGATATCGGCAGCCATTCCCCATCCCCAGGTTCCGGGGTAGTTGAGAAGCTGAGTATGACTTCTCCCCTTATCTCTTCCCGCCCCTCAGAAATGAGAAGAAGAAATAGAAAGTTTAGAAACAATGATCACATTCTCTTTTCCCTACCCTGGATCCTTCCCACCCTCATCAATTATGTAAACATCAAAATAAATATAAAAATAAAATTGGAATATATAAAACAAAAAAATGAAATTCACCTGTCCTTCTGTGACAGCTCTTCCTAAGAAGGGGGCACCACTTGAGATGGAAACAGATGCAAAGACAAGGTAATCCCAAGTGGAACAAAGCCAAGGCTTGCTCCGTTTCACCCAGAACAACCTGACAGAGACTAAACATTCAGAGAAAGGTTCAGAGAATGCAGACAAGGAGCAAAGGTCTCTGACCCACGGAGAGAGTTACAGCAGAGAACACAGAAGGATGTGGGTGTTTAAGAGGAAAAAACCATACACAAGATTGTGCAAGAAAAGAAGGGACAACCAAGGTTGCTAGGAAGGTTGCTAGGAACTCATCACAGGAGTGCAGAACACTCCAAACATCATTCACTCACTTGACCACAGACTAGACCTTTTCACTCTCATCTCTCCCAGGCTGGTCCTTAGAACATGTTGTTAGTGCGGGTTACAAGGATTCTGTGAGCTAGGTTTAGGATTTCTGAGGTTTTAGACCTCAAAGACACAGAAAGCACCATCTAGAATCAGCATGGAGATGAAATATGTTGCAATTTGGACACAACCACCAGTGATGACAAAATTTTGATGTTTTCCTACCACACTACTTCGCTGAGGTAACCTTGTTGAATATTAAACAGTAAACCCAACTGATCACATAAACTTTAGTAAGGTCACATGCCAGTCTCCACCTCAAGTAGGTTGAACATCTGATTTTGATTCTTCACAAAAGAACCAAAGAACTGCCAGTGCTTGCCAATAAAACTTAAGTTTTTTCTGACAGTTTCAATTCTCTGAGAATACACTCACTGAAGCAGAGCCTGAAGGCTCTACTGGAGCTGGATTGTACTTCAAGTTGTCTTATGGCATTGTGTCACTGGTGTGAATCATGTTAACTATTAAACAATAACCTCAACTCAACACATGAACTTGAGAAGGTTCAGGCTGATAAAATAACATCAACCAGGTTAACCCAGGTACACATGATTAAGGACAACTCTCATCAACCTAGAAGGCAGTTACTTTTGTGGTCAGAAAATTTTATTTCCCAAAGAGGCCCTGTGAAAGCTAGCTGAAAAAATAATGTCCACTTGATATCATCTGGAGGGTATCAATCACTGAGACCCAAAAGGTTAAGCGGCTGCTTGCAATGTCCATATTCTACATGGAAGCAGAGGCTCAAGCCCCAGTGGCTCTGCTTCTGCATGAGCTCCCTGTCTACCGTACCTGGGAAAGCAAAAGATGTCCCAAGTACGTGGGCTCCTCCCATCCACACAGAAGACCCAAATGGGTTCTAGGATGTCTGGCCCTGCCTCAGCTTTTTGGTCATTTGAGAAGTAAACAAAAAGGTGGAAAATCTCTGTCTCTCTCCCTCTCTGTCATTCTACCTTTCAAATAGACAAATGCATTGTTTACAAAGTGCCTACCTACAGAGTTTGAGGTAGAATTATTAGAGCTAATTTTTATAGTGCCTATTTCCTGTATTTATTAGTAACATTTCTATACTTACTTGGATAGCACAGTCATCTGAATATGGAAATCTTTCCATTAGAATTCATTTGTATCTTTCAGTTTTCTAGATTTTACTCACTGTAGTTTTCTTTGAACAATAATTTCACTTGAAAAAGCTGAATTCAAATTCAATTACTCGGGCCCAGCATAATGACTCAGTGGCTGGATTGTTCTGTCTCTCCTTCTCTGTTTAAGCTTGATCTGCCTTTCCAATCAAACAAGTTTCCTTAAAAAATCAAAATGCTCAATTTTATCATCAGTTTGAATGAAATCATCTTTCTCATTACTTATTTTTATAAAGATTTATTTCTTTTTACTGGAAAGGCAGATATAGAGAGAGGAGGAGAAACAGAGCAGAAGATCTTCCATCCAATGGTTCACTCCCCAAGTGGCCACAATGGCTGGAGCTGAGCCAGTCCAAAGCCAGGAGCCAGAAACTTCTACCAGGTCTCCCAGGCAGGTGCAGGGTCCCAAGACTTTGGGCCATCTTCGACTGCTTTCCCAGGCCACAAGCAAGGAGCTGGATGGGAAGCAGGCCACCGGGATTAGAACTGGCGCCCATGTGGGATCCCAGTGCATTCAAAGGGAGTAATTTAGCCTCTACGCTATCATACCAGGCGCCTTATTACTTTTTAATGGTCAATTATTGTTGCTTTATAGGTAGGCAATTTATTAATGTTTGAGACATTAAATCCTGCAATAGTGTAAGCTTAACTTAATTTTAATAATTAATTTCTTATTTAAGATTTATTTATTTGGAAGGCACAGAGAGACAGAAAGATGTTCCATCTGCTGGTTCACTCCCCAAATGATCACAGAAGCTGGAGTTGAGCCAGATCAAAATCAGGAGTCAGGAAGTCCATATGGTTCTCCCAGGTAAATGTCAGAGGCCCCAACTTTGGGACCACCAGCCATTGCTTTCCCCGGTACATTAGCAGGGAGCTGGATTGTGAACAGACCAGCTAGGAGTTAAACCTGTGCCTAAACATGGGATACCAGTGTCACAGGTAGCAGTTTTCCCCACTATGAGACAACAGGGGCCCCAATTCACTTCTTATAACAGCTCTTATGAGATAGATCTTCTAGGGCCAACTCCACTCCTGATTCCAAATCAGCTACTGCAAGCACTTGGGGAATGAACCAGCAGATAATCATAAATTAACATGATATTGACTTCTCTTTGTAAACTGCAATATTTAACTTGCAATTAACTAGATTAATGGAGTTCTTTTGAAATGAAGTTAATTAGGGGAGTCGAAAAAATGGCCAGCTGCGGAGGGTTGGTGTAGCTAAGTGTGTGGAGAGATAGGGACAGAAAAATTTGGAAGAGTAGAGAATAGAAAGAGGAGAATTGCTAGAAAAAGCATCTGAAACCCCCTGGAGTTGGCAGGTTGAAGGCAAGGGCCAAGCAAAGAGGACTGCAGAAAACTCTCACAGGTGGTGACCTGAACTGGTGGAAACACGAGGGCCATCCAGGGTAAACAGGGACGTGCACAAAGAATTAAAAAGAGAGAGAACTGGTGAATCACTATTTGGAGGTGCTCAGCGAGGAATCCGAGCCCATCCCGACCTGAAAGCTGTCGGACCCGGACCACCCAGAGAGACACCAAAATCTGCCCAAAACAGAGACATGCGGTCCCTAGGAGACCAAGATCTTTCTCAGGGACCAAGGTTTCTCTTGGCAACCCAGAAACTGGAGGATAGTTTCCGGGTGTAAACAAGTGTGGCGCTGGCCCAGCTGGCCAGCAGAAAGAAGCAGCTGGTGTATGGGCAAGAACAGAAGCACACAAACCTGCCATCACTAGCCCATGGCAGTTGAGAGTGGACGTGGTGCCCTTGGAGCGCAGCAAGTCCAGCTGCTGATAGCACACTGTGTGGTGACAGCTGGACCACCCTCGCTCAGGGTGCCAGTTCTGCAGGCAGAAGCCGTGAAAGCACCAGGCAGCGGGGGACCTTCACCAGCTAAAACACAACGGCCCTGATTAGCAAAATCTATGGTCAGAACCAACTAATTCACACCAGCCTCATAGCAGCCCAACAGCAGGAAAAGTGAATAGTGAGAAAAGTGAAAGCACCGGCCACCCACAAGGTGGCAGCGGCCAACAAACATTGTGACTATCTGGAAGGCTGAAGGGCAAATTAGAGTTGAATGACGGGGAACCATCAGGATGAAACTCAAAAGACAGATTACAGGAAAGGATAGGGGTCAGGCAGTGGACAGGAGGGTACCTGGAGACCCTCTGGACACAGGGAAGAGGAAGCAACAACAGAGTGGCGTTGCAGAGAACAGAAAACCTGCTAGCAGCTGGAGAGCGGCAATTCAGACCCCAGCCAAGTATCCAGCGTTGGCCACAGCTCGACTCTAGGGGCAGCTAATTCATCTTATAAATCTGCACTAAGGAGAAGAATCCACCCAACAGAATTGCAATGTCAAAAACTAAAAGAGATAGATGCACTATGATGTTACTGAAGACTCTCCAGCAAAGTAGCAAGAGCCCCAACCACCCTCAGTGTTAACGCAGGAAGACAATGAAAAATTGGGAGAAACAGAATTCAGAAAACCTATCATAAAGTTTTTGAACAACAATGAGAACCACATACAGAAGTTCAAGGAAATTAAGTACTATGTCACACAGGAAATGGCAGCAATCAAAGCAAATAAAAGCTGATATATCAGAAATTAAGAATACAGTGGACGTTTAAACGGATGGAGAAACAGTTCATCAGGATGAAGCGCAGAGGACACATTCCAGGAAATAGGAGAGGACTGAACAGCGGCAGAGGGGTACCTGGAGACTGTCAGACACAGGAAAGCAGCAGACACAACGGTGTGGTGTTGCAGAGACTGATAATCCAGCGGTGTTCAACAAACAGTGATCTGAACTCCACCAGCAGCCAGAACTCTACCAGCAACAAGGTGGGAAGGGAACTTTCACTGGGAGCTTGGGAGGTAAGCCCAAAGAACTGTCCATTCTGCTGGTCCGTTTGATTTGACCAGGAGCAGAGACAGAGCAGCAGATCCCAGATGGGTAGTATGAGAACAGGGTAGATTTCACAACACAGTCAGCCTCCTAGAGCCAAATTGGGCGCCATTTTGCTGAAGGAGGCAAAGGCAAGGGAAAGGACTGAGCATAAACTGAGCTGGGAATAAACTCATTTTTGACTCAGTGAACTGCAGCAACGCAGCATTCTACAGGTTCCACCCAAGACAGATCTGGGTAGCCTTCAGACCTGACAGCCAGCAGATCAAGAACTCTAGTAGGGGTACGTCAGGCGCCATTTTGTACAGTGTGGCAATAGCTTCAGGACTGCAGGGGAAAACAGTGAACTGCGCATTCCCTGAGCTCGTGAGAACTCAATGAGTACAGTGCATTGCACTGATCCCACTGGAAAATAATACCGACTTTGACATTTTATGACTCAAAATAGGTCCGTGTGGCACCCAGATCTAGGTCCAACAGGTTCAGCAAGATCAGCACAAACAACAACCTAGCTAATAGGACTCCTGGTGTCTCCCTAATCCTGGGACCTGCCCCAACCGGAAGTGGGAGAAAGGTTGTACAGACAAGAGTACAACCTCACCATAATATCACAGGAGGTGGAGAATGGTGAGCCAGGAGCTGGGGCTACGGAGACCATGGTGGAAATCTAACATAAGAACCCAGACCTGGAATTCGCTGGAGGGAGTGGCACAATTGGGTATAAGCAAAGAGCTGTGTACCAACGACAATAAGTAAAACCAAACTATAGACCTGTGGGTGACAGAGCTTAGAAACCTGCCCCAAGGAGAAGAATCTGATAACTAGAAGTACAATGATCAAAAGAAGACTCCAAGGCAAAATGAATATTACTAAAGATGCCCCACACAAAGGAGCAAAACACTATGTCAACCTCAGAGATAACTGAGGAAGACATCAAGAAAATGGAGGACACAGAATTCAGAAAACTCATTATTAAGCTTCTGATCAATAATAAGAAACACATACAAGAGTTCAAAGAATTTAAGGAATATGTTACACAAGAAATACCAGCAATAATAAAGCAAATCAAGGCGGATATATCAGAAATCAAGAACACAGTAGAGCAAATTAAAAGTACAGTGGAAAGTTTCCAAAATAGAATGAAGCAAGCAGAAGAAAGAATCTCAGAATTGGAAGATATTTCCTGTCACCAGGGGGAAGCAAACAAAAAGCTGGAAGCAGAGCTGGATCAGGCCAAAAAAAAGTATTCAATAATTGAAAGACACTATTAAGAGGCCAAATATAACAGTTATGGGATCCCAGAAGGTGCAGAAAGAGAAACTGGTTTTACAAATATAGTTAATAATAAGGGAAAATTTCCCTAATCTAGATAAAGAATTGGGAAACAACATTCAGGAAGGGCACAGAACTCCCAACAGGCTTGACCAAAAGCAATCTTCTCCGTGACACATGATAATCAAGCTCTCTTCAATTGATCATAAGAAAAAGATCCTTAGAAGTGCACAAGAAAAAAATCAGTTGACATATAAAGGAATGCCAATTAAACTCACAGGCGATCTCTCACAGGAAACGCTACAGGCAAGAAGAGAATGGAGTGACACATTCCAGAGTCTAAAAGAAAAAATTTTTCAGCCCAGGATAACATATCCAGCAAAGGTTTCTTTTGTCTTTGAAAATGAAATAAAATTCTTCCACAGTAAAGAAAAGTTAAAAGAATTTGCCTCTTCCAAACCTGCCCTAAAAATGATACTTAAAGAAGTTCTCTTGACAGAGAAAAGGAATAGTGCCCACCTAAACCAAAGGCAAATGTGAAGAACATCCCAGTTAAATGACAACAGAAGACTAAATCAATGAACAACCCTTTCCTAAAATGACAGGACCAAATTACCACCCATACATATTAACCCTGAAAGTAACTGGCTTAAGCTCAATCAAACATCATAGATTAGTAGACTGGATTAAAAAACAAAACACATCTATTTGTTCTCTAGAAGACACACATTTCACCAACAAAAATCAGCAGAAGCTATATCTCATAGATTTTGATGTTTTTGTTAGTTTCATCTCTTCAAAAGTTTCTTATGATTAAATTCTTCAACGACTCATAGATCATACAGTAGTATCACTTTCTTCAAGAAGGTTCTTGATTTTGTTTTTCAATTCTTCAGCGACATATTAGTCATTCAGTAGCATGTTATTTCACTTCATGGTGTTGTTAATTTCTTTTTTCTTCCAGTTGCTGATTTTGTTTTGTTGCTTTCCATTTAAGGGGATGTATAATAGCAGTGTAATGGAGACTGTCTTATCTAGTCACATGTTATTCAACTTCATGGCATTGTAAACTTCTATTTTTCTTCCTATTGTTGATTTTGTATTATGACTTTTCATTTAAGTGGATGTACAGTAACTGTGAAATGAGACTAACATATCCAGATGTGAGGAAACAATGTAGTATGCATCTCTACTTCCAAAGATGGACTCCCAATGAAATGGTTTACTGTATCTTGACAATAGGATGCTGGACTCTCTGCCATTGTCCATGCTCACAATGATGGACATATGACTGTGTATGAAGAACTATACTTTAGTAATGATATAGAGGAACTGGGGGGGGGGGATTGGGGTGAAGATAAGGGAAATCCCAGGAGCCTAGGGAACTCTATCACAAAATGACAATAATAAAAAGTATATTGGTAAGGATTTTTTTTAAAGTGCCAACAGAGCAAAATTTAAAAAAAAAATAGAATATAGTGGAACAAAGTAAAAGTATAGTGGTTAATCTCCAAAATAGAATGAATGAAGAAGAAAGAATTTCAGAACTAGAAGATGTTTCATGTCACCAAGGGGAAACAAACAAAAAGCTGGAAATAGGGCTGGGTCAAACTAAAAAAAGAGTGTCCAAGAATTACAACCTATGATTAAAAGGCCCAACGTAAGAGTTATGGAAGTTCCAGAAAGCGCAGAAAGAGAAGCTGAGATTAAAGTGTATTTGAAGAAATAACAGACAAGCTGTTGTTGGCTTCTGGGAGGAACCAGGCCGTATCAGACCCCATGCCAGTCTACAGCCACCATTGCCATGTGGTAGGCTGGGCCCGGGCCTGCCTGGGCTTAAGAGGCTTCTCCCTTCCTGGTGAGTACACGGGGAGGGGTTCTCTTGGGAACAAGGCGGGCCTAGGCTCCACCTGCCACAACATCATGTGGTGGCAGGGACCAGAGGAGTGCGATTTTGGGTCTGGGTACACAAAACTTCCTGTTAGCTGTTGGGAGGACACAGGCCAGGTCAGACTCCATGGTTGGGGCCCTAGCTACAACCACCGTTGCCAAGCAATGAGCTGGGCCTGAGCAGCCAGTGTGCATTTGGAACCAGGCTCTGCCTACTGGCCACCAAGATGCAAGCTCTGGGACCGTAGGTATACAGAACTGCTGTCCAAGTATGATCATATTGAGGACACTGTATGTTTAGCTGAGGCATCAATCCTGAGGGACTCCCAATAACAGGGTAACATTTCCTTGAAGGTAAATGAGGCTACTGAGACCTGGTGGTTTGGAGGGGAGAGATCAGATGATCTGTATGGGTCAGTTGATACACCAGCCCACTTGTGAGTCCTGTGTGGAACTTGTTATCACCGAACAATGCTGACCACCACATACCAGTCCACACGAAAGCTAAGCTTTGGGGCTTGTCTAAAGGGCTTTATCCAAGTATCTGACAGAATGTTGGAAAGGAGAATGGGTCACATTAAGTAGGGCCATGACATTAACCAGCACACCAGAGAACCATGTCCAGAGGTAGATTCTGTGTGAGATGTGTGGGTCCAACATTGTGGAAATACAAGTCCCGCTGTTTAGCTCAAGAGTTGGAGTAGTAATGGGCTGAGCTAGGTGTGACCATGGAACTTGCTATCACTAATGGGTAAAGGAACCAACAACAGTCTGGGCAGGTCAAGGAAGCAGTACCCAAATGTGCATCCTAAAACAGGGTTTGGGGTGGACCAGGCTGCAACATTCACCAGCTCATACAAGGCCAAAACGGAAGGGCAGACTTTGCCAGAGACTGGCCTAACACCCACTGGCATGTATGAGATCTGGGTCTGGGAATGGGTCGAGTGGGGGAACTTGGGAAACTCCCCTAGTGGGTCACAACTCTCACTGATGATTACATGGTCCAGGCTTGGGGGTCAGGCAAGCTGGTCAAAGTAGCTCCAATGGCTGGCTAACATGTGGGTTGGTGATGGAAGGGGGAAGACCGAGCAGGGCCGAGCAAACCTTAGCTTACCAGCAAGAACAGAAATCAGGATGGAGCACAGGTCATGCTGAGCTAGGCTCTTACACTGGCTGGTTTGCATGAGCAGGGGGGCCCAGGACAGCATCTAAAGCAAAGGCCAGGACAGGTGTGGGGGTGCTGTGCCAACCTGGTTCAGAACAACCACTGGCACACACATGATCTGTGGCTGGGAGCAGGCCCATTTGGGGAGCTAGGATATCCTGGCTGGGTTGGGGTTCCCACTGGTGTGGGGGCCAAAGTTGGGGCCATTTTCTGCTCCGGATATGGCTGCAGTGTCCCTTGGCATAAATGTGGACTCGGGCTGGGTGCACAAAGCTGGGCTAGACTCCAGCACCATCTGGTGCTCTGGAGGACCAGGGTAGATGTGGAATGGACTAGGCTAGGTCTCTGCCCCTACTGAGCCAATGTGAGCTGTGCCTGGGTATGGACGAGCCTTGGCTGGGCTGAAACATCCAACAGTAAGAACCAGAATGGGTTGAAGGCCAGTCAGGAAAGCCCACTGTTCCTGCCAGGACAGTAGGCAGACTAAGTAGGGCTGGCCCATTAACCCAGTGTTATGTGCGAGATCTGGCATTGGCAGAGGTTCTGATGAAGCAGCCTGGGAAACTCCTCTGCAGGACACAGTCCCTATACGTGAGCACAAGAACCATGACAGGCAGCAGTCCAGACCAAGCCAGGAAAAGGTCCCACCAGCATACATTTGGCATGGGTCCGGGACAAATCAGGCTGAACCATTTCACATTACCCATTGGCGAATTCGAGCACCCCAGAGTGTGTGTCACACCAGGTTTGGATGTAACATATACCAGTACACATTACGGCTAGGATGGGGACCAGCTGAGCTGGGCTAGGCTGTACTTCCACCAGAGGGAGCTGGAATTGGAGGCGGGCCAGGCCGGGCCAGGCTACAGCACCAACTGGCAAATGCCAAGGTGAGGGGAGCCATGACAGACTGGGCCACAGAGCCCAACCAGCACAAGTGAGAACCAGTGAGGGAGGGAGCAAAGCTGGTAGGGGGAATGTGGAGAGCTCCCCTGCTGGACCACCACTCCCTCTAGAGTGCATGAGTTAGGATAGGGGCAGACCAGACTGGGCAGGGCTAAAACACCTGTGGGCATCACGTGAGCTAGATCAAGGGAAAAGCCAGGCTGGGAAGAATTCTACAGCTGCAAGCATAAATCAGAGTGATTGAAGGTTGGTTGGGCTTTGCCGCAGCATCAGCTGGCAGATACTGACACTGGAGCCTAATTCTGTCAAGTCCAATTGTAGAACCACCTGGAGAATGCATGATCCGGGAGTAGGAGTGGCCAAGCAAGGAAAAAGTGGACACCTCCCTCTTGGGTTACCACTCCCACTGGAGAGCATGAAAACCAGGACTGCGGCAGGGGTGGCTAGACAGAATAGCATCTACATGCATGTGTGTGGGCTAGATAGTGGGGCTGGTTGGGTTGAACTAGGCTTCAATGCCCATTGACATGTCTAAGAATTGAATGGGATGTGGGACCTACTGGACCAGTCTGCTGTATACACTGGGAAGCATGGGAACCAGGGCAGGGAGCAGGCCTGGTGGGGGTTATGAAGAGTCGCCCCAACTAGGCTGCAGCTCCCACTGGTTTGCAAGAGGGCCAAGTGTGTGCTGGGCAGAATCAGGCTGGACTGCAGCACCAATTGGTTCATGTGGAAGACAGGTCTGGAAACAGAAATGACCCAGCAAATGCAAACGACCAGCATGTGCATAAGCTGATTAGGTAATGGACTCTGTTGGACCTTGTACTGGCATGCACACACAAGAATCAGATCTGGGATCACCTTAGACGAAGTTTCTCTGGGGATCACTCCAACAGAACTGCTGATCTCACAACCCCAACCATGAAGAAACTATGTCAGCCAGTGGATTCTGAATACATTTCATCATGCTTGGAACAGCAAGATTGGCAGCAATTCAGAATTGATGAATTATCAAAACTGGATGAGCAGGACTCTCAGAGCATGCCCCACGTCGGGGACCTGGGATGAGTGGGAGGTTGAATGGGGCTTTTCCGTTTATCTTTCCCTTTACCCCAGATACAGAAAAAAAAATGTGGAAACAGTGATCTTACCCACTTTTGTAGCCCTTGATCCTTGGTGCCCTAATCAACCATGTAAAGATTATCAAAGTAAAAAAAAATTTTTTAAATAGTCCTCAATTTAAGGGCAAGTGTATGTACAGCACAAATATAGGCTAAGCTGTCAAGTGCAAAACCAAGATCCCATATGAGCACTGATCCAAGTGTCAACTGCTTCTCTTTAGATCCAATTCCCTACTAATATACTTACGAAAGCACTAAATGATGACCCAAGTGTTTGATTCCTGCCACCCATAAAGGGCCCAGATAGAGTTCCAAGATCCTGTCTTCTGCCTGGCCCAGCCCAGGCAGAAACAAGGTATAACCAGCCTACAGACAATACCCCAAAGCCCATTTTAAAAACCAAAGTACATTTATTTATTTATCAAAAGGCCCAGTGTGATGGCCTAGTGACCAAATCATCATCTGGCAAGTGCCAGAGTCCCATATGGGCACCAGTTCATGTCCCGCCTGTTCCACTTCCCATCCATCTCCTTATTGGCAGCCTGGGAGAACAGTGGAGGATGTTCCAAAGCCTTGAAACCCTGCACCCCCATAGGAGACCTGGAAGAAGCTCCTGGCTCCTGGCTTCTGGCTTCTGGCTCCTGGCTCTTGGCTTCAGATCAGCTCAACTCTGGCCATTGTGGCCATTTGGAGAGTGAACAAGCAAAGGATATTTGTCTCTCCTCCTCTCTGTGGATCTGACTTCCCAATATAAAAAATATTGAAAAAAGAAAAAGTTAACTTGGGCCCGGCACCATGCCTAGTGGCTAAAGTCCTCACCTTGAACGCACTGGGATCCTACATGGGCATCGGTTCTAATCCCAGCAACCATGCTTCCCATCCAGCTCCCTGCTTGTAGCCTGGGAAAGCAGTGGAGGATGGCCCAAAGTTTGGGATCCTGCACCCGCATGCGAGACCTGGAGGAAGTTCCTGGCTCCTTGCTTCGGATCAGCGCAGCACTGACCGTTGCGGTCATTTGGGGAGTGAGTCATCAGATGGAAGATCTCCCTCTCTGTATATCTGACTTTCCAAAAATAAATAAATAAATCTTTTTCAAAAAGTGAACTTAAAAAAAAATTGTATCAAAAAAAATTTTAAAAGCAGTTAAAGAGGGATGCATGGGATAGGGGGCAGAGATGCCTTCCATCTGCTGATTCACTTCCCGAAAGACCACAACGGCTGGAGTCGGACTGGTCCAAATCCAAGAGAGGGATGCAGGTCTCCCATGTGGATACAAAAGCCCAAAAACACTTGAGTCATCCTCTACTGCTTTCCCAATCACATCAGCAGGGAACTGTAAGTGGTGGAGCAGCTGATACAAACTGGTACACACATAGCATGCCAGCATGAAGGTCATGGCTTTACCCACTGCATCACGGAACCAGCCTCAGATCAAAACTTAATAGCAACCCAAGACAGACCTTGGGTAGTTACCTCCTGGTTCAAGTCTTTCCCTTTCATGCCTGTGGGACCCTCCCCTGCTACCCAGCCAGCCGTTATTGTCATGGCATTACTGTCATACATAGGAACTGCAGACACCCAATCATACTCATATTTCAGGTTACCCAAAGTCTCTTTTCTGTCCAGACACAACTAGCAGCACTCCTTTTTCTTCTCAAAGAAGCAGAAAGTATACACAACTTCTTGGAACAATCTGTCACACCAGAAAGCAAAGACATTGTCAGGGATAAATAGAGTATGTCAAAAGGAACCAGGAGCCAAGCCAAAAATGCCACATCTGGCAGTTGAAACAATTTGAGCATCAAATTCCAGCAGACTGGTCAATATCAAAGCTTTAAGCTGATTAATGCATTGTGATATTTTACAAATTGATTACCTTTACAGAAAGCAAGTAACCAGTTGATTACAGTAAAAATGGGGACTGTGCATTTATCCTGCCTTTCCAGTAGGATCTGTATCTAAGGTTAACCAAATTGTTAATAGCAGAAATGTCTTAAAGAAGTATTCCAGCCACTAAATGATAGTGAAATATTCAATCACAGCATTTAGAGTAAGTTTCAGAACACCTCAGTGAGCAGGGCAGAAGATAAAAATGAAATAAGACCGGAGTTTAAAATAAAGGAACACGGGCCCGGCAGCGTGGCCTAGCGGCTAAAGTCCTCGCCTTGAAAGCCCTGAGATCCCATATGGGCGCCGGTTCTAATCCCAGCAGCTCCACTTCCCATCCAGCTCCCTGCTTGTGGCCTGGGAAAGCAGTTGAGGACGGCCCAAAGCCTTGGGACCCTGCACCCACGTGGGAGACCTGGAAGAGGTTCCTGGTTCCCGGCATCGGATCGGCGCAGCACCAGCCGTTGCAGCTCACTTGGGGAGTGAATCATCGGACGGAAGATCTTCCTCTCTGTCTCTCCTTCTCTGTGTATATCTGACTTTGTAATAAAATAAATAAATCTTTAAAAAATAAAATAAAATAAAGGAACACAAAAGGATTTGTTTATACATGCTTGAAATTTTCTACTGTAAATCTTTTAAATAGAACAACACAAAACAATAAAGCATCAGTAGACAGTGGGTTCCAAACACTAGGCGTCTGTAATTCCATTCTGGAGGCCAAACTTCCACTTAAACAGCCCTTGAGATTCCAATCTGTTGAAAACTCAGGAGCCCATTTAACTAAGAGTATGAGCAAAGTGAACAAACAATTTAATTCAAGTGAACAGACAGCCAGGGAGGCAGAAGTCTCCCTGAACCTGACTGGTTTTGAGATACAGACCTAAAGCAGCCTGAGAACTGTGAGAACTGGAGAGAGAGCTTTTGCATGCAGATCCTGGCACTGCTGAGGACACAGGCAGCTTCTGCAACATCTCAGACACAGCCCCACTCTGGTTAGTGCAGCCACACAGGCACAGCTGAGCGGTCAGGAGGGTCATTTGCCAAGTCGAAATAAGATACCAATAGCTATCTTCCAAGATACTTGTGACAAAATCTTGTGTTTCAAAACAAACTAACATGGCCTGGCACAATGGCTCAATGGTTAAATCCTCATCTTGTAAGCACCAGGATCCCATATAGTCTATCCCATATAGACTCAGTTTGTGTCCTGGCTACTCCACTTCCCATCTACCTGCCTGCTTTATTTAAAAATATATATATATATATGGGTAGAGATGTGTGTGTGTGTGTGTGTGTGTGTGTGTGTGTTTATCGGAAAGGCAGATCAGATTTACAGAGACAAGCAGAGACAGAAAGATCTTCCGTCCAATGGTTCACTCCCCAAGCAGCTACAACAGCCAGAACTGAGTCGATCCAAAGCCAAGAGCTTCCTTTGGGTCCTCCACGCAGATACAGGATCCCAAGGCTTTAGGTCATCCTCCACTGCTTTCCGAGGCCACAAGCAGGGAGCTGGATGGGAAGTACAGCATCTCGGACACAAACCAGCGCGTGTATGGGATCCCAACGCATGCAAGGTGAGGATTTAGCCACTGAGCCATCTCACCAGGCCCAAAGTTAAATAAATCTTTTTTAAAAACGACTAACACAACCTTGTATTAGTGGTCACCATTTATCTCACAACAGGAAAGAAAAGTTAGTCTCAGTAAAAGAATATATTAGGACACAAGATAAACAACCCATGACACAAATCCACAGCTTGCAATCACAGTGTAAACTGTCAACAAAAGATACACAACCTTACTTAGCAGCCAGCATCTGGCATACCAATGACATGGCACTGCAACCCACGTCAGCTAGGTAGTTTCCAGATTAAACAGCAAGATAATCATTAGAGTATAGCAAAATAATAAATGAAAGCATCAGCACAGTTACAAATACCACATCTTCTCATTTTTTAAGAAATTTATGTTTTTAAATGCCTACAACCATCATTATTTTTCCTGAATTGGCACACATGCAAAAGTTAGACACAACCATTGCATCCTCTCCATTTGGGACCCAGATCCCTAGTTTCTCAGGTGTCAAAGGTTTGGGTGCACCAAGCACAGAAGCTATTTATAACAAGAGGTAGGCAGCAAATGCATTTCACGGCAAGAACTGACAAGACTAAATACAAGGGCTCGGACCCCATGTCCAGGGATTCATGGAAATATCCAGATTCTGAAGATCAGGCACATTCACTAAAACATAAACTCTGAGGTCAAGCCATTTTCTTTCCTTTTTTGACAACAATGGACCGTGAGCACCGAGAAGAGTTCCTGGCACACTCCAGGGCCTCAATCAAAAAGTACTTGTGCAATAAACCATGAGAACACGTACAGAAGCAATTTATACACACTATAGGTCCATCAAACAGGGCATTGGTACCAGGTCATTTTTTCAGACTCACTAAATAGGTCATTTTACAGAATGGAATTTTTCTTAAAAATACTGTTTATTCAGTGATCAATAGCAAAATATTTATTTCCAATAGTTGATGTGTTGACGGTTGTTACAGTGCAAGAAGTAACATCAGGGAAATTTTACAGATGAGAGCAGAATACTACAGTCGGAGACGAAAAAAAAAAGGCCGCAAGGGATGTGGCACTCACTGTCACACTTGGTAGGTTACAGCTTCCCATATGCTCACAAACACAGGCCTCACCCACCTCTCCGTCAGCATTTACTGCAGCAGGACATGGTAGCTGTCCAAAACAATTTTGCTAAATAGAAGAGAGTAGTTGAGGAGAGAAGCAGGCAGGATAAAGCCCTCAGAAAAATGAAGCTCAAGCAGCCAACAGGTAAGAAAACTTTGCCTTCCTTACCACATTTGTTCCAGGGGTGGGTACAAACACCCACTCAGCTTGAACTAAAAGATGGTAGCAGAAATCATCAGCACCAAATAGGTAAGGTGCAAGCAGCTATGCCCTCTGGGAGCCCTATATCGCCAAGCCTTGACCTCTCCATGGACTTGGGAGTGGGGGGGGAGGGTGGGTCAAGGTGACCTCGTGCATCCCATCCTCCACAACCACAAAAGCCCAGCAGTCAGGCTGCATGATGAGACCTCCCTCAGGGTACCGGGGGTTCCTGGCGGTGTTGAGTCTTCTGGTGCCGATTAAGAATGGACCTCTGGTTGAAGCTTCGCCCACAGGCCAGGCAATGGTAGGGCTTTTCTCCTGTGTGGATCCTCTGGTGCCGGACCAGTCGCTCACCCTTACTGAAGCGCTTGCCACACACCTGGCACCCGTACGGCTTCTCACCAGTGTGAGCACGCCGGTGCACAGCCAGGTTGGCATTCCTACTGAAGCTCTTGCCGCACTCACATGTGTAAGGCTTCTCCCCAGTGTGCGTCCTGCGATGGACCTGCAGGTGCTGCCTCCGGCTGAAGCTCTTCCAGCAGTCCCCACATTTGTAGGGCTTCTCCCCTGTGTGGCTCCGCTGGTGGACCTCAAGGTGGTGTCTTTGGCTGAAGGTTTTCCAGCACTCGCTGCACACATAGGGTCTCTTTCCCAAGTGTGTTCTCTGGTGTTTCATGAGATACTCCCTCAGTGTAAAGCCCTTCCCACACTCCATGCACCCATAGGATTTCTCCTCCTCATGTGTGCGCTGGTGTCTAACAAGATTGGAGCTTCGACTGAAGCCTTTTCCACACTCGCGGCACTGGAAGGGCTTCCAGAAGGAGCTATGAGTTTTGAGTTCATCAGGAATGGGGACTGTGCCCTGCTGAGAGGGAGGAAGCCCTGGCAGGCTGCCCGCAGAGCCACTGGGCTCCTGCTCAGAGGCCCGCCCAAGCCCAGCACCCTGGAGAGTGACTTCCCCAAACCCCTCTGTCAGTCCAGTAAACGCCTCTTTGAGGTCTTCCTGCTGTGGTTTCAGCTCCTTCTCCTTGCTCCCAGCACCTATAAGAAAAAGGAGATAAAGACAGACTCTGTGGAAGCCGTACTTCCACCATGTCCCATTAACACTTCTTTACCTTCATCCCCTTGATGAATGCCAACATATATCACTTTAGGGGACCTGAATCTTCACTTAGGCTTCTCCTTTCTTTCTACCCAAATGCCCTTTCTCTTCAGAGTCTTAGAAATCTTAATGCAGGCCTTCACACTGAATTCTCTTGGAACTCAACACAATGCCTATAAAATCTAACATGCTAATTTTTGTCTCCAAAACACACCCTCATTGTTCTCTACTACTGAACCTCTGCAGCACTCAGACTTTCTAGCACTTACGTCCACATGAAGCTGCTGGATGAGACGTTCTGCCCTCACCAGGTAACTGCAAACCTGCTGCAGACACACAGAATGGCAACGCACCTGCAAAGCTTCCAGTTCCTGCCCGAAGTATTCCCACTGCATCCCTGGGGCCACACAGGGTACTGACTTAGGAAGATGCCTTGAACCGTCAGCTGGATGAAGCCAGGCTGTCAGAAAGGCTCCAGTGACAAAAACTCCACATGGGTATGTTTCACACAATTAAGGGGCCCTGGCTTCAACTTGCATCCTTACTCAGATCTCCCTTAGTTAGTTCTGAGTTAAGAAAAGATGTTTATACAAGAGGGGGAAGCGAATGAAGAAAAAAAAAAAGAAAAAGGTATCATCAAGGAACATAGAAGCCAGGAATAGGGCGAAAAAGATCTGACAAGTGGTATTTAAAGCAGAAGAGAATTCATTCAGGGAAGGCCATGAGATCATAAAAAGAAACCGTACTACATTCTTCTTAGTATGATAAAATTTGAAGGACAAAGCTATCACCTCTTATCCATTTTTCCGCTATGTGAGCCTTTCACCAAAGTAAAACCTTACAAGACATAAACGGAGATCCCAAGGCCTTTCCTCTACAAACACCTCCCACACAAAAGACCAACCTCCACCCCTCCAGCACCAGGCCCTGTCCCCAGAGAACACACTGCCCAGACCTTCTCTTTTTCTTTTGGTTCCTTAACTTCATAAAACTGACTCATACAGTGTTTCTGGATTCTTTTGCTCAGTTTGCAAAATTCACCGGCAGGGTACAGCATAGTTTATTCTCTTTCACTGATGTATGTATTATGCCATATCAGGACCAATTTACAAATGTGATAGATGGGAGAATCAAGATGGCGCAATACGAAAGGACACGTTTAAACAGATGGAGAAACATTAGCCAGTGTGATGCAGAGAGGGCACATTCCAGGAGAGAGAAGACGACAGAACGATAGCAGAGGCACACCTGGAGACTGACAGACACAGGAAAACAGCAGACAAAATGAATCAAATGAAAGCTGATATATCAAACATGAAGAATACAGTGGAACAAATTAAAAGTACAGTGGAGAGTCTCCAAAATGGAATGAACAAAGCAAAAGAAAGAATCTCAGAACTGGAAGATATTTCTTGTTACTAGGGAGAAACAAACAAAGAGCTGGAAGCAGAGCTGGGTCAAGTTAAAAAAGTATTCAAAAATTTAAAGACACTATTAAAAAGGCCCAACATTTAGGGTTATGGGAGTCTCAGAAGGTGCAGAAAGAGAAAGTTGGGATTAACGGTATTCAATGCAATAGTAAGGGAAAATTTCCCTAATCTAGAGAAAGAATTGGGAAACAACATCCAGGAGGGGCACAGAACTCCCAACAGGGTTCATCAAAAGCAACCTTCACCAGGACACATGATAATCAAGCTCTCCTCAGCTGAACTTAAGGAAAAAAATCCTTAAATGTGCGCGTGAGAAAAATCAAGTGAATTATAGAGAAACCCCAAACTCACAGCTAACCTCTCAAGAGAAAACACTACATGCCAGGAGAAAATCTGTGACTACAAAAAAAAAAAAAAAAAAAAAAAAAAAATCAATTGACATAGAAAGAAATGCCAATAAAACTCACAGCACACCTCTCACAGAAAACTCTACCGGCCACAAGACAATGGAATGACATATTCCAGATTCTCAAAGAAAAAAAATTTTGGCCTAAGATAACATACCCAGCAAAGCTTTCCTATGTCTCTGAAAATGAAATAAAATTCCACAGTAAAAAAAAAAAATTTAAAAGTTAAAAGTAAAAAGTTAAAGTTCAAAAAGTTAAAAGTTAAAAAAAGTTAAAAAAAAGTTAAACCTGTCCTGCAAATGAAAGATGTTTTCTTGACAGAGAAAATAGTGTCCACCTAAACCAAAGGCAATTGTGAAGAACATCCTAGCAAAATAACAACAGAAGACTAAATCAATGAACAACCCACTGTTTTAATGACATGACTAAATTACCACACATTCATATTAACCCTGAATGTAAATGGCTTAAAATCATCAATCAAGTGTCATAAATTGGTAGACTGGATTAAAATAAGAAACCCATCTATTTGTTCCAAGGAGGAGACATATCTCACCAACATCAGCAGAAATTATATCTCATGGATTTTTTTTTTTAGTTTCATCTCATCAAAATTTTTCATTAAATTTTCACTGACTCATAGATCATACATCATTTTCTTGAATAATGTTCTTCATTTTCTTTTTCATTTCTTCAGTGACACATTAGTCATGCAGCCACATGTTATTTAACTTCATGGCATTTTTAATTTTTTTCTTCCTTTTGCTGATTTTGTATTGTGGCTTTTCATTTAAGGGGATTGTATAGTAACTGTGTAATGCAGATTATCATATCCAGCAGCATGTTATTTAACTTCATGGCATTATAAACTTCAATTTTTCTTCCTGTTGTTGATTTGGTATTGTGGCTTTTTGTTTTTAAGGGGATGTATAATAACTGTGTAATGGAGATAGTCATATCCGGATATGAGGATACAATACAGCATTCATCTCTACTTCCAGATTAAAGATGCACTCCCAATGAAACTGTTTACTATATCTTGACAATAGGATGCTGGACTCTGCCACTGTCCTTGCCTGCAATGATGGACATATGACTATTTATGAAGAACTATACTATGGTAATAATATAGGGAAACTTAGTTGGAGCGGGGAGGGAATTTGTGGAGGTGGGAAGGGAAATCGCAGGATCTACTGAACTGTATCATAAAATGATAATAGTAATTACAAAAGAAATTTTTAAGAATTAAAAAATAAATGAGCTACCATAACTTAAAAAACTTAAAAACTTAAAAAATGTGCTAGATGGAGGCCCAGCATGATGACTTAAGTGACTAATCCTCCGTCTCCAAGTACCGCATCCCACCTGGGCACCAGTTCATGTTGTGGCTGCTCCACTTCCCTTCCAGTTCCCTGCTTGTGGCCAGGGAAAGCAGTAGAGGATGGCTCATAGCCTAGAGACCCTACACCTAAGTGAGAGATTCAGAAAAAACTCCTGGCTACTGGCTTTGGATCAGCTTAGCTCCAGGTGTTGTGGCCATCTGAGGAGTGAAATAGTGGATGGAAGATCTTTCCTTCTTTCTACCTTTCCAATAAAAACAAATAAATCTTTAAAAAAAGCAATTGATGTTCATTTGGGTAGTTTCCAATTTTGATCTCTTAATTAAAAAAGAGCAATGCTTGACCTAACCAGATCCTGAAGAAATCTGAGTATGTTAGATACCATATACATGGAACTTAAGTTTGATTTCTTGGATGGAATTATGACACTGAGTTATGTTAGGGCTGCCATTGTCAGAACACACATGCTATAGTGGGAATTAACTGTGATACAGCATCCATCTTTTTTTTTTATTATTAATTACACTGCATTATGTGACACAGTTTTATAGGTACTGGGATTCCCCCAACCCCTCTCCAAACCCTCCCCCATGGTGGATTCCTCCACCTTGTTGCATAATCACAGTTCAAGTTCAGTTGAGATTCTTTCATTGCAAGCATATACCAAGCATAGAGTCCAGCATCTTGTTGTCCAAATTCAATGGCTTGTTGGGGAAACCATCTCTGGTCTGAAGGTAGAGCCGGCAGAGTATCATCCCGATCAATTAAAAGCCCCAACATAACATCAGCAACAATTTATAACATTATGGAATTAATTGACATAATATTGAGTAACCAATATGTTTTAAAAAATGCAAGTTCTTTACCACATTCTGTGCCCCCTTCATTGACATTTCAATTTTAGTTTATAGACAACCGGGTTCTATACACCTTAAAATGGTTATAGATTACTGTTCAGCTGTCTCGTGTCTATTTTCATTATAATATTTAGCAGTTTATAATGTTAAAGCATAATTTTGCTGAACTTGGCTTTTTTTCGGGTAGCCTAGACTGGCTTACAACTCTAACAAGACATATGTCAACAGTTTAGGTGCAGTACAGTTTTAGGAGGGGTGTGCAGAGAAATCCTCAATACCCTAGTGAGGAGTAACTAATCTTTGTGTTCCAACTAGTAAGGCATAAGTGAATCCACGCTGACAGTTTCCTGTCTGGTTCTAAGCTTTCCTTGTTGTTCTCTATCTATTCTAGATTTTTGTTTGTTTGGTTGGGGTCTCCGGAGCAATCCTGATGGTCATTGCAAGAGAGGGTGGGGACCCAAAGTTGGAACCAAGCAAGGATCAGAGAAAGCTCCCCTCCCTAGTCCCCAAGGAAGTTTACTGTTGTTCTGTTTCTGCAGACTGCTCAGGGCTCCTGGCTGTTGTTCTGATGCCCTTGGATCCTGTGAAGAAGGATTTGGACTTCTTCCACCCATGTGGTAGATCCAAGCGGGAGTGGATAACCTCAGAGTTCTTGGCCTCTGAAGGCACTCCAATTCCCTGTGGTCTCCTTGGCAGTTGGGATGTAGTCCTTGGTGAGGATCCGGGAGTCTTCAGGGTTGGGATACAAGCCTCCTCTTGTCCCTCTGCTCCGCTCTGGGGTCCCCTCTCTGCTCTGTGCATATGACCTTCTGTTAAGAAGTCCTCAGGATTGCTCTTGATTCTCCCCTATATGTCTTTGTATCCATCTTATTATTAGGAATAATCTAATAGTGTGATGGGGTGCATCTGAGTTGATGGTGAACACCCGCTTGACAGGTTGACAGTGGACAGTGCAGAAATAGAGTTTCCATGTTGTTCTCTCATGACATTCAACTTAACTGAATGCACAAAACTGGTTCTGGAGGTTCCTCGTGCGCATCCCACTTCCCCTGCCTCCTGTGCCACTCAAGTTAACTGACAGCACAAAACTGGCTCTGCAGTCTCCATTCACCTGGCCCCTCCTGCCCCCCACTGTACTAGGTTACGTTAGTTAACTACAGGAAAACTTTGGGCTCCAGTAGCTCCCTTCCTGCCTCTTGCACTTGGTAACTGAATGCATGAAAACCCTGTCCTGTACAGCTCTCAATCTGAAAGACAAGAGCTTAAAAACCCCCCAACTTCTGCCACACGGTGCAGTGGTTCCTGGAGTGTAGCAGGCACTGCTGTCACTAAGCTCGGGCAATAAAGACTCTTCCTAACATCCTATGCTTGGGTCCAGTGTGATCTCTTTCGTACTCCACAACAATAGTAGGATGTCCATTTTTATTAAACATTATTTTAATTTTTCTTTTTCCTCTGTCATATCATACCTTTATATCAGAATATTTGTGACTATAGAATGAGTAATTATGCTATTGTAATAACTTGGGAAAAATATTAAGTAGGTGAGACAGGGAGTGGAGAGAAGAGGAACCCCTGTGCTTTTTTGTTTTTAAGATTTATTTACTTTTTTATTGGAAAGTCAGATCCACCGAGAGAAGGAGAGACAAAAGACCTCTCTGCTAGTTCACTCCCCAAGCAGTCACAAAAGCCAAAGCTAAGTCAATCCAAAGCCAGGAGCCACGAGTTTCTTCCAGGCCTTCCACGCGAGTGGAAGGTCCTAAGGCTTTGGGCCATCCTCGACTGCTTTCCCAGGCCACAGGCAGTGAGCTGCAAGGGAAGTGGAGCAGCCGGGATATGAACCAGCAGATGGAAGATCTTTCTGTCTCTCCTCTCTGTAAATCTGCTTTCAAATAAAAATAAATAAATCTTTAAAAAAAAAAAAGCTACATTTGCATACAGATATAGGTGTGATTACTACACTCCGGTTTTTGAATTTGCAATGTTTTACAAATATGCAAGACCGGGGGAAGGGATTGTAGGAAGGGAGTAAAAGAAATTCCAAAGCCTATGGAATTGTATTATAAAATTCAAAATAAATTAGAAGGGAAAAACAACAACAACAAATGTGCAAGACATAGAGCTGGAGAAAAATGAATAAAAGGAAATATGTGGGCACAAGTAAAGACACTGGGAGAATGCTTTCCTGGTGGAGAGACTGGACCTGGCAGTCCAAGGTCTTGTTTTCCATGTTGGTTTAGCTACTCAATTGTTGTGACAGCCTCACTGTCTTCAACTTCAAGATGGACTGCATACTTCCTGCAAAGAGCAGGTATGCAATAGTGCATAATATTTAGGCCTTCAGGCCAGGTGCCTCACTTCCTGCTACTTCCTGTTACTGACACTTGTATTTCAAATTCAGCAAGTGGAGCCCTTCCCTCAGGAAGGCATTTCTTCCCTCTCTGGGATGAGCTCATGGATCTCCCTGTCCTCCAACCAAGACCTTACACTCCCCTTCTGACTCTCCTTCCCTCAGCTATGGCCGACTGTAAACCCATTCTCCACAGCCACCAGCCTGGGTCCTGCTCTCAGGCTCCTGCCTGTAGGCTGACTGTGCCCTGCCGCCAAGAGAATTTTCCTCAAGCAGTTTTACCCACATCACTCCAGGCTGAAAACATTCCCCAAAAGAGCTAGCCCACAGTCCACGATCAGCCTCACTCCACCAACCTCAACCTCTTCCTTCTCACCACCGCATGAACAGGCCAACAAGTCACTCTAGACTGGTTCATGAACACCTACCATCTGTGTCCATAATGCCAAATCAGCTTCAAAGTCCTACCCGTCCTTCATTTGTCTCCCTCCTGCCCTCAGTACTACAATCCCAACCACAGGATAGCAGTTGGCCATTTATTCAGAACCAGAAACCAGAAGCAACCTGAGAAACCATCTAAGCCAACACATGTCTAGACACACGTCCTCTTCACAGATGAAGATTCGGGCCCAGCCCACAGTTATCAAAGAGATGGAATGACAAGGGAACAAACATCAAGACCTGAAGGTTGAGACACAGACAAGACAGTCTGCCTGAAAAATAGACTTCCAAGGTCACACTCCACACAAATTTATAGGAATATGCTTGGGTTACTTTGAAATTCTGAGCTGCTTAACCAGCCTTTAGAATAGAAATAACGAGGAGGAGCCAGCACTGTGTTGCAGCACGTGAGGATGCTGGCAGTGATGCCAATATGCCATACAAGTTGGTTGGAGTCCCAACTGCTCCATTTCTGATCCACCTCCCTGTTAATGAGCCTAGGGATGCATCAGAAGATGGCCCAAGTGCTTGGCCCCTGACATGCACGTGAGAGACAGGATATAATTCTAGGCTCCTGGTATCAGCCCAGATCTGCCACAACTTTTGCAGCACTTTGCAGGTGTGAACCAGCAGATAGAATAATGTTCTCTTCCTTCCTCTCTCCTGTAACTCTGCCTTTCAAATAAATACATAAGGGGAAAAAAAGAAGAAGAAAAATGGCCATGAGGGCGAAAAACAGTCTGAAGATGCAGGGCAAAAGTCTCATCCCACACAGCACCACCACTGGCAAAGATACACCCTAAGATGGGAGCAGGGCACTGGAATGCAAGCTGCAAGCCTCCCACCAAAGAAGCCCCTGCCTTGTGCCACTCTTTGCAGGCTCCCACGTCCCTGCTCCCATAGCAACCTCACATCTCCCATGTATAAGGTACAGACATATGCAGCCACTCCATCGGTGTCATGGACTCAGTCTCCAAACCCCTTCTTAAAGCCCCCCCACCCTATTCCATTCCAATGACTATTTCATTTCATTGGAATAATGGTCCATTCCAATGACCAATATGACGCACAGTAGGCCTCCTCACTTCAACTGCATGACACTAAGGGTAAACATCCTTGATTCTTCATAATGACAAGGAACACACTGGCCATATATACAGTGACAAAGATTTATTTTGTACTGAAAGGAATCTTTGTACTCACTATATGAATAAATGAATAAATATTCATAAAAGGATGCCTTAATATTGCTCCCTGTTAATGCACCCAGCAAAACAGGAAAAAAATTACCTAACGACTTGGGACTCTACCACCCATGAGGGAAACCAAAATGTAATTTTAGGCTCCTGGCTTTAGCATGGCCCAATCTGGCTTTGGTGGCGATTTGGGGAATCAATCAGTGATGAAAGGTCTTTCTGACTCTCTGTAATTTTGCCTTTCAAGCAAAGAAAACTTTTTAAAGAATTATACAGTGGGGTTGGTGTGATGGCTCAGTGGCTAGATCCTCCTCGCCTTCATGCACAAGGATCCCATGTTAGTGCCAATTCGTGTCCCAACTGCTTCAGTTCCCATCCAGCTCCATGCTTGGAGCTTGGGAAAGCAGTGGAGGACGCCCCAATCCCTTAGGACCCAGCACCAGGGTGGGACACTCAGAAAAAGCTCCTGGCTTCAATCAGCTCTGCTCCAGCCTCTGCAGCCACTTACAGAGAGAACCGCAGATGAATATTTTTCTCTCAGCCTCTCCTTCTCTTTCTAAATCTGAATTTCCAATAAAAATAAATAAATCTTTAAAAAAATATATACAATGAACTAACATTACCACCCTTGCCCCATGTCTGGACATGTTATCTGATTTCATTTTCACAATGCCACGAGGCCATGTTCCACACACAACCCCACTGGCATGACTAAGCCAACTGAGACTTGAAAAGGTAAACCGATATACTCACTTAGTCACAGTTACTAAATGGTGAAGCCCAGTTGGGTTCTCCCATATGCTGTTCATTCCTGGCCACATTTCAAGGGAGAGTAATAGGCCAGATGAAGTCAGTGCAGATGAGGGGTCAGGACACAACACACCCAAGGAGCTGTGACAGGAAGGAGTCAGAGGAACAGCCAAGAACCTATCCCAACCACACTGCTCTCCTCATTTCAGCCAGATGCCACGCTGCTCCTTGCTGTGGCAGCCCCAGGTGCTGCAGTGTCCTCCCTGGCTGCCCCCACAGCCCTCACCCTGACTGCCTCATTCCCACTGCTATTCCTCCTAGGAGCTCCCAGTGTGCACAGAGGATGGCATCTTCCCAGGCTCCAACTACAGCTCACACCCAGCCAACACTTCAAGCAGTCCTATGACAGTGCCGCACCAGCCTTTCATTTTCAACCCCTACTAGGCAGCCTTGCACCCTCCTACACACACACTGCACTTCCCATGGTTCCGTGTACCTCAGTTCTGCTCACTTCCTGCGCCAACACACAGCCACCTCATGGGGTTCACACAGTGTTCAGCAAACATCTGCTCAAGATCAAAGGCCTTTCAGCCTGCTGTTTCTCTCTTGTTTTCAATCCTCAGTGTCCTTCCATTACAGACACAGGGGATGGATGTGAAGCTCAACACACTGAGCTGCTTCATTACCCTGAAGGACAGCCATGTGTCTTGTTACTTAGCCATCTGACTCCTTTCTTGGCATGGCAGCACATAAAGCCAGCCATAAAATCCCCTTTCTTTGACTCCTGACCGGCAGCTTTCAGAAGTCATTCACTCTCTACCATTGGGGTAGACAGAGTCTTACCTGGAGAAACTGTGCAGGCCTGAGGTTCCACGTACTCCCCAAAGCAGTCTATCTGGGCTGGCGTCACTTGTCTCCATTCTTCCTCAGGGAAGGACAGGGCCATGTCTTTGAAGGCTCCCAATCCCTGAAACCACAACAGAAGGCAGTGACAAAGAAAGCAACACTGAGGTCCAACTTTCTAAAAGGCAGGGACACCACCAGGGACAAGCACAGCAAGGAGACACAGGAACGGGGTTCCCACCTGCTCATGAAGCAGAGCTGCCTGGCTCCGGATCACTTCATGACAGAGACACAGGCTTGCATGAGCCACCAGTTCAGCTGGTCCCTAGCAACCACTGTGTTCCTCCCCACTCCACTGGCACCTGCCACTCCTTCCTCAAGTTCAACATAGCCCAAGAGCAGCTACCTATACATCCTGGCATCTGGCAGGGATTTACCCTCAAAGCCAGGCCCATCTTGACAATGTCACAGGGTGGGTGTTGAGTCCAATGGTCAGGACATCACTACAGATGCCCACCTCTCATTATCAGAGCACCTGGGTAGAAATCCTGTCTCCACTCTAATCTAGCTTCCTATACTAACATACACCCTGGGAAGTATCCTGAGTCCCTGACAGGGGACCTGACTAACTTCTCAACTACCCTAGTGTTAGAAGACCTTTTTTTTTTTTTTAAGATTTTATTATTATTGGAAAGCCGGATATACAGAGAGGAGGAGAGACAGAGAGGAAGATCTTCCGTCCGATGTTTCACTCCCCAAGTGAGCCGCAACGGGCCGGTGCGCGCCGATCCGAAGCCAGGAACCAGGAACCTCTTCTGGGTCTCCCACGCGGGTGCAGGGTCCCAATGCACTGGGCCGTCCTCGACTGCTTTCCCAGGCCACAAGCAGGGAGCTGGATGGGAAGTGGAGCTGCCGGGACTAGAACCGGTGCCTATATGGGATCCCGGGGCGTTCAAGGCGAGGATTTTAGCTGCTAGGCCACGCCGCCGGGCCCAGAAGATCTTTATCTAGTTCCATTTCTCTACTTTTCAAATAAAACAAAAATAAAGAGCAATGTCATGTGAGCACAAATGCAGTCACATGCTCACTCACCACATCATGATAACCATGGCGGCAAAGAAGGATGTGGCCAAACGGAAGGACAGACATTCCTCACTCCCTTCCATCCTTGTAAACAGGCACAGCAAGAGACATGGCTTAAGATTTGACTCGGACAGGGCTTTAGCTAAGTTGGAATTAATCTGCTTTGTTTTTCTGCCTTACAACCCCTTTTCCTTTTCAAGTAACTCCTCAAACCTTGGCCCTTTTAGAAAAGGCAGGCCCCAGGAAGTCCCACCTCCCTGATCAAGCTCCCTGGGCAAGAACCCCACACGTCTTTTGTCTTTCATTACTTTCTGTGAATGGATCAGCATGCACTGAAAAGGCCCAAACCCCCACAGCTTCGTGTATGGGCCAGAAAAATCCTCTGCTCAGTCTTCAGGGAGCCCCGTGCTCAGTCAGCCACATGGCCAACGACAGCCCCAGAGGAAGAGAAGCACAGAGCGCACTGAGTAACCCCCATGGGGATTCATCTGCAGGCCAACCACGGCAGCCTGGATATGCCTACAGAGTTTCTTCCAATGTCTTCTTCCTCACATTTTAAGAGTAGAAGCAACAGCAGACCCTGTGGCTTAGGGTACAGGTAGAAGGCTCAATGCAAAGTAGCAACTGGGGAGGGTAGCAGAGAAAAGCAAGTCAAGCTATCATATCCATCAGCACCAGACTGGCAGGAGGACTGGGCAATGCGGATGGCACCCAGTGTGCAGGGAAACCCTGGAGGAGGTGAACCTCCATCAAAGATGCAACAGGCTCTCCGAAGGAACAAGTCACAGCTTACCTGGGATCCAGTTGTGAGGAACCCAACTGCTATCTCTTGGTCTCTGGTGCTCACCACAGGGAGGCCTGAACCAGTCGGAAGCATCGGCAGCACTGAGCAGGGCAAAAGGCATGAGAAGGTTCAGCACAGGCTGACAGCCCATCAGAGGGCACACCCACCCAACACACAGCCACAAGAACCAGGAGACTCCAGACAGAACCACACTGAAGTCACAACGAAGGGACCTGGGGAACCCCAACCCCGTTCTTCACTGGGAAAACCAGGCCAGCCTGACCGTTCACGGTTCACCATGTTCTCTGGTCCCACTCTGCAAATAATCTCCTCTGAGACATATAACACATCGTCACATGTTACTGTGAGAAATGATATGATTTGTCCACTTAAAAATACTCCCCTAGGTCAGCTGCATATCTCTGGCGACTTTTGGAAGGGATGTGAGGGGAAGAAAGGGTAGGAGCATGTGATCCCAGGAAACCCTCACCACCACCACAACCACCACCACCACGACTACCACCACCACCAGAAACCAGAAAATCAAAGTAGCCATCTGCTGCCTACTGAGATCTATGGGCAGCCAGAGAGATAAAGAATGACACCTCACAAGGCCAACACCAAGGTGCAGCAGGCTAAGCCACTATCTGCAGTGTCAGCATCCCATGGGGGCACCAGTTCACACCCCAGCTGTTCCACTTTTGATCTACCTCCTGGCTAATTCGATGGCCCAAGTCCTTAGGTCCCTGAACCCACATAGCTCCTTGCTTTGGGGAGTGAACCAGAAGATAGAAGCTCTCTGTCTCTCCTTGACTTTCTGCAACTCCACCTTCTAAATAAGATTTAAAAAAAAAAAAAAAGGAAAGACAGACACCTCACAGAACGCTCGGTTTATCCTCTGCTGCGTCTTAAGAGATGAGAGCTGCCTGTAGAGTAGTTCTCTGTACCCTCCAGTCTTGCAGCGTGCACCTTACCCTGCTCCTGGAAGGCTTGTGTCCCACCTCCAGGGTCCTGATTGAGGTGCTGCTCCTCGGCACTTTGGTCCAGGCCTTGAACTCCTTCACCAGGAGTTCCCAGCTCCCACTCGGGCTTGACCTCCACTGGCCCCGGGTGAACGCCAGGCTCCCAGGTGCCTCTGCAAAGTGCTGTCTCCTCCTGCTCTGCCTGCACAGGACACGGAACCTAAAGACAGTTTCCAGCATCAGTTAGAATGAGGCTTGGCCAAGGTGGTTATGACAGGAGTTGAATTAAAAGCCAAAAGGAAATAAAGGGAGAAGCCCCACCCAGCCTCCCACCCCATCCCAGGGTCCCCGATGTGGAGCATGCTCCGAAGGTCCTGCTCAAATGGTTTTGATAGTTCAACAGTTTTGAACTGCTGCCAATCTCGCCATTCCAAGCACGATGAAATCGCTTCTCCCTTTATCTCCCCCTTTACCCCAGAAACAGGAAAAAAAAAACCAATAATGTGGAAACAATAGTCTTACCCACTTTCCTATAGCCCTTGACCCTTTGTGCCCTAATCAACTATGTAAAGATTGTCAAAATAAAATCAATTTAAAAAAAAAAGGAGAAACAGGCAACAAACCATCCCAGCTTCAGGCAAGAGGAAGGAAAAGCTGGCTGAACTTATTCCCACGCCATCAATGAGGAGGTATGAAGAAAGCTGATCTCCCCGTGTCAGATCCAGACCAGCTTCAAATGGTTCATGTTATTTGACAAGCGGTCTCTTCTGCCTGCCTTGGTATTGACCAAATTTCATCACTAACTGGGGGAGGGAAGAATAGGGCGAGAGGGGGAGAGTACCAACTGACAAAACCAAAAATAAAAAAGCAAGATCTATACCTCGCCATGAATCAGTATGTATGAAACAACCAGCCACAGCAAGGGAAACCAAGGTCCTTCCTGAACCACCCAAGTTTGGAGAAGAAAAAAAAAAAATCCTCTAAGGATTCCACAAAAAGACAGCAAGTCAGGGGTGACAGTCACAAACAGGAGAGGCTGTCACAAATAGGAGAAGCCACAGCATGCCTGGGCTTTGCAGAGATCAAGTTCATGAGTCCTGTTCTCCCTTTTCAGTGACAGAACCAGGGCAGAGTTCCAAGGAGGCATCTGCGGTACAAAATCACCGGTGCCATCAGAACAGTACCACAGAAAGGCCATGGGAGCCGATGGCCAACATGCATGTACCACGTGACATCCTCTACTTCCATGAGCACCTCTGCCCAAAGGGAAGCCTGGTCTACAAAGGGATCCTTCTTTGGGCCTGAGGTCCTAAAGAAAAGTAGGGTTAAGCCGCACTCTGAGGTCTACAGAGGCTTCAAGTCCCTCAGCATCACCCATGGGAATGGCTTTTCTGGCTAAAAACCCACTGCTGTCTAAAGAGGACCTGAAGGGTCAGCAGGTGGCACAGCAAGTTAAGCTGTCTTCTTGTAACGCCAGCATCCCATACTGCAGTGCCAGTTTCAGTCTGGGCTACTTGGGTTCCAATTTGGAAGAGCGGGGAAACAGTTCTAGGCCTCATCCATTCCCACTGCTTGGTCAACCTCGTCCATTCCTGAAAACTCCCTTCCCACGCCACCACCACCACAAGATCCGGACACCCCCTTCTCACCCACCGCCTTGGCGTCCAGTGTTCTCTCCGTCAAGCCCTCCACCAGGGCCACCAAGGCCTTGCCACTCTCCAGGCCATGCTCCCAAATCCAGGCATAGAACTCCCGGGGCAGGATGGTCAGGAACTGCTCCAGCACCAGCAGCTCCAGGATCTGCTCCTTGGTGTGCAGCTCGGGCCTCAGCCACCGGCGACAGAGTTCCTGCAGCTCCCTGAGGGCTTCCTGGGGACCAGCTGCCTCCTGGTAGCGGAACTGCCGAAACCTCAGACGGAAAGTTTCAGGGCTCGAGTCTTCCCTTGCCCTACCCCACGGCAACTCCTTCTCCAGCTTCACCACAGGAACGCCCGCTTGCTGCTGAGGATCCTCCGCCATCCCTGGGCGCTCCTTAAGCATCTTCACACTCCCTCTCAGATGGCTGAGAATGACGGCACAAACGACCCTTTTGAGAATACAATGACACCAAAATGGTCATTCCATCCCAGTTTTGTCTTTACATCCAGGAATGTTCTGTTACAAGATTACTGCCTATGAGGCATTTTCAAAAGACTGAACACATATGATGGAAGTCATATCAACACAATTCTGTATGTGCTAAACACCTAATAGGTATCAACAGAAAACTCACAGGATATGACTTACACTCACAATTATCTTGGGCTGCACTGTGGCAACAATACTATTGTACTATCAGAATATGAGGGTACTTCACAAAGTGCATGGAAAAGCAGAATTAACGGGTGTGCACATGACCTGGTATCTGGTCCTAGGGGATCCATGTTTAAGCCACCACCTGTAATACTGTATCCCATCTGAGCATCAATTTGGGTTCCAGGTGCCCCACTTCCCATGAAGCTCACTGCTAACGCACTACAGAAAGCAACGGAAGATGACCCAAGTGTTTTAGCCCCTGCACATAAACAGAAGACTCCAAGCTCCTAATTTTGGCCTGACCCAGTCCAAGGCGTTGCAATCACTACGAGAGTGAAGACCTCTCTTTTCTCTTTGTAACTGCTTTTCAAGTAAATAAATCTTTATACACACACACACACACACACACACACACACACAACACACTCCAGAGCGCCTGGATTTCAGTTTGATAACTGGCTCTGGCTGCTAACTCAACTTTGCTAATGCAGACATATTGGCTCAAATAACTGAGTTCCTGTCACACATATAGGAGACTTGAATTGCATTCCTAGCTCCCAGCTCCAGTCCTAAAGACTATGGACTGGAGTGTAAACCAGTTATGCAGAGTAAACCAGTGGATGGGAACTCCCTATCTATCTCGGCCTCTGATGAAAACAAAAAATGTTTAACTATATATCTCAAAAAAGAAAATTAGAGGCCAACAAGGTAACCTAGCAAGTTAATTCTCTGTCTGCAGTGTAGGCATCCCAAAAAGAACCAGCATTCAAGGGGCAACTGCTCCACTTCCAGGCCAGCTTCCAGCTAATGCACTTAGGAAAGCAGCAGAAGATGGCTCAAGTTCTTGGGTCCCTGGACCCATGTGGAAGACCCAGAAGCAGCTCCTGATTTCAGATCATCACAGACCCAGGAACTGTAGTCAGTTAGACAATGAACCAATGACTGGAATATCTGCCTCCTTCTCTGTGTAATCCTATCTTTTAAATAAAAATATATTTTCAAAGATTTATTTATTTTCATTGCAAAGACAGATATACAGAGAGGAGAGAGAGACAGAGAGGAAGATCTTCCGTCCGATGATTCACTCCCCAAGTGAGCCTCAACGGCTGGTGCTATGCTGATCTGAAGCCAGGTCCAGGAACTTCCTCCAGGTCTCCCACGCGGGTGCAGGGTCCCAAGGCTTTGGGCCGTCCTTGACTGTTTCCCAGGCCACAGGCAGGGAGCTGGATGGGAAGTGGAGCTGCCGGGATTAGAACCAGCGTCCATATGGGATCCTGGACATTCAAGGTGAGGACTTTAGCCACTAGACCATCGTGCCAGGCCCTCAAAAATATTTTTTATTTATTTGTTTTTATTAGAAAGGCAGATTTATAGAGAAAAGGAGACACAGAGGAAGAGATATCTTCCATCCATTGGTTCACTCTTTAAGTAGTCACAATGGCTACAGCTCAGTCAACCTGAAGTCAGAAACCAGGGGCCTCCACCAGGTCTCCCAGGTGGGTGCAGGGTCCCAAGGCCTTGGGCCATCCTCTGCTGCTTTCCCAGGCCATAAGCAGGGAGCTGGACCAAAAATGGAGCAGCTGACACATCTGTGCTCATATCAGATGTAAATGCTTTCAGGAAGATTAGCCAGTTCAGCCAACGCATTGGCCCCAAAATCTTGAAAAAAAATTAATTAAAAAAATGTGAATATGAGCTACATGAAACTTGTCCTCTTTATATTAATAAAAAGTAGAAAACAAGGCCGGCACGTTGACTCAAGTGACTAATCCGTTACCTCCAAGAGCCAGGATCCCATATTAGCGCTAGTTCATGTCCCAGCTATTCTACTTCCCTTCCAGCTCCTCACTTGTGGCCTGGGAAAACAGTACAGGACAGCTCAAAGCTTTGGGAACCTGCATCCATGTAAGAGACCGAGAAGAAGCTCCTGGATTCTGGCTTTGGATCAGCTCAGCTCTGGCTATTGCAACCATTTGGGCAATGAACCAATAAACGGAAAATTTTTTTCAGTCTCTCCTTCCCTCTGTGAATCCGACTTTCCAATTTTAAAAAACTAACAGCATGAGCTTATCTTGGTACAAGACACTTGGTACAAGCTTATCTTGGATTTCAACACACTTTTGCACCAAAACAGATAATTCTCACTCCATTTTTCTGTGAACTTCTCTTATATAAGTCTCCTTATATAACACAGGATATAATTAGGTTACTCATGAGGGCCAACAGTATTCCAATACTTGGAGAAACGTACAACTAACACATACACCTATGCCAGGCACACAGAAACTGAAAACACAAAAAACAAGATGAATAAGCAGCTTTCCTTCTTGAAATCAATACACTAGTAGAGCAGGCATAAAAAAAAATTCTTTAATGTAAGCAAATAAATTTGCAAGTGGAGAAACTCTTAGTAAAGAAAAAAGTAGGGTGCTCTGTTAATAGAGGACAACCAGTTTCCAGAAGGCTATTCTGAAGACATACCCCCAAGGCTATGACCCACACGGTGAGAATGAGCCAGTCAAAGAGCATTTCGGGTCAAAGCCTGGAGGCTCGAATGACTCTGCAAGCCCAAGCACAAGGCCAAGTCTCACATGACTTGAGCATAGAGACCGCAGGGCACGCTGAACAAGATGGGGGAGCAGAGACAGGCCGAATTCAGACTACCCAGGACCAGCCACAGTAAGACAGGCAGGGAACAGCATGTTTTACACAAATCATGCTGCCTGTCACAGGGAACAGATTAGGGGCTAGCATGTCGGTTCAACTGGCTAGTGCTTCCATTCCAAGTGCTGGTATTCCATATGCGCACCAGTGTGTGTTCCTGTTGCTCCACTTCCCATCCAGCTCCCTGCTCGTGGCCTGGGAAAGCAGTGGAGGACGGCCCAAAGCCTTGGAGCCCTGCACCTGTGTGGGAGACCTGGAAGAACCTCCTGGACCTGGCTTTTGATTGGTCGGGATCTGGCCATTGTGGCCACTTACAGAGTGAAACTGTGGACAGAAGTTCTTTGTCTGTTTCTCCTCCTCTCTGTAAATCTGCTTTCCAATAAAGAAATCTTTAAAAAAAAAAAAAAAAAACAGGGCACAGAAAAGTGGCACCTAACAATAGTTCCAGCAGGAGCTAAGGGGCTTGGACTAGGGTTAACAGCAAAGCAGCAGACAAAATCGGGACAATATGTTAGAGGTAAAAGTCAGTAAATTCACTAGAAACTTGAATATGATGGTTCCTACAACAGACAGTGGGCCAACGTGTCATTATTATTATAAAATAACCAAAAGAATTCTGTGTCATCTTTATCATTCAAAAAACCTGTGAATATATTCAGGTGGAATATCCCTTATTCAAAGTACTTGAGAAGGACTAGAAGCACTTCAGAGTCCAGTTTTTCAAAATCTGGAATACTGGAACAGACCTCACCAAGTGAGCAGTCCTAATTCGAAAATAAAAAATTCAAGACGGTCCAAAATCACTACACTGGGTTTTTTTTAAGATTTATTTATTTTTATTGGAAAGGTGGATATACAGAGATGAGGAGAGACAGAAAGAAAGATCTTCCATCCACTGGTTCACTCCCCAAGCAGCCACAATGGCTGGAGCTCCCGAGGCTTTGGGCCATTCCCAGGCCTCAGGCACGGAGCTGGATGGGAAGCAGGGCCACCAGGATACAAAGCAGCGCCCATATGGGATCCTGGTGCAAGGCAAGGACTTTAACCACTACGCTATCGCACCAGGTCCCAAAATCACTACATTGTTCATTTCAGGTGAGCTTATTAAAGTTTCCAGTTTTAGATTTCTGGATTATGGATGTGCAATCTGCACTTCATTTAAAACTTAAACCACTTCTGGACCAGGCATGGCAGCCTAATGGCTAAATCCTCACCTTGCACGCGCTGGGATCCCATATGGGCACTGGTTCACATCCTGTCTGCTCCACTTCCCACCCAGCTCCCTGCTTGTAGCCTTGAAGAAGACAGCCCAAGGTCCAGGGACCCTGCATCAGCGTGGGAGACTCAGAAGAAGCTCCTAGCTCCTAGCTTCAAGTCAGCTCAGCACTGCCGTTTCTGCCACTTGGGGAGAGAACGAATAGATGGAAGATGCTTCTGTATATCTGCCTTTCCAATTATAATAATAATAATAACAACTTAAAGCAGTTATGTGTGGTAAACCCTCCTTCACCTATTTTTCAGACTGAAAGAAAAAAAAAATAGTAACCACCACTGTGGCATGGGGGTAAAGCCACCTGCACCCACATGGGAGACCCTGGAGCCCTGAACATGACAGCTGAGGCCATTTGGGGAGTGAACCATATGATGGAAACTCCTCTCTGTAAATGATTTTAACGTAGATAACTCTTTAGAAACGTACATAATAACGACTCTCAGCAGCCTGACTCTCACAGCACGTGCAATAGATCAAACAGGGTAAGCTGAAAACAGAGGGATTAAGCGGGGGAGGGGCGGGCTTCAAGTTCAAGCTTGTCAGAAAGAGAAGGCGCACCCCGATTGGCGCAAACCAACAGCCGGGCAGGCATTCCCCTCCAAGCTTCTGTTAAACATCCTGTAATTCTACTGAGTGCCTGTGTATTAATGGGGGCCTCTCTCATCCGAATCCACATCTCGGCCTGTTCCTTTGCTCCATCGAGGCTTTCCACCGCATCTGCCCACTCCACAGGTGCCCTCGGGGCGCGTGGAGCACAGGTTTACAGACTTGTCACCCCCCATCGAACAAGCTCCGCATTCACCTCTGCCCTCAAGCGCTTGGCAAACGCCCAGGTGCCTCGGAAGCCATGCTAGAAAGAGACGGCCCTGCGCCTGCTTCTAAGACGACTGCTTCCCCCTTTCAGAGGGCTCCACCGGATTTCAGGGTGTCCTCGGGGGTCGCGGACACCCCTACGTGAAACCAAGCCTGGCCGGCCGAGGTCAACCTGGCTCCCTCCTCAGGCCTCCACGGCGAGCCTCGGGAGCGCGGGCGACGGCTCTGAGCAGACGCGGCGCGCGCCCGGAGCCAAGGCCTGGCAGGCGGAGACCGGCTCTCCAGCAGCGCCGCGGCGCGCCGACGCCCCGCGGGCGGTGACACGGCCCGGCCCCGCCGCCCGGCCGCCGCGGCACTCACCCGACCCTCGCCCGCGGCTTCCTCACAGGCGCCCGCTTCTCTCTCACCCAAGGCGGCCCGGAAGCGAGTGGCGGGCGCTGTCAGATGGGTGCGTGAGTGAAGGCCCTTTCCGCTTCCTCTCTAGTTCTCTCGGAGGTCTCGGAAGAGCGTCTCGATGGTAGCTCACACAGCAGGCCTTCCGGGTGAGTGAGGCGTTCACGTCACACGGGCGCGTGCGCGTTTGCGCAGTCGGAAAAGCCCAGCTGGGACTCCGAGCTGGGTTTTGAACGGGCGAACCAACAAAATAGAACCTTTAAGTGGGACGATCGGGGAGACTGGGAGGAAAGTTGTGTAGGTGGTTGAAACGGACACGCGAGTAAACGACCAAGGCCACGTCTAAGGATACAGTTTAATACACAAGTAGTTGGTCATGTTCGAAGGCATAGTGTAAGACCGATGCCCGGCACAATCAAAGATTTAAAATGTAAAACAGGAAGCTTTTTAACAGTCAAAAGGAAGCGCAGAGCAAGGCCTTCGTTTCTAACAACTGAGATGAGAAAGTTCTAATTATGACTGAAATCCAGCAGCCATAAAAAGATGGTTACTCTATAAATAGCAAAACTGCTTCCCAGTAAAATATTATAAGCAAAATCAGCTGGGCCTGGCACAGTAGCCTAGTGGTTAAAGTCCTTGCCTTGCACGTACCAGGATCCCATATGGGCACCAGGTCCTGTCCTGCCTATTCTACCTCCCATCCTGCTCCCTGCCTGTGGCCTGGGAAAGAAGTCGAGGACGGCCCAAAGCCTTGGGACCCTGCACCCGCGTGGGGGACCTGAAAGAAGCTCCTGGCTCTTGACTTCGGATTGGCTCAGCTCTGGCAGTTGCGGCCACTTGGGAAGTGAACCAGCGGATGGAAGCGCTTTCTCTATGTATTTCCTTCTCTCCATAAATATGATCAGCCTTCCTAAAAAATAAATAAGTCTTCCCCACTTTTTTTAAAGATATAGAGAGACCTCTTTCATCCACTGTGTCACTCCCCAGATGGTCACAAACTCCAGGACTAAGCCAGGCTGAAGCCAAAAGCCAGGGGGAGCTTCTTCCAGGTCTCCCAGGTGGGTGGCAGTAGTCCAGAGTTCTGAGCCATCATTGCAGCTTTCCCCAAGCCATTAACAAGAAACTGGATCACAAGTAAAACAGTAGGGACATGGACCAGTATCCATGTGAGACACGTCCCTTGGACAATGCCTACCTGGCTGCACCACAATGCCAGCCCCCCAAAACCATATTTTAAAAAAGCTTCCCACTTGGAGTCACAGTTGTATCTGGGGGCAGACTTTTTCTTTCTAATGTCATGGATTCCAACACATTCTGTCAAGGTTATATTCTGTACAGTTTTTATCTTTCATAATCCCACTTCATGTGATCATCTTATAACATTTTCCCCCACCTTCCCAGACCCCAACACTGCCCTTGAGGCATGGATTAAGAGAGTAGCCCTTCTTCAGTTGAACATGCCTATCTAAACAAAAAACACCCAGGGGCTGCCTACTAGGTGGGTGTGGGGTTCGTGAGCCCCAGGGGTGGGGAATCCAGCTGGGTTTAGGTCTCCTGGCCCAGGTCCTGGGGCGTCCTACTATGTGGGTGTCAGGCTCATGAGCCCCAGGGGTGGGGGATCCAGCAATGCTTGGACACCTGCCTGGCCTGGGTCCTTGGAATCGCCTGCAAGAACTGTCCTACTTAATGAAAAAGGTGCAGCAGTGGAACAGGCCCTGTTGGAAAAGGAGAATGTGGCAATTCATTTGGTGCTATAGCAGAACAGAACTAACTGGACAACTATCCCAAACAAACGATGACAGCAAAAAATCTCAGTGAATGGAGCGAATGGACATTGGGAGGGTGACATCACTGTGGATCAGTGAAAATGGAGCATTGCAGAACTATCCAAACCACCTGGGCAGAATCCTTGAATATATGCACATTGAGACTGTGGGTTGATATGAGGTAGTGGTTCCTCATCCCTGGGTACTGGGACATGTGAAAAGTCATGAGTGGTTTTGTCTCTCTCCTTCCCCCAGAAACAAGAAGAAAGCAAATTTGGAAGCAATGAGTACACCAATTTTCTAAACCTCAATCTTTCCCGCCCTGATTCCCCATGTAATCACTATAAAAAGTAAAATTTATAATTAAAAAAGACACACTCAAAAAAATTCAAAGAACTTTTAACAAATGTCAACTATGAGTAATATCAAGTATCTGTGTGTCTGGGCAGGGGGAGGGTTGATGTGACTGACACTCCAGAAGTCCCTCAAGGGCAGCAGAGAAGGGAGACCCCGTACACCTGCTTGTGCACATCATCCGCTGCAGGAAGGGCAGAGAGAAAACATCCCGGACTAGATGACTGTTTCTTCCTGCACCAGTGACTCCTTCTGTATTGAGCTCAGCTCTCCTCCCAAACTCTCCAGCTTCTTCAGTTGTGGGATCCCCTGGGCCTCCGTATGCCGGGAAATGGGCAAGAAGTGGCAGCTGGTGCAGGCTGTTTCTTGAGAGAGGCAGATGGCACCTGAATTAACAGCAAAAGGCTAGATCAGGTCAGAGAGGGAGTCAGGCTCCCTGCCCTGGAGGTCAGCAGCACCGTCCTCCAGGGCAGCCCCCTCTGGTTCTGGGCCTACCCTCCTCCATTCTCCCATAGAAAAAACATTTGAGAGACAGAATGGAAAAACGGGGTATCGGGCCCGGCGGCATGGCCTAGCGGCTAAAGTCCTCGCCTTGAAAGCCCCGGGATCCCATATGGGCGCCGGTTCTAATCCCAGCAGCTCCACTTCCCATCCAGCTCCCTGCTTGTGGCCTGGGAAAGCAGTCGAGGACAGCCCAAAGCTTTGGGACCCTGCACCCGCGTAGGAGACCCGGAAGAGGTTCCTGGTTCCCGGCATCAGATTGGCGCGTACTGGCCCGTTGCGCTCACTTGGGGAGTGAAACATCAGATGGAAGATCTTCCTCTCTGTCTCTCCTCCTCTCTGTATATCTGGCTTTCCAATAATAATAAAAAAATCTTAAAAAAAAAAAAAAGAAAGAAAAACGGGGTATCGCAAGGTAAGGAATACAAACAGCAATTATTTAGTAGACGAGAAACACTAGGCTTATAGAAAGGGCTTCCAATACAAAACCCTGACCTTTTGATGCTTAACTCAAGACCTTTAGGAAAATAAAAGAGGAAAACAACCTAGATATTCAAAAGAACAAATCTAGGTACCATAGGTGAATAATAAGCACTTCATTAAGACTAAAATAAAAGAAAATATTTTGAGCGTGATAACAGACTCTCCCACAAAGGCAAAAATTCCAGCAAAAGATTTCTTTAAAAGCGAATCAGCTGGCATCAAAGTGAAGCATACTTAGACTCCAAAACCAAAAAGAAAACAGGAATCAGCCTTCACCTTTGAGAGACATATACTCAGTGACCCCGAGTTTCTGTTGGCTCTTTAAGGGTGTACAATCACAGAAGAAATCCCCAGGGCCTATGCAAGCTGGGAAATGGAATAGGAATAGATTCTATGAAGCTGGAACATCCTTAGTCACCTGAGGTGACACAGTACGTAACTGCAGGCTTGCTGCTATGTGGGTCTGCAGCTAAATTCACATACCTATGCATTTGTTTGTGATCTGGGCTGACTGATAAAAACCCCGGGGCCAGGCAGAAACAAATGCAAATCCTTTAGGGAGGAAACACTTCAGGTCTTTGAGCTTTTCCACAAATACAATTCCAAGGAAAATGAATTCATCGTGAAGCAGAAACTGAACATACAGAAACAAAACACCACAGGGAAGAGCCTACAGAAACAGCAGGAAACAGGTTCAGACCTGCATGCAGTTAAACCTAAAAGACACAGATTGGGGCTAGCAGGACGGCTCAGTTGGCAACCCTCCACTTGCAAGGAGTGGCATCCCATCTGGTCTCCAGTTCATGTCCTGGCTACTCCATTTCCTATCCAGTGACCTGGGAAGAGGGTGGAGGATGGCCCAGGCCAGGGGCCACTACACATACATGGAACATCTGGAAGAAGCTGCTGGTCCCTGGCTTTAGGCTCAGCTGGGCCCGGCACGATAGCGTAATGGTTAAGGTCCTCGCCTTGAACATGCCGGGATCCCATATGAGCACCGGTTCTGATCCGAGCAGCTCCACTTCCCATCCAGCTCCATGCTTGTGGCCTGGGAAAAGCAGTTGAGGACAGCCCAAAGCCTTGGGACCCTGCACTCGCATGGGAGACCTGGAAAGAAGTTCCTGGCTCCTGACTTCGGATTGGCTCAGCTCTGGCCGTTGTGGCCACTTGGGGAGCAAATCAAAGGATGGAAGCTCTTCCTCTCTGTCTTCCCTCCTCTTTGTAAATCTACCTTTCCAATAAAAATGAATAAATAAATAAATCTTTTTTTAAAATTCCCTTTAAAAATGGGTACCAAAAAAAAGTACGTATAGGTCTTTAAAAATAATTTAAAATGTAACTATAAATTAAAAAAAAGAACACAATTTTTAATCAGTCAATAAAGTTAAAATCTCTTTCTGGATGCTTCTTTCTAGCGAGTACTTCCCAAGTATGGGAAGTAGGGGAGGCCCGTTTACATCCTCAGACTCTGATCCATCGTTGTCCCAACTAATCTTGTAATAACGAAGTTTGTGGGTTTCCTTGTCAGAAACAACCACATGAAGCTAATCATGCAGATGGCTCTTCTTAAGAAATTTCTTGGTGAGGTATTTCAAATACCTTTTAGAACACTGTTTCTCAGAAACTACCGTGACTTGCTCTTGAAGCGTTCAATGTGAACAAGATTCTCGAGATTCTCAGTTTTCCCACTAACTTTAACCTTCTCCCAGAGAAACCGTTCAAATTTCCAGAATCAAAAATCCATCTTCCATAGAGTGAGTGAAGTCCAAATTAAAGGTTGATTTCCTGGGCTTTTAAATCTTTCTGTGGTGCCATCTTGACAGACCACAGGAATACACAGAGTAAATTTAAAAATCTTAAATGTATATACTGAATTATACCATCTATCAAAAATGACTCAAGAATAAAATTAAATTCCTAGAGTCATATAACAGTCACAACTGAAAATTCTCTCACTGAAGAACACTTGTTGAAGAAAAAAATTCTAAACACAGAGATTAGAGACAACTCTCCTAACTCATTTAATGAGGCCTGCAAAGCTATATCAAAATCAGACAAGCAAAGTACAAGAAAAAAAAAACTTAAAGATCAATCCCAGTAGAAAATATTGGGGGCAAAGTTTAATAACAAAAAATAAACTTATAATGGACAAGATCAGTTTGTTTCAGAAATGCAAAAACAAAACTGGAAATAATTTGGTCACATTAACAGATTAAAGGAGTAAAACAAACTATATCAAACTGTACAAAAAGAAAAAACCATCCAATTAAATTTAGCATCTACTCATGGTTAAAAATAAAACTCTTTGCGCACTGGGATTAGATAATTTCCTTAATATGATAAAAGGCCCAGCTCAATAGCCTAGTGGCTAAACCTTCACCTTCCATCCACCCGGGATCCCATATGGGCACCAGTTCGTGTCCCAGCTGTTCGACTTTGCAGCCAGCTCCCTGCTTGTGGCCTGGGAAAGCAGTGGAAGATGGCCCAAGGCCTTGGGACCCTGAACCTGCATGGGAAATCCAGAAGAAGCTCCTGGCTTTAGATCAGCTCAGTTCCAGCTATTGCAACCATTTAGAGAGTGAACCAGCAGATGGACAAGCTCTCTCTCTCTCTCTTCCTCCCTCCCTCTGTATCTAACGTTTAAGTAAAATAAATAAATCTTCAAAACAGAAGTTTCTCCACCTGAAGTTTCCAATATGGTAGCCACTTAACATACGTGGTTATGGAAACTGTGAAATGTGCCTAGTGTGACTGAGGAACTCGATTTTTCATTCTGCTTCAGTTACATGAAGCTAATGTGTAACTGATGGGTGCCATGTGGAAGAGGGCAGCTCCAGGTTCAAAAGAGAGGACCTCACAAGACAGGCTCCCAAATGCAGGGCAGAGCAGGCACACTCACCAGCCACCAGGAACAGAAGGACGCCGAAGCCCAGGACGTAGTAAGGCCACTGCATGGAGAAGCGTAGGGGGCTGGGCTTCATCATCAGATTGCGGATCTCCAGCGCATGCAGCAACAAAGCCAGGAAGGCACAGGCCCCTGCAGGGTCACAGGGAGGCACCCTCACTCTCCTCCCACACTCCCGACTTCATCCATCCTTTCTCCATTCAGACAGAACCCAAGCAGCCCAGCTTGAGGCTCCTTTACCCTGCCTGCACCTCTTGCCCTCTCCAAACCAGCAACACACACCCCAACACCCTTCACTGTCTCTGCCTCCTCCCCAACTCATTTCCCAACACCAAGCCTCAGCTTGCAGGGGCCCCCTCGTCAGAAATTCCTTTCCTGGGCCCCTCAGTGGCTGTGCCCTGGGCTCACTTCACACTGGGCCCTGTGGGTGGGTGCAACACTGGCTGAAATCTAACCTCAACTTCCCACTGAATATTTTCTACATCCTGCCCTGGCCCAGGAGCCCCATGGGACAGGGCCTTGGTCATCCTCTCAAGACGTTCAAAGATTCAAAAGGTCAGAGTTGGTCTCTTTCCTTCACTCAAGAAACACTGGTATCTCCTTTATACAAACATACATATATTTACTTATAATTCTATGCCAGAGCCTATGACAGTCAACAGGATAGCCCTCCCACACTTATGGCTCCCAAGTCAACAGGGTCAGGGCTAGTCACCTATAAACAAGGAATGGGTTACTTCCCACAGAAAGCCATAGAGGGAGGAATCTACACAGTCAGAGACCAACCACCCTACTTCCTCTGCATCTGCCCATGCTCCCCACCCCCGATCCTAGCAAAGGACAATGACTGCCAGGCTGTTCACACCTGTGAGGAAGCTGATGAAGGCTGACACAAAATTGTGCTTCCGGGTCTTCGGGAAGAGCTCAGATGCAAAAGACACCATGATGAAGGTGGTGAGGAAAGCCAAGACTACCGTGGAGAGCAGGAAGACGCGGCCAAGCAGGATGTAAACTGCAATGGGGGGAAGAGGACTGGATGGAGCTGGGGACACTGACTCACAAAGGGCAGAGCCCCAGGAAGCCTGGACAGGTGTTGGGGTGGTGGTCCCCAGAGCCTCTACCACCCTCAGTTCCCAAATCATGGCCCTGAGAGCAAAGCTATTATCAACTGGTCCTAAGAATGCTGTGGCCTCACCACTTTGATCCTAAAGGCAGGGAAGAATATGGAAAGAAATGTGCAATTGACAATGTCAGACACTGAAATCATTCATGGGCTCTTAACGGGTAGTACTGGAAGAAGCTGACTGTAGTAAATCATGTGGGGAAACCACATGATCTTCCCATCTGGAGAAAACAGTGGTCTTCACAGACAACAAAAGCAAACTGACGGTATAAAACTTGTCATGCGTGCAAAGGGAGAAGTCATGCCTCTATTTGAAATAAGATGCCCATGGAAAATCAAAACTTTGTAGGATCAAAATATTCCAAGTTGGGAACTCCTTTGACCCTGTTTAATTTTCCCGACTAACAGGGGTAGTGAACCAAATCAAAAACAGCAGAGCCAGAGTCTGGGAATAGATTGATTTAATCTCCTACTGTTGGCATGATTCAAACTCATGTTAAAATCAGTTTGCATTCCCCTCTGTGCATGCAGAAATGGACATCTAAAAGTAAGGCAAACACACAGAGGTATCACTGAAGAACCAAACATTCCAGCATCTGTTTCTGAGGTTAAAACAGTGCTCCTTGGGGCTAGTGCTGTGGCTTAGCAAGTAAAGCCACCACATGTACAGCCAGCATCCCTTATGGGCATTAGTTTGAGTCCTCCATTTGGGATCTAGCTCCCTGCTAATATGACTAGCAAAGCAGTGGAAAGTGGTCCAAGTGCTGGACCCCTCCACCCTAGTGAGAGTTCCAGAAGCTCCAGGTTCCTGGCTTCAATGAACCAGCAAATGGCAGATTCATTCATATTCTCTCCCTCTCTATCTCTCTTTCCCTCCCTTCCTTCCTTCTCCCAGTCCCTCTCTCTCTCCCTCTCCCTCCCCTATGGCAGTCTCTCTCTCTCTCTCTCTCTCTCTCTCTGTAGCTTTGCCTTTCAAAATAAAAAAAAATCTTAAAATAATGGCTCTAGAGCAGTGGGAGTTTTGTCTTTCAAATACTTAAAAGAAAGCTGCCCTAGACCCTTCCCAAGGCCTCTTCAGTCCCACAGCTCCCATCCTTAAAATTTTAACTTGAAACACTGAGGAGAGCTTCTAATGCTAACACTCCACAGGAAGAGGTCACAGCCTGTTTCAGACAGAGAACACTGGGTGTTTCATTCACTGGTCGGCTCCCTCCTGGACAGTCCCCCCGCCCCAGGGCCTCAACTGTCCAAAAGGGAAGTGCTGCTGATGCACAGAAGAGGCCAAACCCAGCCCCACAACAAAGATGGCCCAGTAGTGCCAAGACTGAGTCACCAGGGGTCAGAGAGCTCCATTAGGCCCATCTTCCCCAAAGAGCCTGACACTTTCCTCTGCCACAGCTTCTCACAATCCTCTTGTAGATACGGTCCCAAATGCCTTCACCAGCCTCTGAATTTATATTTTGTTTCCATCCTTTTTTGGATGTGATCCCAAGGCCTGAGGACCTTCTCTGTGTGGCTGCCACCTACACATGGACAAGTGTGTGGTCAAGGAGTCTGGCCTATGGTCTATGCTGGTGCACAGCAGCCCTGCAAGCTGTATCAGCTACAGGATTGAAGCAGGAACTTGCTCCAAACATATCCACTCCTACCTTGGAGGGGAGTGTGGGGAGGGTTGCCAACCTGACATTATGAACCCTACTCTCTTCTAAAGCTCTTGTGGACTTATGAAATCATTGCACCTGCTATGTCACCCCACCCTGGCCCCATCTCCCTTCTGCCCATTTCCCATCCCCAACCCTCCTTACTGGATAAGGGTCGAGGCTTCCAGCACTTGATATGGAAACAGTTCTCAAAGAGGCCACTGAAAAACACTTCCTGAGACTCCACATCCGTCAGCTGCACCCAGAACGGAAAGATGGAGACCAATAGAACCAGCAGGTAGCCCAGGGAGGTCAAGACTGGGGCTATGACCCAGGTGAACCCCTTCATGTCCTTGTCCTCTATTCGTCAGCAGGGCCTGTGCAAGGAAAAAGCAGGACAGACGTGGCACTCGACTCTGCATTCTACAGTGCCAGGCGTGGCTTGTGGGGTCTCTGATTGGATTTGTCTTACTTCCCTTTACAGCCTACAGACCTAAAACACACATGAAACATCTGCCTCCTGCTTGCTGGCTAATCTTGGGCATGGCAGCTGCCCTCCTAAAGCCCCAGGTTCCTCCTTAGGCAAAATAAGAAAGCTTCTGGGCCTGGCACGATGGCCTAGTGGCTAAAGTCCTTGACTTACAAGAGCCAGGATCCCATATGTGTAACGGTTCTAATCCTAGTGGCCCTGCTTCCCATCCAGCTCCCTGCTTGTGGCCTGGGAAAGCAGCTGAGGATGGCCCAAAGCCTTTGGACCCTGCACCCGCATGGGAGACCTGGAGGAAGTTCTTGGCTCCTGGCTTTGGATCTCAAAAAAGAAAAAAAAAAAAAAAAAAAAGAGGAAAGCTGCCCTGGACCCTTCCCAAAGCCTCTTCAGTCTCACAGCTCCCATCCTTGAATTTTTTTTTTTGAAAGATTTTTTTTTTATTGGAAAGGCGGATATACAGAGAGGAGGAGAGACAGAGAGGAAGATCTTCCATCCGATGATTCACTCCCCAAGTGAGCGCAACGCCTGGTGCTGCGCCGATCCGGAGCCAGGAACCTGGAACCTCCTCTAGGTTTCCCACACAGGTACAGGAACCCAAGGCTTTGGGCCGTCCTCAACTGCTTTCCCAGGCCACAGGCAGGGAGCTGGATGGGAAGTGGAGCTGCCGGGATTAGAACCGGCACCCATATGGGATTTCAGCGCGTTCAGGGTGAGGACTTTAGCCGCTAGGCCACGCTGACGGGCCCCCAATCCTTGAATTTTAACTTGGAACACTGAGGAGACCTTCTAGTGTTAACACTCTACAGAGATCACAGCCTCATCTTGACCCGTTTTTTTGGACGGAGAACACTGGCCGTCTCACAAGCTGGTCAGCTCCTTCCTCAACTTGTCCTATGAGCAACCTTAGCTTAGCATCCTCCCTGTTTCTGTCATTCTTGCGCTCATTCCAGCCTTGATTGCCTGCTACCCTTTCCCTTTGCTCGACATCTCCATCTTCGCATTCCCCATACTCTCAGCATTTATTTCAGAAAGCAACCCAGCATCCCTTCTCCCGTCTTCCCTGCCCGCACAGCTGCACCTCCCTTCCCCTCTCCACAACATCAGATATCACAGTCACACCTAATCAACCCCAACCTCCATGACTGGCCTCCTTCCCTGGGGTGGGTGGGGATGCCCTTACAGCTCCTCTAGGCCTTTCAAATCCCACCCACCTCAAATATGCAGCTTGGTTCTCAGCCACTCCCTGAAACCCTGCTAGAAAACGGCCACTGCCCATTCCCTCAATGAAAATGAACCGTGCACTCACAGGGATTCAGCCATGTAAAAGGACAGGAACCCACACATTCTTGCTAAGAGTACTTGGAGAAGAGACACCACAGCAATTTCCTCTCCCCGTGGTACCCATTTCCCCCACCTAGACACTCTCCAGTGATGAGAACCTACAACAGTGCTTCCAAGGACACGGAATTTAAGACAGTTTTGATGCAGGCCAGACTTGAGGATTACTGACATTCTGATATAAAAGGGGATTTAGAGAATCATCTATGCTGATGACAAAAAGGAGAGCCCAGGAGGGAGATTGGCAAGTGGAGCATTCCAGTTAGTCAGCAAACACCTGTGCGGGGCCCCAAATCCTGCATCACCACCTCACCTTCCTCACCAACGCCCACTCGCCAGCTCTTCAGGGAGTCCCAACTCCAGAATTGTGTGGAGCCGGTGGGTCCTTTTCTGACAGGCCTGTGCATATGCGTGAGTGAGAAAAGAGAATTGGGGGCAGAGAGAACATAGTATTAGCAATGTTTTATTTGGCCAGGAGAATTTAGAACAAAACACAATTCTTACTATTACTGACTTATTAAAAGGACGTACAAGCTCAGTCTCCACACACTTGAGCTGCCACCCTGGCACCTCCCAGGCCCCGTCCCTGCCTGGGATAGTTGACAACTGCACAGACGGCAGAGAGTGTGTTGAGAGACCTAAACTGCATGCTGGGTTGGAATCAGGAGAAGACCCAGGAGGTGAGCCATCCTCTCCCCTGTGTTTCCACAAGCAGTCTGTGTGGGCTGCAAGCCGACCAGAGGTGGTTAGGGACTTCTTGCCTACTGGGATCCCCCCTCGGCCATTTCTTTCAACACCAAGACTCCACCATACGTAGCCCCCAAAACACAACGGACATATTTTGGACCCCAAAAGGAAAGGCAACCCTGCATCCACTCCTGAGCGACACCCCAGCCACTGATACTGGGGGGCTAGGGAAAGGGCTCCCCCACTCAACCCTTTCTCCTTTCCCTCCTCTCTCTCCTCTTCCCACATATAGGAACACTGCTGCTGCCTCCCCCTGCCAGGGCACCCTTGGGGTCTCCCATTCCCCCTTAGCAGGGCTAACCGTCAAATCCCTTTGAACCACAGCGGCTTTAGGCTAGATGGCCATCCCAGAACTTCCAGCTCACTCAGAGGCCCTAGCTAAGGGACTCAAGGCCCCACGGTGGAGATCAGCATTCAGCCCTCCCTACTGGCTTCCTCCCACACTGCTCACCTGGTCCTTGGTGGGGTAGCCTGGCCTCTCCACTATTCGAGTGTACACACAGAGGGCACAGGAAAGCTAAGGAGCTGGCTTAGTCAATCACCTCTCATGTAAGCAAACATGGCAGGACCCCTGCACTTGCCAGGACTCCACCTGTTCTAACAACTAGAACCCTATTGGTAGGAGCTGAGGTAGGCAGACAGGGCACTGAAAGGGCTGGGGCCAGACCAGGTGGCCCTGCCCTTCTCTCTTCCTGGGGTGAGTTCCCAGCTGCTGGCTTCACTTTGAGAAGTGAACCAATAGAAAGAAGCTCATTACTCACTCTCTCTCTCTCTCTCTCTCTCTCTCTCTCTCTCCCCCCCCCACCTCTCAAATGAAAAACTTGTAATAATTACGTACATGGGAAATGGAACTCCAAGTCTACCTCTGGTGCAGAAAGTTCCCCCATCCACATGAGGGGTCTGCAAATGGCTAAGGGACACACATAATATGAAGAAACCAGACACAGCTTTAAAGATTGGGGGCGTCAGGGCCTGGTGTGGTAGCTAGTAGCCAAAGTCCTTGCCTTGCACACGCCAGGATCCCATACTGGTGCTGGTTCATGTCATAGGTGCTCTACTTCCCATCCAACTCCCTGCTTGTGGCCTGGAAAAGTACTCAAGAACAGCCCAAAGCCTTGGCAACCTGCACCTGTGTGGGAGACCCGAAAGAAGCTCCTGCCTCCTGGCTGCTTTGGATTGGTTCAGCTCTGGCTGTTGCGGCTACTTGGGGAGTGAATCAACAGAGAGAAGATCATCCTTTCTGTCTCTCCTCCTCTCTGTATATCTGACTTTGCAATAAAAATAAATAAATCTTAAAAAAAGATTGAAAGCCCCAAAATAAACTTTTCATTCCACTGTCAATAAATTTTTCAAAGCACCATCATCCTATTCTGTTTTTCTCTGTGCTGAATTCTTTCAGGTAAAATGTTGGGAATAAAAAATAAAGTGAATTTTGTCAAAGAACATACACACAGCTGAACTTAAACTTGGATTTGTCAGATATTCAATATCCAGGTGTTTCTCTAATGACAGGATAGTAAATGCATGATTTCTTTTTAACTTATTTGTTTTCATTGGAAAGGCAGATTTACAGAAAAAAAGGAGAGACAAAAGATCTTCCACCAGCTGGTTCACTCCACAAATGGCTGTAACTGAGCCAATCCAAAGTCAGGAGCCAGGAACTTCCTCCAGGTCTCCCATGTGGGCACAAGCGCCCAAAGCTTTGGGCCATCCTCAACTGCATTCCCAGGCCACAAGCGGGGAGCTGGATGGGAAGTGTAGGAGCCAGGACATGAACTAGTGCCCACATGGCATGCCAAAACCTACAAGGGAAGGATAAGCCAGTTAAGCCACCACACTGGGCCCAATGTATAACATTTTCATACAACCAGCATTACAGGGCATGCTTCATTATGCCATGTGAATTGTGTGACTACAATATTTGTAAAATCTGATGCTGAATATGATAGGAATCATGCAGGAGGGTTTTAATGCATTGAACACATTGATGAGGTTTGTCACTGTGTTTCCTCGGTTGTCTTAACTGAAGCTGAGCTAGGATTGAAAACTTTCCCTTTCCATACTGACCATTTCTCTCCAGCATGAATTCACTGTTAAGATTTATTTATTTTTACTGACAGGCAGATTTATAGAGAGGAAGAGACAGAAAGATTTTCCATCTACTGGTTCACTCTCATTGTGGCCACAATGACCAGAATTGAGCCAATCCAAAGTCAGGAGCCAGAAGCTTCTTCCAGGTTTTCCATGTGGGTACAGGGTCACAAGGCTTTGGACTGCCCTCTAGTGCTTTCCCAGGCCACAAGCAGGGATGGAAGGGAAATGGAGCACCTGGGACTAAAATCAGTACCTGTATGAAATCCCAGCACTTGCAAGGTGAGGATTTAGACATTGAGTTGTAGCACTAGGTCCATGAAATCACATGTTTAAGAGCTGCCACATTTAATTCACTCAGTTTCTCTCTTGAACAGATTCACAAGTATCCAGTGAGGTGGGAACTGGATTTGAAATTTTTTACATACTTAGGTTTTGTTCCACCAGAAGCCCTGTGATGCTGAATAATGTGGGAGTTCTGACGGGCTTTCCCACATTCATCACATTCATAGCATGGATTCTGTTTAATAATGTACAAACACCCCAAGGTTCCCACATCCATTACTGTCCTAAGGAGGGTTCCCTGTACAGACTTTCTGATGTGCAACCAGATATAAACACTAGCTAATTTTTTATAGAGAGCACAGCGCAGCAAAACTTCATATGGTTATGCAAATATTCATGTGTAGTGTCCAACACAAAAGCCAACACCCTCATTTGGCTAATGAACACTTGAATGTGGCTAATAGGAACAAGCTACATCTTTCATTGCATTAAAATTTTTAATATTGTACCTAGGGAGACCCAGAATGGTAGCTAAAGTCCTTGCCTTGCATATGTCAGAATCAAAGAAAGAAAGAAAGAAAAACAAAATACATTGTATCTAGGAGCCAGCACTATGGCATAGCAGATAAAGTCATCATCTGCCATGCCAGCATTCCATATGAGGGCTGGTTTGAGTCCTAGCTGCCCCACTTCCAACCCAGCTAAATGCAACTGGGAAACAGGCAGAAAATGGCTTAAGTCCTGGGACCCCCTGTACCCACGCGGAAGACCCAGAAGAAGCTTCAGGCTTCAGAGTGGCCCAATTCTGGTCATTGCAGCCATCTGGGGAGTAACCCAACAGACAGAAGATCTATTTCTTCCTCCCCCCTCTCTCTCTACAACTCTGCATTTCAAATAATTTTTTTAATATTTTAAAAAACAATATTTTGGGGCCCAGTGCAATGGCTCAATAGCTAACTCCTCACTTTGCAAGTGCTAGGATTCCATATGAGCTCTGGTTCATGTCCTGGCTGCTCCACTTCCCATCCAGCTTCCTGCTTGTGGCGTAGGAAAGCAGTAGAGGGTGGCCCAAAACCTTGGGACCCTCCATCCATATTGAAGACCTGGAAGAAACTTCTAGCTCCTGGCTTTGGTTGGTTCAACTCTCGCCATTGTTGCAATTCGGGAGTGAACAAAATAAATCTTTAATATTTTTTGAATTCTATTTTGACAGGGACAGAAATCCCATTCTCTGGTTCACTCCCCAAATACCAAAAGGGCCAGGACTGGGCCAAACTGAAGCCAGTACACAGAAATTCAATCTGAGTTTTCCCCTGGGTGACAGAAAGCCAATTTCTTTAACCATCACTTGTCTCCCAGTGTCTGCATTAGAAGAAAGCTGGAGTCAGGAGCCAGAGCCAGAAATTTAACCCAAATGTTTCAACATAGGAACTGAGCCTCATCCTCATGGAGCTAAATGCCAACTCTTGCATTTAACATTATTAATTAACTTAAACTTGGATAGCTACCTCTGGCTACTGGCTCCCCTGCTGGAGAACAAAACTCCAGTGTGTTGTAAATCTGCCAAATCTATGTCAGAAGGCTCAGTGCACCTAAACTTAGAAGTCCTGCAAAACTGGACTCATTGAAAATCAATGAAACAGGGGCCAGCACCAAGGTTTAACAGGCTAAGTCTTTGCCTGTGTCACCTGCATCTCATATTGGAACTGGTTTGAGTCCCAGCAGCTCCACTTCTGATCCAGCTCACTGCTGGATGCCTGGAAAAGCAACAGAGGATGGTTGAAGTCCTAGGCCTCTGTATTCATGTGGGAGAGCTGGAAGAAACTCCTGGCTCCCAGCTTCAGATTAGCTCAGCTCTGGCCATTACAACCATTTGGACAGTGATCCAGGGGAATGAAGACCTAGGTCTCTCTCTCTCTCTCTCTCTCTTCTCCCTCCCTCCCTCCCTTCCGGTTTCTCACTCTCCCTCTAAAAACCTGGCACAATGACTCAATTGGTTAATCCTCCTCTTACAAGCACCAGGATCCCATAGGGTTGCCAGTTCGTGTCCTGCTGCTCCACTTTCCATGCAGCTCCAAGCTTACGGCCTGGGAAAGAGTCGAGGATGGCCCAAAGCCTTGGGATCCTGCATCCACATGGGAGACCAGGAAGAAACTCCTGGCTCTTTGCTTCGGATCATCTCAGCTCTGGCCATTGCGGCCATTTGTGAAATGAATCAGCTGATGGAAGATCTTTGTCTCTCCTTTTCTCTGTAAGATTGCTTTTCCAATAAAATAAATCTCTTAAAATTTTTTTAAGCTTAAAAAAGTAAAGTTCACATATCCTGGTACCTGTCACATATTTCACCTGATTCCAGTCTCCATTCTCATAACTTCTCTGTACCATATAGACCTATGTCTCCTGAATATTTCTATACCGGGTATTTCCTTTTCTACCTGAATACTCTCCCTTCTAATTTCACTATCAAAATCCTATTGAAGGACAGGAACTTGGCTTAGCTGGTCAGATCCCACTTGGGACATCCACAACTCTTCTTCCAGTGCCTGTTTGAGTTCAGGCTCATGAACACCCTGGGAGACAGACAGCAGCTGGTGCTTCCTGTACTTGGGCTCCCTGCCACCCAATCAGGAAACCTACATTGACTTCCTGGTTCTTAGATTCATTTTGGCCCAGCCCGTACTGTTACTGGCATTTGGAGAATGGACCAACAGGTGAGAGATCTCTTTGTCTCTCTGCCTTTCAAATAGATAGAATAAAACTTTTTTTTTTAATCTGTCCACCCCCAAGGACTATCAGTATGGGCACCAAGGACTACATCCCAACAGACAAGGAGAACAAGGGGAATTGGAGTGTCTTCGGAGGCCGACAACTCCGAGGTCACCCAGCCCCTTTGGGATCTACTACATGGGATGGAAGAAGCCCAAATCCTTCCTCGTAGGATCCAAGGTCATCAGAACAACAGCCAGGAACCCTGAGGGATCTGCAGAAACAGAACAGCAAACTTCCTTGGGGGCTAGGGAGAGGAGCTTTTTCTGGTCCTTACTTAGTTCCAACTTCGGATCTCCACCCTCTCTTGCAATGACCATCAGGGTTGCTCCAGAGGCCCCCCCTCAAAAAAATAGAATAGATAAATACAAGGAAAGCTTAGTACCAAATAGGAAACAATCAGCGTAGATCCACATATACCTTACTAGATAGGACACAAATGATTAGTTACTCCTCACTAGGGTACTGAAGATTTCTCTGCACACCCCTCCTAAAACTGTTCTGCACCTCAACTGTTGACAGAGGCCTTGTTAGATTTATAAGCCAGTTTAGACTATCCTAAAATCTACCAAGTTCAGCAAAATTATGCATCAACACAATAAACTGCTAAATACTAAAATGAAAACAGACTCGAGACAGCTGAATAGTACCTGATAGACACTTAAAGGTGTATAGCAGCCGGTTCTGTGTATAAACAAAAATTGAAGGGTCAATGAAATACGATGTGGTTAAGAACTTGCATTGTTTTAACATATTGATTACTCAATACCATGTTAATTAATTCCATAATGTTGTCAATTGTTGTTGATGTTGTGCTGGGGCTTCTAATTGATTGGGATGATATTCTGCCAGCTCTACCTTCAGAGAAGGTCTGCCCAAGAAACTGTTGAACTTATCTGGACAATAAGATACTGGACTCTACGCTTGGTATATGTTTGCAATGAAAGCATCTTGACTGAATTTGAACTGTAATACTGCACCAAGGTGGAGGAATCCACCAGGGGGGAGGGGCGTGGGGAGGGGTGGGGGGATTCCCAGAGCCTATGAAACTGTCACATAATGCATAATAATTAATAAAAAAAAAAGAGGCTGCCTTTGTGCTGGGTTTTAGGGTGGACAAATTTTATTTATTTTATTATTTATTTTTATTTTTTTTATTAATTACATTGCATTATGTGACACAGTTTCATAGGCTCTGGGATTCCCCCAAACCCTCCCCGTGCCCTCCCCCTGTGGTGGATTCCTCCACCTTGTTGCAGTATTACAGTTCAAATTCAATCAAGATTCTTTCCTTGTAAACATATACCAAACATAGAGTCCAGCTACTTATTGTCCAGATGGGTTGAACAGTTTCTTGGGGAGACCATTTCTGGTCTGAAGTTAGAGCTGGTAGAATATCATCCCAGTCAATTAAGAGTCCCAATACAACATTAACAGCAATTTGTAACATTATGGAATTGACATGGTTTTGAGTAACCAGTATGTTAAAAAAAAACAAAAAACAAGTTCTTAACCACAACCTATGATTTGCTCATTGACATTTCAATTTTAGTTTGTATACAGGACCGGCTGCTATATACCTTAAAATGGCTATAAGGTACCATTCAGCTGTCTCGTGTCTATTTCATTTTAGTATTTAGCCATTTGTTGTGTTGAAGTATAATTTTACTGATCTTGGCAGATTTTAGGATAATCTAGACTGGCTTGTAACTCTAACAAGACATTTGTCAACAATTAAGGTGCAGAACATTTTTTTTTGGGGGGGGGTGTGCAGGAAAGTCCCCAACACCACGGTGAAGAGTGACTAATCTTCGTGTCCCACCCAGCGAGGCATGAGCCAATCCATGCCAGCTCTTTCCTGTCAGATTCCAAGCTCTACTTTTTGTTGTTTGTCTATTTATTTTAGGTGTTTTTAGTTTGTATGATTGTTTGCTATGAGGGGTTTTCGGAGCGATCCTGATGGTCATTGCAAGGGAGGGCGGGGGTCCAGAGGTGGAGCCAGGTTCAGACCAGAGAAAGCTCTCCTCCCTGGTCCCGAAGGACATTTATTGTTCTTCTGTTTCTGCGGACCGCTCAGGGCTTCTGGTTGTCTTTCCGATGACGTTGGCTTCTGCACGGTAGTGTTTGGACTTCTTCCATCCCCAGCGGAAGCTCCGGTTGGGGGTGGGTGACCTCAGAGTACTCGGCCTCCGAGGGCATCCAATTCCCTGTGGCCTCCTAGGCAGTTGGGATATAGTCCTTGTTGCTCGTATTAATAGTTTGTGGTGAAGGTCTGAGAGTCTTCATGGTTGGGATCCAGGCTTTCTCCTTGCCACCTGCTCCACAAAGGCAGCCTCTTGTGTGAAACTAAACTTGTTCCGGTCCAGCTGGAAGTGGCCTCTTTGCTTTAAATGTCTAACGTTTATGCTCCTGCCCCTCTTAGGTCATTCAACCATGATGTCTTTGGATTGCTCCTTAGCTTTGTAAGACTTTTTTTTTATTTGAAAGTCAAATCTACAGAGATAAAGATCTTCTATCTGCTGGTTCACTCCACAATGCCCAGAGCTGAGCTGATCTGAAGCCAGAAGGCAGGAGCTTCTTCCAGGTCTTCCACGCAGGTACAGGGTCCCAAGGCTTTGGGCTATCCTCTACGGCTTTCCCAGATCATAAACAGGGAGCTGGATGGGAAGTGGAGAGTCAGGTATGAACCAGCACCCATATGATATTCCAGGTGTGCAAGGTGAGGATTCAGCCACTGAGCTACCGTGTTGGGCCCAGACTGGACAAGTCTGCGGTACATACTGGCATGCATGGGAACCAGGGTAGGGAGCAGGCCTGGTGGGGGTTATGGGGAGTTGCTCCAACTAGGCTGCAGCTCCCACTCGTTTGCGTGAGGACCAAGTATGAAGTGGGTAGGATCGAGCTTGACTACAACACCCTTTGGTTCAAGTGGAAGACAAGGCTGGAAACAGAAGTGACCCAGCAATTGAAACGACCAGCATGTGCATAAGCTGATTGGGGCGACGGACGGTGTCGGACTCTACTGGCAGACTCTCACAAGAATCAGGTCTGGGATCATCTCAGATGAAGTTTCTTTGGAGATCTCTCCAACTGAACTGCTGATCTCACAACCCCAACCATGAAGCCAATAGATTCTGAGTATGTTTCATCACGATTGGAACAGCGAGATTGGCAGCAATTCAGAATTGTTGAACTATCAAAACTGCTTGAGCAGGACCCTCGGAGCATGCCTCACAGCGGGGACCTGGGATGGGTGGGAGGCTGGGGGGGGGGCTATTCTCTTTGTTTTTCCCCTGGCCCCAGATACAGGGAAAAAGTGATATTAGTGTGGAAACAAATGGTATTACCCACTTTCCTGTAGCCCTTGACCCTTTGTACCCTAATCAACTAAGTAAGATTATTTAAAGAAATAAATTTTACAAAACGATTTATTTTTTGTTTACTTAAAAGTCAGTTACAAAAAAATTAAAATTTTTTTTGAGTCAGCTGCACAGAGAAAGGGAGAAACAGTTCTTCCATCCATTTGTTCACTCCCCAAATGACTGCAATAGCCAGGGCTGAAAGAGGCTGAAGCCAGGAGCCAGGAGCTTATCCATGTCTTCCACACTGGTGATAGCACTTGGACCTTCTCCCATTGCTTTCTAGGCATGCTGGTAGGGAGCTGGATGAGAGGTGGAGCCACCAGCACCCATGTGGGCTGCCAACATCACAGTTACCAGACATGAACTGACACCCATGTAGGATGCCAGGGTCACAGGCAGTAGCTAGCCTGACCTGATACGCCACAACATTGTCCCTAGGATGTATTTTTAGAGGTACAAGTATGCAGGTGTGCATGCATGTGTGTGATACCTTCTACTTCCAGCATCTCCAAATTATTCCATCTCCAGATGTCGACTTGTCTTTTCCTCCAATCCAAGCACTACATACACAACTACACACACACACACACCAGTGCTTAACCTTGCTCCCCATGGGGCCCGGTGCAATAGCCTAGTGGCTAAATCCTTGCCTTACATCTGCCAGGATCCTGGAAGAAGCTCCTGGCTCCTGGCTTCGGATCGGTTCAGCTCTGTTCATTAAAGCCACTCAGGGAGTGAATCAGCAGATGGAGGATCTTTCTGTCTCTCCTTCTCTCTGTAAATCTGACTTTCCAATAAAAAAAAAAAAAACATAAACAATGCTCCTTATGCTTATCCCAGCAACTCACTTTTTTCACTACTCATTGTGGTCAGCACGGTAGTTCTGACCTGCTCTGTTTCTGGCCTGGGCCAGTTCACCACCCTTAGGCAATCTGGTGGTTCCCCCACACCAGGGAGGTCACCATACTGATGTTGAACTTAGTGCAGAAACCCCATTAGAATAGCACACTATGGCCCAGAACTCCTGGACTCAAGTGATCCTCTGCCTCAGCCTCCCAAGTAGCTGGGACTACAGGTGTGTGCCACTGCGCCTGGTTTCCAGCGACTCGCTAAAAGAAAGTTCTGCTCCATTAAGGGAAGAACCTATAAATCACTGAGGGTCCCAAGGAAACCATTTGCAAAAAGTCCTTGGGAATGAGGCTCGGAAGTCAGCAAGGTTTATGCCCCCAGTTACACACTAGCACAAAACGCATCAAAAACAGCTCCAGTTCTGGTAGGTGGCAGGAATTCTGACAATGCCCCTGCCAACAGTGGCCAGAGTGGGACAGACGTAGACAACCCGAGAAAGACAGCAGCTGCCTTCAGAAACAATAGGAAAATCAGTTGTGTTCCTGCAGGTGACACTTTAAAAACAAAAAAAGTCGAGGGGCTAGCACAAGAGCTCAGCTAGTTAATTCTCTGCCAGCAAGCGTCAGCATCCCATGTGGCTGCTGGTTCATGTCCCAGTTTCTCTACTTCCCATGCAGTTCCCTGGTTATGGCCCAAGCCCTTGGGATCCTGCACCCATGTGGGAGACTTGGAGACTTCTTGCTCCTGGCTTCGGATCAGCTCAGCTCCAGCCACTGTGGCCACCTGGGAAGTAAACCAGCAGATGGAAGATCTCTCCTCTCTCTCGTCTCTGTAAACCTGCCTTTCATATAAAAACAAATAATGCTTTCAAAAAGAGTTTAAATAAGCTCCAATTTAAAGGCAAAGAGTTAGTTGCTCAAATAGCTTAAGCATGAAGCTATGTGACACCAAAACACTCGGTTCTAACAGCGCATGCAATGAGCAATGCTTCTTGTGCTGGGTCAAATGAAGTCCCCTCATAACTCATGTCCATCTAGGGCCTCAGGATCTGCCCTTATTAGGAAATGGAGTTTGCAGAATTAGTTAAGATGAGATCAGGGTAGATTAGGTAGTCCTAAATCTAAGGACTGGTGTGCTCACTGTAGAGAAAGGACAGGGTAATTTAAACAGGGGGGGAGGCTACGGTGGGGTATGGACGGGGGCAATGCAGCACCAAGGACTGCTGGCAGCCACCAGGAGCTACAAAGTAGAGGAAGGAGCCTTCCCCAGTGCGTTAGAGGGACCCAGCTACACGGACACCTGGATTCTGAGCATCATTGCTCTAGCACCATGAGAACAAACTTCTTTGGTTTCAAGACAATATAACTGAGGTAATGTGATCCAGCAACCCTAGAAAACTAACTTTACCAGTCAATAAACACCATGCACCAAATGCTATGTAGAGGGATTATCATAGAGACACACAGGACCAAGGTACTTTGATGTATGACATTAGGAATGAAAATCACCATTTGGTGAGTTTTGGGGATGGCAACCCAAAAGGATGACACATAACTGGGCCCTGAATTATGATCAGGATCAATAAGGCAAAAATGACAGCATATGCTACACTTTGGTAACATAAGAAATTAGAGTCTAAGAAAAGGAAATTCAGTGTGACTGAACTATATGTGGTATGGTGGGCAAGAAATAGGACATCATTCACGGTTCAATCTCAGGTTTTGGCAAAAAAGAGCGAGAAAGAAAAACAGGACATTCAACAATCAGATAATAAACAGAGCAAAGTCAGACAACAAAGATTTTTCAAAAACTGCTGAGTTTTTTTTTTTATTGTTACTCTTTTGAAAGGTAGACAGATAGATACTTGGGGCTGGTGTGGTGGCATAGCAGGCTGAACTTCTGCCTTTGGCACCAGCATCCCATGTGGTCTCCAGTTCGAATCCCAGATGCTCCAATTCCAACCCAGCTCCCTAATTATGGCCTGAGAAAGCAATGGATTTTGGCCCAAGGTCTTGGGTACTTGACCCATGTGGGAGATCCATAAGAAGTTCCTGGCTTCTGACAGGCTCAGCTCCAGCCATTTAGGGAGTGAACCAACAGATACAACTATCTGCCTCTCCTTCTCTCTGTAACTGCCCTTCCAATAAAAATAGCAAATGAATCTTGGGAAAGAAAAGATCCTTCATCCATCAGTTATCTACAAAATGCCAGGGCTCAGCCAGGATGAAGCCAGGCACCATAATCCATCTGGGTATCTGACATGGGTAGCAAGTACCAAGCGCCTGAGCCCCCACCTGCTGCCTCAGTATGCACATCCACAGAAAGCTAAAATGAGGAGCAGTACTGACACTCGCACACAATATGGAATGCAGCATTCCGAGCAGCATCTTAACCACTGTGGCAGATAAATGTCCACCCCAATAACGAGATGCACAAGTCACACTCAGGATTTTAAACTTCATCCCCTACATGCAAAGAATAACATAATCAGTTTTATTTCTAAGGCAGTTCATTCTGACAGCTGCGTAGAGGACTGCGGGGAGGGAGCGGGGAGACCGTCAATTGGGACAGAGAAACAGTCTAGGAAAAAATGAGGATCTAAAATGAACGACAGTGATAGAAAACAGAATCAGGTTTTGCTGGGGGGCAGGGGAAGGAGGAACAACACAGCATTTGGTGACCAACTGAATATGACAGGAAAGAGGACTCCAGGCTGCACAGATGGAGAAAAGCAGTTACTAGGATCAACCAAGGTGGTCATGGTCAGATAGGGCGAGCTTGGAAAGCTTGGAAGTGCTCCTATGAATCCTATGAACACCTGGCATTCAGGAGTCAGCTAGGAACCACAGCAGTACATAACAGTAACCAAAGACAGAAGAGGGAGGACAACCTCAGGAAAAATTAGTGATCAGCAAACAGCTGGAGAAACAGGGCCAAGTAAAATTGCTAAGGAGGAAAGAAGAAAATGGACTTCCAACACCGAGCAGAGTTCACAGGAATGATCACATCAATAAAATACACTAAGGGTCCCAAAGAGTAAGGCTGGAAAAAATAGTGTATGGTGCAATTTCATAAAATTTGTTTGGATGGAGGAGCCGCCGTCTCCTGCCCGGAGAACTGAATGGCAACTTAGAAGACACTCACAGGAGTGAGAACTGAGAGCACCTACTGCAGGTTTCATAGAAACGTCTCTCAGGTCCGCTGACTTCCTCCCTCGGAGGCTTTGTGGAGAGGGCTGCCCTGCGCCCAACCTCAAGCATGGACCTTGGGACGTGTGGGGCTGGAAATGGTCAGAGAACACAGCCGACGATGGTGCAGGCAGGGAAAATGACCCAAAGGAACAGTAATAGCAGCTAGGGCAAGTCTTCAGGATGACCACGGGCAGGCACACCAGTCTTGCTTTAACGAGGGAAGACAAACAGTCTTGCTTTAAGGAGGGAAGAGTATGTGAATCCAGGGGCACTGAGTCCTGCAGACACCAGGCACCTTAGCAGGCCTAGCAAAGGGAACCCCTGAGAGCTTCACTCCCCCCATCGAAAACTCAATTCCTTTCTTACTCTACAGTCTTTCAAGGTCAAGGCTTGTCTATGGTTTTCCGAGGACAATATCCAGTAGACATGGATCACTTATAAACTTCAACATTACTTATTATCTCATGGAATTTCACAGCTGACAATTCCAACTGAACTGCTGTGGGTGTGTCAGGGTTAGTCTTTCTCTCAACCTAGTCCTGCACCTAATGCTAATTTTCCAAAGAATACTTGTGAAGGCAAAACCTACTCTGGGGAGCAAGTATTCAGCAGCCTACTCATTACGACAACCGCCTCCCACACTGGAGTAGGTCGATCTGCTTTCCAACTCTGGATCCTGACTTTCAGCGTTCTGAGAGCTAACAGTGATGGCTCAAGTCACTGCATTCCTGCCACACCACCTGGGAAAGCCTAGTTGAGTTTCCCGTTTCCCGCTTCAGCCTTAGCTTAACCCAGTTTGTGCAGTCAGTGGAGAGTGAACACCAATGTATATATTTTATGTGATATACGTGTGTGTATATATCTTAAACACATAATTAAAAAGGTGAATGTATTTTAAAAAACTAAAACTTAAGTCATTGCCAATAGTTGTATTATCTAGACCTTTTGCCTCCCATTTAAATAATCCAATTCCATTTTTAAAATGACCATACAGAACCCGGCATGATAGCCTAGTGGCTAAATCTTCACCTTGCCTGTACCAGGATCCCATATGTGCACCAGTTCATGTCCTGGCTGCTCCGCTTCCCATCCAGCTCCCTGCTTGTGGCCTGGGAGCAGTACAGGATGGCCCAAAATCCTGCACTTGCGTGAGAGACAAAGAGGAATTCCAATTCCTGCTTTCAGATCAGCTGGTCTCCAGTCATTGTGGCCACTTGGGGAGTGAACCTGCCGATGGAAGATCTTTTTGTCTCTCTGCCTCTCCAATAAAAATCTTTTTAAAAAATGACCATATACCAGATAATGATGTGATGGCAGACTGACATAAAAATGTTACAAGGCTTAGCCCCTTTTCCATCAGAACATGGCTGCCCTGCCTAATACACTGCCCAGACAAGGAAGCCCTGTGGGGTGTCTATCTTGGGTAGAACGACATAGCTTCCCTATGCATGAAGTGTACCCCACTCTTTTCCTGATAACGGGGGTACCATACACATGGGATGGATTCACCTTCGTGTTTATTCATTCACACCACATTCAGTGAAGTTTCTCTGAACACCACCACAAGCTAACGGAGCGGAGTGACCTGTGACAAGAGCTGCTGCAGAATTGCTCCACACAGAGTAAACAGCAACCACAAACTTTATTTACACACCAAAGATTCAGGTTTAGGAAAACAATCTGCAAGTTTCCTGTGGTCCACCTTCCCTAGGACTGCTGTTGAAAGTGATAAAAGAGTAAGTCAGCTAGCTCAGCTCCTCACCCTTGCTCTGCTGGACACGTGAACTCTGCTCAGGCCTCTATGTGGACTGGTGCCTGCCTCCGATGCTGCTCCGACTTGTCATCTTCTCTTAAAAAAGAAAAAAAAAGGAAGCAAGCCTTCGGAACAAACCCCCCAGCGGATTAGGTAAAGATTGGCAAAACGAACTCCCAAACCTACAGAAGACATGCCAGGAAAGGTAAAAGCAGTAAGTCGCAGGGACGTGCCCCGAGCGGTCCCCCCAACCTTTGTAACCTGGGCGCGGAGACGTGGGAGACAGCGCCTCTCCAAGTCTCCGAAGAGCTACCAGGGCCTTCCCCATTCCCTCCGCTTCCTCCCGCAGGTGCACGGCTTGGCCACGCAGAGCTACAACCCTCCCTCACTTACCCCATCACGGTGCCCCAGGCCGCTCCAAGGCGAGGAACGGCTGGCCTGGCTGGGCCCCCGCAGAACGCGCGGAGGCGCGCGGAACCGCGGGGTCGGCGTGCACTTCCGGATCCCATCTAGGAAGCTTGGAGGTCTCATCTCTATCACGGGCTCAAGAGGACCACAGGGGAGCCGCGTCCACAGATCCATCTGGACCCCATCCTTCCTTGAGGAGGGCTTGTAGGAAGATTCGACGCGAGTGGACTTACAATCTAGTGTTTCCACCAGAAGCCCCGTGAGGTTCCCACCTCCCCACCCCCCACCTGTGACTTCCGCCCAATCCCTACCTCACTTAGTGAGGTCAGGCTAGCCCTTGAAGGGCCGATGCCCCTCTCAGGCCACTGGGCCCCTGCAGGATTTGCCTGCAGCAAGCAGCAAGACTCTACAATCGGCTTTGGAATAGGTGTTCAACGCCTCAGAGTTAAGCAGCAAATAGCCTGTCAGATCAGAGGCACTTGTGATAGGCTGAAGCAGGAAAAAAACGTTGGTAGTAAGGGATTTCCTGAGAAACAAACACAGAAGCCATCAATTACTCAGCCTTCACACCAACACTATCTCAGCAAACCTATTATTTTTTTACCATCTTACATGCCACCAGCTGCAGAGGCAGCATGCAAACCCTGTCCTGCTCAAATCTGCAAGGGGCCCAGACATCTAACTTGCCCCCATGGAGGATGGGAAGTGTGTGTGTAAAAATTTGTACCCTGAGGAAACAAGGGGGGGAAAAAAAGACAAGACACTTTTAATTATACCAAGTTTTAAATTTATAAACACAAACGAAATACAGAAGGCTAACCATATTTTACAAGTGACAAGCACAAATGGGAGATATTAGCAAAATATACTTAGCAGTCCAGCATTTCTGATTTGTACAGGGCACTATCTGAAATCATTCTTACATCATTTCCTTCACACATTGGTATTTTGGATGGGAGTGCAAGGGACGATGCCTTATGATGTGAATGTTACTAGAGACAGGTGTCAGCTAGGTGCTTCAGCTGCCAGGAGCCAGGTCCAGCCACAGCCCAGAGTGCCTCATCTTCCCTCCAGTCACATTTCAAGTTCACCAGATCCTGGGCCTACACTGCTGAATGTCTGCTCATCAATTCCTTTTTAGATTCCACCACTTGCTTCATGAGGTACTTCAAAAAGCTCAGGGGAAAATGCAACTAAACAGCATTTTGGTGTCAAGATCTTGAAATCCATGCATAGTTTTGTTACAATATGCATTTCTGGTGAGCTCTTTGAAGACCTTCTCATACTATCACCAGATGTGACAGTCAATCTTGGAAAAGATCCGCGTCATCAGCAAGCTCTAGTCAGTGAAAAAAAAAACACGAGGGAACTGAGAAATGGAAATGTCAACCTATTGATGGTGACAAGAGTTTCTCAGGGGGAGTTTTGGCCTGTTACTGTATGAGCTTATTTCAAGGGGTCTTACTAGCTCCTTAAAAATAACTTCACATTCTCTGAGAGCTGTCACAGAGACCTCCAGGAAACTTTGGAATCAGCTACAAACTCAACATTGAATCACTGTGAATGTGATAAGGAATGAAGAGCTAGCAAAGGAAAGCTCTGGTTATTTTTTTTTCTTATAGATTTACTTTATTTTTATTGGAAAGGCAGATATAGAGAGAGGAGAGACAGAGTACAAAATCTTACATCCAATGATTCACTTCCCAAGTGGCCACAACGGCTGGAGCCAAGTGCCAATCCAAAGCCAGGAGCCTCCTCCAGGTCTCCCACACGGGTGCAGGGTCCCAAGGCTTTGGGCCGTCCTCGACTGCTTTCCCAGGCCACAAGCAGGGAGCTGGATGGGAAGTGGAGCTGCCAGAATTAGAACCAGCACAGAAATGGGATCCTGGCACATGCAAGGCAAGGACTTTAACTGCTAGGCTACCGTGCCAGGCCCAGCTCTGGGTTTTCACATGTTATCTAATGCCAACATCATAATGCTGCAAAGCTATAGGTGAAACTATAGACCCAAGTCTGCTGATTTGCTGTAACAAACTACAAGTTCTTTAAAGTTAACACATTAATTCCTTTGCATCTGGGTTCCTCTATAAAAAGGGACTCACTCCCTTGCAAAACTGTTGAAAAGTGCGTTTGAACATGTACATGCATACATTGTGCTGTAGGGAGGTGGACAGACAGTAAATAAAATCAATGTCCCTGTACTAAAGATTTCTTCTTTCCTTCCTCCTCTCAAGGCCAAAAGTTAGGGCCAACACTGCCATGTAGCAAGCTAGGCCTTTGACACGAGTATCCCATATGGGCACCGATCTGAATCCTTGCAGCTCCACTTGCAATCCTATTCCTGCTAATATGCCTGGAAAAGCAACGTAAGATGGCTCAAGTGCTTGGACCACTGCATTCAATTGGGATACCCAGAGTTAAGCTCTTGGCTCTTCCGTCCCAAGCTGCCAACGGCCATTTGGGGAGTGAACCAGTGGATGAAAGCTCACTCTTTCCCTCTTTGTAATTCTACTTTTTGAATGAATAAATCGTAACGAGAGAGAGAGAAACTTAAGAACACAAACTTATATTCTGTTGAACCAATTAAACATGTTCAGACACATTACATGCCCTCAAGGATTATTTGTTTCTTGTTTTCAAAAAGATATTTTAAATTCTGACTACTTCTCCTGAAACCTCCAAGGATTTACTCTTATCTACTAACAACATCCCTTTAAATGTCACATATTCAGTTTTCATCCAGAGGTCTGTGGAGAAGCAGGCCCGATGTCAACACAAAGTAGTGACTCTTGCTCCCAACAAGGTTCAGAGGATCTGAGCTGCAGTTAGGAAGTGGTTCCAACATTCTGCAGTGCTTCTTCTGGCTGAGGCCTTCACATTTGCTTTGAAACAGACTATCAGAATATTCAAGTATACCTTTATTCAAGTGAAGTACAAAAGAACATTCCTAAGCCAAACGCATACATATGATTTTTACATATTGTAGTATTTATTTGGTGATTAATTAATCCTGTTTCATAGTCATCAGAGGTGACTATTGATGTCTATAAGATATACATATTCAACAGGAAAAAAATCATGCATTTTTCATTTTCTAGATCAATTTCATTAAGAACCATCCCTTGTCCTTATTAGGATCCTATACTTGCTGATAGAAAAAGTTAAAATACAGTGGCAAAACTATGCTAGGTTAGTCACAAGAGGCTTACAGCTCATAAGCAATAGATTTTTATGTATTTGTTGAGGATCCCTAGTAAATATTAACACCCAAACTATGAAAACCTCAGTTGCTGGATTGACAACTAGAGTTTTAATTAACACTTGCCTTATTCACAAAATGCTATGAAGCTTAAGGTGGAAAAATAAGAGTGTAATAAAATGCTTTGACAACACCTAAAGAATTATGAACGTTTTAGGAATACAAAAGTGATCTAAACTGCAGCTAACATCCATGACCACTTTTATGGATCAAAAAAGCCATGTTATTTTATATGGACTATAGATCCTATTAAAATATAAAAATATGATCCTTACACACAAAGCCCATACTTCAAATACTGTCCTAGACTGAAGAAGGGAAATCAGAGGAGGGATCCAAACCACTCTCTTATCTCTAGGAATATCACATGAGCATAGCAACATGTTTATTAGAAGGCTGCATTCCATTACAAAGCTCTCTCTATATGTTCTTCACGGTTGCCCAAACAGCAGACCTGAGCATTTTGCTGGCCTTCAATACAGGCATATTAAGAAACTCTGAACGTGAACAAGCAGAATAGGCACTGAATGAATCCAGAAGCCTCAAGCAATCCTGTTGGTTCAGATACTCAGTTTAAATGTTTAGCCAGCCATAAACTCAAGGACACTAAATCTTTCATACATAAGGATGGACTGGATGTGGAAATCCAGTTCCTTTAACAAAAAAATGCTTTGCCTTAGGGAAGAAAACACCAGACCAGCAACATCAAGTAGGGATGGCAAGTCTGCCAATAAAAAGCTTCAAACTGGAAAATCACCATTTGAAAATGCCTGACAAAATGAAAAAATAATCAAAAGAAATCTAAGTGATGTGGATGACGAGTAGGCCTAAGTGTCTGCTTTGGTGAGTACCCGGGCTGATAAGAACAGAGAATGCCATGAGAAAACGGGGCTGTTCTTTACCAAGTCATCCCTCAAAATTCAATTCTTCTGCAGTGAAAAATATTGGAATTAAATTCTAACAATTTCACAAATAATTCAAGAAATTTTCAAGAATTTTCAAGAAAAATCAAGAATTTTCTTTCCAACATGTGCATGCTAGTAAATTGAAAGACATTTTCTCCATTTGTATCGTATCAGATTCTCATTTGGTACAGACCTTCTGTACCATAATAAAAACCTGATGAAGTCCTAGTGAACTGGCCACATTTACTACATTTGAATGACTTCTCTTGGGCAGATTCTGAGATGCTGAATCACTGTTATGACTAAATCTCCTCACACACACAGACAAATTTATTATATTCATGGGTTTTCTGCTGGCATGAATCCAATTAAACAAGAGTTTTGGTTTGTTTTTGGTTTGGTTTGTTTTTGACTGATGATTTTCACATATTCGTTTCAGTAATGGAACTTTATTCTAGAATGAATTCCCCAACTGTGACCAAGATATGAAAATAGCATGAAGAATTAACCCCACTCGATACATTCAAATGTTCTTGCTGGTATATGGACTTGCAAGAAGCAATTAAAATTTTAACACAAATCCTTTTTCTACAGTCATTGCACTCATCATGTGATTCCCTTGATGTGAGTTAAGAGTTAAGTTATAAGTAAAGGCTTTACCACATTTAGTACGTACATGATTTCTCCTAGGGGTGAACTCTCAGATGTTGAAAGAGGCCTGAACTTGATTAAATGTCTTCCCACGTTCATTACAATCGTAAGGTTTCTCTTTGGTGTGAATTCTTTGATGTTGAACAAGGTGTGATCTCCGACTGATGTTCCCTTCCCAAGCATCACAATTCAAGGTTTTTTCTCTGTTAAGGACTTCTTGTTGCAGGGCAAGATCTGAACTATAACTAAAACTTTCTTCATAATCATTACATTCATACGGCTTCTCCTTCCTATGCATTTTGTGATGCTCAATAAGGCATGAGGTCTGACTGAAAGCTTTTCCACATTCATTACATTCATGTGGCTTATCTCTTGCATGAATTCTTTGATGCTGAATAAGGTGTGAATTCAATCTGAAGTCTTTTCCACATTCATTACATGTATACGGCTTTTCTCTGAAATTAGCTCCTTGATGTTTAACATAGGATAACCCAGATTCATTATACTCAGAGGACTTTTCTTGATGATGGATTCTCTGATGTTCAATTAGGTACGAAGTATGACAGAAGTCACTGCCACACACAGTACATTTACAGGGCATCTCTTTATGAATTCTCTGATGTTGAGTAAGGTGTACACTACGGCTGAAGACTCTTTCACAGCTGCCACATTTGTAAGACTTGGCTCTGGTGTGAACTTTCTTATGCTGAATGACATCTGAGCTCTGAGTACAGGATTTATCAGATACATCACACGATTTATCAGACACTTCACATTTATAGGGTTTTTCTCTAGTATGAATTCTTTTATGTCTACTAAGACTTGAGCTCTGACTAAAAGATTTTTCACATTCTTTACACTTGTAGGGCTTCTCCCTAGTATGGATTCTCTGATGTCTGGTAAGAGCTGAACTCTGATGGAAGATTTTCCCACATTCATCACATTTATAAGATTTCTCAGGAGTAGGAATGTTCTCCCACTTACTAAGGTGGGAAATATCCATTAAGCTTTCCTTATAGTCACTACTCTGAAAATTTTGTGTTTGATTTACATTTTCATGTTTATCAACAGCAGAGTTCTGGTTGAAGTTCATGTCATATTTAGTATCATCAATATTCTGTATCCTAAGAACTCTCTGATCTGTATCAAGGGTGGAGTCCAGACCGAAGCTTTTTTCAGGATCATTACATTCATTGTTCTCATTCGTGAAGGCTTTCTTGCTGATTGTTATTTGCCTAAATTCTCTCTCCAGAAAGAGAAATTTCCTTAGAATTTCCTGAAGCCTTTCTAGTCTGTCCTCAGATTTATAAACTTCTCTAGTCTCAGGAACGTGGGCAATATCCTGTTTGAATCTTCCTACTCTTACTTCGTATGAATGTACTTCTTCCGAAATGTTCTGCTTAGGAATCAACAGCTTGTTCTCTTCTGTGATCTCTCCATCTGATACAATATAAATAGAAAATGCAAATGTAATCTGTACCCTGTGCTTAAAAAAAATTAAACCCAAGAGGAGAAAACTAAATAATACACTATCAACAAAAGTAACAAAATTTAAATACTCTGCAAAACAGGCACAAAATCTCAATAGCAAACAGAAGAGCATGAAGAGAAGCAGTGAGGTACAAAATAGTTTAAGAGACAGAAACAAGGTATTTTTAGCATAGCAAGAAGATAAACAGTTAAGGTGCGTCAAAATAGAATACTGAGAAAAAGCTCGTAAGAATGTTCCATTAGCAGTTTCAGTAAGGACCTATGTACAACTTGTGCGTGATGAGCTAAATAAATGTAACAAGGGTCAACCTAAACTCAGGGACAAGATGGGAGCACTCCATTTCACCATAGGCAGAACTCTTCATGCTGAGTGCCTGACCAGATACAACTTGGCTCAACAACTGGATTTTACTTTCCTACTAATTCCATTGGATTGATTCTGCCTTACTCACCTGAGCAGTCATCTGTTAAGACTTCTCTATTCTTAGTTTCCAAATCAAAGACCTGAAGATCTTGCTCCAGCTGGGAGATCCCATCAGGCTTGGAAATTGGAAATCCTGCTCATAGAGAAGGAAATGGGACATGGCAGTGTATCCCAGATGCTAAACCAACCAATTTCTCTTCTAACTAATGATTCATGAGGAGAAGGCAGTTCTGGAAGACATTCATTAAAATAATGTAGAGACTGAGCAAAGTAAAGATCCTCTGAAGAGAGCTCAGAGTTCTGCTAAGCGGCAAACTGATAACCTGAAGCAGAAGTATTCATTTAAACACTATTCACACAAGAGAAATTGTTCATGGACGTCTTCACAGAAGTTATCCTTACCACTCTCCATTTGAGCCTAAAGATCAATATTTCTGTTAGATGTGGTCTTCAAGTATCAAAAGGGAGACCATCAACACTATTCTGCTAGATAGAAAAAAGATGAACCCAAGTACCTGTTGCATGGTCAGCTAAACCACAGCAACATAATCAATTAAGATCATGAATATTCTGAGGACCAATCTCAAGAAACAACTGGTTTCAGTGCAGTAGAGCAAACAATATGACACATCTTTATCCATTCAGTATACATTATTGCTTATTCAAAAAGCAGTCTCCTATGTGCAAAGTATGCAAGGGATGAAAGCTCATGGAAAAGGTCTCTCCCTCAAGGACAGTTATAAACAATGCAAAGTACAATAAAATCCATCCACATGTAAAATGGTCTTTCTATGACTCCTATTATGAACAAGTAGGATTTTCTCTTAATGCCACAGCAACAAATGGTGTACTTTTGAAGAGGATCTCTATCAAAGGACAATTTTTTATGTAGGGGCCCAGCTTCTAGTAGCACACATGTAACGTCGTTCTCAGGGCAAGTTATTTGGCCCCATGTTTAAGACATCCATAGCCTGTATCTGCGTGCCTGAGTTCAAACCCCTGGCTCTAGTTCCTGTTTCCAGTTTGTCTACAGATGTAAATGTGTGAGGCAGCAAGAAATGATAAAAGTACCCGTCCCCATCACCCACATTGGACACCTGAATTTCCAGCTCCCAGTTTTGGCCAGGTACAGCCCCTGGCCACTGCATACTTTTGGGGAGTGAATCAGTGAGTATTGCCGGTAGGGAGGATGGGAATCACAAGTAAAAACATCTAACCAAAAAGACAAAACAGATCTAAAGACATTGCTGAATTCCTACTAGGTATGAAAATAATCAATTCTCATTCTAGATACTTTTTAAATTAAGGTACCCCATATGAAATGAAGCTTAACAATAAAGTTGGAGGGGCATGAAACAGCAAATACTGTACTCAAAATTCTAATATGTAATTTTTAACTTTTAACTTTGAGAAGTATACTACTGTGCTTCCAAGTACATTATAATTGAAATCAATTTTGGAAACTTACCCTCTATTTACATTTAAAATACATGTGCATTGTGCTCACTTAGGCAGCACATATACTGAGATACATGTGTACAACAACAAAGACTCAAGTGAGATAAGAAGTTTGGTTTTAAACTTAAACTTGCGTTTCTTTTATAAAGAAAATACATACCAAGCACAGATGAGATTGTAGGTTAGAAGACAGGATTTGAGATATAGTTAAAAGTCCCCTAAATCATTATCAAATACTAAGGTTTACTGTGCACTTGGGTACAAAGTACCTTCACATTCCCCATAATATGAAGAGGTAAGAACAAATGGGAATCCTAAGTATTGTGACTAATACAAAGTAACAACAACTGCTGAAGCATGGATTCAAACTCAAAGTCATTTCAGAATTCAGCTTTTAAGCAACTGTCTAGAAAAAAAAACTGAACTGATTTTCATCCTTTATTCCAAGATAAACTTACAAAGACTAACATGTTGACAATGAAGTAAAAGATAAAAATAAAAACACAGAAAAGGTGGTTAGAATAAAATATGGATGGCCAGGTATACTGAAATTTTGATTAGGGGCTGGCGTACAATGGCTCAACCCATTAATGCTTCACCTACAAGCACCAGCATCCCATATGGCCACTATTTCCTATCCCAGCTGCTCCATTTCCCAGCAGCCCCCTGGCTTATAACTGAGAAAATGGTAAAAGTTGGCCTAAGTCCCTGCAAACCTGCCCCCGCCATGCAAGACTTATAAGAGGTTCCTGGCTTCAGATCAGCTCAGCACTGGCCATTGCAGCCATTTGGGGAGTCAATCAGAGGATGGAAAATCTTTCCCTCTCTCCTTTTCTTTCTAAAATATGCCTTTCCAATAAAGTAAATCTTTTTTTTTTTTTAATTGTAATTAAAAGGATTCTAAGAGACCATTTAGTATCAAAGAAATGTAAATCTCCTGAGAAAAGTCAACCCTCTCGGTCTCACCAATATTCAAGTTAAGGACAATTCTACTAAAAATAATCTGAACACATTCAATATCGTCTACAGTTCTTGTCACTTGCTCTTCTCTCCATTTAAGTAACTAGTGCAAGTCAGGCACTTATACTCTACAGTCTAATTTAATCCTCCAACAAACCCATAAAAGCACACATTCATCTTTTGTCTTATAAATGAAATCAGTGTCAGATAAAATAATTTGTTCAACATATCACAATGATGACTGGAACTTATAGTTTGATTCCTTAGGGCACCAGCTCAAGTCCCTGCTGCTCTATCTCTGATCCAGTTTCTGCAAAAGCACCTGGAAAAGCAGAGGAAAATGACCCAAGGACTGGCGTCCCTGCACCCATCTAGAGTCCAAGCAGCAGCTCCTGGCTCTTGGCTTTGACCTGGCCCAGCCCTGGATGTCACAATCAGGAAGCAAACCAGCAGCTAGAAGAGTGCTCTCTCTCTTTGTCTCTGCCTTCCCAATACATAAATCTTTATTATTATTACTTTCTATTCGAAAGGCAAAGTTACAGAGAGACAGATCTTCCATCTGCTAGTTCACTCACCAAATGGCCACAACAGCCAGAAGTGAGCCAATCCAAAGCCAGGAGCTTCTTCTGGGCCACCCACAAGTGCATGAGTCCAGAGTCATCTTTCAGTTTTCCCAGCCCATAAACAGGAAGCTGAATGGGAAATGGAACAGCCAGTACACAAACTAGCACCCATGTGGGATGCAGGCAGAAAATTACAGCTACTATACCATGGCACCAGCCTCAATAAACATTGAAAATAAACAAAATCATGTTAAGTTTTCTTCCTGCTGACCAGAATGCTTTTTAAATTTAACTGAAAACTCTATACTTTCAAATTATGTGCTTGTGAAGTGGACCACTGGAATGTAAAAGTGCAGGTTCCACTTCACTTCCACTCAGGCTTCCTCCTAATGCACCTGAAAGGAAGAGGCAGACCCTGGCCCAGGTCCTTGGGATACTGGCCACCTGTGTCAGGCACCTCAGATTCTGGCAATCAGCTTCAGCCTGGCCCAGGCCCAGTTGCTGCAGGCATTTGGGGAGTGATCCAGTGTATGTTTCTCCCTTGTCCACTTGGCCTTTCAAATAAATCTTGAGGTTTATGATTGTTCTAATGCAGTCTATTAAAAACACCACTTAGAACTTACCTTATTATTTGGTTTATTGTTTCTACCAACATTTTAACACGATTTTAGTTATCTGAAAGTTTCGTGCCTTTCTTCCTGGTCCTTAATAAATACACAAATAAAGCCTCTCCTTAACAGCAGCTTCCTTTTGTAAATACTAACTGCACTGCAAAGTATACGTAACACAGTTCAGCTTCTTGAATTAATGCTGCTTATGGTTTCAAAATGCAGAAACTGGTCCCTCCATTCAACTGACCATGGCTATTTTGATTGTTTTCTTATAATCGGAGTATAATCTATCAAAAATGTAAGAAACCCTTACTATAGTTGAAGCTCTATCCTAAAGGCATGAAATTGCAACTGGAAAAGAACATGGGCTTCAGAGACAGATCGGAAACCTAGCATGTAACTTCTCTGCCCGTTTCCTCGGAAATGGAACAGTTTCGTCTGCTCAGAGAGTTGTACTAGGACTAAATGAGATACACATCTACAGTACCCAGTAACACACAACAGTAAATAGTAAGGGCCACAGCTACAGAAAACTCCGCAAATATACTGTCGGTTCTGTAAGTCTCCAACTTTAAAAAGCACAAGATACATACCAAACATTCCCAATCTATCAACTCACTAATCATCAACTAGAATTTCGTTAAGGGTTAAGTACACTACAAACGTCATCATCTAACAGGGCTTCTAAAACACTGACCGCCATGAAATTAAGCTGGGATCCTTTCCAGGTTTTAATCTCTGCAGCTAAATCACAGTTAACTTCCCTTTGGGTTAAACACTCAAACAGGTTATTCAATCATCACCACCACTACATTCTCTTTAGGGGCCTGCATGGTGACAGAGTAGGCTAATCCTCAGCCTGGGGCATCAATCCGAATCCTGGCTAATCCACTTATGATTCAGCTTCCTGCAATGGTCTAGGAAAGCAGAAGATGGCCCAAGACCTTGGGCCTTTGCAACATAGGGCAGATCAGAAAGAAGCTCCTGGCTCTTGGCTTCTGACTGACCCAGCTCTGGCCATTTGGGGAGTGAACAAACAGATGGAAGATCTTTCTCTGTCTCTCACTCTATCTATAATTCTTTCAAGTAAAAACAGATTTTTTTAAAAAAAGAATTTTTTTAATTGGGTAAAGTTGTCTACTTTTACTCAGCTCTCTAGTAGAAACCAAAACACCAGAGTCCTGATATTAGTGACAAACATGATTCAGATCTACTTCCATGGAGAAAATACGAAAAACAGAAAGTGAGGCTGTTAAGTCAGGGACTGAGTTTAAAAGTCTTTATTTTATGACCCCAAATGGTAAATTGCATTAATACACGTATAAGTTTCACTTATAAGTGGAGTTTGCTGAACCCACAATATGCAAATGATCTCTCAATAATTGCTACAGAGATGCTGCCAACTAGGTCACAAAAGCATGTTGAGTAGGAGAGTTTCTTAAGACTGTGCCTGATGTGTATGGGTGTACAAGTACGCCCAATGCGTGCAGAGACAGAAAAAAGAGAAAGTTCCATCTCATACCACGCTGTTAGGCTGTATTAGATACTACAAAGTTTTTTTTCTTTTTTTTACTCCAAAGAAGACAGGTATGCCTGCTAGAAATTCTGAAATTTCAGAATTGTAAATCAACAGTTTACAGTGTACAGTTTTCAAAGTTATTAACTATACATTCATTGTTATGTCATGAAATAATTTAACTTCTTTGTCCTCCCTTTCTTCCACCCATCATGGATAGTGCTAATGCACTATAAACCCATCAATTTGTAAAGCACCACAAAGAACTGAGGGGAGGAAGACAGACCTTGAAGAGGGTAATAGGGCTCTCAAGGGAAGAGAAAACTATGATGTCAGATATGAGGAAAGCCCAGGAAGCCAAGGGGGGTCAGGCAACAGGAACACAACTCATGTCTGCTCCAGAAAAGATGGGACACAAGGCATGTTTCACATTCTGAAGTAACACAGGATTACTGTAACTGAAGAGCTAGAGATGAAAAACAAGCAGATGACCATCAACTGCAGGTTTCTGAATGAACTGGGCTCACACTGCGTCTGTTTCCTTGGCTCCTTATGTTAGAAATTTAACAAGGTCATTTGAGGAGCTGAAATTTTACATAATGGTGGCATCCTGGGGAGCAACTATTCCAACAATCAAGTTTAGTATCTTACAATCGTAGCAAAGAAGTTTCCGAGCAGGGACGAAGACTATCGATGGGAAGCCGATACTTGGACCATCTCTTGGAGATTCCTGCTGTAAGGACTGCAAGTGTTTCTCCAGAGAAAGCACTTGCCTGGGTATGACTCAGGGCCGGGCAGGAATTCACACTATGAATCCGGGTGGTAGGAAGGCGGAGAAGTATGCCTACAAAGATCAAAGAGCCAGGAATAGAAAACACACACTAAAAATCTTCTCAAAGGACAAGAGAACTCTTGAATCCTGAATACAACCAGAGACAAAGCAATAGGCTGGATGCTACTAGTACATACAAAGCAGAAAGAAAAAAAGGAAAGGAGAGGAAGGTGAGTAAATACAAATACCATATACAAAAATGGAACAGAAAAAAAGTGCAAGAAAGAACACTCACACTAAAAGAACTACCAAAACCACCCACTGATACTTCTTGGTAGCATTACAGACTGCCTAAGAGCAGAGGCTCAGTTTAAGAATTTACCCGTTTCATTACTCCAGTAAAAACTTGAGACTTCAGCCGCCCTAGGTATGGTCACTTCGGATTAACATCTAGGTGACTCACTGAAATGTACTCAGAATGTACCCCAGAGTCTCTCATAAAAAAAAGTCAGGGAAGATGAGAACCTAGGCAATACACAAGTAAGGTTCTCTTTACTAACATAACAAAGAACGTCCCACAAAAATAGAAAACTGAACTGAAAATAAAGAGTATTAATGTCTCCTTTTAACATCCCCAAAGGAACTTTAATTACCCTTCTGGGAGGAGATGATCTTAAAAATATAGCATTTGGAGATTCTAAGATCTGAAATTTGAGCCACACTCTACTCAAAAGACCTCTGATCTACTCAGAAAAAAGTAAAGAAATCCAAATAGGTAAGTTGAATAATAAGATGGTCCTTACCCAATGAGACCACGTTCCCATAATTTTCTAACATCACTTCTCTGTAGAGGTCCCTCTGAACAGAGTCCAGGCATCCCCATTCCTCTCGAGTTAGGTGCACAGCCACATCCTCGAATGTCACAAACTCCTGAAATAACACATTCTGGATGCTCTGGGAAATGAGGCCACAGTAACAGCATGGCCAGATAATGAAGATGATGATAGAGTATCGAGTGTGTATATGTAGGGGAGGAGGGAAAATAGATAAGAAATGAGGGACTATATCCCATAACCTTTAAACATCTAATAAGTACCCATCATAGCACCATGAACAAGGAACAGTGCCTGGCTGTGGTGCTAGGGAGATGGGAGGGTGGTTTGTGTGAAGTCCAGACCTCTGACAAAGATCAGCTCCCCAACTGGGGTCCGCTACTGAAAACAATTCTAGGAAAGGTTTGTAGATAGAATGAGGAAGAGCCCACACTTCATCAGCAGTTCCTGAGGAAAAGCAGAGGGTTCCTCAGCTCACCTGGTACAGTGCAGCTGCCTGGTCTCCTGGGCTTCCCTCGTGGGGAAGGGCAGGCACCTGGGGAACAGGTGGAGCTGAGGGAGGAGAAAGGAGCCAAGAGTGAGAGCAGCCCTTCCCCAGGGCTCCCTTTCAGAAGAATCCTTCCGCTCCAGGCTGAAAGGTGTCAGCGGGACCTTCCTTCACATCAACGGTATTCTAGTAAAACCAACAAACAGTTCTCAGGTAGCGGGTGTGGCTGCTCTGTCTGTGCTTAGTCTTTGCATGCCCTAGGTGGGCATGTTTGGACTTGTGTACCAGCTTCTATTATGAAATCTCACCTTCCACCTTACTCTCAGGACATAACATTATTTTCAGAGAAAAACGAGCAAGCAAAGACTCATGGTGAGAACGTATCCAGGGCCACCGTTCTTTAGTAGACTTCTGATCCTTTTCCAAACACTGGTCTACAAACTCAGTAGTCTTCTCTGACAAATGGGCAGTCTCTACAAGCAGTATGCAAGGCTTCCAGAATTCACAATCCTTCCTACACTTTTGCAGTGCCCCACAGCACCCTGCACATTATGCCACTCCATCTGTGTTGCTGACACACAAGTTATTTTGGGCACTGGCACTGGCCACAAGCACAGTTCTTACAAAATGCAGCAAGAAAAACACAGGCCAACCATCCATAAACATGTGATACCTATACATTCACACAGGCACTGCGCTCCACCAGGGAGGGAACTGGTTGCCTTCTCAACCAAACTAAGATTAGTCACAAATGCTAGAGTTACAACAGAATGGCAGTTTGCAAAGCACATAAAGTTACCAAGAAAGAAACTAAGTCAAGGGAGGAGGTGGGAAAGGCCCTGAATCGAAGAGGAAATGAGAGTCATACAAGGATTGTGGCCAAAGCAGCAAACTTCAGAAATTATTTTGGATGTGCAAACCAAGACGAAAGAAAAGTTGCCTGAAGGAAAAACAGCCAGAGGGGAGTGATTACCACTTTGCTCACCAAAGGATGAGCTGTCCTTAACAGACAAGCCCAGAGGAGGAAATAACCAGTCACATGTGCCCCCTCCCTTCCAGCCCTCCCTTCAGGGGCCGCCATCTTCTGGGAGTTCCTGGCCTCTCTGCCACCAACTCCAGCATCCCCTCCAAATCCCGGCTCTCCTGAATGAGTGCTGCCTCTGCCTTACCCCCAGGGAGTCCCTGTTCCATGTCGCTGTCCTGCGCGAACTGAGGCTCCCGGGACAGATACTCAGACCGGTTGTCCGGAGTCTCGGCTGCATCCTGGGCCGGTAGCTCCTCCATCCCTGCTCTGGAGGACAAGAACCATCACTGTGGGATGAGATTAGGAGAAAGCAGAGTCATCAGTTAAAACAGCCCCTCACATTTTACACTCAGGACTTCATAAAGTATGTCACACCCGAATAAATCCTCTCTAAAAATTACATGATAAGGATTAGTCACCTAAAACAAACAAACGGGCATCAATTTAGTTCCAAATATTTAAGGAACATACGGTCCATATCTAAAAGTACACTTAAACACTAACTCAAGTTGCGCTATCAAAAAAAAAAAAAAAAAAAAAAAAACATCACCCACTCACAGTTCAATTTAACCGTGTAAAAGCTTCCTGTGCAATTTTAAAATATTTAAATGTGACCACCTTGCCAAGCTCAAGCCTCTACCCAGAAAAACATACTGGTTATGATTACTCATTGTTTTCCACAGGCAGGCCCCTCGGGAACTGCTAGGTGGTTGGCCACCCCACATTATAACAAGGGCTTAACGAATAATAATAAGACCAGTTTGGGGGTCGGAAGCCCGGGCGACTCCGATCCAGTGCGCAGGCCGCCCCGCCGCTGCCCCCCACCCGGACGCCCGCAATCCTGAGGGCAACGCAAGCAAAAAGCTGCGATTCGCGGAGATGTGCCTGGTGTCCTTCAAACCCAAGGACGTACGACACGGGTGCCGTCCTCCGTGCACAAGGCTCGGGACCGGCCCTCCCCGCCTCCGGGCCCGGTCGGGCTTGAGGAGGCCTCGCCCGGCGCTGCCCTCCACGCACTTCCCTTTCGGATGAAGGCACGGACCCACCAGGGCGAGGCCGGCCGTACAGACAGAGTTCACCTCAGGACGCGGTCACCAAGGTTCTGACGCCGGGGGCCCCTCCGTCCGCGCTGGACGTCCGGGCCAAGCGAAACAGGAAAGACAGGCAGGCCCCTCACCCCCGGGGCCTCCGCGCGCTCCAGAGCACGGGATCCGCCGGCGGCCTGGCGACAGGGCTCTTTCCTCCTCCCCGTTCGGGGGCGGTGAAGCGGGGGGCCACCTCCGTCGCGACCCCGGAGCCGGCTTCAGCGAACTAACTCACCCGAGCGCAGCGCGCAGCCCAGCGCTTGTCGCGTCGCGCACACACTGGCTCCTACGCTGCCTCAGCCTTCCGAGCACCGCTCTAGACTGGCCGGAGGACCGCGCTTCTCGGTGGTACTTCCGGGTGGCAGAGGAAGGCCCCGGATGAGCCCCCCCCCCCCCAGCCCACCGCAGGAAAACCTTGGATAAAGGCCCCGGATAAGGGCACCGGATGGGGTTAGGGTGGCAGCTGTATCGGTCAGGGGCCGGCTCCATGCTAGGTGGCTTTCCAGACTTCAGGAAGATCACTATAACTAACCAATGGACAGCTGAGCAATAGGCCTCTTTACAAATGAGTCAGTTCAACGTACTAGCATATCCAGATATGAAATGTTCAGCACCACTACAGATAGGAAATGTTCAGCACCACTAGAGCTTACTCGAAGTACAATGATAATGAAAATTCTCTCCATGAGCAGCGGTCCGTGTGGTCCTCCACATCCTTTCTCAGCAGCAGTAACCTGAGTTTCTTCTATTGAGGTGCAGTCTACTGACTTGGGCAGTAACTGGTTTGGCTGGTTGGTCAGGCACCATTCAAGCGCTTAGGCAATTGACTCATGAACAAAGAGACTTGTACTGGCAGGGGTAGAGGCTGTGCATGTTCCCAACAGTATAAACTACCCCTTACCAAAGCTGATAAAACTCCTACCATTTGCAGAGTGTCCGATTTGCTCACATTAGAGACTGACACTGAGCCTTGGGGATACACGGAGCTGTCACCACCTAGCTGAGAGCATTCTATCGCTTTCGCCTTGATAAGGGTGACAATTTGCTTTTACCAGCATTATTATATGCTTTAAATACAGGCTGTGCTCCCCCAGCTGCTATGACTCTACCCACATCACTATTTGAGAGCGAGCAGGGTGCCTTATCCGTTGACATAAACTGAGGAATCCATCCTCTAGACAAGGCAATGTAACACTGAGCTTGTAACTCATCATCATCCAGAAGCAATTGTCTGAAGAGAATGGAGGAATGGCCTGTGGAAGATCTAGCTGAACTGCAGGATGAGACATAACACCCTGAAAAGCTGGAGAGCTGTCCTTCAAAACACAGCACATGCGGGAACATGCATTGAACCACTAGAGGTATGTGGTACTCTGTCGCTAACAGAAAGACCACAGGTATACAGAAACCAAGTGGTTGGGTCTGAAAAAGCCCCATTACTCTCAGAACCCACTGTGGCATCTCTGTTTCCTATTTCCAAGTTCTGGAGTCTGTTTGTTACAACCCTGATTCTCAGGAAGAACACTTTCTTCTAGAAAACACATTAACTAGGGTCCAAGGCAATAGCCTAAAGGCTAAATCCTCACCTTGCATGTGCCAGGATCCTATATGGGCGCTGGTTCATGACGCAGGTGCCCTACTTGCCTTACCGCTCCCTGCCTGTGGCCTGGGAAAGCAGTCAAGGACAGCCCAAAGCCTTGGGACCCTGAACCCATGTGGTAGAACCAGAAGAAGCTCCTGGCTCCTGGCTTCAGATAAGCAAAACTCTGGCTGTTGCAGCCACTTGGGAGGTGAACCAGTGGAAGGAAGATGTTTCTCTCTGTCTTTCCTATTCCCTCTGTATGTCTACCTTCCAAATAAAAATAAATGTTTAAGAAAAAAAAAACTTTAAGTATAACAGTGAACTGAAAATAGAGTAACACCATGCCAAGTTGGGTGCCTCCTGCCAACAGATCAGTTAAAAAAGGGGGGGGGGGGAGCTTTATTATAAAGCCCCATAGTCCCTGACACATACAGCACAAAAATACAAAAAAAAAAAAAAAAAAAAAAAAAAAAAAACCAAACCTATACTTAGCCAAATAAATTCAATAACCTGCCTTACTGAACAAACTAGGCATTTCACTAAAGGAACAGGGACAGAGGATGAGCAGCAAAGGCTGGCTTAAACAAGAAGAAACATGGAATGGGTAACAATGTAATTACTGATAGAGACATGAATTAGAACACTGGAAAGAAATATGAGGATGCTGCCTTGAAGGTGCTAGGATTCCATATGGGAGCAAGTTCTAACCTCAGCGGCCCTGCTTTCTGCTTGTGACCTGCGAAAGCAGCAGAAGACATCTCAAAGCCTTGGGACTCTGAACCTGCGTGGGAGACCCGAAAGCAGATCTGGGCTCCTGGCTTCAGAATGGCACAGCTCCAGCTGTTGCAGCCAATTGGGAAATGAACCATCAGATGGAAGATCTTCCTCTCTGTTTCTCCTACTCTTTGTATATCTGCCTTTCCAATAAAAATAAATCAATCTTATTTTTTTTAAAAGAACTTATTCCTGTGGATGCATCCTCATACTTCTTTTAAAAAAATTATTTAAGTCAGATATACAGAGGGGGGAGAGACAGAGAGGAAGATCTTCCGTCTGATGGTTCACCTCCCAATTGGCTGCAACAGCTAGAGCTGTGCCAATCTGAAGCCAGGAGCCCAGAGTTGCTTCCAGGTCTCCCACACAGATGCAGGGCCCCAAGGCTTTGGGCCGTTCTTGGCTGCTTTCCCAAGCCACAAGTAGGTAGTTGGGTGAGAGGCGGGTCCTACGGGATTAAAAGCCACGACCATATGGAATCCCAGCGTGTTCAAGGCGAGGACTTTAACCACTATGCTATCATGCCGGGCCAGGTTCTGAGAACATGATTTTAACAAAGGTCCTAGTTTAGAGAGTTACCCAGTGTTAGTAGTCCAAAACTCTCGAGGTATGTGTGGCAACACGACTTTGTGCAGGATTACTTTTGTTGTTCAAATTTAGATTCACATACCGTTTGATTTGATTAACGAATTATACGAATGCCTTATTGGTCAATATAAATTGAACTGGGAAAACTAAAGGAATTTCAAGTAATGGCTGGAGAATTATTATTTAAAAGTTGTTAGAAGCTCCTCACAATAATGCCTCCAAGAATCACTACTTCAGTCATCAAGAAGCATTGATATCCAAAGACATCCCACCACATTCAACAGAGGCGTTGAAAAATAGTGAAAATTGTTCATTCTGGCCCCAGCACAATGGCCCAGTGGCTAAATCTTCTCCTGGCATGTGCCAGGGCCCATGTGGGTGCCGGTTCAAGTCCCGGATATTCCACTTCCCATCCAGATCTCTGCCTGTGGCCTGGGAAAGCAGCAAAGAATAGCCCAAAGCCCTGGAACTCTGTACCTGCCCGGAAAACCTGAGAAGCTCCTGGTTCCTGACTTCAGTTCAGCTCAGCTTTGGCTGTTGTGGCCACTTGGGGAGTCAACGAGTAGATAAAAAATCTTTGTTTATGCTTCTCTGTAAATCGGCCTTTCCAATAAAAATAAGTAAATCTTACAAAAATATTAAATTTATTAAAGAAAGCTCATTAAACAGTTCACTTCTGAAAGTACTTTGTTCAGAGATTGGAACCAACTATATGCATAGATTTCACACACTAGTTCATTGGTTATTTCAAAGGAAAGTATTGAGCAAAGTATATTAAGTGGATGAAAGTTACGTTTTTCTCATTATTAACCAATCTTGGGCCCGGCGGCATGGCCTAGCGGCTAAAGTCCTCGCCTTGAACGTGCCGGGATCCCATATGGGCACCAGTTTTTTTTTTTTTTTAAAGATTTATTCAGTTTATTACAAAGTCAGATATACAGAGAGGAGGAGAGACAGAGAGGAAGATGTTTCGTCCGATGATTCACTCCCCAAGTGAGCCACAATGGTCGATGCGCGCCGTTCCGAAGCCGGGAACCTGGAACCTCTTCTGGGTCTCCCACGCGGGGGCAGGGTCCAATGCATTGGGCCGTCCTCGACTGCTTTCCCAGGCCACAAGCAGAGAGCTGGAAGAGAAACGCAATAGCTGGGACACAAACTGGCACCTATATGGGATCCTGGCGCATGCAAGGTGAGAACTTTAGCCGCTGGGCCTTCATGCTGGGCCCTGGAAAGTTAAGTTTACAGAGAAGTGAAGACAGAAAGGAACGTCTTCCATCTGCTGGTTCACTCCCCAAGTGGCCACAATGGCCATAGCTAAGCCGATCTGAAGCCAGGAGCCAGGAGCCTCTTCTGGATCTCCCACGCAGGTGCAGAGTCTCAAGGCTTAGTTCATCCACTGTTGCATTCCCAGGATACCAGCATAAAGCTGGAAGGGAAGTGGAGCAGCCAGGACACGAACAGGCACCCATACGGGATCCTGGTACATGCAAGGCAAGGACTTTGGCCACTAGGCTACCGTGCCGGGCCCTACATATCACTTCTTAGTCTAAAATTTTTCTTTCCAGAAATGAAGTTTGAATTTTTAAACACTTGTATAGGAAAAAAAAGTCTCATTTGATTTGTAAAACCCAGAGTCAGTAATGGAAAATTTAAAAAGAGGAAAATAAATTATTGCAGCTCAGTTTGTCATTCACACTGAAGAATTATTATAGGACATTATTTAACTTCATTTTGGATTCAAAGTAAAGAGGAGTTTCCATTCCTAAGCAGAAAGAGTATATTGTTCTTATCGCAATTCCGAACTACTTGTTTCTGTGAACTAGGATTTTTAATCTTCACACAATTAAAAACAAAGATGAGAAATATTTTCTTTTTTTAATATTTCTTTATTTTTATTATATTTTTTTACAATCTTTACATAGCTAATTAGGGTTAAAAGATTCAGGGCTATAGGGAAGTGGGTAAGACTATAATATCCACATTGTTTCGTTCTTGTATCTGAGGTAAAGGAGAATATTGAGGGAGAAGCCCCACCCAGTTTCCCACCCACCCCAAGTCCCGGATGTGGGGCATGCTCTGAGATACTTGCTCCAGTGGTTTTAATAGTTCACCAGTTATGAATCGCTGCCACTCTCGCCACTCCAAGCACAATGAGGTCGTTGAAGAATCCACTGATTGACATAATCCATCATAGAGTCTCCATTTTCCCAGTATTTCGCTGCCAACATATAGCTGAGGTGGTTGATTAACTTGTTCTTTCTTCTGTCCTTTCTTGGCTAGGGCTCTGTGTCCAGCAGTTCGATTGGGGGGATCCCCAAAAAAACTTTAAGGTGTTCCCAGACCAGATTCTTGTATGCTCTAGCAAGCACAGGGCCTGGCACAGTCCATCGCCACGATCAGCTGGTGGTTGCAATTGCTGGGTTGGTTTTGTTTTTGGTCCTGACTTCCACTGGAACCAATGGGTGTTGCAGTCCAACCTGGTTCTGCCCAGCACATACTTGGCCCTCACATCAACCAGTGGGAGCCACAGCCTAGTCGGAGCGACCCACAATAACCCCCACCAGGCCCGTCCCCTACCCTGGTTTGCCAGTATGTGTAGCAGACTAGTCCACTCTGTCCCACATCCCATTTGGCTCTTGTACATGTCATGGATATTAAAGCTTAGTTCCATCTAACCAGCTCAACTATCCAGCCCTCACGGATGTTGTTGAGTGCCTCTCTGTCTAGCCACCCCAACCCCTGTCCTAGTTTTCCTGCCCTCCCATGGGAGTAGTAACCCAAGAGGGAAGAGCCCACTATTTCCCTCCCAGATCTCTCTCAATCCCGGCTTATGCACTCTTTGGGCGGTTCTGTGGTTTGACTTGAAAGAATTAGCCCCCAGTGCCAGCTTCTGCTAGCTGATGCTGCAGCAGAGCCCAAACAACCCTCACCCACTCTAATTTATGCTTGCACCAGCTTGAATAATCCGCCCAGCGTGACTTTTCCCTGATCTAGTCCACATGAGGCCCACAGGTGTTGTAGCCCTGCTTAGTCGGGTCTGTCCCCATCCCAGCCCACGCTCTCCCGCGGTCTATGTCCCCTCCCTTGCTGATTCTCACACGTGCTGGTTGGGTGTGCAGTCACATCCAGTACAGGCAACCTCACCCTGGCATTCCATATTGTGCACTGGTTTTTGTCACGACCAAACCTGGTTCGACCCACACTCTGTTCTGGTGCTCGGATTCACCAGTGGATGACATGAACTGATTCAGCCTGGTTTGCCCCTGACCCATGCCAAATGTATGCCAGTGGGAAACTTTCCATGGCCTATTCTGGGTTGTTTTCTATCATGCTTCTTGTGCTTACCTGCAGGGACTGTGTCCTGCCAGAGGAGTTGCCCAGGCTCCTCCATCAGAACCCCTCCCAATGCCAGATTTTGCGCATACCAGGGTGTCCATGAACCAGCCCTACTCAGTTCACCTCCTGTCCTAGCAGGAACAGTGGCTTTTCTTGACTGGCTTTCAACCCATTCTGGTTCTTGCTGTTGGATGTTTCAGACCAGCCATGGCTCGTCCATACCCACATATGGCTTACATTGGCTCATTAGGGGTTGAGACCTACCCTAGTCAGTCCCACATTTACCCTGGTTCTCCAGAACACCAGACGGTGTTGGGGTCTGGCCTGGCCTGGTGCAGACTACAACTGTTTCCTAGTTAGAATGCAGCCCCCATTCCAGCACACACGCCCCTTGGTGGGAACCTCAACCCAGTTAGGGTGTCCCCTTAGCTCCCCAACTGGGCCTGTTCCTAGCCGTAGATCATGCGTCTGCCAGTGGTTGCTCTGACTCAGCTTGGCGCAGTCCCTCACTTGTCCTGGCCTCTGCCTTAGACACTGTGGCTTAGCGTCCTTGACTAGTAGGTGCATGACCTGTGCTCCATCCTGGTTTCTAGTTTTGCTTGTGGGCTAAGGTTTGCTCAATCCTGCCCGGTACACCCCGTTCCATTACCAATTCACACATTAGCCAACTGTTGGAGCTACTTTGCTCAGCTTGTCCGACCCCCAGGTCTGGATCACATGTTCACCAGTGGGAGCTTGACTCGCCAGGGGAGTTTCCCAAGTTCCTCCACTTGATCCCCTCCCAGACCCAGTTCTCATACATGTCAATGGGTTTTAGGCCAGTGCCTGGCACAGTCTGGCCTTCCATTTGGCCGTATATGAGCTGGTGAATGTTGCAGCCCGGCCCACCCCACACCCTATACAGGATGCACATTCAGGTGCTGCTGCCCTGACCAGTCCAGACTGTTGCAGGTTCCTTTACCTGTGATTGATGGCAGGCTCCTTGGTCACACCTAGCTTAGTCCAAAACCACCTAAACTCTTGGGCTAACCAGTGGGGCTAGAATTTCCACAGGGTGTGGCCCACACATCCCACACAGAATCTACCCCCAGATATGGTTCTTGACTGCTAGTTAATGCTATGGCCTTGCCTAATGTGACCAGTCTCCTGATCCATTATCACGTCAGGTAAAAGGATATTCTGTTGGACAAGCCCCGAGCCTTAGCTTTTGCATGAACTGGTGTTCGCTGCTCAGCATTGTTAAGTGATTACAAGTTCTTCAAAGGAAGAGTTACTGTGATTGAGAATCTTTAGGATTGACTCAGATCCCAGAAGCACAGTGGGCTCAACCTGGAGCTACCTAAGCAGCGATTCAAAGAACCAAAATCCCAGAGCTCCCCAGCCGGGCAGCCAGCAGTCAGAGCCTGGCGCCAAATAGAACACTGGCCACCCAGGGACAGCTCACCACATGCACATGGTGGCTGGAGTCGGGATCCAAGCAAGATGCCCCATCCTGCGGCCTACCAGCAGCTGGAAAGCTGCCGGATAACCCCACAGGCCCAAGGTTGCGCTCCTCCCCAATCCCATTCACCGCCAAATGAGGGTGGTGGGTGGGCCCCGGGCCTACCCAGTCACGGAGACTTCCCCCCTTGGTGTATTCACCCCGAAGGAAGCAGCCCCCCCCCAAACCCAGGCAGGCCCCCCAGGGACAGCTCACCACTTGCACATGGTGGCTGGAGTCGGGATCCAAGCAAGATGCCCCATCCTGGGGCCCACCAGCAGCTGGGAAGCTTCCAGAAGTTTTGAGAAATATTTTCAACAGTATACCCAACAGAATGGGGACTGAAGTCCAAGTTCTACAAAGAGCTCCAGAAGCTCAACAATAACAAAACAAACAACCCTAAGAAATGGGCAGGGCGGGCGTGGCCTAGCGACTTAAGTCCTCACCTTGAACACACCGGATCCCATATGGGCACCAGTTCTAATCCCGGCAGCTCCACTTCCCATCCAGCTGCCTGATTGTGGCCTGGGAAAGCAATCGAGAATGGTCCAAAGCTTTGGGACTCTTAACCCCTGTGGGAGACCTGGAAGAAGTTCCTGGCTCCTGACTTCGGATCGGCATAGCACCGGCCGTTGTGCTCACTTGGGGATTGAATCATCAGACAGAAGATCTTCTTCTCTGTCTCTCCTCCTCTCTGTATATCTGACTTTGTGATAAAAATAAATAAATCTCATCTCTTCTCAGCCTTTTGGCTAAGATCAAGTGTAAAAATAAATAAATCTTTAAAAAAAGGCAAATGACATGAACAGTGATTTCTCAAAATATGAAATTCAAAAGGAATCTAAAAGTTTAAGAGCCACATAAAAAAAAATGCTCGAGTTCTCTATTAGAGAAATGCAAGTAAAAACTACTGTGAGGTTCCGCCTAACTCCAGTGAAAATGGCCTACAAACAAGAAATCACCCCAAAACAACTGTTGGCAAGGATACGGAGAAAAAAGGTACCCTGAGCGGCTCTTGGTAGGAATGTAAGCTAATACAACTGCTTTGGAAGTCAGTATGGAGAGTGCTTGATCTACCACATGACCCAGTTATCCGACTCCTGGAAAAATACCCCAGTAAAATGAAATCTGCATTCAAGAGAACAATCTACAACCCTGTTTTTATAACAACACAATTCACAGTAGTGAAGATATGGAATCGACCCGGATGCTGTCAACAGAGGAATGTCTACTTGACGGAACTCTACTTAGCCGAAAGGAGGAATGAAATCTTGCCATTTGCAACCAACTGGTCCCAGCTGGAAACCATCATGCTTAGTGAAGTAAGCCAGCCACAAAAGGACTAATATCAGAAATTGTAAGACAAAAAATACACTAGGAACCCCCGATGAAACTTACAGATAAACCTCTACATTGTAATACTAGGTTTCCTACCCTTGCCCGTACTTACCTTGTCATGATACACTCAAATATCAGAAACTTGCAATAAGGCACTATACCATTGTGAAAATATGGGGGAAATGGCAGGAGGGGAAAGTAGGAGGCAGAAGGGGAAAGGGATGAATCCCTGTACCTCTAACACTTTCGTAAAAAACAGTAAAAAATGAAATAAAAATGAAAATCCTAATAAAAACAAAACAATGCTTCCTCAAAACTTTGGAAATAAGCAACCCAACTCTTGAAAAAGAGTACATCCCCCCCCAAAAAGAAGGAGTACACCTGACATGCAGGCAACTTTGTCTTCATGTGTGCTTAATTGGAAGGAACTTATGAACAAGCGTGTGCACACGTCACATTAAACTAAATCGCTCCGAAATTTTTTGTACTTTGATATGTTACAGTGAAAATGTTAATAAAATTTTATTTGAAATTAACAATTATTATTTTCATACATAATCTAAGCATTGTGCAGAATTTCAGTCATGTAAATGTATGTAGGAGCGTGAAATTTGTAAATTGCTGTCAATTGTGTTAAATAATGCTTATAACGCTGAGCTTTATATTCTGTTTCTCTAGGCACTGTTGCTACTTTTGCTTCTGACAGAGCTGTTCATAGTAATTCACTATCATCGGGTCTTGGTGTTCTCCCCTTTTTGTTCAAACTCCAGAAAATATCTTCATGTTAACCTTGTTTTAACACCGTCATTCTGGGCTCGGCAGCGTGGCCTAGTGGCTAAGGTCCTTGCCTTGATCCCATATGGCTGCTGGTTCTAATCCCGGCAGCTCCAGTTCCTCTCTGTCTCTCCTCCTCTCAGTATATCTGACTTTGTAATAAAAATAAAAAAATAAAAAAAAAAAAACACCGTCATTCTGCCCCTAGATTTATTTAGACACGCCATGTGTGATGTTACTAACATTCACAACAGTCATCCAGTTCTACTTAGTGAGATGTGTTATGCAGTTTATCAGGATATTTCTATGGAGGTTTCCCTTGACCTCACAAGGATACATTCAGTAGCATGTTATTTAACTTCATGGCATTGCAAATTTCTATTTTTCTTCCTGTTGCTGATTTTGTTTTGTGGTTTTTCATTCAAGGGGATGTATAGTAACTGTGAAATGGAGACTATCATATCCAGATGTGAGGACACAATGCAGTATGCATTTCTACTTCCAGACAAAGATGGACTCCCAATGAAACTGTTTACTATATCTTGACAATAGGATGCTGGACTCTGCCATTGTCCATGCCCACATACGACTGTTTATGAAGAACTATACTATAGTAATGATACAGGGGAACTCAGTGAGGGGGGAAGGGAAAGAGGAAGGAGTTAGGAAAATCCAAGGCCTATGGAACTGTATCATAAAATGATAATAATAAGAAAAAGAAGTAAATTTTTTTTAAAAAAAGAGTAAATGTCTGTGATAATGGCATCATTGAATCTTTCCAAATCTCTTTAAAACACAGTAACCTGGGGCCCGGCAGCGTGGCCTAGCGGCTAAAGTCCTCGCCTTGAACGTGCCAGGATCCCATATGGGCGCCGGTTCTAATCCCAGCAGCTCCACTTCCCATGCAGCTCCCTGCCTGTGGCCTGGGAAAGCAGTCGAGGACAGCCCAAAGCTTTGGGACCCTGAACCCCCATGGGAGACTCCGAAGAGGTTCCTGGTTCCTGACTTCGGATCGGCGCAGCACTGGCTGTTATGGTCACTTGGGGAGTGAATCATCGGATGGAAGATCTTCCTCTCTGTATATCTGACTTTGTAATAAAAATAAATAAATCTAAAAAAAAAAAAACAGCAACCTGGATAACATCTACTAAATAATTGGTGATACAATACCTTCAACAGTTGCAAAACTGACATGATGTCAAGCCATTGCATGAGAGGAAGGAGAAAGAAACAAAAGTCCAGAAGGATTGATCTGAGGTCTCAAAAAACAAACAAAAAACAGGTTCTGATGCCAAATTTCAGTGGTCTCAAGAATCACAGCTGGGACAAATCCCTGGGGCCAGAGCACAAGGCTCACACATCCCCTCCATCCTCCCTCCCCTCTCTCTTCCCTTCCCTTCTTCCCTGGTCTCCCCGTCCCCCTCCATCTTGTCCCTTCGCCTGCCCTGGCAGCCCCCATCCTGTCACCATGGCAGGGGATGTGTCCCTTTCAGTTTTCTCCTCCTTGACCCCTTCAGCTGTTCCTACCCTGCTGGAGTAAAGCTCCTACTAAGCTAAATAAATAAATAAATAAATAAATAAATAAATAAATAAATAAATAGAACCACAGCTAGAATGTGGAGGGGCTTGTACACTTCTTTTTTTAATATAAATATATATTTAAGATTTATTTATTTTTATTGGAAAGGTGGATATACAGAGAGGAGAGACAGAGAAGAAGATCTTCTGTCCGATGGTTCACTCCTTGAGTGGCCGCAATGGTTGGAGCTGAGCCAACTTGAAGCCAGGAGCCAGGAGCCTCTTCTGGGTCTCCCACGTGGGTGTAGAGTCCCAAGGCTTTTGGCCATCCTCGACTGATTCCCCAGGCCACAAGCAGGGAGCTGGATGGGAAGTGGAGCTGCCGGGATTAGAACCAGCGCCCATATGGGATCTGGCACGTTCAAGGCGAGGACCTTAACCACTACGCTATCACACTGGACCCTTTATAGATAGATAGATAGATAGATAGATAGATAGATAGATAGATAGATAGATAGATAGATATTATGTTCTTTACATAGTTGAGTAGGGGGCAAAGTGTCAAGGGCTACAAAAGTGGGTGAGACCATGGTTTCCACATTCTCTTTTCTCCTTCCTGTATCTTGGGAAGGGGAGAGCCTCCAAACCATCCCAGGGTCCCCGACGTGTGATACACTCCAAGGGCATTCCTCAAGTGGTTTTGATAGTTCAGCTGTTCTGAATTGCTGCCCATCTCACCAATCCAAGCACAATGAAATCTCTTCAGCATCCACTGGCTGGCATAGCCTGCCTTATCATCTCCACTTGCCCAGGTTTTCACTGCCAACACTTGGCTGGGGTAGTTGACCAATTTGTTCTGTCCTCTGTTGTGGTATCAGGTGTCCTCTGCAGGCTCCAGTGTACTACAATATCCTCCATGTGCACCTGGATATGCTGTCCACTGCCCTGTCTGGGTCACTGAGGAGGATCAGCTTGGACACACTTCTCTTCATGGTTGGGGTTCTGAGTCTGGCAGTTCAATTGGGGGGATCCCCAAAGAAACTTCATCTGAAGTGATCCCAGACCTGATTCTTGTTTGTGCATGCCAGTACAGGGTCCAGCACTGTCCGTCACCCCAATCAGCTTATGCATATGCTTGTGGTTGCAATTGCTGGATCAGTTCTGTTTCCAGCCCTGTCTTCCACACAAACCAATGGGTGCTGGAGTCCATTCCAATCCTGCCCACCACACACTTGGCCATGTAAACCAGTGGGAGCTACAGCCTAGTTGAGGCGACTCCCAATAACCCTCACCAGGCCCGCCCCCTGCCCTGGTTTCCATGCTTGCCAGTATGTACAGCAGACTGGTCCAGCCTCTCCCACATCCCATTCAGCTCTTACTCTTGTCAATGAACATTGACGCTTAGTTCAAGCAGCCCCGCTATCCATCCCAAGCACCTGCCGACGGGTGCCACTCTGTCTAGCCATGCCTGCCCCAAGTCCTGGTTCCTATGCTCACCAGGCAGAGTGGCAACACAGGAGGGAGGTGCCCACTGTTTCCCTCCTGAGCCCATTCCAATTCCCAGATCATGCACTCTTCAGATGGTTCTGCAGTTTGACTTGACCGAATTAGCTCCCCCCGACTGTGCCAGCTTCTGCTAGCTGATGCTGCAGCAGAGCCCAACCAACCCACACCCACTCTGACCTATGCTTGCACCAGCACAAACAGTCAACCCAACCTGGCTTTTCCCTGGTCCAGCTCACATGAGGCCCACAGGTGTTGTAGCCTTGCTTGGTCTGGTCTGTCCCCATCCCAACTCACGCTTTCCAGTGGAAGTGGTGGTCCAGCAGGGGAGCCCTCCACATTCCCCCTACCAGCTTTGCCCCTTACCCCCAGGTCTTTCATGTGCTGGTTGGGCGCCATGACCGGGTTTGTCATGGCCTGTCAACCTCAGGTTTTGCCAGCGGGTGAGGTAGGCTGGCCCAGGTCAGCCCACCCCCAATTCCAGCTCAAGTTGGTGGGGGCTAAAGCCTAGCCCAGCCCAGCTGGCACCCAGTCTAAGCCCTCTTGCGTCCTGGTATGCGTTGCAACCGGACCCACCCAGCCTGGCCCACACTCCATTATGGTGCTCTGTTTTGCCAGGGGATGATGTGAACTGGCCCTGCCTGGTCTGCCCCCAACCTGCACCAAATGTATGCTGCTGGGTGCCAATCTCTGGCCAAATCTGGGCTGCTCCCTCTCATGGTTCTTGGGCCCACCTACAGGCACTGTGTCCCAACAGAGGGGTTTGCCAGGCTCCTCCATCTGAACTTCTCCCAATGCCAGATCTCGTGTACACTAGTGGGTCCATGAGCCAGCCCTATTCAGTCTAGCAAGAACAATGGCCTTTCCTGACTGGCCTCCAACCCATTCTGGTTACTATTGTTGGGTGTTACAGCCCAGTCTAGCCTGGTCCAAATGCAGACACAGTTCACACATGGCTCAGTAGGGGCAGAGACCTAGCCTAGTCCGTTCTACATCTCTTCTGGTCCTCACGAGCATCAGTGGGTGCTGGGGTCTAACCCAGTTCAGCGCATTTAGCCCTAGTCCACACTTGTGACAAGACACACTAAAGCCGCATCCAGACCAGAACGTGGCCTCCATTCAAGCCCTGTGCTTACCAGTGGGAACCACAACACAACCAAGGCATACCCTTAGCTCCCCAACTAGGTGTGTTCCCAGATATAGACCTTGCATGTGGCAATGGTTGCTCTGACCCAGTTTGGCCTAGTTCCTCACTGGTACTGCCTTTGCCTTTGGATGTTGTAGCCTGTTCTGACCCAGGCTATCCCAAATCCCGCAACTCGCTGGTGGGTGCTGGAACCTGGTGTTGCTCTGTCAGCTCCTGTCCCAGTCTCATGTAACTTGATAGGTGTGACAGCCTAGCTGAGCTTGACCTGTGCTTCATCCTGGTTTCTGCTCTTGCCAGTGAGGTAAGGTTGGCTTGGTCCTGCCTGGTTGTCCCTCTCCAAAACCAACCCACACATTAGTCAAAAGGTGGGGTTACCCTGCTAAGGCTGCCCAACACCCAGGCCTAAAACACATGCTCACCAGCAGGAGCTGTGATTCCCAATAGGTTCCCCAAATTCCCAGGTTCCCCCACTTGGCCCATTCCCTGGCCCAGAGCTCACATGTTCTAGCAGGTGCTAGGTCCTTGCTCAGCATATCCTGCCACTCCATCTTGGCCTTTGTATGAGCTAGAGGATGTTGCAACCCAACCTGCCTCACACCCTGTGGTAGGATGTACGTGCAGGTGCTGCAGCCTGGACCTGCCCAGACTGTTTCCAGCCCCAGCACCCATGAGTGTCAGTGGGTTCCATGGTCATTCCTAGCTTAGCCCATCACCACCCAAACTCTTTTGTTTTTTTAAAGATTTATTTTTATTCGGAAGTCAGATATACAGAGAGGAGGAGAGACAGGAGATCTTTCTCTGATGGTTAACTCACCAAGTGGCTGCAATGGCCGGAACTGAGCCAATCTGAAGCCAGGAGCCAGGTGCTTCTTTCAGGGTCTCCCACGCGGGTGCAGGGTCCCAAGGCTTTGGGCTGTCCTCGACTGCTTTCCCAGGCCACAACCAGGGAGTTGCACAGGAAGTGGAGCTGCCGGGATTAGAACCGGTGACCATATGGGATCCCGGGGCACGTGCAAGGCAAGGACCTTAACCACTATGCTATTGTTTCGGCCCACCATGCAAACTCTTAAGCTAACCAGTGGGACTTGTATTTCCACAAGGTTGGGCCCATTTATCTCCCACAGAATCTACCTCCGGACCTGGTTCTCTCGCGTACTGGTTGGTGTCATAATCCTTCCTCATGTGACTCCTCCCCTGTTCCGACACTCAGTCAGGTACTGGGATCTAGCTCTGCCAGACAGTGCCCAAGCCACAGCTTTCACGTGGACTGGCATATGGCATTCAGCCCTGTTATATGCTAACAGCCTATCTCAGGACTCCCATGTGGGCTGGTGAATCAGTCTGACCCAAACAGATCATACAGACTCTCCCCTCCAAACCACCAGGTCTCAGTCCCCATGCTTGCCAGCAAGTTCCGTGACCCCATCGCTGGAAGTAAAGGATTCATCCCTCACCTACATTTACATTGGCCTTATCCATGGATGTCTCCAGGCAGCAATTACATACCCCAAAAATCCTAGAGCTCGCTGCCGGGCAGCCAACAGGTGAAGCCTCGCCCCACTTGGCACACTGGCCTCCCAAAAGTTCAGGACTGGCTCACCGCGTGGTGACAGTGCCCATGGACTGAATCCCAAGCACTGGGCCCGACCTAGCTCAGGTACCCTCCGCAGCCACCACAATGCTGAGGGCTGCTTTCACCCAAGCCCTGCAACCGAACACCCATCCCTTAGGTTCCTCCTGTCACAAGGTGGTGGCAGCAGGGCAGGGCCAGAGGCCTGATCCCGTTCCCTAGATTTCCTCATTTCCTCACCACGGGGGCAGAAATCTCAAGCCTCCCAGAAGCTTAGGACTCGCTCACCACGTGGCAACAGTGCCCATGGCCTGAGTCCCAAGCACTGGGACCAACCTGGCTCAGGTACCCTCCACAGCCGCCATGCTGCTGAGGGCTGCTTTCACCCAAGCCCTGTGGCCAAACACCCAGCCCCTAGGTTCCTCCTGTTACAAGGTGGTGGCAGCAGGGTGGGGCCAGAGGCCTAATCCCAATCCCTGGAGAGGCCAAATTGAAGGATAAGAGTAGATAAACTCTTTCATGTAGAATTCAGCTTGATCAGACAGGGACAAAAGAATCCTTTCCCAACTGTATTCCCAATTCATAAGTGAATGTCTCATCAGTTAAGCAGGTGCCATGTGCCAGGGACTCCACCAATCATCAGTGAAAGGGTTTTCATTACTTTGTGGTGACTGATTAACTCTTTAACTCTCTCTTGCAGTCAGCTTCCTAACATTCATTGTAACAAATGTCCTAGATAAGGTTGCTGGAGCATACCCTGACACGGGTGTTTATTTATTTGAGGGTGTCCTTTTCAGAAACAAAGCCTTTCCCAGCACAGTGGCCTAGTGACTAGAGTCCTCACTTTGTATGTGCAAGGATCCCATATGGGCACTGGTTCATGCCCCAGCTGCTCCACTTCCCTTACAGCTCCTTGCTTGTGGCCTGGGAAAGCAGTAGACAGCCCAAAGCCCTGGGACCCTGCACCTGCGTGGGAGACCCAGAAGAAGCTCCTGGCTTCGGATCAATTCAGCTCTGGCTGTTGTGGCCCCTTGGGGAGTGAACCAGTGAATCTGCCTTCACTCTGTGAATCTGCCTTTCCAATAAAATAAATAAATAAATAAATTTAAATAAATAAATTTAAAAATTCTTTGAGGGAGAGAATAAAACAGGGTAGAAAAGTGAAAGCTCTGAGCATAGACAAAGGCTAAGATAATATCTATCCTTGGTTGGATCCCAACAGAGGGTTTTGGAGTATAATTACACCATAGAACTTCCCCTCCCAACCTTCCCTTCCTCCCCAACCCTGAGCAAATGAATCAGCCTTTTGTACTCCGTATCAGTCATTGGCTGAGGGTGTGGAGGACAGATAACTCTTGGTGAAGCAGCTCCCACTGTCCAAGGACAATTGCACTGGAGTCTGGAGAAATGGGAGCAGCTGGGTGTCATAGATTGGTGTGCTAACTTGGTAAAGGAGCCTGGATAGATCACCAGTGTGCCACACATAAATATTTAATGAGCATTTATTATTGTACCTCAGGCAAAATCCAGATAGTGCTCAGCAGACTCCAAAAGCATCTTCACCCTGTAGCAAACAGGTTCAAGCTAACAGTCTTACACATGCCATCTTCTTTTCCCCTCAAAATTAACACTTTCCCAAAAGGTATGGCTAACTGGGTCATGTCAAGTCTGCTCCTTGTTACATTAACTACCAACGCTAGCTGCAGAGTGTATTTAAACTCATTCTGACTGAACACCATCACTCTGTAGGACAGGCCTATCACGGTACCTGGGAATTGGTTCAGACTGCCTGACCCTTAACTCAAGTTGGTCCAATTTTTTCTGTGGACTTGGTTGTCCTCATGATTGTGGGTCATAAAATACAACGCAGCCCAGTTTTGCCCATCTTCTATTCTCTATCCTGGCAGGGCCCCTCTTTCTTGACCTTATGATGTGACTAAGCAGCAGTTTCTCCTGATTTTACTAGTTAGAACTCCTTGCACTAGCTAACCTTCATGCTACTTGAATCAAAACAACATGGAGTGTTTCAAGAAGTTGCAGATTGAATATGGCAACAGAAACGCACATCACACAATTCACTCTGATCCCAATTTTGCCAAAATAGATAACTTGTCAGTTTCTTTTCAAAAAGGTTAATATTCAGATGGGAACAATGACTGCAGTATTCTAGTGGCTGGGATAATCATTGCTTTAAAAAGGGTCTATGGATGAGGTACCCAACAGCTATCAGGCTGGAGTTCTTTTTTCACTGCACTCTTCCCTGGATAGATAGGCTGTCAAGGCAAAACTACAAAACAAGCTTATTTCCACTGCATTCATGAGATTCTTCCAGTATCAATTTTCTGAATTTCAAATAAAGGAGTGTCACCTGAAACTTTTCTTCATCCACAATAGTCACTTGTTCTCTTTGCCTATAATTCCAAGCATGAAGATGGTAAACAAAGCATGGAAAAGCAAATAGCTATCTACTTATTGTGGATTCTCCAATGTTCCTAAAGGCTAAATTCTGGACATATCTGTGGGCATGATGACAAACTTCAAAAACATGAAGTTGTTACACTCATTGTAGGAATAAGGCTTCTCTTCAGGAAGGCGTCTCCGAAACTGAGTAAGAACTGTTGTACGACAGAAATACCTATACACTTACAGTATTTATGGAATCTGTTCTCTCATGGCATCTCAGATGTTTAAAGAGGCTACATCTCCAACTAAAGCTCATCCCACATTCTTTACATTGATAGGGCTTCTCTCCAGTATGGATTCTCTGATGTTGATGAAGATGTGACTTCAGAGTGAACCCTCTTCCACATTCATCACATTGATGGGATTTCGTGCTAGAACAAATTTTTGGATGTAGCTTTTTATGGGAACACTGGCCATTTTCTCTACATATATCACATTGATAGGTTTTCTCTGCAGTATGAGTTCTGTAATGCTGAATAAGGTCTGAACTATACCCAAAGCCTTTTCCACATATATCACACTTATAGGGTTGCTCTTGTAACTCAATCTTCTTATCTTCAGTCACAGTCAAGTTCCAACTAGATGCTTCCTCACAAATGCCATTTTTCTCACTTTTCTGACCCATGTGGAGCACCTGATGCTCAATCAGGCTAACATACTGAAAAAAGACCTCTCCACACTCATTGCACTGATGAGATTTCTCCCTAGAGTGGAGTCGCAGATGTCCAGCAAGGTGTGAACGTCTTCCAAAACCTTTCCCACATTCATTACACTTAAAGGGTCTCTCTCCACTGTGCACACTCTGATGCTGAACAAGATGGGATCTCACTCTAAAGGCTTTACCACAGAGATGACAGGTGTAGGGCTTTTCACCAGTGTGGACTCGCTGATGTTGAGTAAGGTGTACACGCTGATTGTAGCTTTTGCCACATTCATCACACCTAAATGGTTTCTCTCCAGTGTGGATTCGTTGATGTTGAATAAGATGTGCACTCTGAATAAAGCTCTTTCCACATACATTACATTTATGTGGTCTCTCTCCACTGGAAGATTTTTTATGAACATATGTGATTTCACTGCAATTCACCCTCTTTGAAGAGGGTTGTCCAAGTATGTCTTTCATGGGAATTCCTGGTTTTCTATCCACTTTGCCTTGATGGTCATAGCCATCTCCAAAATCTTCAACTTGAGAAACATTTCTTTCGATTTTTCCTGATAGCTCCATGTCTGCTTCTGAGAATTCTGAAATTTTCTTAACATTCAATCTTGTATTCTTATTTCTTTTGTCACTACCTAAAATAAAGAGCAAGTTCAAATGTTATCAGTTCTTTGACAGAAGAAAAATACTGTCAGTAAAAAGGATAATCACATGAAATTATGATATAATTAGGAGTAACAGGAATGTATGAATATTATGTATTTAATGCCACTGAGCATGAATAAAAACTACTTAGAAAAGTAAGACTTACTGATGTTAAACAAAAAATAAGCATGAAATTTTATTATATAGGGAAGAAAAAAGGCAACTCCCAAACAGGAAATGCAAAGGAACTCTTACGTCAACATAAGTAAGACAGCCACAATGAAATAGAACAAAGATACACAACTAGATAGTGAGAACAGACAAGAACTGTTAGAACTGGAAGAACAGGAAGGATTATGAAGGGGCTATATAATGGGAAGAGTATCTGAATAGGAGCCAGGAAATGAGCCAAAACACTGTCAAGGTAGAGGATGCTTCTACCAGTTGCCGCTCTCTTCAGCCTAAGCCAAAATCCTGGATTCAGTTTTCCTCTTGTGGCACCTCAGGCTTTCCTTGCAGAAATTTTCCCTAAGCACCTTCAAGATCTGCTACCCATACCAGAGCATCATCTCCTCATCTCCACAAGGGATAAACTGGATCTACCCTCTTCCCTGCCGGACTCCAAACTGCTAGCACTAGAGGCTCTCAACAAATACAGTTGCATGGGAACTGTCGCCATGGTGTGGTAGGCTAAGCTTCCATATGGTAATGCCACCATCCCACATGAGTGCCAAATGGCATTCCATGGTCCACTTCCTATCCACCCCACTGCTTGTAGCCTGGGAAAGCAGCAGAGGACGGCCCAAGGCCTTGGGTCCCTGCACCCATGTGGAAGAGCCAGAAGAAGCTCCTGGCTCTCACGTTTGGATCAGCTCAGTTCTGTATGCTGCAGCCATTTGAAGATCTCTGTGTGTATGTGTAAAATCTTTCAAGTAAAAAATAAATCTTAAAACAAATATAACTAAGTGAATTAGGATTTCACCACATAAAAGCAGGCTGTCAAATAACAGGAGGGTTGAGTAACAACTAGAAAGTGTGAATGTATAATGCTTAACTGTACCCTATAAGGATAATTATGGAAGTAAGGTCATGAAAAAAATTACAAGCAAACACACTAAGTAGCAACAGTTCTATTAGATCAAGGTGATTATGGATGATTTCTCTCTCTTCCTTACTTTCAAACTTCCTGCAGTTATTTTATCATTTTAAAATAATTAAATTAGAAAACAGATGGGATGGGCCCAGCGCAATAGTGTAGTGGCTAAGTTCCTCGCCTTGAACCCACCAGGATCCGATATTCGTGCCGGTTCTAATCCCAGCAGCTCCACTTTCCATCCAGCTCCCTGCTTGTGGGCTGGGAAAGCAGTCAAGGATGGCCCAGGGCCTTGGGACCCTGCACCTGCATGGGAGACCCGGAAAGAAGTTCCTGGCTCCTGGCTTCAGACTGTTGCAGTCACTTGGGGAGTGAACCATCAAACAGAAAGATCTTCCTCTCTGTCTCTCCTCCTCTCTGAACATCTGCCTTTCCAATAAAAATGAATAAGTCTTTAAAAAAAAAAAAGAAAGAAAAAAGGGGGAAGACTTGAAGGAAACATGGGAGGAAGCCAAAATGTCATTTACTGCAATACAAGGATGAATCAACTGAGAGCATATTTTAAATGCGGAATTATCAGGCTAAATAAGAGATGAAAGTAGGTACCTCTTGGGAAACTCTTAAAAAATCAGATAGACAGCAAAAGATTTTGTCTATTCATTTGACAATTAAGTGTCAATGAAAATCAAAAACACTTTAATCTTGACCCTACTGTTTCCAGCATCACAATCTATCTGTCCTATTGTACTAAGTTCTGCAGACAATTGTGGCCTCCCTTTATTCCCCAAATACAAACTCTTCACACGTACATCTTGGGGATTTCTCCCTGAAGTGGCGTTTCAGATGTTCAATCAGGTGTGAATGCCGACCAAAGTTCTTCCCACATTCATTACACCCATAGGGTCTCTCTCCGCTGTGGACACTGTGATGCTGCACAAGATGGGAGCTCACCCGGAATGCCTTTCCACACACCTGACATTTATAGGGTTTCTCACCAGTGTGGACTCTCTGGTGTTGAGTGAGGTGCACACGCTGATTATAGCTTTTCCCACATTCATCACATGTAAATGGTTTTTCTCCAGTGTGAATTCGCCGATGTTGAATGAAGTTTGATGCTTGAAGGAAAAATTTGCCACAATCCAGACATCTGTGACCTCTCTCATTGCTTAAGTTCTGCTTCCGGTTAAGGTCTTTTCCAGTGCTAAGATCTCTTGTTTGCCCTGATTTCCCCACACTGGAGTTCACCTGCCACCTCTGGACCATGCCCTTAAGGTCACCAACTTCTGCAAACCCTTGACTCTGAGGAACATTCCTTTCAGCGCTTCCCGGATTCATCCAATGCGATTCGGCTTCCTCAGAAATGTGCTTTACCATGAGCTCCACATTGTTGTCCCTGGACTCATAACCTGAAATCAAGGAAGGGAAATGGGACATTTAGGTATTTTCTACAGTAGAAAAAAATAATAGAGGGATTCAGTATAATTAAATGAAGCCAACATGTTAGAATGCATAACTAGGAAAAAATGATGTCACATATCAGATAAATATTACTCAAGTAAAAGACACAGATTTAGGGGAGCAGCTGGCAGGAAGGGTTCCCAGGAATGAGATGGGAGAGCAGTCATTCATCCTGCTATGGTACTTACATGTTCCTTGTTTCTGAATACCTATGCAATACTCAAAATTATACTTAATAAAATTTGATATTGGGCCCAGTGGCGTGGCCTAGCTGCTAAAGTCCTCACCTAGAAACTGCCAGGATCCCAGATGGGCGCCGGTTCTAATCCCAGCAGCTCCACTTCCCATCCAGCTCCCTGCCTGTGGTCTGGGAAAGCAATCGAGGACCGCCCAAGGCTTTGGGACCCTGCACCCATGTGGGAGACCTGGAAGAGGTTCCTGGTTCCTGACTTCAGATCGGCGCAGCACAGGCCGTTGCGGTTCACTTGGGGAGTGAACCATCGGACGGAAGATCTTCCTCTCTGTCTCTCGCCCTCTCTGTACATCTGCCTTTCCAATAAAAATAAATAAAACTTTAAAAATAAATAAATTAAATAAAATTTGATATGGAGTTATGCAGCTAACTAGGCCTACATATTCCTCTTTGTGAATTCACAGCTTACAGAGATGACATTTCCAGTTTTACTAATTCTTAAAGTATTACAGAGTTCTTTGAAGTCTAAAGGGGGGGAAGGCTTTTTTTCCATGGCCACAGAACAATCTACTTATTTCAAAACATAGGCCAACATTCAATGTCACTGATGAATACAGATGTTCAAGTGATTGCAATCAGTCCCACAGACATTTTACCCAGGATGTTGAAGTTGGATATGGTTTGCAGAGACAAATCTTTAATTAACCGAAAACCAAACACAGGCAATGTTATTTCCCTTCCTCCTTCCTGCATACTCTATTTCACAGTGCCTTTCACAGTGCAGTTATCAATTGTCTCTATAATCAACTCAGTTAGTTCCCAATAGCATTTAAATATACTTAAAACTTCCCATTAAAAGAGGTGAGTACCTGACATAGCAGTTAGATTACAGCTTGAGTACTAGGATCCCATATTAAATGTGCAGATTTGAGTTCCAGCTCCACTTCCGAATGCAGTTTCCTGCTAATGAGCACCCTGGCAGGCAGCAGTTGACAGCTCAAGTACTTGGGTCCTTGCCATCCACACAGGAGAGACCTGCATTGAGTTTTTGGCCCCTGACTTTGGCTTAGCTTTGGCTGCTGAAGACAATTGGGGAATTGTCTATCTTCCTCTTTCTCTCTCAGCTCCTTCCTACTCTGTTCACTGTCTTTCAAATAAAACACAGGAATTTTTTTTTCATATAAAGGTAATTCAAAAACAACTCATTCATTCAACCATGTATCCTTTCAGTGATCCAAATCCTCTCTTTCCCCTGAGAAGTTCTGGAAAGTTCTTCTGCAAAAATATCTCAAAGTCCTCTCCTTCATAGTCTTCAAAAAAAATCTATCTTGCAGCCCGGCACAATAGCTCAGTGACTAAATCCTCACCTTGTACATACCAGGATCCCATATGGACACAGGTTTGTATCCCAGCTGCTCCACTTTCCACCCAGCTCCCTGCGTGTAGCCTGGGAAAGCAGTGGAGGATGGCCCAAAGCCTTGGGTTCCTGTGCCCACATAGCAGACCGGGAAGAAACTCCTGGCTCCTAACTTTGGATCAGCTTAGTTACAATCATTGTAGCTACTTGGGGAGTGAACCAATGGACAGATCTTTCTATCTCCTTTTTCCTGTAAATATGTCTTTCCAATACGAATAAATAAATCTTTTTAAATAAATAAATATTAAAAATAAGAAAATCTACCTCAGAGAGGCAGGCATAGTGGCATACTCAGCTAATCCTCTATTGTATAGTGACAGGATACAATACTGGAGCTGGTTCATGTCCCAGCTACTCCACTTCTGACCCAGCTCTTTGTTAATGGCTTGAGAAAGCAGTGCAGAATGCCTAGGTCCTTGGGCATACCTACATGGAAGACCCGAAAGAAGCTCCTGGCTCTTAGCTTTGATCAGCTCAGCTCTAAGCCACTGCAGCCATTTAGGGAGTAAGCCAGCAAATAAAAAACCTTGTTTTCTGTCTCTCCTTCTCTGTGTGTAAAACAATCTGACTTTAAAATAAAAATAAATGATAGTAAAACAAAAATGTCTATCTCAGGACTGGCACAGTGGTGTAGCACATTACACCTCTTCCTGTGGGCCAACATCCAACACAAATGCCAGTTCACATCATCATGCTGGGCCCAAAATAAACAAATATCTTAAAAACTTAACATGATTTATTTATTATTATTCCTATTGGACAGGCAGATTTACAGAGGAGAAAAAGATTTTCTGTCCACTGGTTCACTCCACAAGTGGCTGAAACAGCTAGAACTGAGCTGATTCGAAGCTAGGAGCCAGGAGCTTCTTCTAGGTCTCCCACATGGGAGCAGGTGCCCGAGGCCTTAATGAATCCTCTACTGCTTTTCCAGGCCATAAACAAGGAGCTAGATGTGAAGTGGAGCAGCAGGGACATGAACAGACACCCATATAGAATTCTGGTATGTGCAAGGTGAGGATTTAGCGACTGAATCATCAGGCTGGGCACCTCAGATTCTTAATTTCTAACATTAGAACAGCAACAGTACATATTCTATTGAGTTGTTGTAAGAATAACTATGGATAAAGGGAAATGAGCCAATCCCAAAAGGTTAAATACCACATGTTTGCCTTAATTTAAGATGATATGATGTTATGTATAACATGTTATGTTATGAATGTTATATGTTGTGTATAAACTAAAATTGAAGTGTAGGTGAGATGGTCACAGAAGGTGGCTGGGAACTCGCATTTATCTTTAACATATTGGTTACTCATTACTATGTCAATTAATTCCATAATGATGTAAATTTTTACTGATGGTATGTTGGAGCTTTTAATTGACTGGGATGATACTCTGCTGGCTCTGTCTTCAGACCAGAGAGGGTATACCTAAGAAGCCGTTGAACTTGACTGGACAATAAGATGCTGGACTCTATGTTTGGTATACGCTTGCAATGGGGGAATCTCAACTGAACTTGAGCTGTGGTTATGCAACAAGGTGGAGGAATCCACCATGGTGGGAGGGTTTAGGAAGGGGTGGGGAGAACCCAAGTACCTATGAAACTGTGTCACATAATACAATGTAATTAATGAAGTAAAATAATAAATAATTAAAAGAAAAAAAAAAAAAAGAATAACTATGGATAGGGCCCGATGGCGTGGCCTAGCAGCTAAAGTCCTCACCTTGAGCACACCAGGATCCCAGATGGGCGCCGGTTCTGATCCCGGCAGCTCCACTTCCCATCCAGCTCCCTGCTTGTGGTCTGGGAAAGCAGTCGAGGACCGCCCAAGGCTTTGGGATCCTGCACCCATGTGGGAGACCTGGAAGAAGTTCCTGGTTCCCGGCTTCAGATCGGCGCAGCACAGGCCGTTGCGGTTCACTTGGGGAGTGAACCATCGGATGGAAGATCTTCCTCTCTCTGTCTCTCCTCCTCTCTGTATTTCTCACTTTGTAATAAAAAAAAATTTTTTTTTTAAAAGAATAACTATGGATACACTGAACAACATAATTTCAGCATTTGCACTTCATTTTTGAGAAATTTTACACATTTTTAAGATTTTTCTATATTCTCAAGTTTTGTATATCTTTAAGATTAAATGCAGTATTCAACATCTATTTTTTTTAATTTATTTATTTTATTGGAAAGGCACATGAACAGAGAGGAGGAGAGATAGAGAGGAAGATCTTCCGTTCAATGATTCACTCCCCAACTAACCGCGCTGTGCCTATCTGAAGCCAGGAGCCAGGAACTTCTTTCCGAGTCTCCCATGCGGGTGCAGGGTCGCAAGGCTTTGGGCCGTCCTCAACTGCTTTCCCAGGCCACAAGCAGGGAGCTGGATGGGAAGTGGAGCTGCCGGGACTAGAACCGGCGCCCATATGGGATCCCGGGGCTTTCAAGGCGAGGACTTTAGCCGCTAGGCCACGCCGTTGGACCCAATAAATTAATTTTTTTAAAGATTATTTTTATTGGAAAGTCACATTTACAGAGAATAGTAAAGACAGAAAGATCTTCCATCTGCTGGTTCACTGCCCAAGAGGCCACAATGGCTAGAACTGAGCCAATCCAAAGCCACGTGCCCAGAGCTTCTTCTGGGTCTCCCAAGCACGTGCAGGGTCCCAACGCTTTGGGCTGTCCTCTACTGCTTGCCCAGGCAAAGCAGGGAGCTGGAAAGGAAGTGATGTAGCTGGGATACGAGCCACATCCTTATGGGAGTCCGCTGCATGCAAGGCAAGGACTTTAGCTACCAGGCACTAGGTTGCACAAAAATTTCGAAAGCCATGAAAAGTTTGTTTACTTTAAACAAAAGGTAGTTACTCAAGAAGGAGTTTTTAAGTTTTACATTTTTTGTCGTCTTTTGTTTTAATTATAGAGGCATTCTGAATGTAAATGAATTGTAAATTCAGATTGACAGAGAAACAGACAAAAATATCTTCCATCTGCTGGTTCATTCCCCAGATCGCAGAAACAGAGCTGGGCCAATTCGAAGCCAGGAGCCAGGAGCTTCTTCTGGATCCCCCTTGCGGGTGCATGGTCTCAAAGTTTTGGACAATCCTTTATTGCTTTCCCAGATTACAGGCAGGGAGCTGTATTGGAAGTGGACACCTGGGACACAAGCCAGTGCTTGCAATGTGAGGATTTAGCCACTGAGCCATCACACAGGGCCCAAAAAGTATTTTTATAATACATATTTCCATGACCTTTTTATTTGGATCATGAATAGTGCAATACACCATTATTCACTAACTCTCAACATGATGATTATGTTGTCCAGAGTATTACATTATTTTTCAAGAGGGCAGAGAAGATAACTGATATTGGTATCTAGCTTCATTCACGATAATTGAGAATTCAGATTTTTTGGCTACCCGTATCAGACACAGAGTAAAATTTACACAAGAAGACACTCATTCATTTATCCATTAAGATGGCTCAGAAAGACAGCAGCACTCTCTAATGATAATGATAAAAATATATGAACAAGGGAAATCTCAAATGAGTTTTCAAATGATAACACCCTAGATAAATTTCTTCAAACTCAGAAAGACAGCATTCTTTTTCTTTTTTTAATGTTTATGTATTTTTATTGGAAAGGCAGATCTACAGAGTGTAGGAAAGACAAACATCTTCCATCCACTGTTTCACTACCTAATGGCTCTTAAGCTAAAGCTGAGCCAATCCAAAGCTGGGAGCCAGAAACTTCTTCCAGGTTTTCCACATGGCTGCAGGGACCCAAAGGCTTGAGTCATCCTCTGCTATTTTCCCATGTCGCAAGTAGGAAATTTTCATGGATGTGAAGTAGCTGATATATGAAGCAGCCCCCATATGGAATCCTGGCACTTGTAGGATGAGGACTTAGCCAACTAAGTCATTGTGCCAGCTCCTCAAGAATCATTAATTTTAAATATTACTGATTTTTATTGGAAAGGCAGATTTACAGAGAGAAGAAGGGACGGAGAAAAAAGAGCTTTCATCTGAAGGTTCACTCCCTAAATGGCTCCTAAGCCAAAGCTTAGACAACTACGAGGAGCTTCTTCCAGGTCTCCCATGTGGGTGCAGGGTCCTAAGATTCTCGGCCATCCTCGGCTGCTTTCCCAGGCCATACACAGTGAGCTGGATGGGAAGTGGGTCAGCCAGAACACAAACTGGCACCCATATGAGATCCTGGCATTTACAAGGTGAGGATTTAGCTAACTGAGCCATTGAGCCAGACAAAGAATCATTTTCTAATTTCAAAAAAGAAATGTGCTTTCATCAACAGGAAATTATTCTCACGCTCTATCTCTCAAAAAGATCCTGACCATCCCATTTTGCTAAAAGCACAGCACTCGGTGACTTATGCTTTCATTTTTGATAACATTTGATCAAAATGTACTTGATGGGCTGGAAGCAGTAGCCTAGTGATTAAATCCTCACCTTGCAACTGCAAGGATCCCATATGGGCACTAGCTTGTTTCCCAGGTGTTCCATTTCCCATCCAGCTCTCTGCTTGTGGCCTGGGAAAGCAGTAGAGGACGGCCCAAAGCCTTAGGACCTTGTACCCATGCAGGAGACACAGAAGACCCTGGCTCCTAGCTTCAGATCAGCTTAGTTCTGGCTATTGTGGCCGCCTGGGGAGTGAACCAGTGGACGGAACACATTTCTCTCTGTTTTTCCTTCTCTTATTTTCCCGGCTTCAGATTGTCTCAGCTTTAGTTTATCAGCAGTTCGGGGAATAAATCAGCAGGTGGAAGAACTCTGTGTCTGTGTCTCTCTTTCTCGACGTAAATCTGTCTTTCAAATTAAAAAAATAAATAAATCTTAAAAAAAGAAATAGAAGACAGGGGTGTGCTGTGACATAGCAGGCTGCTCTTCCATGTGAGCTGCCAGCATTCTATATGGTTGTTCCTATTGCGGTACAGCTTCCTGCCGGTGACTGGAAAGCAGTGGAGGGATGCTCAGGTCCCGGGGTCCTTATACCCATGTGAGAAACCCAGAGGAAGTTCCTAGCTTCAGATTAGCTTAGCTGCAACCTTTGCGGCCATTTGGGGAGTGAACCAGTGGAAAAAAGCTCGCTCTGTGTGTTCCATTCTCTCTCTGTAACTCCAACTTTCAAGTAAAATAAACTATATCTTGCAAAAAGAAAGAAATACACTATAAACTGTTAGAAGACAGCTGTGACATTTGGTGAAAGACATGTATGCACCTTAGGAGTACTGTGCTCAGAGCTGTCATCACAGCAGCCCTGGGACAAAAGAATGCACAGTCATGGTCATCCTAGGAGCCCTTAACACCAGCTCCTCCCCTCCAGAACCCCACCTGTGCAGACAGCTAGACACCACTGGGGGCACAGAAGGTGCCAGGCTCCAGTCCCTCTTATGCCATCTGCTGCGGTAGCCAGGGCACCCATGCTGCAGCCACATCTGTTCTACTGAATGGATGAACCTCACCATTGTCCTCCGGAAGATGTGGCTTCTGTGGCTCTTGTTCAGGCTGGCTGTCCGTGGACTGGAGCTGGGGACTAAAGGACTCCTGCACTGCTTCAGGTGGCACCATCTTCTGAGGAAGCACTTCAGGACATGCAACAATCTGACAACCACAACAACAGCCAATCAGCACAGTTACAAAGAAAGTGAAAGACTCCAGCAGGGTTCCATTACACTTTCAATCATTCTCTTGCCCAATGACTTAAATGTATGTCTAGAATCAGTCAGGCACTACTTACACAGTGGTTTAATAAATGCAGCTTACTTCTAGTTGGAAAAGGCTTTCATGAAACACATTAACACATAAACATGTCATTACAAAGTGCTGTACATGGTTGAAAGGAGAAGTACGCAGTGGCACGAGACGTAACAAGTAAGACCAACTCAAATCAACACCTAACGGGTAGGAAGGCACGCAGGAATAAAGAACGCAGAAGTGATTCAGGTAGAGAACCTTAACACCCACAGGCAGAAAAAGGATGTTTGGTACAATCAAGGAACATGAGACCATGGTGTGAGTTAAGTGAGGGGAAAGCTGAGGAAAGAGGTTGGAAAGGTCACTGGTGGGACTCATCAAGTCAAACTTTGATAAACCAACACTAAGACATAAACTAGCACATGTCCATCATGCTACAGTCCTCTGCCTCCTGTTCTTCACTCTGGTTCAACTCTATATACAATCACTCTGTTCCTTAGAACCTACTTATTCTGAAAGGCAGTAGCTCAGTACCAGATACTGGAAGTGTTAAGATCCTACACTGTGACACCTTTCTCATCTGCCTCCCTGGAGTTGCCAAACACTTTAAATCTGAATCTTCTCAGTAGGGGTAAAATGTGGCACAGGAGTTACACTAAGAGACAGCTGCAAAATAGTGTGGTAACCACCGACCCTGGGGGCTGGCATTGTAGCACAATCTGCAACACTGGCATCCTGTGTGAGGGCCAGTTTCTCCTCCAATTCTGATCCAGCACCCTGCAGAACAATTTGGGACAGCAACAAAAGATAGCCACAAGTGCTTAGGCCACAGCCACCCCTTTGGGAGACCTGGAAGAAGCTCCTGGCCAACCTGGCCAAACTCTGGCTGCTGCAGTCATCTGAGAAATGAATCAGCAGATAGCAGATTTCTAGTTTTTCCTGTTACTTTTTCAAATAAAGAAATAAACACCGCTCTTTACAGAAATTTGTGAATCAATATGAATGTGCTCAGAACAGAGCTAAGAGCCCAAGTATTTGAAAAGCAACTAACCAAAGAAGGAAAATACCCATGGATGTCCACAGAAGATAAAGGAATGAGATGGAACAGAGAAAGCACCTCCAGGAGGCAAAATGGCTTGGAGATAACAAACAACAGCCAGCGTGATGGCTCAATTGGCTAATCTTTCCCTTGCAAGTGTTGGGATCCCATACGGGTACCAGTTCATGTCCCAGCTGCTCCGCTTTCCATCAGTTCTTTGTGCGGCCTAGGAAAGCAGTAGAGCATGGCCCAAAGCCTTGATATCCTGTACCCATGTGCGAGATCCGGAAGGAGCTCCTGGCTTCAGATAGGCTCAGTTCCAGCCACTGCAGCCATTTGGGGAGTGAACCAGCAGATGATCTTTATCTCCATCTCTCCTTCTCTCTATAAATCTGCCTTTCCAATAAAAATAAATAAATTATATTTTAAAGAAAAGTTGAGAAACAACATTGGGGAAACCAGAAGGCAGGAGGAGGGAAAAGACCAGTAAGCAATCTTGAAGCCTATGGTAAAATTCCCTCCATGGGCTGCCAACAGCAAATGATTTTTCTCTGTGCTTTTTGCAAAGACGGACTTCAAGAGAGGTAAACATAATATCTGATGTAAATTCCCTATTTTAAAAAACTTGTGGTTGGGCCTGGCGGCGTGGCCTAGCGACTAAAGTCCTCACCTTGAAAGCCCCGGGATCCCATATGGGCGCCAGTTCTAATAATAAAATCTTAAAAAAAAAAAAAAAAAAAAAAAAAACTTGTGGTCAAAAGCTATACTTCTGACTATTTCTTTTTTTCTTTTAAAGATTTTTTATTGTTATTGGAAAGCTGGATATACAGAGAGGAGGAGAGACAGAGAGGAAGATCTTCTGCCCGATGATTCACTCCCCAAGTGAGCCGCAACGGGCCGGTGCGCGCCGATCTGATGCCGGGAACCTGGAACCTCTTCCGTGTCTCCCACACGGGTGCAGGGTCCCAAAGCATTGGGCCGTCCTCGACTGCTTTCCCAGGCCACAAGCAGGGAGCTGGATGGGAAGTGGAGCTGCCGGGATTAGAACCGGCGCCCATATGGGATCCCGGGGCTTTCAAGGCGAGGACTTTAGCCGCTAGGCCACGCCGCCAGGCCCACTTTTGACTATTTCTAAAAGGACACATGGAAAAGTTTTATCATCAGTATACCAAGTCAGGTCAAAAGAAGTGTAACAATAGTCTCTTTTCCATGACAGAAAGATTCATGTACACCCATGTGCAGGACAGCCTTTCAGGAGAGCTGCAGGGGCTGGCCAAGGGTCAGCAGCCACACTCTCGGAGCGTAAGAAGATTCTGGAATGTGATGCTGGAATGTGAGATACTCCCTTACTATAGTATAGTTTCAAACTTTTGTAAACCCACAACAGAACTACAGAGAGAAATTCCATCTGCTGGTTCACTCCCCAAATGCACACAACAGCCACGCCTGGGCCAGGCCAAAGCCAGCAGCTGGGAACTCCAGCCTGATCTCTCACCTGGTGGTCAGGGGCCTAACTGCTTAGGCCATCTTTCACTGCCTTCCCAGGCAGACTAACAGGATGCTAGATCAGAAGCACAGCCAGGACTCGAACTGGCACACTGAGGAAGGATCCTGGAGCAAGCGACACTTTAACTGGCTGCATCACAGCACCAGTCCCTAAATTTGAGGTTTTGTTTCTTTGCTACAAAAGCATAATAAATTGCAGCAGAATATGGGCCTATCAGTAAGAGGAAGGCAGAAAGATCAAGCTGTAAAGTATTACAAAAGAAGATACAACAACATAAAGATATCAATCCTCCATAAATTAATGACTTTAATTCAGTGTCAACAATAACACCAACAAGATATTTGGGGTGCTAGAAACTACATAAGCAATTCCAAAGTTCATAAATGGATAGTACTGAAAATTAAATTTTGGAGAAGTTAAAGATAGCCCTGTAAGGTAATAAAACACTTCACAGAACTCTAATAATAAATACTATACATAAACTACAGTATGATTAAGAAAATTGGAATTTAAAAACTGAAACAGGGGCCCAGCATGGTAGCTGAGCAGCTAAAGTCCTCACCTTGCACATGCCCTGGGATCCCATATGGGCACCGGTTCTAATCTCGGCGGTCCCACTTCACATTCAGCTCCATGCTTGTGGCTTGGGAAAGTAGCCAAGGACGGCCCAAAGCCTTGGGACCCTGTACCCGCATGGGAGACCCGGAGAGGGCGCCAGGCTCCTGGCTTAGGACTGGCGCAGCTCTGGCTGTTGGCAACCACTTGGGGAATGAACCATCAGACATAAGATCTTTTTCTATCTCTGCTCATCTCTGTGTATCTGACTTTCCAATAAAAAAAAAATAAATCTTAAAAAAAAAAAAAAATTTCTGGGCCCAGCAGCGTGGCCTAAAGGCTAGGGTCCTCGCCTTGAACACACCGGGTCCCATATGGGCGCTGGTTCTGATCCCAGCAGCTCCACTTCCCATCCGGCTCCCTGCTTGATGCCTGGGAAAGCAGTCGAGGATGGCCCAAGGCTTTGGGACCCTGCACCCGTATGGGAGACCTGGGGGAGGTTCCTGGTTCCCTGCATTGGATCGGCACGGAAACGGTCATTGCGCTCACTTGGGGAGTGAACCATCGGGCAGAAGATCTTCCTCTCTGTCTCTCCTCCTCTCTGTATATCTGACTTTGTAATAAAAAAAAGTTTCCTTAAAAAAAACTGAAACAGACTCAAATACATGCATTATGGCTGACATGTGTCATAAAAGCAGCATTTTAGTCAGTGACTGGGACAACTACATAGACATTTGGGGAAAAGAATGAACCACACCACATATCCCACACCAAAATAAACCCTACTTGCACAGCATTTAAAAGTACATTTAAAAATTTTAAAAAGTAAGGAAATTGTTAGAAAATATTTTCATCTTTTTGTACTGAGAACTTTATTATGTCTTGAAACCAAGAACCACAGCTGACTCCATAAAAAGTAAAAAAAAAAGTTTAGAAAACAAAAATCCGCATATGTAAGGAAAAGCTGGAAAACATTTACAACTCACATGGCCAACCCAATGCTTACTGTTTCTTACAGGCAAGAAACAGATAATTCACAAGAAAGGTACACATTTTTGATAATATGTACTTAGTCAAACCCACAAAAGAAACGTAAATCAAAATTACACAGAAATTGAATACTGCGTATTTCATATTAACAACAATCAAAAGATTTGGTAATACTGTTTTTCATGGGCAAAAAATTTCTCAGATATTATGGTGTGAATATAAACTGGTATAATTGCCACTGAATGTGTCAACAGGCAACAAAATTACAAATGAATCTGAGCCAATAAATTTCACTTCCATGCATTCATCCTGCAACTAACAGTAAATATAAAGGATATAAAGGATACTTATTGCACCAGGGTTTATTAGAAAAACTTTAGAAACAATCTAAAAGAATAACTTTGGGCCAGTGATGTGGTGCAGAGGGCCAGTCCTCTGCAAGGGACACTGATACCCCACAAAAGCACTGATGCAAGATCAGGCTGCTCCACTTGCCATCCAGCTCTCTGCTAATGTGTCTGAGAAGGCAGCGGATGATGGGCCAAGCGCTTGAGTACCAGTTAGATGGGAGAATGGGACGGAGTTCCTGGCTCCTAACTTCAGCCTGGCCCAGCCCCGAATATTACAGCCAACTGGGAAGGGACCAACAGACAGAAGATCTCTCCGTAGCTTCCTTGCAAATAAAGAAATAAATCCTCAAAAATAAAAGAACAATTTAAATGGAATACCTTAAATTCCATCAATGGTAGTTAAAGAAATGATGGTTTAGTCACATAATGGCATATAATGCAATTTTAAAGAGATTGTATATCGGGTACTTCCAAAAGTTTGTGGGAAATGCACACTTTAGTTACATTTCTCCATGAATTGTTGAAGCACCTCATGTTTGTCCTGACATAGAACAAATCAAGCTACGCTAAGAAACAAGAAGCAGCAGTGCAGGGGCTCTATACATACAGGCATACGTAGAAAGAAGACGGTGTATCACTGTAAGACATACAGGCAGCATGTAACAACGGTTGTCTCTGGAAAGAAGAACTAGGCAGTTGGGAAATTAGTGGGAAGACTTACTTTTCATTATAACCTTATGTACCTTTTCTGAATTTGTATCATGTCATTGAAAAAAATAAATATAGCAATTTTAAAAATAAATAAATTCGCAGATTGTCTTCTACAGGTTAACACACTGGATATTGCTTCTTTGTGCTGGAGTGGCAGGGAATCTCCTCAGTGTACCTAATCCCGGGGGAACAAAAGAACAGACATGAAGCACCAGAGGGCCGACTCTTACCCCTGCTTAGCAGCTCCCTGACTTTTCCTCTCCTTCCTCTCTGCTCCTGCGCATCCTCTTGTACTCACCTGCTGTCGCCGCTCCCCCAGTTCTCTCTGTATACTTTCCACCACCGCCACCGCCTCTTCTCCACTTTCGGGGTGATGCTCCCGCACCCAGGCCTGGAACTCCTCCGGCAGGATGGTCAGGAACTGCTCCAGCACCAGCAGCTCCAGGATCTGCTCCTTGGTGTGCAGCTCGGGCCTCAGCCACTCGCAGCAGAGCACACGGAGCTGGCTCAGCGCCTCCCGAGGTCCCGAGGCCTCCTGGTACCGGAAGTGCCTGAAGCGCTGGTAAAAAGTCTCCGAGGCTGGCGGGCTGCACTCCCGCATCCAGGTGCAGTCTTCTTCCTCCACCTTCACTATCAGGAGGTCTTCCTGCTCCCGGGAAGTCTCAGCCGGAGTGTCTAAGTCTATCACTCCCTGGGGTTCTGTCATGATCATTCCAACTCCCGGGGCTGGCTGCGGCCCTCTGCCCCAATCTGTCTTCTGCTGCTGATGGTCTTCAGAGGCATACAACCTACTGACATATCAGGAACCATCACTAGCAAACAGAGATGGCAAAGTGGTCCGTCCTACAAAGTAATTCACCGAGAGATGCGGAGTACAAAGCAGCCCTCGAGCCACTCAGAAAACACTGATCAATTATGAGGCTCTTCAACATTTTTTTAAACATGTAGGGGAGAGCCACGCCAATGTGACATCACGCCCAACTGAACAGTTTTAGAGGTGTAAAATTTCCCGTTTCACAGAGCTCACGGGAACAGAAGTCCAGTGCACTCGCTCCTTCTCACTATCCTAAGCCAAGCTTCAGGTCAGCACAGGGGTGAGTGACATTAGAATGGTAATAACTGGCCCTGTCCTTCAAGCCACCGAGGCTAGACAGACCCAAGGGAGGCCTCATTCGTCCCGAAGAGAAGCAAGGCTTCCAGGACACACTGACACCTGAATTTCGCGGAGGTTTGTGACACCGAAATAGCCCACGGAGACAGGCCGTTCAAGGTGAGGGACAGGACCCGCCTCCGGACGCAAAGTCCCAAGCCCTCTTCAAGGCCCTGGGAGTTCTCCTGGAACTACAAGCTCCCCGCAGTCAAGGCTGACAACTTGTTTTATTTTTATTTTTTTCTTACAAATGGAGAGAAAAAAAACCAAAGCCAACAGTTCCGAACACTTCCTCGCCGGAAGTAAGCAAATCCTAGCTTTCGCCACAAACCCCACCCCCCAAGAGCACTTCCGAGTCTTCTCTAGGAATCCCGGAGGTCCTCGCCTCACAGCGGGCAAGAGGTGTCGCCCAGGAGACCAGCGGCAGTGAGACGGGCCAGGGCCCACAGAGGCCGCCCCCGAACCCTCGGAGCCAACGCGGCCGGCGTCAGGACCGCCCGGCCACCCTCTTCTCCCGGGCACCCCAGAGCCTCGGGAACAGCCCCAGCTCCTCCCCTTTCCGGGGAGTGGGGCCGGGGGCGGAGTCTGTGGGGGCGGGGCCTGTGGGGCGGGCAGCGGCTGCTCGGGCCTGATTGGTCGCGGGCCGCGCGCCTCCCCTCACCCCTCAACGCTCGGCTCCCCCATTCTGAAGAGATCCCGAACCTTTCTGTAAGCCCGTAACCCTCACTGATGGCTTACTTTCCTGCCCCTGCAGGCTCCGTCGCCCGCATCCTCGCGACTCCTCCTGCCCCTTCATCAAACACACCCCACTTCCTTACCTCCTCAGCGCGCGGGGCCCAACTCCCCAACGTCAGAAGCCTCCAGAGTAGCCACACACTGCGGCGCCCGAGACTACGTCTCCCAGCATGCTTTGCGCGGGCCACGCTGGCTAGCCAATAAGACCGCGGCTCTCCTGGCGGCCTCGGCTTCACGGACCTATCGGAATCCGGTCAGGCGAAGGGGTGTGTTCTTGGGCACGCAGCTGGAAGGCAGTGTTGGGGGTGGAGGGAGCCTCCTCCTGACTGGGACTTCCCTAAGTAGGGCTAAGACGTGGTTGGTTCCAGGGCTTCCCTAGACCAGAGCCCTTTATCTTCCGGTTGGAAAGGGAAACAAGAAGCAAACTGCTGCCAGCTACATTTCAGGAACTTCATTGATTTCAGAAATACTTGCATGGGTCAAAATTCGAAAAGGTCAAGTCTTCCATGCCTTGTCCATTCCCCGCCCTAGAGATAACTGAGGTGACTAACATCTTGGGCAACCTCCAAGATAGGTCACACGCTTTCTGTATTTTCACCATCTTACTGTTTTTCTTTAATCACTGAGCTGGTTCCCTGTCCATACACAGTATTCTCATCTTCATTGCTAAGTAGTATAGTAATGTTTAAATATACTGTATTTAATCCTTTAGTTATGGAGAGCAGATTTATCCTCTTTTTTTATATAACAAGGAACGTTCCACTACATATGTACTCTTGTATGTACATGATTTTTGACATATGTAAGTACAACAGTGAGATAAATTATTTTTTAAAAAAATACTTATTTGGGGCCCGATGGCGTGGCCTAGCGACTAAAGCCCTCGCCTTGAAAGCCCCGGGATCCCATATGGGCGCCGGTTCTAATCCCAGCAGCTCCACTTCCCATCCAGCTCCCGGCTTGTGGCCCGGGAAAGCAGTCGAGGACGGCCCAAAGCTTTGGGACCCTGCACCCGCGTGGGAGACCTGGAAGAGGTTCCTGGTCCCGGCATCGGATCGGCGCGTACTGGCCCGTTGCAGCTCACTTGGGGAGTGAAACATCGGATGGAAGAACTTCCTCTCTGTCTCTCCTCCTCTCTGTATATCCGGCTTTCCAATAACAATAAAATCTAATAAAAAAATACTTATTTAGGAATCAGTGCCATGGCATCAGTTAGACATTTGGGTACAGCACCAGCATCCTATATGGATGCCCATTCTAGTCCTGGGTACTTGGCTTCCATGCAGCTCCCTGTTTGTACCCTGGGAGGGCAGTGGAGGATGGCCCAGGATCTTTGGCCCCTGCACCCACATGGCCACTGGCACCTGTTTGCTGTCACTACAAGCAGAGAATTAACCTTATAACTCACAGGGCTGACCCCCAACCCAGGTTCTAAAGAGCCAATGAAAGGTGACATTCTTGGGTACAGGGAGAAAGAACTGAGAAGAGCCAGCAGTGTCCTTTCTTGTTTGTTTGTTTGTTTGTTTGTTTGTTTATATATTTGAAAGGCAGAGTTACAGAGAAACATCTTCTGCCATTTTTGCTGTCACGGCACAAGTGATTTTCCCTGGTTGCCAGTGTGTCGTCAGACTTCACCGCTGGCAGACTACCACTGTCTGCATCTCACCATTGAAACAGGATAATAGGTGCCCCCACACTTGCAATTCTTCTAGATCCTTTTCCATATAACAATTCTCTTGGCTGACTTTGATTTGTATCCTCTTCCTGTAATAAACTGTGTAAGTGTGCCCTCCCTCCCCCCGAACCAGTCTCTCAAATGCCTGAGGACCCCAGAACTTAACACACATTCAGTGGACTGAGAGCGCTAGCAGAACGAGTGGCGCCTCCCTGTGCCTCCTCCTCAAGCATATCCCCTTCCTCAGTTCATTGGTTTGATCATCGGAATCTGTTCCTGAAAAACATATTTACTACTTTGAAGCTATTAGGTCTGGTGACTGTTACTTCATTTCCTTGTTTGTTATCTTTAGTGAGGCTTTTGTGATTGCCTAGCTGATCTGCCTAGTGTGTGTATGCATATATACATATACATATATGTGTGTATATATGTATATATACATATGTATATGTGTATATGTGTATATATACACATACACACATGTATATATTCTCTGTTCAGTTCAATAAAGTGTGCATTGCTTCACTCACCTTGAATCCCCTGTATCCCGATCTTTCTCGGCGCAGTCACCACACATCAGGTTCTGGTCCCGTCAGAGGGATCACCACAATAAAACATAACCATGGGTATGACAACTTTCAGTGAGCACATTATTAAAATAGAGTTGAGAAGTTCCAGGCTCCTATCTTCGTACCAGCCCTGCTCTGGTTGTTGTGGACATTCAGGGAGTGAACAAACAGATGGAAGCTCTCTCTCTCTGTCTCTCCCTGCAACTCTGCCTTCTCAATAAAAATGAGTAAATCTAAAAAAAAAAAAAAGAAAGAAAGAAAAGAAAAGAAAGAAAGAATAAATAAATAAAAAGGAACCTATGGGCCCAGTGCAGTACCCTAGTGACTAAAGTCTTTGTCTTGCATGTGCAGGGATCCAATATGGGCAGCAGTTCGTATCTCAGCTGCTCTACTTTCCTTCCAGCCTCCTTCTTGTGGCCTAAGAAAGTAGTTGAGAATGACCCAAAGCCCTGGGACCCTGCACCTGCGTTGGGAGATCCGGAAGAAGCTCCTGGCTTCAGATCAGCTCAGCTCTAGACGTTGTGACCACTTGGAGAATGAACCAGTGGATGGAAGATCTTTCTTCGCTCCTTCACTCTGTAAATCTGACTTTTCAATAAAATAAATAAATAAAATTTTAAGTTCACAATTAAAAAAAGAAAAAGGAACCTAAATCCTTCTTGGAAATTTATGTTACAAATCTATGTAAGTACTCTGTTGTGAACTGAACTTAGTTCCCAAAATGTCTTATGTTGAAGTCTGTAGAAACTCAGATTGTGACTTTACTTGGAGAAAGGGTCTTTACCAGGTTAAAATTAGGTCATAAGGGCACATTCATCTGTTAGATGGATGCCTGCAGAAAGGGAATATTGGGACAAGTGATGCAAGCAGGGAAAATGCCATGCAAAGATAAAGGGAGACATGAGGGTGGTACTTCGACAAGCCATAGAACACCACAAATCACCAACAAACCAACACTAGCTAGGAAACAGCCTGGACAGAAGCTGCTTCTGGCCCTCAGAAGAGAGCCGCCTACTGATACTGAGACCTCACACCGTTTTCTAAGCTTTGTTTATTTATTTGAAAGTCAGAGTTACAAAGAGAAAAGACGATACAGAGAAATCTTCGATTTGCTGGTCCACTCGCCAGATGGCTGCAAAGGGCCAGGCTGAAATCAGGAGCCAGTAGCTTCATCTGTGCCTCCCACATGGGAGGCAGGGGCCCAAACACTTGGACCGCTGCTTTTCCCAGACCATTACTGGTGTTCTGAATGGAAGTGTGACAGCCAGGAAATGAACTAAAGTACACATAGGACGCCCGTATTGCAGGCATTCGCTGTATTTGCTATGCCACATGAGATGCCAATCTCACACTTCCAACTTCCAAAACAGACACTGAATTTATGTTTAAGTCATCCAATCTCTGGTACATTTTTATTGCAACCCTCAGCAGTGACCAACTCCTGTACGCTCTGATAGCCTGAACAGCCATGGGTGCTCAGGAACTTCTGGGCAGTTGATGGCTGAAGGCCGACTGTGTGCCCAGCACTGTGCTAGGATGGTGCTGTATTAAGGATTCACCACAATTACCTGCTGCCAGTCTGCCCACTGGGCAGTCAGTTATGAGAGACTCAACTAGGCCCTTGCAAGCAGAAAAACATATATGTTGCAATAAATGAGCACTGCAGTAGCGGAAAGCACTGAATGTTGAAGTTTGAAATCGGGTATTAGTTCATTCATGCAATCACCAGCGGTCACATGGGACAAGACAACTTTTTTTCAGCCTCAATTTTGTCATCTTTGTTAAGAGCAAAGGCCATAACATCCGATTTACGTGTAAATTAGTTTTAAGTGTTTCATTTCTCTGTTCGCCAGCAGTTGGCCACCTGTTTCCGAGCCCGTTAGTTTTCGGGGCTACAGGTAGCGCTCCAGGAGCCAAGGTCCCAGGTGTAACTAGGGTGGGTTAAACCACCGAGATGAGTCTCATTCTTCCCGGCTGCCTAGAGAGGCAACCCGGAAACGCTGGGGAATGCGCCTCGGAAAGCGTGTGACGTGGTTCCTTTCCGAAACAATTTGATTTTTTGTCATGGCGCCGGGCAAGCTGTGAGCGTTGTGTCTGCGGGAGAGGAAGGCCGGCTGAAGGAGGCTGGGGTGGCAGGGGTCTGGTGTTTAGTACCTGGAGTTCGCGCGCCCCCATTTTGGGAAGGGCTGATGAGCTCTTTGGGTTTGACCTCCTCTCGCCTGAAGCCGAGACTCTGGGAACGCCAGCACATGCAAGAAAAAGATGAGCCCGAGCTCGGTCGCCTCAAGGCGCGGATGGCCGTGAGGCCCGAGGGGTCAGAACCGACCCTGCGTGAGGGACTGTTGGTCGTCAAAGTGGAGGAAGACCCACCCGGAGAGTGGGAAACCGACCCGCCGGGGCCCTGGCAGGACCCTGAAACTTCCCGCCAGCATTTCAGGCAGTTGAGTTACCGGGAGGTGGCTGGCCCGGAAGAGGCGCTGAGCCGGCTGAGGGAACTCTGTCGCCGGTGGCTGAGGCCCGAGCTGCACTCCAAGGAGCAGATCGTGGAGCTGCTGGTGCTGGAGCAGTTCCTGACCATCCTGCCCGAGGAGCTCCAGGCCTGGGTGCGGGAGCACGGCCCCGAGAGCGGGGAGGAGGCGGCGGCGGTGGTGCGGGCTCTCCAGAGAGCGCTCGACCGGACCGCGCCCCAGGTGAGCGGTCTCCGGCAGGATTGTTCCAGGTTGTTCTAGAAAGACACGCTTTCCTCCCTTTGTGAGACTTTGTGAACTTTTGGGATATGCGTAAACCCTTTTCTTTCCATAGGAAATGCTGCCATAAAATCGTACCATGAAGACGCAGATTGTACGCCCTCTGGTTTGTAGTAGGTTGAGAAGGAAGGATGATAGTAGGATGGAGGCTGGCCCTCTGTTACTTACAACAGCAGCTCACCAGTAGTAAGTGTGAGGATCTCTTGTTGCTTTTTTAGCGTTGGGTAGCCCCCTTCTCCAACATGGGTAATTTTTAATTCTTTTGTTTTTTTAAACAAGGGCTCTTTAAAAAAAAAAAAAAAAGATTTGTTTATTTTTATTGCAAGTCACATATACAGAGGGGAGGAAAGACAGAGAGGAAGTTACTCCATCCGATGATTCACTCCTCAAGTGACCAAAACAGCCAGAGCTGAGCCAATCCAAAGCCAGGAGCCAGGTGCTTCTTCCAGGTCTCCCAAGCAGGTGCAGGGTCCCAAGGCTTTGGGATATCTCGACTGCTTTCCCAGACCAAAAGCAGGGAGCTGGATGGGAAGTGGAGCTGCCGGGACCAGAACCAGTGCCCATACGGGGTCCTGGCACATGCAAGGTGAGGAGTTTAGCTGCTAGGCCACCACGCTGGGCCCTAATTTTTAATCTATACGCCCTGCTGTGTTGCGTGGGAAATTTGCAGCATAGAGTTAATGAGCTCTCAGTAGAGAGATTGATTCATGAGAACAAAAAAAAAAGACTATTTCCCATTACCCAGGTTTGAAGGCAGAGTTTCAGAGCTGCAGCACAGCTGACATTTGGGTAACAGTTAATTGTGAATGAGGGATGGCCTGTGAGTTTTACATTGTTAGCAACATTCCTGGCTTTAGCCTACCATATGCATTGACCATTACAACCATCTTCAGATACTAGGCCTGGTGCGGTAGTCTAGAAGCTAAAGTCCTCACCTTGCACACGCCAGAATCCCATAAGCACATTCTTTTGTGTCCCAGCTGTTCCACTTCCCATCCAGCTCCCTGTTTGTGGCCTGGGAAAGCAGTTAAGGACAGCCCAAGGCCTTGGGACTGTCACCCACGTGTGAGACCCAAAAGAAACTCCCAGCTCCTGGCTTTGGAAAATCTATCTTCAGATGTCCCCTGGGATGCAATGGGCTCACAAACCAATGCCATTATAGGATCCTGATGCTTGAAATACAGAGGGTTAGCCAGTTGACCCAAAGCACCAAGCGCTGGCCAGTGTTATTTTTTTTTAAAGACTTAATCATTTTTTTATTACAGTCAGATATACACAGAGGAGGAGAGACAGAGAGGAAGATCTTCCATCCAATGATTCACTCCACAAGTGAGCCGCAATGGCTGGTGCGTGCCGATCCGAAGCCGGGAACCAGGAACCTCTTCCGGGTCTCCCACACGGGTGCAGTGTCCCAATGCATTGGGCCGTCCTCAACTGCTTTCCCAGGCCACAAGCAAGGAGCTGGATGGGAAGTGGAGCTGCCAGGATTAGAACCGGTGCCCATATGGGATCCCGGGGATTTCAAGGCGAGGACTTTAGCCGCTAGGCCACGCCGCTGTGCCCATGGCCAGTGTTATTAAAAGTTCTGTTGTGAGAAGAAGGAATACTTGCAGATTTCCTGAAGGGTATAAAGTACATCCTTCATTTCCTGCTAAAGCTTCACTTGGGGGCCTGACACAGTAGCCTATTGACTAAAGTCCATGCCTTGCATGTGCCAGGATCCCATATGGGCACCAGTTTTAATCCTGGTGATCCTGCTTCCCATCCAGCTCCCTGCTTGTGGCCTGGGAAAGCAGTCAAGAACGGCCCACAGCCTTAGGACCCTGCACATGTGTGGGAGACCTGGAAGAAGCTCACGGCTCCTGGCTTTGGATTGGCTCAGCTCCGGCCATTGCAGCCACTTGGGGAATGAATCAATGAACCTAAAATCTTTGTCTCTTCTCCTCTCTGTGTATCTTTCTTTCCAATTAAAAAAACAAAAAAAAACTTTAAAACCAAGTTCTGCTTTGGAGCCCAGCGTGGTGGCCTAACTTCTTAAGTCCTCGCCTTGAGCGTGCCAGGATCCCATATGGGCACTGGTTCTGGCCCCAGCAGTCCCGCTTCCCATCCAGCTCCCTGCTTGTGGCCTGGGAAAGCAATCGAGGATGTCCCAAAGCCTTGGGACCCTGCACCTGCTTGGAGGACCTGGGAGAAGCACCTGGCTCCTGGCTTTGGATTTGCTCAGCTCTGGCTGTTTTGGTCACTTGAGGAGTGACTCATCGGATGAAAGATCTTCCTCTCTGTTTCTCCTCCTCTCTGTATGTATCTGCCTTTCCAATAAAAAAAAAAATAAATCTTTTAAAAAAAGTTCTGCTTTGGGCCGGCATGTTGGCTCAACTGGCTAATTCTGTACCTTCAAGCGCTGGCATCCCATATGCTCACTGGTTCATGTCCTAGCTGCACTATTTCCCATCTAATTCTCTGCTTACAGACTGAGAAAGTAGCAGAGGATGGTCCAAAGCCCTGGGACCATGCACCCATGTGGGAATCTGAGAAGATACTTCTGCCTTCTGAACAGCTCAACTCCAGCTATTGCCACCATTTGAAGTGGGAGGAGGACAGGGAGTGAACCAATGGATGAAAGGTCTTTCTGTTTCTCCTCTGTATAGAAATGCCTTTCCAATAAATTGTTCTTAAATTAGTTCTGACTTTGTTAGAGGAGGTGACCTAGGACGTGAAAGATCAAATATGATAAGCTACCATACAGTTTTTCAACTTAAGGTCCTGTAGTTAATAAACAGAAAGCTAGAATTCAAATCCAGACAACTGGTTCCAGAGTCCATGCCTTCAGCCTGTGGAGAGTCTGAGAAAAGCGATAGTGAGATGGCTCATTCCTCTTATTTCCAACCTTATTTTGGAGTAATAGTCATCATCTGAACTAGAAACCTCCTCTTTTACAGCAGGTACTTAAATATGACTCTCATGTTGTTCCAGGAGCCAGTGACTTTTGAAGATGTGGCTGCTTCTCTGGCCTGGGAGGAGTGGGAGCCTCTGGACCTGGCTCAGAGAAACTTGTGTAAGGACAATGGATGGGAAGGTTACAGGGGCTCCGACCTGCCTGGTAAGCGCTGTGACTCGGCTGGGTTTTGGTGGTTGTGATTTGTGGAGGGCTGGGTTTACTACCAAATCACAGGTGTCAAGTTGTTGAGCTGTCTTGTTCCATGTGTGATGTGCCCACCATGTTTGTGTTGAAAGATTTCTTGGAATATTGGGGACTTTTCACTTTTTTTTTTTTAATTATTTATTATTTAACTTCATTAATTACATTGTATTATGTGACACAGTTACATAGGTACTTGGGTTCTCCCCACCCCTCCCCAAACCCTCCCACCATGGTGGATTCCTCCACCTTGTTGCATAACCACAGCTCAAGTTCAGTTGAGATTCCCCCATTGCAAGCGTATACCAAACATAGAGTCCAGCATCTTATTGTCCAGTCAAGTTCAACGGCTTCTTAGGTATACCCTCTGACTTTTCACTTTCCATATGTGTTGAATCATCAGACTTTTGAGTCTTTATTCTGTCCAGGTTGGAACTTGTCCACTTACTGTGGGATTGTTCCTCAGGTATGTGTTCCTCGAGAATCCCCTTCTGTCAAGAGTCTCTTAAGACTTTGGACCAAGGCTGCTTCAGTGTTACTGAAGAAACAATCAGTCAAGAAATACAAATTTGCCATGATAGACGCTTAGCTTCTGTCAGTGCTGGGCTGCAGCTGAGAAAAGTGTGCACACAGGCGTGAAAAGGCCTTCAGTACATGCATTCTGCGTCTAATGATTCAGGACCTAATTCTCAATTTTGTGTCGTGTTTGATTTCTTTGACTGGAATGAGGTTTCTTTCTCCTGTTCTCAGCTGTGCCTGATGTGCCCTATCCAGGATATATCTGATTCAGCCTTCTTGGAGAATCACCTGCAAAAATTCCAGTTTGAGAGGTGGAATCTGGTGACATGCTTGTTCCTTGGTGGGCTTGCAGGCAGTCCCAGCTGTTGGTCACGCAGACCCTACCTTCAAGTGTTGGAGGCTCCTGCCGTGTCTACTGGTGTAACTCACCATGTGACAGGGATTTCTCTTATTAAACCATGCTTCCTTTATGGGTCAAAGGGTACACTGCCTTCCTTCACAGCTCCTCCAAATGTCAGTAAACATAGTTGCCTACCTCAGGGACTTGCACAGCAAGTGGGGCAGGGAAACAGGTGGGTTGGTTCAGGTAGGCACAAGTCTAAAAGGAAAGAAACTGAGTTTGTACCGGTGAATGTGAATACACCTGACGGGCTAATTAACTTCACTTCAGGAGTGGTTTAGTGGTACTTTTAAGAGGGTTGGGGGAGATTGTTTTTCTGCTAGAACTTGCTTCTCACCCCGGCACGAGGATGTAATGGCAGCCATCTGTATTTTCATGTTTCAGGTTTGGAACCCAGTGCTGAAAACAAAGGGTTGATTCCAAAGCAAGAAACTTTGGAAACGGAGCCCCAGGGGCAGCTGCGAGAGGTATCTCAGGAAATGGCCTGCCTGTTTTCTGAGTGTGGCGCTACCCAGCAAGACAAGGTAGAGGAGCAGTCCAGATGTCCTTTGTCACTGAAACTTGAACATTTTGAAGAGCAGGGACTCACCAGCATGTCAGATCTCAACAAGAATGGATCTACGGAAGGGGCAGACTTTGGCAACGGATTTGGGAACGGAAGTTCTAGCTTTCTCTTTTGTCAGCAAATCCACACGGTGGAGAGGCCCACTGAAGCATGTGAGGACAAGTGCAGACAATGTTTAAACAGGGTGAAGCATGATGCCGGTGACAGGGAGGAAGAGCATTTCTGTGACTCCGATCTTCTTAACACCCAAAGGCAGTTCCATGACAAAAGACCTTATAAGTGTAATAACTGTGAGAAGAGTTTCAAACAGCGTTCTGACCTCCTTAAACATCAGCGAATCCACACAGGTGAGAAGCCCTATGAATGTCAGGAATGCGGCAAGAGCTTCCGTCAGAGTACTGCCCTGATTAAGCACCAGAGGACACATACCGGGGAGAGACCATACATGTGTCTGAAATGCGGGGAGTGCTTCCGGCAGAGTTCACATCTAAATCGGCATCAAAGAACTCACACTGGAGAGAAATACTGTAAGTGTGAGGAATGTGGGGAAACCTGCCACATTTCCAATGTATTTAGACATCAGAGACTGCACAAAGGAGAAAGACCCTACAAATGTGAAGAATGTCAAAAGGCCTTCAAACAGCGCTCTGACCTCTTTAAACACCAGAGAATCCACACTGGGGAGAAGCCTTACCGATGTTCTGTGTGTGGGAAAAGTTTCAGTCAGAGTGCAACCCTCATTAAACACCAGAGAACGCACACAGGAGAGAAACCTTATAAATGTCTCGAATGTGGGGACAGCTTTAGGCAGAGTACACACCTCATCCGACACCAAAGAATCCATCTAAATAAAGTTTCGTCACTTTGATATGCTTCTGCATTAGCCTGTTTTTGTTTGTTTCATTTCCAGAAACTACATGCTGTGGCATTTTGAATATTTCAATGAAACACAGACCATGGTGCATCCTCGGCATCCCACACAAATTAGGCTTGGTTGGACTTGAGTCTCAGTACCTACTTTGATAGAACATGTCGGGGAGGAGGAATGAGTAAGAAAGGAATCCTCCAAAAGGTGAGGTAGTTAGTGACTTGTGAGAAGAGTGGAGGCTAAAGTGGTAGAATCTGTCCATGTCCTCTTCACTTTTTAAAAATTAATTATTTTTTTAAGATTATTTATTTTTATTACAAAGTCAGATAACAGAGAGGAAGATCTTGCGTCCAATGATTCACTCCCCAAGTGACCGTAACAGCCCATGCTGCACCAAGCTGAAGTCAGGAGCCAGGAACTTCTTCCAGGTCTCCCACGCAGGTGCAGGGTCCCAAGGCTTTGGGACATCCTCCACTGCTTTCCCAGGCCACAAGCAGGGAGCTGGATGGGAAGTGGGGCTGCCAGGATTAGAACTGGTGCCCATATAGGATTCTGGCACAAGCAAGGCAAGGACCTTAGCAATTAGGCTACCATGCTGGGCTCCCTCTTCACTCTTCCTACTGCTTTTTCAGACCAAATCTTGCCCACTTCAGTTGCTTCCTGCTGTCTGTAGTCATTCACAATGATCTTTCTCCCTGGTTGATAGAGAGGATGTCAATTATGCCTAATCCTCAAAACACCTAGCAAATTTGTACATTGAGAAACACTATTTTTCAATTGTTAATCTGTGGACTCTACTAGCCTAGTGGCTAAAGTCCTTGCCTTGCATGCACCAAGATCCCATATGGGTGCCAGTTCCCATCCAGCTCCCTGCTTGTGGCCTGGGAAAGCAGTTGAGGACAGCCCAGGGCCTTGGGACCCTGCACCTGCATGGGAGATCCAGAAGAAGCTCGTGGCTCTTGGCTTCAGATCGGCTTAGCTCCTGCCGTTGCAGTCACTTGGGGAGTGAATCATTGTATGGAAGATCTTCCTCTGTCTCTCCTCCTCTCTCTGTATATCTGACTTTGTAATAAAAATAAGTAAATCTTTTTTAAAAATCCTGATGTGGAGAAGGTATTGCTTGAGTGGTTTTGACATTTCTAAGACACTCTTGGTTTTACTGCTCCAAGATTGAGAAAATCTTTCCAAATTTCATTAGCTGACAGAGTGCATCCAGCCCTTGCTGCCAAAGCTTAACCAGGAGAGTTGTCCATCCTGCTCTTCTCAATCTTCTTACATGACACCCAGCGTCCTCTGCAGGCCCAAATGAGCTGGCTATCGTGTCCCCCTTATACACCTGGGCCTGCCATCTACTGCATAGGCATCAGCAATCAAGGAGGCCCGGTCCTGATGCATTCATTTCAAGATCACACCACAAATCCCATGATCTTCCCTGTGGCTGGAGTTTTGAGTCCAGTAGTCTGCTGGAGAGTCCCCCAAGAAATAGCTTGGGGTGGGCCCGGCCTCATGGCCTAGCAACTAAAGTCCTCACCTTGAAAGCCCTGGGATCCCATGTGGGCGCCGGTTCTAATCCTGGCAGCTCCACTTCCCATCCAGCTCCCTGCTTGTGGCCTGGGAAAGCAGTTGAGGACGGCCCAATGCATTGGGACACTGCACCCGCGTGGGAGACCCGGAAGAGGTTCCAGATTCCCAGCTTAGGATCGGCGCGCATCGGCCCATTGCGGCTCACTTGGGGAATGAATCATTGGACGGAAGATCTTCCTCTCTGTCTCTCCTCCTCTGTGTATATCTGGCTGTAATAAAATGAATAAATCTTAAAAAAAAAAGAAAGAAAGAAAAGAAAAAAGAAATAGCTGGGGTGACCAGGCCCGTACATGTGCCAACCAATACAGGATCCGGGTCAGTCCATCCATATCAGCCTATGCACCCACTGGTAATTGCCTGGTCAATCCCATCCCCAGTCTCACGTACCACACAAAATGACAGGTGTTGGCAGCCCATCCCAGGGTGCCACAGACCTGACCATGGCATATACCAGCAAGAACTGCAGCCAACTGGGGTGACCCCTAATTACCCCACCAGGCCTGCTTCCAGTCAGTTCCTGCGCATGCCCATATGTGCAGCAGACTAGTCTGGTCCATTCCAGAATGCTCCACTTCTAATCTGGTTAACTGCTTATGGCCTGGAAAGTGGTGGAAAATGGTTCAATCCTTGGGCCCCTGCACCCACATGAGAGTCCCAGAGGAGGCTGCTGGCTCCTGACTTCGTATGGCTCAGCTCCAGCTATTGTTGCCATTTGGGTGCTAAACCAGTAGACAGAAGATCTTTCTGTCTCTCCTTCTCTAGGTGAATCTGCCTTTGAAATAAAAATAAGTAAAATCTTTTCTTAAAGATTTATTATTTTTTTAAAAGATTTATCCATTTTTATTACAAAGTCAGATATATAGAGAGAGGAGGAGAGACAGGAAGGTCTTCCATCTGCCGGGCTTATATTTATTTTTATTGGAAAGGCAGATATACAGAGAGGAAGAGACAGAGAAGAAGATCTTCCGTCCGCTGATTCACTCCCCAAGCGACTGCAATGGCCAGAGCTGCTCTGATCCGAAGCTCCGGGAGCCTGGAGATGCTTCTGGATCTCCTAGATGGGTGCAGGGTCCCAAGGCCCTGGGCTATCCTCGACTGCCTTCCCAGGCACAAGCAGGGAGCTGGATGGGAAGCGGGGCCACTAGGGTTAGAACCAGCACCCACATGGGATCCCGGCACATCCAAGGTGAAGACTTCAACCGCTATGCCACCACGACAGGTCCGAACTAAGTAAAATCTTAAATTTATTTTAAAGGCAGAGTGACACAGACATAAACATCCTCCATTCACTAATTCATGTCCCAGATGGATGCAATAGCTAAGTCTGAGCTAAGCTAAAGCCAGGAGCCAAGAACTCCATCCAAATCTCTCAGGTACTTGGGCCATCTTCCACTTCATTCCCAGGCACATGAGCAGGGGGCTGGATCAGAAGCAGAGCAGCTGGACTCGACGGCACACTAGTATGGATGTCATTGTCACAGGTAGCAGCTTAACCGTAAAAGCTGGTCCCAGCTTTGGGTTTCTGAAAGTTATTACCTTGTAATTGAGTTGTGTGTGTTTCAGCTTCTTGTGTACAAGCATACTGCGTGGGATTTTAAAGGATTGAGTGTCAGTAGGCTCATGCTGCCATAAATACCACAGACTGGGCCTGTAGTCAGTGTTTTCTGAGAGTCCGGGGCTAGATGTTAAGATCAAAGTGCTTCAGGGCTAGTTTATAGTCACGGATATCTCACTGTGTCCTCACGTGATCTTTCCTCTCAGCCTGGTGTCTTCCTTTAAAAGGAGTAAGACACTTCTTCCATATTCATTTTTTTTAAAGATTTATTTTATTTTTATTACAAAGTCAGATATACTGAGAAGAGGAGAGATAGAGAAGAAGTGGAGCTGCCGGGATTAGAACCACCGGCCATATGGGATCAAGGCGAGGACCTTAGCCACTAGGCCACTCTCTCCATATTCATTTAACCTTATCTCCTTAGAGACCCTCTCTCCAAGTAACACTCCTTTTGGTCTTAGGGCTTCACCATGAGTTCTGGGGGAGAAACAGTTGTGAAACACTGGGGGTAGCCACATTAATCTTTGTATTCTCCCATACCACTTAGTACAAGCATCTTGCACAACATGAAATACAGGTTTTGTCAAAGAGTGAAAGAGGGCAAGCCTGGCGCAGCAGCGTAGTGGCTAAAGTCAGCCTTGCACACTGAGATCCCATATGGGTGCCAGTTTATGTTCCGGTCACCCCTCTTCCCATCCAGCTCCCTGCTTGTGGCCTGGGAAAGCAGTCGAGGACGGCCCAAAGCCTTTGGAGCCTGCATCTGCGTGGGAGACCCAGAAGAAGCTCCGGGCTCCGGGCTTCGGATCAGCTCAGCTCCAGCTGTTGTGTTCACTTGGGGAGTGACACATCGGATGGAAGATCTTCCTCTCTGTCTCTCCTCCAAAGCAGGGAACCAGGAACCTCTTCCGGGTCTCCCACGCGGGTGCAGGGTCCCAAAGCTTTGGGCCGTCCTCAACTGCTTTCCCAGGCCACAAGCAGGGAGCTGGATGGGAAGTGGAGCTGCCGGGATTAGAACCGGCGCCCATATGGGATCCCAGGGCTTTCAAGGCGAGGACTTTAGCCGCTAGGCCACGCCGCCGGGCCCAGCAATACATCTTTTTTAAGAAATACTTTTATTTTAGTAATCTTTACATGGTTGAATAGGGCACTAAGGGTCAAGGGCTACAGAAAAGTGGCTAAGACCATTGGTTCCACATTAATATTATATGTTTTTTGAACTATGGTTATGCAACAAGGTGGAGGAACCCACCATGGGGGGAGTGTGGGGGGGAGAATCCCAGATTCTATGTAATTACAACACAATGTAATTAATGAATAAATTTAATAAAAAAATATATTATATGTTTTTTTCTGTATCTGGGGTTAGGGAAGAGACGAAGGGAAAAGCCCCTCCCAACCTCGCACCCATCTCAGGTCCCCGATGTGGGGCATGCTCCGAGGGTCCTGCTCATGCAGTTTTGATAGTTCAGCAGTTCTGAATTGCTGCCAATCTTGCTGCTCCGAGCACAATGAATTCTCTCCAGAATCCACTGACTGACATAGTTCACTTTAGAGTCTCCGCTAGCCCAGATTTTCACTGCCAATACTTAGCTGGGGTAATGAAGTGTTGGAGGTTACGGTGAAATATCTGCCTCTGTAATCCTTGTGGAGAAAACATCATTTCAGTCCTGCATCTGAATCAATTCTCCTCTTGACTTACGACTGTATTAAAAACGTATTGCTGGGCCCGGCGGCGTGGCATATGGGCGCCATATGGGCGCCGGTTCTAATCCCGGCAGCTCCACTTCCCATCCAGCTCCCTGCTTGTGGCCTGGGAAAGCAGTTGAGGATGGCCCAAAGCCTTGGGACCCTGCACCCTCGTGTGGGAGACCCAGAAGAGGTTCCAGGTTCCCGGCTTCGGATCGGCGCGCACCGGCCGTTGCGGCTCACTTGGGGAGTGAATCATCGGACGAAAGATCTTCCTCTCTGTTTATCTGACTTTGTAATAAAATAAATAAAAATCTTAGAAAAATTTTTTAAAAAAATGTATTGCTAAATTAACCGTGGTATTTGTTTTGGTAAAATCTTTGAGATACGGGGCTAGTGTTGTGGTCTAGCAAGTTAAGCATCCCATATAGCACTGGTTCCAGTCCCATGCCCTGCTTTGGAGCCACAGTGCATCTCATTTCAAAATTTGGCTTTATTGTCTTCTGCTATCAGAGAATGACTTCAGAATTGCAAAAATTAGAAAAAAATACCATGGCAAAATCTCAGATTACATTCATTGTCCTATTAAGGCTTTTTTTAAAGATTTATTATTATTTTTAATTGGAAAGGCAGATTCAAAGATAAGGAAAGACAGAAAGATGTTCTGTCCACTGGTTCATTTCCCAAGTGGCTGCAACAACTGGAACTGCGCCGATCCAAAATTAGGAGCCAGGAATTTCCTCCGGGTCTCCCATACTGGTGCAGGGTCCCAAGGCTTTGGGCTGTCCTCGACTGCTTTCCCAGGCCACAAGCAGAGAGCTGGATGGGAAGTGGGACAGCTGGGACATGAAGTGGCGCCCATATGGGATTGCATGCAAGGTGAGGATTTCTATTTAGATTATCATACCGGACTCTATTAAGGGTTTTCTTGTGTGTGTTTTTAAAAATTTATTTATTTTTATTACAAAGTCAGATATACAGAGAGGAGGAGAGACAGAGAGGAAGATCTTCCGTCCAATGATTCATTCCCCAACTTTAGCCACTAGGCCACTCCGCCGGGCCCATTAAACTTTTTTTTTTAAGATTTATTTTATTTTGGGCCCGGTGGCGTGGCCTAGCGGCTGAGGTCCTCGCCTTGAAAGCCCCGGGATCCCATATGGGCACCGGTTCTAGTCCCGGCAGCTCCACTTCCCATCCAGCTCTCTGCTTGTGGCCTGGGAGGGCAGTCGAGGACGGCCCAAAGCTTTGGGACCCTGCACCCACGTGGGAGACCCGGAAGAGGTTCCTGGTTCCCAGCATCGGATTGGCGCAGCACCGGCCACTGCGCCTCACTTGGGGAGTGAATCATCGGACGGAAGATCTTCCTCTCTATCTCTCCTCCTCTGTGTATATCCGGCTTTCCAATTAAAAAAAAAAAAAGAAAGAAATACTGCTCTTACTCTTAAAAAAAAAAAAAAAGATTTATTTTATTTTTATTGGAAAGGCAGATTACAGAGAGGATATACAGAGAGGAAGATCTGTCCGATGATTCACTCCCCAAGTGGCTGCAATAGCCAGAGCTGAGCCAATCCGAAGCCAGGAGCCAGTAGCTTCTTCCAGGTCTCTCACGCAAGTGCAGGACCTCAAGGCTTTGGGCCGTCCTCGAGTGCTTTCCCAGGCCACGAGCAGGGAGCTGGATGGAAGTGGAGCTGCCCGGATTAGAACCAGCGCCCATATGGGATTCTGGCATGTTCATGGCGAGGACTTTAACCTCTATGCTATTGCTGTAGACCCAAACAAAATAATAAATAAATCTTAAAGAGAATTCAGCCATTTGAGACCGTACGACCTCAACTACAATATTCCACTAGGAAACACAGCTCCCCCCAATCCTGCAGCCTGTTACAGGGAGCGATGGGAACAGACATCCAATCCAAATTTTCTTGCAGCCTCTGATCCCGAGTCCTGACCACTGTCCTCACTTTATCCATTGTCAAAAGCCGACTTGAAGGCACAGAGCCAGGAAGCCCATTGCTGGTGAATACAGAAGGTAAAGTGCATGCCCCTGGAGCATGAAGAGGCGAACAGGGACCACACGGTGCATGTGACAGAGGCTCCCATGTGCCAGTCACCTTGCATTCAGCCATATGACCAGCAGGGAGAGGATGGTGCCCAGTACCCTCCCCACACGTCATCCATTGCGTGCCCTGCTCTGCCAAGACCCCTGAATGGGGTTACAGGGTGGCTGTGCAGTGCCAGGGCAGACACCCCCCTTCCTGTAGCTGAGCAGTCACAGGAGATCCCCACCCCCACCCCGATGAGCTAGACGCCAGAATCTGTCATCTCATAGCCTTTCTTTATTTCTGTCTCATCTGACTGGGCTCAATCTAGGCCTGGCCCAGACTGGCTGCTGTGGCCGTCGTGGGAGTGAAGATCTCTCTCTCTCTCTCTCTCCCTTCCACCCTATCATTCCACCTTTCAAATAAATAAGTGCATATGCTTTAACTTGCTTGCTGCTTCCTTCACTCCTGGTTTCCACTCCCTCTCCTTCCTTTAACGCACAGCCTCTAGGAAGAATATTCTAGAAGCTCATCTCCAAATCATGCTACAACCCATGATCAGGCTTTAGTCCTTCAGCATTCTTCTGAAAAACCTCTTCTTTCAAAGGTACAGAAGACACGGTTTTTCAGTTAAGTCCTTACTTTAAAACAAGAGAGAGAGATACAGTTATTCATTATTCGAAGATCTATTTATTTTCCCTGAAAATTCAGATATACAGAGAGGACAGACAGACAGAAAGATGGGCTCCTGGCACGTTCAAGGTGAGGACTTTAGCTGCTAGGCCACTGTGCCAAGCCCAAGAGATTTTTAAAATATTTATTTATTTATTTTTAAAGATTTATTCATTGGGCCCGGCGGCGTGGCCTAGCGGCTAAAGTCCTCGCCTTGAAAGCCCCGGGATCCCATATGGGCGTCGGTTCTAGTCCCAGCAGCTCCACTTCCCATCCAGCTCCCTGCTTGTGGCCTGGGAAAGCAGTCAAGGACGGCCCAATGCATTGGGACCCTGCACCGCGTGGGAGACCCGGAAGAGGTTCCTGGTTCCCGGCTTCGGATCGGTGCAGCACCGGCCATTGCAGCTCACTTGGGGAGTGACACATCGGATGGAAGATCTTCCTCTCTGTCTCTCCTCCTCTGTGTATATCTGGCTATAATAAAATGAATAATATTACAGCCAGATATACACAGAGGAGGAGAGACAGAGAGGAAGATCTTCCATCCTATGTGTCACTCCCCAAGTGAGCTGCAACGGCCGGTGCTGCACCGATCCGTCCTCAACTGCTTTCCCAGGCCACAAGCAGGGAGCTGGATGGGAAGTGGAGCTGCCGGGATTAGAACCGGCGCCCATATGGGATCCCGGGGCTTTCAACGTGAGGACTTTAGCCGCTAGGCCAAGCCACCGGGCCCTAATATTTATTTTTATTGGAAAATTATATTTACAGAGAGAAAGAAAGAGAGAAGAAAAGATTTTCCACTGCTGGTTCACTCCCCAAGTGGCTGCAATAGCCTGAGCTGAGCCGATTCGAAGCCAGGAGCCAGGAACCTCTTCTGGGTCTTCCACATGAGTGCAGGGTCCCAAGGCTTTGGATCATCCTCTACTGCTTTCCCAGGTCACAAGCAGGGAGCTGGATGGGAAATGGAGCAGCTGGGACTAAAACCAGCTCCCATATGGGATCCCAGCATGTTCAAGGCAAGGATTTAGCCACTAGGCTATTGTGTTGAGCCCCAGAAAGACCAAGATCATGGATCAATGGGTTCTCCTCCCAAATGGCCACAGGTGCAGGTCTGGGCCAGGTCACTGTCAGGAGCCAAGCACTCCATCGCACATGGGTGGCAGGGATCCAAACATGTGGGACATCTTGCACTGCCTTCCCAGGGCATTAGCAGGAAGTTGGAGCAGAAGCAAAACATCTGGGAGCCAGCACCACTGTATATTGGGGAAAGCTAACCATAGGAGCCAGTTCAAACCCAGCTGTTTCACTTCCAATCCAGCTCCCTACTAAATGGCCTGGGAAGTATCAACATTTGGCCCAAGTGCTTGGGCCTTGCACCCAAATCCAAAGAAAGCTGCTGGCTCCTGGGTTTGGTTCAGCCCAGCTGCAGCTGTTACAACCATTTGGGAGAATGAATCAGCAAAGGGAATACCCCTCTCATTTTCTCTCTCTCTGTGTAACTCTTTCAAACAAATTTTAAAGAAGGAGAGGCCTGCTGCGGTAGCCTAGTAGCTAAAATCCTTGCCTTGCACGCAACCGGGATCCCATATGGGCGCTGATTCTGATCCTGGCAGCCCCACTTCCCATCCAGCTCCCTGCCTGTGGCCTGGGAAAGCAGTGGAAGATGGCCCAAAGCCTTGGGACCCTGCACCTGCCTGGGAGATTTGGAAGAGGCTCCAGACTCCTGGCTTCAGATCAGCTCAGCTCGGGCCGCTGTGGCCGCTAGGGGTGTGAATCATTGGATGGAAGATCTTCCTTTATTGCTCTCCTCCTCTCTGCATATCTGTCTTTCCAATAAAAATAAATAAATCTTTTTTTAAAATAACAAACAAAGGAGGGAGAGGAGGAGCAGCAGCAGCAGTGGTGGCAGCAGCAGCAAAGCAGCTGGGACTTGAAGGGAACTCTAATACAAGATACAAACTGTGAGCAGCAGCTTAACCCACAATACCACAATGCTGTCCCTGAGCTGAGTCTTCAAACCAGAACAGACAGTTTACCTTACAGAGAGTATGGGATGCAGGAAAGAATGACAGATTGAAAGGACATTGTTTATTCCTGCATGCACTTTCCCTGGCTCTCAGGGAAAGCCTACAAAGAAAGCAGCAAAGGTAGTGGTGCACCATGACCCCCCAGCAGCTGTGGACACTACAGCAATTATGCCTGGCTGTGACACAGCCACATCTTCCTGTCACATAGTATGGCAGCCTTGTCACCTGCTGTAACCCTTTGAAATGTTTAAAATGCAGTAGCTGCAGCCCAGCATGGTAGCCTAGCAGCTAAAGTTCTCACCTTGCACATGCCAGGATCCCATATGGGCAACTATTCTATCCCCGGAAGCCCCGCTTCCCATCCAGCTCCCTGCTTGTGGCCTGGGAAAGCAGTCGAGGACGGCCCAAAGCCTTGGGACCCTGCACCCGTGTGGGAGATCCGGAAGAGGATAAAGGCTCCTAGCTGTGGATAGACTCAGTTCCGACCATTGAGGCTGCTTGGGGAGTGAATCATCGGATGGAAGATCTTCCTCTCTGTCTCTCCTCTTCTCAATATATCTTACATTCCAATTTTTAAAAATGCATTAGCTGGGCTTGCAGGTACCCTTTGATGCTAACAGTTCTGTATTTATTCCTGTTGTTGTGATATGAGTCTGCCTCTCCAAACTGGCTGTAAACTTCTTCAGGCAACAGCTGGTATCTCCTTGCAAGAAAGACAGTAGCTGCCAGGTCATAGGTGCGCGCTCCAGGAGAAATGACAAACTAGTGGGTTAGTAACCACTAAAAACCGACAGGGGGCGTAGCACACAAGCAGATACCACACAAATTCTCTCACATCTCATTCCATCTCTCCTCACAAGCCTGTAATAGGTTCTACCACCATCCCAATCCAAAAACAAAGAAACTGAGGCCTGGAATGATTTATGTAATTTGCTGGAGGCAAGACGTCTAAAACACAGCCTGACTGCAGAATTCATGCTCTTTACCGCATGAAGGAAAACTCCCCGAAATGATGACAAGGGTTCCTAGCTCACCTTCTACCTGGATGACAGCAATACACTTATGCGGGCCTCATTTTTGACAAGGAGTTGTATCCCAGCCACGTGGCTAAGCTGAAGACAGAAGAAGAGTAACAGGTGAGGCCGGCCCCAGTTTGAAGCCTTTTCCAACAGGCAGGCCCAGGACAGAGCATCCCCAAATGGAGTCAATTCAGTCACTAGAAGTCTTCTCCAGAGTTTCTGAAGCTATATCAGCTTCTAGAGCTGTATGCCAAGGGAGGCTGTGGCCTGCTCTCCCCACCCCTTTCTTCTGCAGTATATCCCACGCACCTCCCTGCAGGGACACTACTATGTAACAAGAACTACAGAAGATCTCCCATCCACAAGTGGCAACAACCTGCAGGGAAGGGCAAAGCCTCATCTCTGCCACCCAAAGTGAGCAACCAAGAAATCAATCCTGCAAAGCCAAGAGTTTGAGAATTGCAGGGGCCGGGTGAGGCAGCAGAAGGTTTTAAAGGAAGAAGGCCACACCAGCCGTTTCAAAAGGAACACACACTGAGAACCCCACGGACTGCAGCAGCTAGCAACTACTCGCTGGGGAGGACGCGCCATGGAAACAGCTCATCTGCTAACCTGTAGGTCTCAGAGAATCCTTGCAGAGGTGCTTAGTACAGACACAAGAGCACAAGCACACAGTTCTGGTTGGCCTCAGAGGGTCTGTTTTTGTTGGGGTTTTGCTTGGAGACTGCACTCTGGTAGACATAGTTTTCATGCCCAAAGCCCCCTTCAATTTATGACCAGAAGGAGGAAGCCAAAGATGTGTCCTTACCCATTTTTTTAAACATTTTTTTTAAGATTTTTATTTATTTTTATTGGAAAGGCGGATATACAGAGAGGAGGAGAGAGAGGAAGATCTTCCGTCTGATGATTCACTCCCCAAGTGAGCCGCAATGGCCGGTGCGCGCTGATCCGATGCCGGGAACCAGGAACTTCTTCCAGGTCTCCCATGTGGGTGCAGTGTCCCAGTGCATTGGGCCGTCCTCAACTGCTTTCCCAGGCCACAAGCAGGGAGCTGGATGGGAAGTGGAGCTTCCGGGATTAGAACCGGCGCCCATATGGGATCCCGGTGCGTTCAAGGTGAGGACTTTAGCTGCTGGGCCACGCCGCCGGGCCCCGATGTGTCCTTACCCATTGCAGAGGTCAAGGTGCAGCTAACCAGCTTCCCCGGGCCATCCAGCTCCAGACAGGGCAAAGCACTGCCTCCCTCCTCTTCCACCCTCAAACCCCCCATTTACGAAGCTTCCCATTTCTCTACCTGCCTTTGAGATTCCATCCGCCACAAGCGATGGTGAGGGACCCTCTGGCTGCAGCAAGCTCAGAAGAACAACTTGTGTGTGTTCTTCATTTGGGTGCCCTTCTCTACCACACAGATGAATTTTAGGTCGAGATTTCAGCTCCATCGGCCCAAAAAAGTCATTTTAATTTAATATTCACTATTGCTTATTCAGGATCACTGACTCAATATTAGAATTCAGTATTGTTTTCCTTGGACAGAACAAGAGAGCTGGCATCCAGGTGATTTTTCTGTGTGTGTTTTTCTGTCTTGGCAAAAACCTTCAGTAAGCTTAACCTTGCATTCACCCACCAAACAAGCTCACCCAGGCTACAAAGAGGTTTCATCCTCAAATGAACCATTAGTGTACATTGGACACGGGAATCTCCCAGCAAGACTTCTCACTTCAAGAAACACCACAGGCCATTTCTTGGTTTTTATTCCTTCCGTGTTGGATTCCCAGCCCCGCTCCCATTGACCAGTGTCGTAGCGCCCCTGGCTTGGCAGCTCCTGTTAGGACCCAGCAGCCCCATCCTTAAGGGACCTGTCTGCCCGTCGCCAGTTACTTTCTTATATAAGCTGCAAGAAAACTTCACAGCCAGCTCCCTGAAATCACGATGGGAACACTCCCCCCACCCCGCCTACCTCTTCCACAAAAGAGGAACCTCAGAACCTGTCCTGAACACGGTGACTGACTAGGTACTGAGACTCAGAGCTTAAACTTGTGACAGGAAAGTCTTGTCCGCTGACGCTGCACACGGTCGACTCCGAATGTGAAACTTCCACCTCTTACTCGCCAAATGGGAATCCCACGCGGCGGCGCGTCAGGCGTGCGGATGGGTTCCCCAAGCTGGAAGTTGACCTGACGTCAACTTCTAGGAGACTCGAAAAGGCTAACTTCCTGTTAGCACAGCACCAAAAAGCCACCCGCGCGTCCTGACGCTGGTGTCGCCATGGGGGACGGCAAAGCCCTGTTGTCCCCGCTGAAGGCGACCAGCGGGAATCTGCAACACCGGCTGCCCCGGAGGCACCACTCCTCCCCTCACACTGGTTTGTTTGCTCGTTTTTGTTCCCAAACCCGGTTGGTGCCGGTGCCACTGCCCCTCCGCCCACCTCCTCCAGGGAGTCTTCCACGTGGGACTCTTGTGTCCACCAGCGGCGACCACGGGGGTCGAGTTTCCCTCTCAGATCTGGTCAGCGCTCCTCAACTAATCCCGTGGAAGGGGGTACCCGGGGCCGGATACTAGAGGTCTTCGGGCGCCTTGGAGCAGAGGGTCTCAGCCCGCGTCTCCTCTAGGGCTGAGGAGGTTTCGAGGAAGTCTCTGGCGGGGAGAAGGGAGGCGGGACCTCGCGTCCCATGCACGCGCTAATCAGCATGGAGGAGGAGGGGCGGTGCTGGATTGGTCACGAGGGTCGGTTACAGAGGGAGAGACAGATGTTTCCAACCTGAGGCTCACTCCCCAAATGGCCACAATAGCCAGGTTTGCGCCAGCCTCCCACATGGATACAGGCAGGGTCCAAGACTTGGGCCATTTGCAGAGAACTGGATTGAAAGTGGAGCAGCAGGGACACAAACCCGTGTCCATGTGGCATTGCAGGGGCAGCTTTACCCACAATGCAGGCCCCAGCAGCAAGTTATTTTAATGCACTTTATTGTATACTAGGGAGTGGTGTGCTGTGCTAGGAGCCAAGGCCTCTCAGGTTTTGTGTCATTGGGGCACACAAGGCGCAACGAGAGTGGCTCCCCAGTTGTAAGGCCCCCCAGCTACTTCAAGGCGGGCTTACAGATGTTCAACCAACACTGAGATGTGTCGATGCATTGTTGTTTGCCCTTGTGAGATGGTCTCTGGAACTGATGTGAGTTTAGGAACTAATGTTATTAACAACGGCTTGGGGAGCAGGCCTTTGACAACTGATGCTGTCTCCCCTGCTCTCTTTGGCTGGAAGAGCTCAAGGATGTTTGTACTAACATTATAAATCATAGTTGCAAACTAATTAAGGGCTGTTAAGCCCCGGCTGTAGTAGGAATTTATGTTTAAAGTTTTTTGTTTCTGATCCTTATGTTTTTCTCTCTGTGATATATTTTCTCCTTTAACTGATAAGTTGTAGAATGAGCAATGCACTAGGAGTGTATTACTGGTTAATAAGTGCTGCCCGCTCAGGAGTTCCTGGCTGCAAGGTCAGAATGGCTAATGCCCTGCTTTAAGGTGAAACAATTTGCAGAATTATCTTTGGAAACACCCATTTGACCATGACCTAACAAGTCTGTGCAAGAGCTTGTGACTTCGGTATAAATAAAGGGGACAGTTTTCTTGTCCATTATGATCATGAAATTATAGTGGTCCATCTTTTCTCTAGCTTTTTTAAAATGCCGACTCCACACATCTTTCGTGAGCTCTGAACTCAGCTACAGCTGGTCTCTGGCAGTGTTGCATATGTTTAGCTAAATAAAGACTTTCAGAAAGGAGATATATTTCTTTTGATCCCATGTTTTGACTGAAAAAATCAGTCTGGTTATTCAAACTGAGGATTACACCCACAGCCAGCCAGTCAGGTTGTTCCACAGGTGTGAGTTTGGTTACAGAGTTCAGATCTTTATTATAGGACAGATCCATGCATTGAGTCAGGTTTCAATAGTACAGATTTGTATCTGGTTATCAATCACATTGAAAATCCAAGAAAACCTGGTAATAACTAACAGACTTGATTATTACGTAATGAGCCACATGACATTCCACACTCATTCCCGCTTTCAATGTTATCTACATGCAGAGAGGCCAACTTTGGGGCTGTTCATCTTTCCCACAATGGCCCTAACACATGAAGCTCACTCCTCGAGTACAATGGTTGTTTCCTTCTCCTGGTTGACAGGAAACAGAGAGATCTTCCATCTGCTAGTGCAATCCCCAAAGTAGCCCAATGGCCAGGGCTGGGCCAAGGGCCTGGACTCAATCCTGGTCAGCCAAGTGGCTGGCAGGGCCCATGCAGTTAGGCCACCTTCTACTGCATTCCCAGGCACATTAGCAGGAGCCGGATTGGAAGTAGGGCAGCTAGGAATCAAACCAGTGCTCATACAGACGGCATTGTCGCATGGGACAGTGGTGGCTTAACCAACCCTGTCTACAGTTATCTTCCAATTACTTCAGGTAGTTTAGGTACACAATACATCTTGTTTTCTACTTTGGGGAATTTAAGGTTCTGACTTAACTTTTTCTTGCCTCATTGCTTTGTATTGGTGTCCATGTTGTTCCACTTCTGATCCAGGAGAAGCGCAAGATGACCTAAGTGTTGGGGCTCTGTCACATGTATGGGACACCAGATGACGCTCCTGGCTTTGGGCCAGCCTTGGTCACTGCAGTCATCTGGAGAGTGAACCAGCAAACAAAAGATGCTGTGCTCTCTGTCTCTCTCTCTCTCTCTCTGTAACTTTGACTTTCAAACAAATTATTTAAAAAAATCTTTCAAGCAATAGTGTTATATGAATTGCAAGGGGAAGCAAAAACAGAAGCCAGGATATTAAGAGCTTCCTCAGAGCTAATGTTGACTGTCATTTTCTTTTCAGCTGCCCATTACCCTCCCTCCCTGACTGCTACTTGTGCAGAACCTAAATCGCCAGCTCTTAATCATGGCTGCACATTGCAATTACTTGAGAAGTCTTAGAATTCCTCATGTTTGGGTTCGGTACAATGGCTTGATTGGCTAATCCTTCCCCTTCAAGCGCCTGTACCCCATTGTGGGCACTGGTTCATGTCCCGGCGGCTCCACTTGCCATCCAGCCCCCTGCTTGTCATCTGGGAAAGCAGTTGAGGACCGCCCAAAGCCTTGGGACTCTTCACCTGCATGAGAGACCCAGAAGAGGTTCCTTGCTCCTGGCTTTGGATCAGCTCAGCTCCGGTCATTGTGGCCACTTGGGAGTGAACCAGTGGATGGAAGATCTTTCCATCTCCCCTTCTGTCTGTAGATCTGCCTTCCCAATAAAAATAAATAAGTCCCTAAAAGAAAAAAAAAAAAAAAGATTTCCTTATGTTCAGGCCACATCCCCAACCACCTGAGTCAGAATCTCTGAGGTGGAGACCCAAGTGCCTTTTGAAGCTTCTCAGGTAACTTCAAAGTACATCCAATATACCACTGGTTTTAAAGTGTAAAAATGCACAAGTAATCAAATGGAATGGAGTAGCATCAAAAGGGAGTATTTCCTGGGCTTAAATTTGTTCTCCTTCTATTTTAGACCTCCTGGTAATTTTGTTCTTTGGGGTTCGGATCCTCCCCTTTTGCCTTCAGGCAGACACTAGTTAGTGCTACCAAGCTCAGTAATGTTCATTCTATGGCTCTGAGTCCTAGACACCATACTGATTTTTGATACCTAGCTCCTTCCTCTGTCTTTGACTACAGCAAACTTTCCTTCTGCACTCTCTCTTAAATTCCCTTTGTAGCCTCAGTGGTGTGGGTATTGCAGCTGAGACACATCACAGACACCAGAGTCCACTCATGTGCATGCTTCTTGAATTTCTTCATCCACTTTGACAATTTTCATTAAAAGTTCTTCACAGCTTCGTGTGCCTTAGGCTCAGCAGAATCAGCAGTCTTTTCAATATCCCAAGAACTCCCCAGTCTTGTCGTTAGCCCATCCTAGACCTCCTTCTGGGTGATGACACATCTTACTCTCAGGAATCCACTTCTCATAGTTTTTTTCAAAGCCCAACATCTGCCTCTCGCTGCTCTTCCCCACACAGAGCAGTCCAAAGGAGAGGGCTATTTCCAGTGGGACACGGTTGCTTTATGTTTTTAGAATATGATCTGTAATATTTACAACAAGTTTGTATGGGAGAGACTACTTCTTTTGTCCATTTATAGCATTCTACTTGTTATATATTTCTTTCTGTTGATCAAAGGCTAAACGTACGCTGGAGGGCTTCCCACCCTTCTTACACTGGTGGGATTTTGGCCCTGTATGAGTTTTCTGGTGTTGAATGAGAGATGAACTCTGGCTGAAGGCCTTGTCACAAGCATTGCATCTATATGGTTTCTCTCCAGTGTGGGTTCTCAGATGCTTTGTAAGGGAGGAGCTCTGGCTGAAGGCTTTCTCACACTCTCTGCATTTGTAAGGTCTCTCCCCTGTATGAACTCTCTGATGTCTCACAAGAGCCGAGCGGTCGCTGAAGGCCTTCCTGCATTCCCTACATATGTAGGGTTTCTCCGCAGTGTGAGTTCCTTGATGCTGAATAAAGGCTGAACAGTAGCTGAAGGCTCTTCCACAATCACTGCACTCATACGGCTTTTCTCTTACATGAGTTCTTTGATGCTGAGTGGGGCCACGCTCTCTGCACCCATAGGGTTTCTCTGTGCTGTGCACCCTCTGGTGCTTAATAAGGGATGAGGTGTTGCTGAAAGCCTTCCCACATTCCCTGCAGGTATAGAGACTCTCCCCAGTGTGGATTCTGCGGTGCTGAATGAGATTTGTGCTTTGGTTGAAGGCCTTCCCACATTCCTTGCACTCATAGGGTTTCTCTCCTGTATGAACAACGTGATGCTGAACGAGAGCTGAACGGTGACTAAAGGCTTTCCCGCACTCACTGCACTTGTACGGTTTCTCTCCAGTGTGGACTCTCTGATGCTGGCTAAGAGAAGAACTCCGACTAAAGGCCTTTGCACACAGGCTACACACATAGGGCTTCTCTCCAGTGTGGATTCTCTGATGTAGGACAAAGGCGGAGAAGTAACTGAAGCACCTGCCACACACAGTGCATTCCCAGGGCTTTTTCATTGGGTGACTTTTCCGACGTCTAACTGGGTCTGAACTTTCCCCGATTTCATAACAATCTCGAGGCTTTTTCTTGTGTTTAGCTGAGGCATGCCTCAGAACTTTCTTCTGACTTCCTTGCTTCCTTTCTAACATGCCTTCACATTCCCAGGCTTCTATCAACCTAGAGCCCCAGGAATCATCCTTTTGAAGCCTTTGTAGTATCAGCTCTCTTTCGTAGGATTCTTCATCAAAAACTTTCTGCTTTGAAAGGAATTCTTCAGTTGCAGGCATAGATTCCGAATCTGAAATAAATAAGTACAAATGTTTGTCTTCACTACGTTGGGGGAAGTAAGATCTTTTTTAGAGGGAATAAGACAATTTTTTTTAAGTGATGCCTGTTGGACTAGCGTTGTGGTTCATAGGATAAAGCAGGCATCTGAGATGCCAGCATCCCCACAGGTTTGTGTCCCAGTTGTTCCACTTACTTTAAAAATTAATTACTTAGATTACGCCATGATATGGTTCCATAAGCAGTTATTTCACTTTCGCTATAGCTCTCTAATAGCTTAGGAGAAGCAACGGAAGATGGCCTAAGTGTTTAGGTCACCGCCACCCATGTGGGAGATGTGGGTTAAGTTTCCGACTCTTGGCCTTTCCAGGCTCAGTGCTGCCTATTGTGACCACTTGGGAGTAACCGGCAGATGCAAGGTCTCCCTCTGTCTCTCCCTTTCTCGCTGTAACTCTGACTTTCAAATCAGTCAAAACCAAATGAAAAAAATTTCAAGGAAAAGAAGTGGCAACAGAACAATTAATAGAAGGCACAATACAAGGTCAGCTGACGACAGTAGAAAACTGAACAAGTAAATACCCAGAAGAATGAGATAAATGTTAGCCTGAAAGAAGAGAGGAAGGGGCGAGAAAGAAAACATAGGCTATGATGGAGAAGTTTTGAAAAAGTATTAGACAAAAAAAAAAATTACTCATAATAACATCACCATAAAACAACCACATTTGACCTTTTAAATTTATTTGAAAGGCACATTTTACAGATAAACAAGGAGAGACTGAGAGAAAGGTTTTCTGTTTGCTGGTTCACTCCCAAAATAGCCACAACAGCCAGAGCTGAGCCGATCTGAAGCCAGAAGCCAGGAGCCTTATCCAGGTCTCTCATGTGATACAAGGGCCCAAGGACACGGGTCATTTTCCGTTGTTTCTCCAGGCCTTAGGAGGGGAACTGTATCTGAAGCGGAGCAGCCAAGACATGAGGGATGCCAGCATGCAGGCAAAGGATTGCTAGCCTACCTTGCCACCACGCCCTTTCATTTCTAAAACTTGTTCCACTGTTTCTTCTTTTTTCTTTTTAAGATTTATTTCTTTTTATTTGAAAGGCAGATTTACAGAGAAAAAGAGAAACACAGAGAGAGGGAGAGATATCTTCCATCTGCTGGTTCACTCCCCAAATGGCTGCAACAGCTGGACCTGAGCCAATCTGAAACCAAGAGCTTCTTCTGAGTCTCCCATGTAGGTTCAGGGGACCAAGGCCTTGGGTCGTCCTCCATTGCTTTCCCAGGCCACAAGCAGGGAGGTAGACTGCAAGTAGGGCAGCCAGGACTAAGCTGATGACCAGATAGAATGCCTGTGCCATAGGTGGAAGATTAGCCTGTTGAGCCACTGTACCAACTCCCCTTTCCTCTTCTCACATGTTGACAAGTTCCTTTTTTAAAAAAATGATTTATTTATTTTTAATGGAATAAAAATGGGCTCACAACAGCCCCATGTTGACATTTCTTAACATCCAAGTTTAGGCTCTTCCAACTATATTCTCTCCTTTACAGACATTATAGATGGGTGCCAGCCGGGATCCCATATGGGCACTGATTCCTAGCAGCTCCACTTCCCATCCAGCTCCCTGCTTGTGGCCTGGGAAAGCAGTCGAGGACGGCCCAATGCATTGGACCCTGCACCCATATGGGAGACCTGGAAGAAATTCCAGGCTTCAGATTGGTTCAGCTCCGGCCATAGAAGCCACTTGGGGAATCAACCAGCAGATGGAAGATCTTCCTCTCTGTCTCTCCTCCTCTCTGTAAAATCTGACTTTCCAATAAAAATAAATAAATCTTTTTAAAAAAGACCTTATAAATATCCAGTGCAAGTTAAACACCGCATCCATTCTGTGATTTTAATTACTTTTTATATCCCAAAACTGTATCTCCAGCTTAGTTCTTTCTTCCCATCCACATTCTCAACTATCTCCTTTACATACTCACTTGAAATTTTCAAATTTCCAATGCAAGATCCCGCCCAACAGGGACCTGTCCCACCCCTTCTACCAAATGAGAAGGTACCAACTATGAACCAGTCAGGGGACTCTTAGCAGACACCAAACTTTCTATTACTTTGATCATAGATTCTCTATTTCCTGAACTATGACAAATCAGTTTTGGATGCTCATAAACCCTTTGGCTTGTGATATTTTGTTACAGTGGCTCAAACAGACTAAAATATTTCTGTTGTAGTAAGTAGCTCACATTACCAAATAAGATCTTCTTACCCCAGAATACCAGGCTGCCATAGTGGTCCACCTTCATATCCATGCCCATGTACCTCGGGGCAGAATTCAGCTGTTCAACCTCCTCATGGGCCAAGTCAATTTCTTCATCTTTCACTGTCATCAATTCCTGGAAGAACAAGCACATTCTTACAGGGCTTGGGAATGATAAAGGAAATGAACAGTCTAGAAAAGCAAGCATCTTTCAGAGGTTAAATTTTAATTATAACATATTGTTATAAGATATTAAATATGAGTCTATGTTAAGGAGCATAATAATGAAAATAGTAATATTTATTATTTTATTTATTTATTTTAAATATTTATTTTTTTTTTTTTTAAATTCAGATATACACAGAGGAGGAGAGACAGAAAGATCTTCTATCTGCTGGTTTACTCCCCAAGTAGCCACAAAGGCCAGAGCTGAGCCGATCCAAAGCCAGGAGCTAGGAGCCTCCTCCGGGTCTCCCTTGCAGGTGCAGGGTCCCAAGGCCTCAGACCATCCTCCACTGCCTTCCCATGCCACAAGCAGGGAGTTGAAAGGGAAGTGGAGCTGCCGGGACTAGAACTGACACTCAGGTAGGATCCCAGGTGTGCAAGGCAAAGATTTTAACAACTAGGCCACTGCGCCAGGCCCTATGATTTATTTTTTATGTGGTAAGTTCTTCACATATACCTTATCAAGAGGCTATCATATTATTAACATTATTTATGACTGTAAGGGTCAGATCTTTGATTTGGACCAAGAAGACTGATGACAAAATTATATTTTTAACTATACTCTTCTGCCTTTTACTAATAAACATAATAAATTGTCTTTAAAAACTGAAAGTATTCCGCTTTGCACTTGTCTTACTATTCTTTGTAACACACTCTACTTTCCTCCTTTCCTTTAAAATAAAAATCTCCGAAATAGTTGTCTCTTGTCTCCAGTTCCAATTTCTCTCCTATTATTTTTAAAATTTATTTTTATTTTATTGGAAAGCCAGATTTACAGAGTTTACTTCCCAAGTGGCCTCAATGACCAGAGCTGAGCTGATCCAAAGCTAGAATTCCAGAGCTTCTTCCGGGCCTCCCACGGGGGTGCAGGGTCCCAGACTTTGGCCCGTCCTTGACTGCTTTCCCAGCCCACAAGCAGGAAGCTGGATGGGAAGCGGAGCAGCCAGGACACAAATGGCGCCCACATGGAATCCTGACACATGCAAGTTGAGCATGCAGCCTCTGAGCCATTGCGTTAGGCCCCTTGCTTTCTTTTGACCCCATGCCCGTCCAACCACTCCATGAAGTAGTTGTCACTGCACAGTCAACAATTTACCTGCAGATTTGTAAACACAGTGGTAAATTTCCAAATTCATCTTACTTGAGTAACAGCATGAAACATAGCTAGTTATTGCCTCCTGCTGATTATTAACTCCTTTTGAAAACATTTATTCATTTTTATTTGATAATGAGATTTTTCAGAGAGAAAAAGAGAGAGAAAAGGTCTTCCACCCACCAGACCACTCTTTAAATGACTACAATGGTCAGAGCTAAGCTGATCTGAAGCTGGGAACCAGGAGCTTGCTCTGAGTCTCTCTCATGGGTGTATGGGTATAGGATCTCAAGGACTTGGGCCAACCTCCACTGCTTTCCCGGGCCATAAGCAGTTAGCTGGTTTGGAAGTAGAGCAGCCAGGATAAAAACTGGCATCCATATGAGATGCCAGCGCCAAAGAGTGAGGGATTAGCCTGCAGTACCACTGTGCCAGCCTCAATACTTTTTTTTTTCTTTTAACAACTTATTGGGCTTGGTGCAATGGCCTAGTGGCTAAAGTCCTCGCCTTGAGCGCGCTGGGATCCCACATGGGCACCAGTTCTAGTCCAAGCTGCTCCACTGCCCATCAAGCTCTCTGCCTGTGGCCTGGAAAAGCAGGCAAGGACAGCCCAAAGTCTTGGGACCCTACACCCATGTGTGAGACCTGGAGGAAGTCCTGGCTCCTGGCTTCGGATTGGCGCAGCACTGGCCACTTGGGGAGTGAATCATCGGACGGAGATATTCCTCTCTGTCTCTCCTCCTCTCTGTATATCTGACTTTGTAATAAAAATAAATCTGACTTTGTAATAAAAATAAATAAATCTTGAAAAAGAATAATTTATTATTCAAAAGTTAAGAATTACAGAGATGGGCCTGGCGGCGTGGCCTAGCGGCTAAAGTCCTCACCTTGAACGCCTCGGAATCCCATATGGGCGCCGGTTCTAATCCCGGAAGCTCCACTTCCCATCCAGCTCCCTGCTTGTGGCCTGGAAAGCAGTTGAGGACGGCCCAAAGATTTGGCACACTGTGCCTGCGTGGGAGACCTGGAAGAGGTTCCTGGTTCCCGGCCTCGGATCGGCGCACACCGGCCCGTTGTGGCCACTTGGGGAGTGAATCATCGGACGGAGATATTCCTCTCTGTCTCTCCTCCTCTCTGTATATCTGACTTTGTAATAAAAATAAATCTTTAAAAAAAAAATTAGAGATACGAAGAGATCTTCTATCTGCTGCTTCACTCCCCAGATATCACAATGGTCAGTGCTGTGCAAGGTCAAAGCTAGGAGCCAAGAGCTTCTTCTGGGTCTCCCATTTGGGGAGCAGGGGCTCAAGTATTTGGGCTACCTTCCACTGCGTTCCCAGGTCATTGCCAGGACATGAACCAGCACCCACAGAGGACACTGGTGTTGCAGGTGGTGGTTCTACACAGTACACATAAGCTTTCATTTGGTTTCCAAGATTCCACATCTTTGCTTCCTTTCAACCTCCTGGTCCCATCTTCTCTGTCTCCTTTGCAGCTCGCTGTCCATCTCCCTGATCTGTATACGTTGGTGAGCTACAACTCAGCAAAGAGATTTCTTGTCTTCTTCATCCACATCCACTCTCAGAGACCTCAACTGCATGATTTAAACTACTGCACATATAAATCATTCCTAAATTTAAGCCTCAAGGGGCCAGTGCCATGGCTCAACAGGCTAATTCTACATCCTGTGCTGCCAGCATCCCATGTGGTGCCAGTTCATGTCCCAGCTGCTCCACTTCCCAACCAGCTCTCTGCTTATGGCCTGGGAAAATGGTAGAGGATGGCTCAAAGTCTGTAACAGACCCTTAAGACACTCCCAGCTCCTGGCTTCAGATCAGTTCAGCTCAGCTCAGCTGCGGCCATTGCAGCCATTTGGAGAGTAAATCAGTGGAATGAAGACTTAGTGGCTGTCTCTCCTTCTCTTAAATCTGCCTTTCAAATACAAATTGGTGAATCTTTAAAAAAAATTCAGAGGAGAGAAATGTAACTCAAACTCACCTGAAACTCAACAGGAAGCAGCTCAACGGTGGGTTCCACGTCTTCTGCGCTCTGTTTTTGGAGTACAGAAGCATCTTCGGTGGTCACAGCTGAAAGGAGCAGAAAACAAGCCATAAAGTAGGAAAATTCTACTTTTGCGGTTCCATATTCACCAGGACAAAGGCTGTCACAGATCGCTTGAATGATATGAATAAGCCTGACTCTATTTATCTCAAAAAACTCACATGCAGGAGCCAGCACTGTGGCCCAGTAGGTGAAGTCACTGCTTTCAATACCAGCATCCCACACTGGCGTCCCGGCTGCTCCGCTTCGGACCCAGCTTCCTGCAAAGGCTCCTGGGAAAGCAGAAGAGGTTAACCTGAGTACCTGGGACCCTGCCACCTAAGCTGTAAACCAAGCTGGGTTCCTGACTCCTGGCTTAGGTTTAGCCCAGCTTGGATGTTGTGAACATTTGAGCAGTGTACTAGTGAATGAAATCTCTCTCTCCCTCTGCCTTTCAAATAAATACATCTTAAAAATAAAAATAAAAACCTCCTATGTTTGTGGAGTAGGCATTATACAATAATCAGGTGAATGTTCTTTTTTTAAAATATTTGGTTTTATTTTATTTACTTGAAAGGGGAATTACAGAGAGGGGGAGAATCAGAGAGACAGATCTTACATTAGCTGGCTCACTTCCCAAATGGGTGCATGGCTATAATACCCATAGCTACAACTCCTAGCTAAGCTGAAGCTAGGAGCTCCTTCCAGGTCTCCCGTGTGGCCCTTGGGCCACTTTCTGCTGCTTTTTCGAGTGTATGAACAGGGAGCTGGATCAGAAGTAGAGGCCTTGTGAATCAAATTGGCATGTATTTGGGTTGCCAAAGCCACAGGTAACAGCTTAATCCTTGATGCCATAATCCCTTATGTAACGATGCTACCCCTCCAAGTGCAGTGATCAAAAAGTTAAATTCCAGGGGTAGTGTCGTATGCAGGGTCCAGATCCCATACGGATGTTGGTTTGAGTCCTGGCAGCTCTCCTTCTGATCCAGATCTCTGCTAACGCCCTGGGAAAGCAGCTCAGGATCCCTGAACCCATGTCACAGACCTGAAAGAAGTTCCTGATTCCTGGCTTCCAACTGCCAAAATTCTGTTTTTGTGGAAATTTTGAGAGTGAACCAGCGGATGAAAGATTTCTCTCTCTTCCTGTCTCTAACTTTTATTTTTTTAAAAAAGATTTATTTACTTTTATTGCAAAGTCAGACATATACAGAGAGGAGGAGAGACAGAGAGGAAGATCCTCCGTCCGATGATTCACTCCCCAAGTGACCACAACGGCCAGTGCTACGCCAATCCGAAGCCAGGAGCCAGGAATTTCCTCCAGGTCTCACACATGGGTGCAGAGTCCCAAGACTTTGGGCTGTCCTTGTCTGCTTTTCCAGGCCACAGGCAGGGAGCTGGATGGGCAGTGGAGCAGCTCGGACTAGAACTGGTGCCCATATGGGATCCTGGTGCATTCAAGGCGAGGAGTTTAGCTGCTAGGCCACTGCACTGAGCCCTGAAGTTGACTTTTTAAAATATTTTTTTTAATTTGTTTATTTTTATTAGAAAATCCAAGTTAGGGCCCAGCGTGATGGTGTAGTGGTTAAAGTCTTTGACTTGAATGCACCAGGATCCCATATGGGTGCTGGTTCTAATCCCAGCAGCTCTACTTCCCATCTAGCTCCCTGCTTGTGTCCTGGGAAAGCAAAGATGGCCCAAAGCCTTGGGGCCCTGCACCTGCGTGGGAAACCTGGAAGAGCTCCTGGCTCCTGGCTTCAGATTGGCTCAGCTCTGGCCATTGCAGCCATTTTGGGATTGAATCATTGAATGGAAGATCTGCCTCTCTGTCTCTGCTCCTCTCTGCATATCTGACTTTGCAATAAAAATAAATAAATCTTATTTAAAAAGTCACTCCCATTAGGCTTACCACTATATACATTAACATTCTAGAATAGTCTCTAGGGATAGACTTGTAATAGGTGTTCTTTTTACTAGAGCAAACGCTATGGAACATTCTCCCCCACAGACTGACAGAGGATGTGGAATCGGTGCTGAAGGAGAAAATGGGTCTGCAGAATGTACTGCTATAGGAGCCTGCCAGCGATGCCCAAAACGCCTGTGGTCCACTCTGGGGCCTTCTCTTGGCCTGGGGCTGCCTCTCTCTTCTATCTTTTCATTCTCAACAAGTGTATTTCTCTCCCTTCTCCCCACTTTCAACTCCATGTTTATTTCAGGCAGTCCTTACCTTCTTCCTCCACTTTGATGGCCAGATAATCCATGCTCACCTTCTCTTCTTTGTTGTTACCGCTAGGCTGTCGTCAGTGGCCCCTGTTTCAGAGGAGTGTAGACTTTCAGCACCACACAGCCTGCCTTCTGTCAAGCAGGGCCTCTGCCCTGAAGCTGCAGCTTTTCAGTTTGTTTTGCCTTCCTGTGGGGCATCGCCCTGTCTCCACTGCCACAGGCTTATCACTACACACTGCAGTCCAAGGCCAGGATCAGTCAGGACATGTCACATCACAACAAAACTGGAGGAACCTGGGGCAGTGAGCTCTGGGCCATAGCCACACATACACTTAGTTCCAGAATCTTCCAGAGCCAACTTGGCGTAATGGCATGCAAGGGTCTCAATGGCCTCCTGGTATGGTAGCTGTAACTGTAAGCCGGGCGCCCACAGCAGGCTCAGAAGCTTCAGGTAGAAAAAAAGACAGGACCCTTTGGACACAGATTGCGCACTCACACTTCAAGATCCTGTACGTCCAGAGTCGCACTCCTTGCACTGGCCCCCCAAAAGAAGCCAACCCCAGAACTCTTTAATAGGCAAAGCACAGAAAATGGATGGGTAAGACTTTGCACTCCACTTCTCCTATCTCCTCATTTTTTTTTTTTTCATTTCTTTCTGTCTTTATGAGGCTTGGGTACAGTGACGAGGTTTAAGGTCAAAAGCAGCAAGACCTGCCCTGGCCCTAACCACCTGGAAAACCGCATCCTTCGCCCCTACTGGACTTCTGCTCCCAGAATCCTCCATTCCTGAGTCCACCTCCCAGAGGCCTGAGCGGCAGCCCCACCCCCTCGTAGAACGCCCTGGTCGCCCGGAGCCCAACCCAGACGCCCCGCGCAGCCCCTCAGGAGGTTTCCTCACTGACAGCTCGACGAGCCCCCAGCGTGGGCCTGGGCCGGGCGAGGCTAGGCCTTTTCCCCGCCGGGACTGCAACCTGAACGCCCGGCTCGGGCTGCAGCCAGGCCCCACAGTGTCTTACCCCCGGACGCGCTCCCCGACCGGCTTTGTCCACAGGGCAGGGCCCCCGGCGGGCTGCAGTCTGCGAGGACGCCCGAGGAGCCGACAGAACCGCTTGCCGGCCCCACGGAGCGCGGGGGACACAAAAGGCTCGAGCCCGACACTCGCCTGGAGTCGCATCTGCGCACTTGGAGGCGCCCGCGCCGGGTCGCGGGGGGCTGGCGGAAAGACTCCACTTCCCAGAGGGCTCGGGGACACCACGGCCTGCCCTGGGGGCGTCTGCTTAGGGAAGGGACCGCGGCTGGCCTTCGGGTCTCCCTTCTGCGTGAAATGGGAAGCTGTCACTGAAACGCTCCACATTGTGTCCGTGTATGATTTTTGCCGGAGTGGGGAGGGGGAGGAAAGGGTTGTCAGTTTTTCCATTCTTGGTAACAAGAAGGCCCCGTGTTTGGGATGATTTTGCTGCTAAGAGTCTATTAAATGGGAGGGGGTGTCTTACCACCCTTGGAGCCCCCACCTGCCACTAAGGCAGGAAACACTTTCCCTGTTCTCTTTAAATAAATCTTGCTTTGCAAACTAAAAAAAAAAAAAAAAGTCTATGAAATGGACTTGAGTCCAGCCGGGTTGAGTGAGCTCGCAGGATCCTGATAGGAAAAATATGAAAGGACAAAGGGGATTGAGAAGATTGAGAAGAGTTCGTAGGAGAGATTAGATGTGAGAAAGAATCAAGCCAGAAATCGGCTTTGAGTTGATGTCTGGTGTGCCCCAGGAATTAACATCAGCCCTGGAGGGGCCCTCCCCTCTCCCACCTCCACAACCCTGACCTCCCTGACCTTGAGCCAGAGGAGCTGGGGTCACCTGGACAAAAGACATTTATTCCCTCTGTGTCAGGTGTCAGAAACACTTGGAGCTCTTTACAGCGTGGGGCATGGGTTGGAATCAATTATTCGAGTCCCGGTTGGTGTCGTTTCTTGAATATTTCCTCTCCTCAGTGCATGCTGCTCAAGGCAGCCAAAAGAACATTTTAAAAGTTAAATCGAGCCATGTTGTTACCCGGTGTAAAATGTAGCCTCATCAACACAGTTTATAATACCCTAGATTACTCAATGGTCTGCAAAGCTTGAATTATTTGCTGCTGTCTCCAAAATTCTACACCTCAAACTTGTCATTCCTTTTAAGATTTATTTTGGGCCTGCTGCAGTAGCCTAGTGGCTGAAGTCCTTGCCTTGAATTCTTTTTTTGTTTGTTCCTATTATTTTTGGCTTGAATTCTATAATTCTGCCTTACAAATAAATAGAGCTTTTAAAAATTGAATCAAATAAAAATTTTTGACATAATCTTGACTGATAAATTACATATAATTTGAGAGAGGAAACTGGTGAGGAGAGGGTTAAGAGGCAGAGTAAGAAGGAAGGGGAGGAGGGGGAGAAAGAATGAACTGATTGACTGCACCATGGTAACCAGATGTAAATCCCAAGGAAACTGAGCCTATTTAGTACTTAACTTTGCTTCCTGGGGTCACAGCAGCCTGAATTCATTACCCAAGCTCCCTCTTGCTCTATTTTAAGGTCACATTTTTAGCCTTCAGGGTGTCCTAGGAGAAGCCTAGGGCTGGCTGAGTCCCTTAGCGTTGCAAGCAGACCAACCCCAATTGCGGTTCCTGTATTCTTTCCCATTCAGTTCATTAGACTCCTTGAGATGAAAATTAGTCCCTCTGGGGTAAAGAAAACGGGCAGAAATTTAAAACAGCAAACCTAAGCGCCAGGAAGAAAACTGGTACTAAGCTGACCCCGACGTGATTTGAACACGCAACCTTCTGATCTGGAGTCAGACGCGCTACCGTTGCGCCACGAGGTCCCGGTGCGGGGTGTGGCTTTAGTGCTATGGATGAAGGTCGGCAGTGTCTGCGGTCAGGTGCGGCAACCCTTTTGTTTCTCCTGGGCTTTGATTGAGCCTAGCTGGAGACTGACACTCGCAAGGGCCCGGTCCTTCCTCCCCGGTCTGAGGCGGGCGTTCAGACAGTGCAAAGACATCGGAGCAGCCGCGCGGGAAGTGCAGTGTGCCAGCGCGGCTCCCCTGCCTCTCCCGCAGAGCCTGGGTGGAGTCCAGGGACAGTGGTCCCCTCCTGAGTTCCCAGGATTCCAAAAGCGAGTGACCCCTTCCCCTCCGCAGGGCAACACAAATCCTGTTATCACAGAGAGCATTCTGGGGTCTCCTTTCGTTGTTGTTGCTGTTTTTAAAAGTTTGTACATAATCTTTGTAGAAATTTCATCAGACATGATAGGGAGAAGCAAAATTAAAAACAAAGCAAGAAAATTAAGAAAATGTAGCTGAGGGGCCCGGCGGCGTTGCCTGGCGGCTATAGTCCTCGCCTTGACCGCGCCGGGATCCCATGTGGGCGCCGGTTCTAATCCCGGCGGCTCCACTTCCCCTCTGCTTGTGGCCTGGGAAAGCAGTCAAGGAGGCCCAATGCCTTGGGACCCTGCACCTACGTGGGAGACTTGGAAGAAGTTCCTGGCTCCTGGCTGCTGGCTTCGGATCGGCATAGCATCGGCCGTTGCGCTCACTTGGGGAGTGAAAAATCGGACGGAAGATCTTCTTCACTATCTCTTCTCCTCTCTGTATATCTGGCTTCCCAATAAAAATAAATAAATCTTTAAAAAAAACTTTAAAAAGAAAAAAGAAAATTAAAAAAAAAAAAAAAGAAAATTTAGCTGACGACCGTTGAGCACCGGTAGACTCCAGGGTCTGGCGGTTTGGCCACCTGAGGCCATTTTCCAGGCTAAAAGACAGAAAGAAGGGTAAAGGGAAGATTAGGGTTTTGTTATGGGTGGAGAATGTGGATAGAGTTTCACATTTGCATAGTTCTGTAACTAATCTCTAAAACTTTTCACTCATGAAACTGAAGCCCCTTAAACACGACTTTCCATCCTCGTCACCAGCCCCTGGCATCCTCCATCCTCTATGAGTTTGACTCCTGCAGGAACCTTAGAGAAGTGGCATCATTAGGCATTTGTCTTCTGGTGACACTGAACAAGAAAATGATCAAAAGACTGAAATTAAAAATTCTGGAAAGAGAGATTATTAACAGAGCAAATTCCTTAAAAATGAGATTAGCTACATGCTCATCTTTTTTTTTTTTTCTTTTAACATAGAACTTGGGCCCGGTGGCGTGGCCTAGCAGCTAAAGTCCTCACCTTGAAAGCCCCGGGATCCCATATGGGCGCCGGTTCTAATCCCGGCAGCTCCACTTCCCATCCAGCTCCCTGCTTGTGGCCTGGGAAAGCAGTCGAGGACGGCCCAAAGCTTTGGGACACTGCACCCGCGTGGGAGACCCGGAAGAGGTTCCTGGCATCGGATCAGCGCGTACTGGCCCGTTGCGGCTCACTTGGGGAGTGAAACATCGGATGGAAGATCTTCCTCTCTGTCTCTCCTCCTCTGTGTATATCTGGCTGTAATAAAATGAATAAATCTTTAAAAAAAAAACATAGAACTTGACTTTTCTACTAAGAAGATGGACGTATTTTTTTAATGTGGCAAAGAAAGGGGCATGACTGTGTAGGTGTTTTGTGTGGTGGTGAAAAGATGATCCAGTGTTTTTCGATGTCTTTAATTCCATGCTCCACATCACGAGGCTGGGATGACTTTGGGTGGCCTTCCCCAGTTCCTGAGCACTGAAGCAGTAGCAGAAGCAAAAGGAGATTGGAGGCAGCTGTCTCATCCACTTCCGCACTCCTTGACCCGCCCCACCCTAACTGGTGGTGCACATGAGCATGCATCATTTAGGTAAACATCATCAAAATTAAAATGAATTTATTATTATTTTTAAAATACTTATTTAGTTATGTAAAACTTAGTGACAGAGAGAGAGGGAGAAATGGAGGAAGAGAGACATGTTTTTTGGTGATTCACACCCCAAATGGCTGCCTTGACGAGCTGGTCTGAGCCGAAGCCAGGAGCCAGAAACTCCTGTGTGTCTCGCATGTGGGTGCAGGGGCCCAAGCCTGCAGGCCATCTTCCACTGAGTCTTCCTGGGAGCTAGGTGGGAAGTGGAGCAGCTAGAATGCCAAACAGCATTTGTCTAAGATGTCAGCATTGCAGGCTGCTAACCTGCGATGCCACAATACCAGCCCCTTTTAAGTGAATGACTAAGTTAAGAGGGTCAAGAAAAAGAAAAGGTCCAAAGGACTTTAGAGAAGATGGTGATAGACGTTGGGGTTTCAGGGAACATAATTACATTCAAGAAGCTCTGGGGAGTTGGTGGGGCAATGGCTTGATTGGCTAATCCTCCCCTTTCAAGCACAGATCTCCCATGTAGGCAGTTTCCTGTCCGAACTGTTCCACTTTCCATCCAGTTTCCTGCTATTGGCCTGGAGAAGCAGCAGAGGATGGACTAAGCGCTTAATCCTGAATCATCATGGGAGATTCTGACTCCTGGTTTCAGATGAGCTCAGCTCCAGCCGTTTCGGCCACTTGGAGAGTAACCAGGAGATAAAAGATCTATCTTCTCGTGGCCAAATGGGCCAAACTGGAAACCATAATGCTAAGGGAAATGAGCCAATCCCAAAAGGTTAAATACCACATGTTTGCCTTAATTTAAGATGATATGATGTTATGTATAACATGTTATGCTTTGAATGTTATATGTTGTGTATAAACTAAAATTGAAATGTCAATGAGGTGGTCACAGAAGGTGGCTAGGAACTCGCATTTATCTTTAACATATCGGTTACTCATTACTATGTCAATTAATTCCATAATGATATAAATTTTTACTGATGGTATGTTGGAGCTTTTAATTGATCGGGATGATACTCTGCTGGCTCTGTCTTCAAACCAGAGAGGGTATACCTAAGAAGCCGTTGAACTTGACTGGACAATAAGATGCTGGACTCTATGTTTGGTATACGCTTGCAATGGGGGAATCTCAACTGAACTTGAGCTGTGGTTATGCAACAAGGTGGAGGAATCCACCATGGTGGGAGGGTTTGGGGAGGGGTGGGGAGAACCCAAGTATCTATGTAACTGTGTCACATAATACAATGTAATTAATGAATTAAAAATAATAAATAATTTTTAAAAAGTAAAAAAAAAATCTGTCTTCTCCCTCGTTCTGCAAATCTGTCTTTCCAATAAAAATAAATACATCTTTATAAAATTATTTTATTTTGATAAAATATTTATTTTATTTTTTATTGAAAAGGCAGATATACAAAGAGGAGGAAAGACAGAGAGAAATCTCTTATGTCTGATGGTTCATTCCCCAAGCAGCAGCAATGACTGGAGCTGAGCCAATCCAAAGCCAGGAGCCAGGAACTTCTTCCAGGTCTCCCACGCAGATGCAGGGTCCCAAGGCTTTGGGCCATCCTCGACTGCTTTCCCAGGCCACAAGCAGGGAGCTGGATGGGAAACAGGGCCGCCATGGCGCTCAATTGGGACTCTGGAGCATTCAAGGCAAGGACTTTAACCGTACACTATCATACTAGGCTCTATTTTGATAATCTTTACATAGTTGATTAGGACACAAAGGGTCAAGGGCTATAGGAAAGTGGGTAAGGCCATTGTTTCCACATTATTATTTTTTTTCTAGATTTGGGGTAAGGGGAGAATAAAGGGAGAAGTCCCACCCAGCCTCCCACGCATTCCAGGTCCCCGATGTGGGGCATGCTCTGAGGGTCCTGCTCAAGTGCTTTTGATAGTTGAACAGTTCTTAATTGCTGCCAGTCTCGCCATTCCAAGCACAATGGAATCTCTCCAAAATCCACGGGCTGACACAATCTACCTTAGAGTCTCTGTTTGCCCAGATTTTCACTGCCAACAATGGCTGGGGTAGATACTGATTTGTTCTGTCCTCCGTCCTGTTGTGGTACCAGGTGTCCTCTGCAGTTTCCAATAGACTGCCATATCCTCCATGTGATTCGGATTTGCTGTCCACTGCTCCATCTGAGCCTCTGAGGAGGCTCAGCTTTGACACTTGCACTCCACAGTCAGACCATGGAACCTGCACTTCTCTTCATGATTGGGGTTCTGAGATCAGCAATTCAGTTGGAAGGATCCTCAAAGAAACTTTCTCTGAGGTGATCCCAGGCCTGATTCCTGTGTGTGCATGCCAGTACAGGGTCTGGCAGAGTCCGTTGGCCCAGTCAGCTTACACTGATTGCAATTGCTCGGTCATTTCTGTTTCCAGCCCTATCTTCCATGCGAATCAATGGGTGTTGCAGTCCAGCCTGATTCTGCGCACCACACACTCGACCCTCAATAAATACATCTTCAGTGGCCAGCGCTGAGCTAATCTGAGGCTCAGAAGCCAAGAGCATCTTCCAGATCTCCCTGGGTGGTGCAAGGGCCCAAGGATTTGAGCCATCCTCCTCTGCTTTTCCAGGGTATCAGCAGGGAGCTGGATCAGCAAGAACCCAAAGTGATGCCCATATGGGATGCTGATGCTGCAGCTAATGCTGCAGGGTGGAAGGTTAGCTTGCCGGCCTCTGGAGGAGGGGCAGTGGTTTCTTCAGGGAGACATGACTGGAAGTAAAGGCTATGGGTCTCGATAAGCAAAATAATTCTTTTTTTAAAGGTTTTTTTTTTTTAATTGAAAAGCTAGATATATGGGGAGAAGAGACACAGAGAAAGATCTTCCACCTGCTGACTGACTCCTCAAGTGGCTGTAATGGCCAGAGCTGAGCCGATCTGAAGCCAGGAGCCAGGCGTCTCCTCTGGGTCTCCCAGGCACGTGCAGGGTCCCAAGGCTTTGGACCATCCTCTACTGCTTCCCAGGCCACAAGAGGGAGCTGAAAGGGAAGTGGGGCCAACAGGACAGAAGGCACCCATATGGGATCAGGGCACGTGCAAGACGCGGACTTTAACCACTAGGCTACTGTGCCAGCTTCACAAAATAATTCTTAAAATGGAGGCGTTTTTTTCAGGGAGTTAGGCAGAACGGGTTGGTGGGATTAGTAGATACGCCAAGAAATCAACATAATTCTTTAGCTGCACAAGACTCCCAGATATAAGTGGCAAAGAGATGAGCATCACAGTCGTAGCTACAGGCCCTGCTTCAGGAAGGAATGCTTCCGACACAGACAGAGCAGCAATGCTCACTGCACAGGGACCTTTATTTGTTCATAAGACTGATATTCAGATCTGTCAAGATGGCCTTAAGAATCAAGGGATGGGGCCTGATGCAGTAGCCTAGTGGTGGTCACTTGGGGAGTGAACCAGTAGACAGACAGCAGATCTTTCTGTTTCCCCTTCTCTTTGTATATCTATCTGCCTTTCCAATAAAAATAAATAAATCCTAAAAAAGAATTGAGAATGGGCCCTGTGCATTGGCCTAGTAGCTAAAGTTGCCATGCATCTGCCAGGATCCCATATGGTGCTGGGTCCCGTACTGGCTGTTTCACCTCCACTCCAGCTCCCTGCTTGTGGCCTGAGAAAGCAATCGAGGATGCCCAAAGCCTTGGGACTCTGCACCCCCAAACCCCACCACCGTGAGAGCCCTGAAGAACCTCCTGACACCTGGTGTCCAATTGGCTAAGTTTCGACTGTTGCAGCTGCTTGATGTGGGAAGATCTTACTCTGTCTCTTCTTCTCTTTGGTAAATTTGCGTTTCTAATAACAACAAATGAATCTTTAAAAAAACAAAAATTGGGCCCAGTGTGGTGGCCTAGTGGCTAAAGTCCTTGCCTTGAACGCACCGGGATCCTATATGCTCACTGGTTCTAATCCCGGCAGCTCCACTTCCCATCCAGCTCCCTGCTTGTGGCCTGGGGAAGCAGTCGAGGACAGCCCAAAGCCTTGGGACTCTGAACCCAAGTGGGAGACCTGGAGGAAATTCCTGGCTCCTGGCTTTGGGTCAGCACAGCACCAGCCGTTGCACTCACTTGGGAAGTGAATAATCGGACGGAAGGTGTTCCTCTCTGTCTCTCCTCCTCTCTATATATATCTGACTTTGTAATAAAAATAAATAAAATTTTTTAAAAAATGGGCCCAGTAGGGTGGCCTAGCGGCTAAAGTCCTCGCCTTAAATGCGCCAGGATCCCATATAGGCACCGTTTCTAATCCCAGCAGCTCCACTTCCCATCCAGCTCCCTGCTTGTGGCCTGGGAAAGCAGTCGAGGACGGCCCAATGCATTGGGATACTGCACCTGCGTGGGAGACCTGGAGGAAGTTCCTGGCTCCTGGCTTCGGATCGACGCAGCACCGACCGTTGCGCTCACTTGAGGAGTGAATCATCAGATGAAAGATCTTCCTCTATCTCTTCTCTTCTCTGTATATCTGACTTTGTAATAAAAATAAATAAATCATTAGAAAAATGAAAAAAAAAGAATTAAGGGATGGAGGTTGGCACTGTGTCACAGTGAGCCAAGCTGCTACTTGAGACGCCAACATCCTATATGGGCACTGGTTTGAGTCTCGGTTGTGTCACTTCCCCTACAGCTCCTCCACTAACACACCTAGGAAAGTAGTTGAAAATGACCAAGTATTTGCTTGAACCCTTGCTATCCGTGTGCAGCCGTGTGGGAGATACAGATGGAGTTCCAGGATCAGTCTGGCCCAACCCAGGTCATTGCAGCCCCCCTCTCTCTGCTTTCCAAGTAAATAAATGTTTGAAAACATCTGTTGGTCTTGGCGTGGTGGCCTAGCAGCTTAAGTCCTCACCTTGAACATGCCAGGATCCTATATGGGCGCAGGTTCTAATCCCAGCAGCTCTACTTCCCATCCAATTCCCTGCTTGTGGCCTGGGAAAGCAGTCAAGGATGGCCCAAAGCCTTGGGACCCCTGGAAGAAGTTCCTGGCTCCTGGCTTAGAATCGGCGCAGCACAGGCCATTGTGGTCACGTGGGGAGTCAATCAACGGATGGAAGATCTTCTTCTCTGTCTCTGCTCCTCTCTGTATATCTGACTTTGCAATAAAAATAAATAAATCTTTCAAAAAAATTTGTCAGGTAGCACATGACATTTAAGTGGCAGGTTTACTGCGTGGCACTGGCAATTCCAAGTCTATTGTGACCCACACACTCTCGATGAGTTAGGCTTCATAAATCCCACTTTTTTTTTTCCCAGAAGAAATGGGGAAATGGGCTAAGCCAATGCCCCAGAGTGATTTATCTAGGTGACAGATACAGGAAAGGCCCTTGCAGCCTTCCTCCCAGTGCCTGCAGACAGCCGGGCGTCCTTGGCTCTTTGATTCCTACACCTGCATGCCAGTTTCTCCTGGCCCAATGAATACCTGAGAGTTGGGGCTGGCCTCTGGCCATGGCTGGGAGGAAGGTTTATTTTATTTTATTTTTATCATGATTACATGGTTGATCAGGGTGGGAAGAATCAAGGTTTAAGGAAACTCCAGAACTCAATGTTTCCAAATTTGCTATTTCTTCTTGTTGTTTCTGGGGTAAGGGGAGAGAAAAGGAGGAAGCTACACATGACTGATCAAACGTCCCAGTTCAGGGATGAGGAACCGCCATTTCATCCCAATGTGTCCATAATCCGAGGGTTCTGCCCAAGTGCTTTGGACAGTTCTGAGGTGCTGCCGATCTCACCGACCCCCCGGATGATGCCACCCTCCCAATGTCCATTGGCTGACATAGTAAGCCTCAAGTCTCCTCCATTCACCAAGAGTTTTTTTTTTTGTAAGAATTATTTATTTTTATTGGGAATGCAATGCAGATATACACAGAGGAAGGTTCACTCCCCAAGCGGCCGCAACGGCTGGAGCTGAGCCTATGTGAAGCCAGGAGCCAGAAATTTCTGAGTCTCCCATGTAGGTGCAGGGTCCCAAGGCTTTGGGTTGTCCTCAACTGCTTTCCCAGGACACAGGCAGGGAACTAGATGGGAAGTATGACTGCTGGGACCAGAACTGGCACCCATATGAAATCCCAGTGCGTTCAAGGCCTTGACTTTAGCCGCTAGGCTACCGCACTGGGCCCTCACTGAGATTTGCTGCTGTCATCATTTGTTTGGGGTAGTTGTCCAGTTTGTTCTGTTCTCTGCTATGGCATCCAATGAGCTGCCATGTGCTCCTTTTACATCAGGGCCTGTGTCCACTGCTCCACCTTTTCCACTAGGTAAGACACGTTCTTGCAGGTGAGCCCAAGGCCCCAGGCCAGGTGAGCCAAACCCTGCTGGATCCCCCACTGCCCGGGGCTCATGAACGTGGCACGTAGCAGGCAGGCCCCAAGACCCGGGCTGGGAGACCCGAGTCTGGAAGCAAGATTCTTTTTTTATTATTATTCATTAATTACATTGTATTATGTGACACAGTTTCATAGGTACTTGGATTCTCCCCACCCCTCCCCAAACCCTCTCACCATGGTGGATTCCTCCACCTTGTTGCATAACCACAGTTCAAGTTCAGTTGAGATTCCCCCATTGCAAGCGTATACCAAACACAGAGTCCAGCATCTTATTGTCCAGTCAAGTTCAACGGCTTCTTAGGTATACCCTCTCTGGTTTGAAGACAGAGCCAGCAGAGTATCATCCCGATCAATTAAAAGCTCCAACATACCATCAGTAAAAATTTACATCATTATGGAATTAATTGACATAGTAATGAGTAACCAATATGTTAAAAATAAATACTAGTTCCTAGCCACCTTCTGTGGAAGCAAGATTCTTAACATGCTCCTCTCATTGCTGACGATCAGTTTAAAGGTACAGAATAAAGAAGGCAAGTTGCCCTTTTATTCTGTGTCTGCTCTCTCTCTCTGTCTCGCCAGGAGGGCCCCTTCTCTTGGCCGAACTGTGGGGCCTTCCGAACGTGGCGGCACGCCACTTGACCTGCTTCCCGTGAGCCTCCGCGCTCCGCTGCGGCGCGTCCTCTCTACCCAGCAGCCCTCGCGCCGCCGGCTCAGGGGACACCAGGACTCCAAGATGGCGTCAGTCGGTGAGTGGGCGGCTGCGGCAGGATGGTGTGGAGCCCCAATACTGGAGCTAGAGTCGGGAATTCAGGGCCCAGAGCGGCCTCTGAGGGGACGATGCGGCGCCCTCTGCCCTTCGCTGTGCCTTTACGGAGCCGGCTGAGGCTCGCCGAGCGCGTGGCTGCAGGGTTCTGCGCCGTGTGACCTCGGCTTGGCCAGCGGCGGGTGCGGCTACGCAGGAGCTCGGGTCGGTGGGCTGCGGCGGGTCGCGCCCCTGGAGCTGGCCGTGCGCCCCCTTGGGCCACTGTCCCTCTCCGCGCCGAGGAGCGCCTGCTTTCCTCCCCGCTGCCCTTCAGGAGCTTTGCACTTGACCCTACGCGCAGCACGGGTCCGTACCCAAGCTGCAGCTCCTGCTAAGCCTCCGGAGTAGCTGACGTTTGCTACGGTGTCTGAGATCAGGGAAGGATCGGGGCATGCTTGTTAAACAGGTTTCTGGAGGGAAGGTGCCCTGGTCAAGGTCACAGCCCTAAAGGACTGAACTGGGATTCGAACCTGAGGCACTTGGTGAATGACGGCGACTTAGGGCCAGCAAGCCTTTCGGTGACACTGTGTGCACGCAGATTGTTTGGATAGGGAAACAGTTCTGTTCTTTTTTTTTTTTTTAAGATGTATTTATTTTTATTGCAAATTCAGATGGACAGAGAGGAGAGACAGAGAGGAAGATTTTCCATCTGTTGATTCACTCCCCAAATGACCACAATGGTCAAAATGAGCCAATCTGAAGCCAGGAGCTTTTTGCGGGTCTCCCATGTGGGTGCAAGTTCCCAAAGCTTTGGGCCGTCCTCGACTGCTTCCCCAGGCCACAAGCAGGGAGCTGGATGGGAAGTGGAGCCGCCGGGATTAGAACCAGTGCCAGTATGGAATCCCAGCACTAGATCCTCACAGCAGCCTTGTTAGGCAGTCAGTGCCAGGAATGTCAGTCCCATTTTAAAAAGATGTTTATTTTTTATTGGGAAGGCAGATTTACAGATTTAAGGCGAGAGAGACAGAACAATCTTCCATCTGCTGGTTCATTTCCCAAATGACCATGAAAATGCTGGAGCTGAACCAATTTAAAGTCAGGAGTCGGGGAGCTTCCTGTAGATCTCCCACGCAGGTGCAGGGTCCCAAGGCTTTGGGCCGTCCTCCACTGCATTTCCCAGGTCACAAGCAGGGAGCTGCATAGGAAGTGGAGCAGCCAGGACATGAACTGGTGCCCGAATGGAATGCAGGCACTGCAGGTGGAGAATCAGCATGCTATACCACTGTGTTAGGCCAGTTTCTGCTTTCTTCATCTCAGGCTGGAGTCACAAAGAAGGAATTGAAAACAGTGACAGTGAAGTTATTTGCCCATCGGTATCGTGGGCACGAGTCTATTTCTCTTCTACTGTGATTGTGTTGTTGAAAGGAAACAGCATGGGAAAGAGAACAGGGTGGCATTGTGCCATGTTTAAGAGGGAGGAAGGTTGTGAAGAGCATTCTATATTAAAGTTAAACAGTTTAGTACCCAAGAGATAGTTGGAAAGTTGCCTGCTCCACAGCTGAGCACTCAGTGAGTGTGAACTTGTCATCTGAGCTTTTCCTCGGAACCTTTAGTTCAAGTCCCATTGGAGTCTGACCCACTCAGCATCCCTCCGATGAAACCACAGTTTATTTCTTTTAAGTGCTAAGGACCACAGCACAGAAAGCAGCTAGTTCGTTAACAAAGAAAGTGAGAGGAATGTGGATTTTCAGCAGTAGATCGGATCAGGGTGTGCAGACTGTTGCCAGCGGGGCCACACACCCTGCCCTGTTTCTGTATGGCCATGAACTCCGAGTGGTTTTTATGTTGCTTTTGAAAAACTATGGGGGCCTGGGCACGGTGGCCTAGTGGCTAAAAGTCCTCGCCTTGAATGCACCGGGATCCCATATGGGCGCTGGTTCTAATCCCGGTGCCCTGCTTCCCATCCAGCTCCCTGCTTGTAGCCTGGGAAAGCAGTCGAGGATGGCCCAGAGCCTTGGGACCCTGCACCTGTGTGCGAGACCTGGTTTCAGAAGCACTGGCCGTTGCAGTTACCTGGGGAATGAATTATCGGACGGAAGATCTTCCTTTCTGTCTCTCCTCCTCTCTTTGTATCTGACTTTGCAATAAAAATAAATCTTAAAAAAAAAAAAAGACTATGGGAAAAACAAACAAGAAAAGACTATGGGAGCTGGTGCCGTGGTGTCAGTTTTGTGTGCTAAATTTGTGGTTCCTTCATCCCAAATACATGCTGGTTTGGGTCCCAGCTGCTGCCTTTCTGATCCAGTTTCCTGCTAATGTGTCTGACAGTGTGGTGAAAAGTTCTTGGGCCCTTGCACTCACATGGGAAACCAGGAGGAAATTCCTGGCTCCTGGCTTTTGACCAGCCCAGCTCTGGCTGTTGTGGTTATTACGAGAATGAATCAGTGGGTGGTCTCTGTTCTCCTTCTCTGTAAATCTGCCTTTCAAATAAAAATAAATCAATTTTTAATACAAAGCCTAAGTCTGTACTCCGTCCAGGTCAGTTGTTGGCTTCAGCATCTGGAGGCACTTGACATTTCCATGAAACTCCATAAAAAATGGGTAGTAGGGGCCCGGCACGGTAGCCTAGTGGCTTAAGTCCTTGTGCCAGGATCACATATGGGCAGCAGTTTGTGTCCCAGCTGTTCCACTTCCCGTCCAGCTCCCTGCTTGTGGCCTTGGAAAGTGGTGGAGGACGGCCCAAAGCCTTGGGACCCTGCACCCGTGTGGGAGACCTGGAAGAAGCTCCTGGCTTCAGATCGGCTCAGCTCCAGCTGTTGCAACCTTTTTTGGCGTGAGGGGGGACAGTGAATCAGCATGTGCAAGATCTTTCTCCTTCTAGAAATACATACACACAGAGAAAGATCTTGCACATGCTGATTCGCTGCCCACATGGGCCAGTGCTGGGGCACTGGCTGAAGCTAGGTGGCAGGGCCCCCAAGTGCTTTGTCATTCTTTGCTGCTGTCCCAGGCCGTTAGCAGAGACCTGGCCCAGAGGTGGAGCAGCCTGAAATCTAAGCTGCTCCCATACCGGATGCCAGTGGCAGCTTTACTGGCTACGCCACAACTGTAGGACCCTTTTTTTTTTTTAAAGATTTTATTATTATCGGAAAGCCGGATATACAGAGAGGAGGAGAGACAGAGAGAAAGATGTTCCATCCGATGTTTCACTCCCCAAGTGAGCCGCAACGGGCCGGTATGCGCCAATCCGATGCCGGGAACCAGGAACCTCTTCCGGGTCTCCCACGCGGGTGCAGGGTCCCAAAGCTTTGGGCCGTCCTCGACTGCTTTCCCAGGCCACAAGCAGGGAGCTGGATGGGAAGTGGAGCTGCCAGGATTAGAACCGGCGCCCATATGGGATCCCAGTGCGTTCAAGGCGAGGACTTTAGCCGCTAGGCCACGCCGCCGGGCCCGACTGTAGGACTCTTAAAGTCGGAAAATCGTGTGTCCGCTCAAAACCTGTGGATGTTCCAGAGCAACTCCTGTTTGCCTCCAGGGGTCCAAGGCCGTCTTCCACTGTAAGAAATTCCCCGGATAAGTGCACCTCTGGGGTGGAGTGGTTCTCCACATAAAGCTAACAGTTTTGTTTTGCTTTGCTTGTAGATTCTTGTAGTTCAGTTTAAGAAAACACTCTTCAGAGTACAGAGATAGAAATGGGTATGAAAATAAATGTCAGCTTGTTAGCTTTTTTTCTTGTGTCACGCAACTTGCTAGGCCATGAACATGGTCATGTGTGTATAGAATGTTTATAAATGTTTATATAGTTTCTGGGAATATGAAAAAGTAGCCCCAGTGTTCCAGAAATGACTTTTTTTTTTTTTTTTTTGGAACGACCAACCTAAAATACTGTGATGTAAAACACAAATTTGTGTTGGGCGTTTGGCACAGCAATTAAGACACCACTTTACTAAGTGCTGTGTGCACAGTGCACAGCGTGCTGCCTGGTGTGTGTTAGGTTCACTGTATTTATTGATGGGGCTAGATGGAAGGTCTGTTGGACGCAGGCCACCAAAACAGTGTCCCTTAAACCATGCATGCAGATCAGGGGCTGACGCCTCCACCTGTCACTTGGGTCTTCTGGAAAAGCACCAGCCCATTTTTGTGTGTGTGTGTTTTTTTTTCCCCATGTCCATTTATGTACTTGAGAGAGAAGTTGGCAGGGCTGGCATTGTGGTGTAGTCGTTTAAGCCTCCACCTGCAGCACCAGCATCCAGTATGGGCACGGATTCAAATGCCAACTGTGTCACTTCCATCCAGCTCCCTGCTAATGCACCTGGGAAAGCAGCAGAGGATGGTTCAAGTCCTTGGGACTCTGCACCCATGTGCGAGACCCAGAAGCAGCTCCCGAGATCAGACAGGCCTGTTCTGCCCACTATGGCCATCTGGAAAATCTCTCTAGCTGTCCTATCTCTGTAACTGCCTTTGTAATAAAAATAAATAAATCTTTAAGAAGAAATTGATCGGGCCTGGCATCGTGGCCTAGCGGCTAAAGTCCTCGCCTTGACCACGCCCCAGGATCCCATATTGGCGCCGGTTCTAATCCCGGCGGCTCCACTTCCCATCCAGCTCCCTGCTTGTGGCCTGGGAGGGCAGTCGAGGACGGCCCAAGGCTTTGGGACCCTGCACCCGCGTGGGAGACCCGGAAGAGGTTCCTGGTTCCTGGCTTCGGATCGGTGCAGCACTGGCTGTTGCGCCTCACTTGGGGAGTGAATCATCGGACGGAGGATCTTTCTCTCTGTCTCTCCTCCTCTGTGTATATCTGACTTTGTAATTAAAAAAAAAAAAAGAAGAAGAAGAAGAAATTGATCTTGGCAGTGAAGACAGGATACCATTCCTTCCTTCCAGACACTTCCTCGTCAGTCTTCTTTGATTTCCTTTAGGGCCCAGAGACAAGAACAGATATGGCCTCTTCCGTGGACCTTCCTGTCGTTCGTCCCAGGAGTCTCACTGGGACAAAGGTCTGGGGCCCAGTGCATCACTTGGAAAGGTGTTTATGAAGTCATTTTGACTTGGAACTGTATCTGCTCTCTCTCCTATCTCTGTGAACTGTTAGTCCCTCTGGTCTTGTAGGATACTTGCTCGGCTGGCGAATCTGGGGAGGTCAGCACCGTGTGAACCCAGATGCTGGCATTCTGTCCCCGTAAACAAGTGCACTCCCAACAGTGAGACACTTGAGGGCACAGCCCCTCCCATATTTTGTCCAGACACAAATTGCCGGGACTTGAATAGGCCTGCCTTCTGTATGGCATCAAGGGAAGAGGGTCCTCTCAGTAGGCTGCACGTGCCTGACGTTGGCCAAGTTGCCCACCTGCTCATGACGATACAATGAAGTGTGAATTTTGTGGTAATTTGTACTGTCCCCCGCTTCATGGCTTTCTTCCTTGCAGCACTGGGATTATTATTTTCAGCAAGCTCCTGTTCAGACACCCTGCTGCTTAGTAAAGCTGCCAGTGCAGCCGGTGCCTGATTCAGGGTTAAAACCATGGCATCCATGTGCAGCCCCTGTGTGATGACATGCTGTGCCTTTATTGGAGAGTTGAATAGTGACATATAAAGGGAGGCTATTTTTTCAGTGCATGTTTTTCATTCTGATTTGTTCAGTGCCACTGAAGGACAAGAAACTTATGGATGTCAGGCTCACAGAGCTGCCAAGCTGGATCCTGATGCGGGATTTCACGCCTAAAGGCATCGGCGGAGCGTTTCAAAGAGGTCAGAGCCTTCTGCATGTGTGTGAACAAAAGCAGACTGCTGCTGTGAGTTAATTTGGGCTTGTCTCAGTACATCCTGTAGAGGACAGGGAGGCACTGCTAGCCCTTTGCCTTCAGTGGTCAGCCCCACCCAAACAGCTGGGTGATAGTGAGCCCAGGAAACAGCTTCTATCGCTTGGAATTGGCACCACTGCCTCCATGTTAAAGAAATACCAGTGAGTGTTCTTACACCTAAGCTTCTTTAAGGGAAGCGTTCGAACCATAATTTGCAACAGCTTTCCAATCTGTGCATTTGGCTTGTGGGTCATGTCTTTCCAGAATAAAGACTCAGTCACCCCTGAGGGTTCCATCCAGGTTTTCTAGTTCTGGCTGTCCTGTGACTCTTTGGTGCACCTCCTTACCTCCGACCTAAAGGCCACCCTCAGAAAGCTCTGCCCAGCCACCCCTTTTATATCAGGGAGGTGAGTAGGGCCTGTTCACGCCCAGAGTCCACTGGAACTGCACATCTGCCATCATTACCTTCTTTGTCACCTGTGAACTGAGGGCAGACTATCCCCCCCCCCCCAGTGGGCTTCTGCATGAAGTCAAATACCCAGTTTAGAGGAGCGTGTGGACGCCTTCCTCCTCCCCAGGGCCCTGGCTGACCCAGCTGGCCATGACCAAATGGCCCTTTTTAGAATGGGTTAGACTCTGGGTCAGAGTTAGGGAAAGGGCTGGAGGTAGGTAACTGGCAAGCAGAGCTAACAGCACAAGGGCAAGGTCAGAGGACAGCAGAATCGGGCTGGGCCAGGGTATGGGTTTGGAATTGGGTGATGAGCACCAGTGACCCGCAAGGCCATTTGTGTTTCTCCCCGTCGCCCAGCGAGCCAGCAAGGTCCAGGGCCTCCCTGAATCTCAGCCAGCCTCCTGTGCACTATGAGAGGCTGCTAGCGCAGCAGAGCAGTGAGCGCCTCCCTGTTCGCAGGCTACTACCGGTATTACAACAAGTACATCAACGTGAAGAAGGGGAGCATCGCCGGCGTGAACATGGTGCTGGCAGGCTACGTGCTCTTCAGCTACTGCCTTTCCTACAAGGAACTCAGTGAGTGCCTCGTGCCATCTTGCCTTCAGTGTCCCCTAAGAGGGTGGGCTGGGCTAGCTGCCATCTCCTGGCAGCCGAGGGGACCATTATGATGTTCCTTATCTACACTTCACCTGAAAAGAACTGAAGGGACTTACCAGAATACAGTATCTGGGACAATGTTCAAAGTGAGAAAATTGTGGTAGAGGAGACAGGAAAAACAGGGTGAAGCCAAAGTAAGGAAGCATGCCGCAAGGGACTGCAGGCTATGCTTTGGCTTGATCACTGAATGTCCTGCAGAGACATAGGTTGAGGGGACCATTTGCTGGCTGGATTTCCTGGGCTGTCACTGGAGTGTCCACCCCCTTCCAGTTGACTGTGCCAGGGCAGTTGCTGCCTCTGGAGAGGCCAGCCAGCGAATAGGGGGCTTCCAAGGTGCATTAGTATCCCTATTCTGGCAGGTGGGGTCTGGATCTCCTAAAACGCATTCCTGGGACTTGTGTGATTTTCTCACTGCTGTTTTTTGCTTTCACTGAAATACATTTTAAGAGACTCACCATTTTGCTTCCTGACTTCAGAACATGAACGGCGGCGCAAGTACCACTGAAGAGGCCACTGTGGAGGACGACCCTGTATTCCTGACCTGGCCTTCCTGGCCCCTCCGTGAGGAACGCCATTGTCACTGGAATCCTTTCATACCATAACAGATCTAACGGCCAATAAAGATGATGGGTGTGTGTGCTGCTTGCCTGGTGTGGCTGTCACTGTGGGCCCGAGGTTCCCACTGCAATGCGGGTGTGTGGGGGTCAGCAGACAGTGCCAGGGCCTTGCTTGACTCATGAAGCCTCAGCAAGCCCCTCATACTATGTGGGAGTTCAAGCTCATTAGGGCACTCAGGTTTCAAAAATGCCTAGAAGTCTGCTCCTGGCCATGGTTTTGTGGGCTCTTTGGCCTTTACTTAGTTAAACGGTGGAATAAAGCAGAGTTTCTGTGCTCCTGAGTCTAAGCTCCGACCAGGACAAAGGCCTTTCCTGGCAGCATCATTTCCCTTTAGGAAATTCATACTTGTTGACAGGGACAAGAAAATGCTGCCACCACAGCTTGTGGCAGGCAGCTAGCAAAGCTGGCGTTAAAGTCTTCTTGGCATGGCACCCCTGAAGTAATGAGACAGTTTAAAAAACAAGCTTTAATCAACATCATAAAAATTGTTCCTGTAATTGAACTCGGATAGGCCCACTTGCCCAGCAGGCTACGGGTGATGGTTTCACATTTCAGGCTCGGGGGCAGGGCGTCTCCTCTGCATGCCGCAGGTGTCTGAGCGGCAGCAGCCACTGGATGGGCAGGAGGTAGGTGCAGATGGGCTAGGTCAGCTATGTAAAGAGCAGTCCACAGCTCCAGCTGAAGGTGCCCCACCAGAAACTGAGCCCTTTAGCGCCTCACCTGAGAGCCCATGTTCCTTGAGCACTTGCATCTTGTAGCAGAGCCAGGCTGAGGCTGCAAGGGCACTGGGCCTGCTGTGGAGGACTCCCTTGTTTAAATCACCTCGATAGGCACAGCTTCAGGGTTCAGCAGGACACCAGGGAAGCAGGTGTGGCCTGGCTACCCATCAGTCCCCAAAGTCACCAGGAGCTGGTGTTTCAGGAGGCACTGAGGGAAAGGTCATCTTCCCCATAACGCTGTGGAACTCAAGCCTTGGCAACTCTGCAGGTGTCAGGGAACCCCAGAAAGGAGGTCTAGACAAACATGATGGCGACTTTAGGGGACCCAACTGAAGCACGTGCTCCTTTAAAAAAATTAATTACAGCAAAATGATAGGGAATGAAATGCATGGCCTCTCGGGACGATGATCCCCAATGCCTGCCTGCCAGCTCTAGCCAGGATCACACCACCACTGCACCAACAGTGGAATGCACGCTCCCAACCATGGGGCCCCTTGGGCTGTTCTGAGCTGGCTCCAGCTGCTGTCACTGTCCACTGAGGAAGGCCAAGTGCCCTTTGGTGCATCTGTTGGCGTAGTGTCCTTTTTCACCACACTGGGAACAGCAGGAGGGGAAGGAGGAGACAAAACAACATATCATTTTTGAATGTACTTTTCAACTAAGGCAGCACCCACCAAACACGCCTGGGGACAGGGCTCCAAGGATCTTGGCTTTTAAGTACAAGGGACAGGCAGGTAAGCACAGTCCAGTGGCACAGAAACTGCAGCTGCATCTGAGCAGATGAAAAGAACAAGGCTATCCAAGAGGACAGCACCCAGCCTCACCTATGCTGAACGCTGGACATGAAGAGTTGGCATGGCAGGCCAGTCACTTACCTCTGGGGCTCTCTGGCAGGAGACAGGAGAGGTACCAAGTGGAGGAAGCCAGCAGGTGCCCTCCCCAACATGGGGTGCTGTTGCTGTGTGCAGAAGTGACTATACCTGCATTTTTACCTCCAGGTTCTTGGACATCTGTCTAAGCGACTCTGGGAAATTTTTGGTGTAACAGATGTGGCACCAGCCCTGATTTAAGCCTGCCTGTTTATTCTGGCTCTTCTCCAGCTTCTCTTAATTTGGGAATTCCATGGACGCCACCGGCTTCCTATACCCTCTTACTCTTCCTGCTCTGGCTGCAGTGAGGGCGCCTTGTTACCCAGCACACTGGGCTCTTCCATTTCCCTTGTCTGGCATTCTCCATTACTTTCCACACTGTAGGTGTGGCTATGAATGAGTGGCCTAGGTGCCTTGAGCCAATGTGATGACCAGGGGGAGGGACTATGCAGGCCCTGCTCACTGCGCAGCCGATCCTAAGGACCCAGCTCCTGGGCACATTCATGGACTGACAGCTGCTGTGGGGGGAGGCGGTGAGATGATAGCCAAGCGCAGCAGGTCACCGACAACAGCTCCTCTACTGCTGTACCTCACAGTGCCACGAGGGTGTCTCATTCCCTCGCTGTACTCTTCCTCGTTCAAGGACCAGCCTCCTGGCCCTGAATTCACAGTCCAACTTCTCAGCGGAGTTGGGCTCTATGAATGTCTCACAGCCTCTGGAGTGTCCCACGACCCAGCCTTCCCTTCCTGGAGGGCAGTTTCTAGGAAGGCTGGAAGTATATAGCCCTCTGACTCAGACCTGCCACTTGTAGACCTGGATCCCGACAGCCTCATTGGATAAGAGCCCAGATTCAGCACTGTTATTAGCAGCAAAAAACTAAATGTCACCAGCAGAACTGGTAAAGTGAGTTGGGAGTGTTGTTACAGTCACCAGAAGATTAGCTGTGCAGACAGCCAGCAGATACTATGAAGAAAAAGCCTACAGAATGCTGTGCATACGGGGCTCTATCTAAACTAAGATTGCGCAACACCTGAACTTGAGTGAACAGCAGTTCTCCAAAACACAGCATGGGGTCCCAGTTGGGTTCTCCTTTGTGGTTTTGGAGTTGTGAAGGGCACTGAACCCAACAAGTGACATCAGAACATATTGAATGTTTAGAAAATATGTGAATGAGGGACAGTGCTCACTTTGTGCCTTGTATACGGTAGATGATCTTGCATAAACGCTTTTATATAGTTCCAACATTTTTACAGAAAGCACATGCTAAAGTTTGTATTTTACATTTAGTAATCCCAGATCCGGAGTCTCAGTCTCACTCAGGGGGGCCTGTTCCCTTGCATTTCCTGACTGACTCAGGAACTGATCCTTGGACCTGCAGCTGGGGGAACTGGCTAGGGTCAGGACTGAGCGTGTATCACTCTAAGACCCACCACTTCTACCAGCCCAGAATGATTTACAAAACCGATCTGGAACTTTGGAGCCCTCACTGGAAGTGTGCAGATGGGCCCAGACTTCCAGGCCAGACAGACTTTCCAGTGATTTGCCCTCTTCCAGAGGCCAGGAATTAACAAGTTTTCTAGTAGGTTCTTTAAGTTCACTCTTTCCCTTTAACATCCCATTTAATGTACTGGAGGTGGGAGACAGAAGCAGGAGTGTTCTAACCCAGTTCCCTGACCCAATGTGGGTCCAAAGCTTGGTCCTACTCCCTTGGGTGTGCCCACACAGGAGGTGAAGATGCTTCTGCGGTTGCCAAAGGCTTCCAGGACCACTCTTGCCTGAACTGTGGCTTTCATTTGTTCCCAGATTCCCTTTACCTGCTTACAAGGACAGCATGTTTAAACCCTCGATCACCTTGACTTGGGTATGGTGGTAGAAGTAGGTGGTCTCTAGACACTAAAGTGGCCCTACTTTACTCTTTCGGTTGGCAAAAGCAAAGAGGTTTTCAGTCTTTCAGATGAACCACATGTCTCGGGGGTGAGGGCATGGTCCCCAACATGGTGAAGAGCGCCCCCACCGTGCCCCAGTCCCGGGACTCACCTTGTAACAGGTGACCTGCTCCAGCGGCCGGGGTCCCCGGTTGCCTGCACTGCTGTTTTGACTCTGCATGACCCCGATGACCTGCGGGGCTCTCTGCTGATTGGGAGAAGAGTTCTGACTCGTTAACTGGATCAAGGAGGACGACCTTTGTAATGGCGGATTGTTACTTTGCTGGAAAGAGTTACACAACACGGTTTTACTGCGGAAACCACGTGCACGCAGACTACCGATGGGGACAGAAAAAAAAGAGGGCGGGATTGGTCCCGCGCGGCCAGTATGATGGCCCACTCAGGAGAGTGGCCAGAAAAGCAGCAGCTGGTGACGATGGCAGGAGCCACTGCCCGAAAAACTCCATGCAGACACACAAAAACGGAAAATAAAAGGAGAAAAGAAAACATCAAGGAGACGAGAGGAGGTCTCGGGCAGTGGAGCGAGGGCATGATCAGGCCTTACTTTTGTTTCTGAGGTTCTAGCTTCAGGTCAGGATGAACGCTTGGTTCAGCCAGATGTTTAGCGGCCTACACGGCGAGCAAGTTACAGAGAAACAGTTGAGGCCTGACCGACTGCCCCGTGGTCTAGTGGCTGTGAGAGGGCCCTCCTCTGGGGGTCACGTAAGAAAGGGGTGGGGGCTCTTGGAATGAGGGCACTGGACAGGCAGGCCACACTCCAGCCAGGTGAGTTTCCAGCTCTGGCCTTTTAAAATGCAGGCTCGGGCCTAGGAACCCTCCCCCAGGTTGTCACAGCTGCATCAGACTGTAATGTGATGTCATGCCCACGCCTCAGGTGGGTCTCCATGCAGGGCAAGTTCACCTACACCTGCCGCCCAGCCTCTGGAACCCAGTGTGCTCACACAGAGCTCTGACAGCTGGCTGAGACCCAACAGGTACGACCCGAGGCTTCAGGATTAGCAGGCAATGTGGCTGGGTGAGCCTCCCAGAGGCCGTTCCTGGGACACCCAGACCTGTACCCAAACCCAAGGTATGCTTGGTTCTTTTGGGGGGGAGGATGTGGGAGGAAGGAAGTGCTGCATATCCCCATCAGTCTGTGGCACTTCTCTTTGTCATGCTTGCAGGGACAGACTAACTGCATGTTGATGTAGCTGTCTGGCAAATCGGAACCAGCTCATCCCCTAGTCCTGTTGTGTGAGCGCCCTCCATCGCCAGTGTGCAGATTCTCACACAGCAGCAATGGGGCACTGACTACCTTGCCACCTCTGCCCCGTCCAGTGGGCTTCCCTCAGGTAAGTGTCCCCTCTGCACACTGTCCCAGGAGCCTGTTTCCTCATTTGCAAAGGCTTGGCTCCGGCCAGAGACGCTGCCCACGCCTGCTCCTGAGGTAGACACGGCTGAGCAGCCACAGCACCTTCTGAGTTCACGGTGCCAGTGGCGCACTTCTTGCCCCCATCGGTAGCCCCTGCTGTTGGCCCTGCAGTCTGAGGTCCTAGGCAAGGGTGACAAGGGTGAGGCTGGCCATGGGGGAAGTCTGCTTTAGCAATACCCCTGTCTCAGGGGGGCCAGGACAGCTGCCCTGCTCCCCGAGCTTTCTGTGGCAATTGGGAGGCTCCCCTCCTCTCCAGGTCTGTGGCAGACCACACACTGAGGCGGGAGGGCACCAAGGCACTCTGCAGGTTTGGGGCACGGTACCTTGCTCGGAGGCTGGGTCTGCTGCGGCAGTGGAGGCTGCTCTGTGGTTCCCATGGGCAGTTCAAATCGAGGACTGGTCACCAGGTAGCCAGAGGGCAAGAAGGCAAGAGAGCAAGAGGAGAAGAGCAAAAGAGGACAAAGGTCAGGCAACGCTTGGACACATAGCCCCTGCCTGGGCACACGGGCACACGGGCACAGGGGGAGCTATGTTCAGCAATGCCTCAAGGGGGCCGCAGGATGGGCAGGAGAACTGACAGTCTTGGGTTCAGCTCTGCCCAGGCTGTGCTGGGAGACCTTTGGCAAGGGCTGCTCAGAGTGCAGGCAGCAGCAGCCAAGGTCAGCACTAGTGGACCATGTACACAATCAGTTGCTGCCAATCTCGTAAGCAGAACCCCTGGACCACCTGCTGGCTCCTGGACACTTAAGTGCAGCTCTCTCAGTGTGGCAGATTGAGCGACCCCGTTCCTGCTGCAGTCCCAGTGGTACCCCAGGAAGAAGCCAGGTCCCCATGCAGGGTTACAGTGTTGCATGGGGCATTTTCTGCCTTCCACATCTGCTGGGGTACATGAATTACTCAGAGTAACCTCCATTTCAGGACTTCCACAGAGCAAGCCTTGAAGCTTCAGCTACTGTGTGCAGAGCAAACTCTTAACATGGGTGTTGTAAGGTGCTGTACATGAGGAAGTATGCACGCGCTGGAGCACAAGGCCCAGCATCACACCGGCAATCATCTGGTGGCCCATGATGCAAGGAAGGTCAAGTGCAGGTCTATCCAAGTCTCCTCTGGACTCAGGAGGAGCAGTGTCCAAAAGGGGAGTTCCTCCCACATCTCTCACTCTTGCCTCTGGCCTGGTGTGGAAACTCAATGACCAATATGCAGCAGGACCCAGAAAGACACCAAGGGTAGCAGCAGGGCTGGCAGCGAGGGGTGGTGACGGCGGGGCTGGCTACTCACTGCATGAATTTACATGAGGGTCCCTCCGGGCAGAATCCCACGAGGTAATTCACACAGATGACTCTCCGTGTGTGCCGGTGCCTGCACAGGGGACCTACAGAGCCAAGTGCCTGTGTTACTTCCACATCCCCTCTGCCAGTCAGGGCCCCACCCACACAGCCAGGGAGGGCCTTCAAATGCGGGGTTTGTGTGTTGTGCGCAGAGGCCCTGGGCTGGTACTCAGATCCTCCAAAAGGTGAGAACACCCACACACTGCCTCACTGGGAAGCCCAACGGGAAGCAGCCTTGGTAGGGCTCAGAGACAAGCGCTGACAGTTGGGGGAGGTGATGCCCCATGTGACTCAGCTGACAGCATTGAGGGGGTGCCCAGCCCACCCTAGCACCTACCATGCTTGCAGAAACCACGGTCATACCAAGGGCAGTCCTTGATCTTGGATTCGGGGTCGATGTGCAGAAAGGGGCACTCCTTGTTGCTGCACTCCCCTGCAGGGAAACCCAGACGTGCGGTCACCGTGGGCAGCACCAGGAAAGCTGCCCCCAAGGTGAGAGGAGCCAGGCAGTCCAGACTTGGCCTGGTGAGCGCTGAACCCAAGGCAGAGTGACTCTATGGGGGCTGTCACAGTGGCATAGCACGTAAAGCCACCACCTGCAGTGTCTGCATCACATATGGGCATTGGTTCAAGTCCCAACTGTGCCACCTCCATCCAGTTCCCTGCTAATTAATGCGCGTGGGGAAGCAGCAGAATGGTCCAAGTCTCTGAGCTCCTGCCTCCAGTGTGGGAGATCTGGATGAATCATGCATCTTGCTTCAGGTCCTGGCTTTCGTCTAACTCAGCCCTGGCTGATGTGACCATTTGGGAAGTGAACCAGCAGTTTGAAGATCTCCGTCTTTCCAATAAAAATAAATAAATTGTAAAACAAAACAAAAACAGTCATCTCTGGGCCTGTTTCACTCACATGTCAGTACTGCTATGGGGCAGGATGGTTTCAATGACACTGGCAGAGCCTGGTCTGGGGCACAAACTCACCAAACCCCACTGTTCTGTCCTTTACCCAAAGGAGTGGACAGTGCAGGGGCCCAATACACAGCTGCACTCATCCAGACAGAAAACTATTATTCTACTCAGAGTGGCTCTTAACATCCAAAAGCCAGGATGAGCAAGATGTGAAGGACTCAACCTTTTTAGAACCAAAGCGGGAACATTTGCGAGCCGGAGGGTGCGTCTCTTGGTGGCACGTGCTAGACACTGGTGATGACAGCACTCGTAGCTTAGCACCTCCCAGGGGAAAAGGCCCATGTGGTTCCCAGCATCACACCCAATCATGCTTTCTCACAGAGGGAACCAGCTCGGGCCTGGGGGGTGATGAGGGACTGCACCGAAGGAAGTGGGTCTCAGGGAGCAGGTGGCCGAGCAGAAGCCAGGTCTGTAGCTGGCAGCACTACCTGTTTGCTCACTGGGACCCTTGGAGCCTCCACATCCCCATCCCAAAGTGTGTGGAGTGCTCCAAAGTCAGGAGCACTAGAGGCATATCAGAGCCCAAGTTCACAACTGGGGAAAGGTGGACGATACAGTGGGCCTTGAGCTGCCGTGTGATGCCTCAAGGGCCTGGTTTCCCTGCCAAGCCTCCCAGGGCTCCACGTGCCTCACCGAACTTGGAATAGAAGTAGCACTCGGGCATCTTGGTCATGTCATACTCGTGCAGGAACTCGCACTGGTCCCCTTTCTTGCACAGCCCACGCAGCCAGTGTTTGCATACAACTGTCTTCTCGCCGCTGATGTGGCGGAATGGGCACATGCCCCCTGCCAAGCGATGGACAGCATGAGTAGACACGGGGGCCTGAGCTAGTTATTGCAGCACAACCCCCAGCCACCTGGAAGGAGCACTTTCTGGAAGAGGCAGAGGTGACCTTGGCAGAAGATAAGGTGATTTCAGGCAGTACTCTGATAAACGTTTTACATTTTACCAGTTATGTCAGCTGTTCTGAGACCACCTTGGGCCAACAGAGCCTCCTGTAGTGAGGGAAACGCGCTCCATCTCTGCTGTCCAATATGGCAGCCACCAGACATGGGTAGCTACTGAGAACTGAAAAGTCCCCAGTGTGACCTAGCGCCTGCATTTCCCATTTTACTTGATTTTAAGGAGTGTAAGTCTGCACAGCCACACAGGTGGCAAGTAGCCACTATACTAGTGGACAAAGAGCTAGTTGTGGCACCCCGAGTTAATGGTGGCTGTGGTGACAGAGGCAGGCTGCTCAGAACAGAATGACTGGGTTGAGGCCATAGTGTGAGGGCCACGTGGGTGACCTGCATTGCTTTAGTGGCAAATGCAGCACCCACACTCCACATGCAAACCATCCTCGTGTTCTAACTCTATGCTCTCTATTCAAGCTTCCATTCAAACTCAGTCTCCCCAGTAAATCTTCCTGCAGGGGAAAAGACAGCAAGACCCATACATGGTGTGCCCTCTTATGAATTCAAGGGCGTCTGGCACTGCAGCCTGTTCAGTGTGCAAAAGAACCCCTTCCCTGCTCAGGCAGATCATTGCAGGGTGCTTTGCCAAGAGGCCAGAGGGCAGCGTGCCTATAAAGACTGTGGAACACACCAGAATAACTCCATGACCCTAAGAAAATTCTAGAACACCGCAAGGCTGGGATCTCTGTCCATGTCACAGGTCAGCTCCTGGCCTCAGGGAAAAGTGAGGCTGGCAAGCAGCCACAAAGCCAGGTCTGGGCCAGGGACACATCAGGTTTCTTGTCTGCTAAAAGCACAGCTTCAGTTGGAGATGTTACTAGTCTGCAGAAGGCAACCCTAGCCAGGGAAGTCCACCAGGGGACACAGCGATGAGGGCACCTCAGGAGGTGTGAGGGAACCTTACCTTTGCCGCATGCAGCTTTCAGAAAGAATTCGCAGACAGCAGCCCCCGACTCTGTGAGAAAGAGGAAAAAGAGGTAGCATCAAAGCTACACGAAGCTGTGCTGGCAATATCAGGACCCATTCAGCTGTGGTTCGTGAAGGGCTCAGGAAATAGAGTAACAACAAACGCAAAGCCCAAAGGAGCAATGAGGAAGCTGCTTGCTCTAGTCTTGCCTTACCAGTGAGATGTGCAGTGACACAGTCATTACCGGCGCTGAGTTTCTTGTATGCAAGATGCTGTCAGAGGTAGGAGTGGGGTGGGGAAGGAAAAATGGGGCACAGGGCCATAGACGTAAGTTAATCACTCCAGCCCAGAGCTTCTAGGAGAGTTCTCCACAGGCACCTCAGAGGGAAGACATGACAGGAAGTACCAGCAAAAGGGGCCTAGGAGGAGGTGCAGGGTCCAGAGAAATGCAGGCTGCCTCTGGGCGGCCAGAGAGCAGGGTCCAGGTGAGGACACGGAGCGGGAAGGCTCTGGCTGTGCCATGTCCGCCTCATTACCAAGGAGCACGCCCTTTGCTCACATAGACACAGTATGGGGAGCAAGAACACAGAGGTAGACTGTGAGGAAAGATGGGGACAGGGACACTGGCTAGTCCAGGAATCCACTGGCCAAGGCCACCAGACCAAATTTGCCTTGGATTCATGAAGTCCTCTCCACCCGGAGGCATCTTAGGATGGCTGCAAACCCAACAATGGCTTCACTGAAGCCCATTTAACTGCTTCCCCTCCCTAACCTGCCTGGAATTCTTTGGCTTCTCAAAATCAGGCCAACTGAGAGCCAGGACAGGGCTAAGGTTGTAGAACCTAAGGGTGTCACTGTTAGCATCTCAAAAAGTCTGAAAACCTTGCACTTAAAAATACATGGTCTTGGGCCCAGCACAGTAGCGTAACAGCTACGGTTCTAGCCCTGCACATGCTGGGATCCCATTTGGATGCTGGTTCATATCCAGACAGCTCCACTTCCCATCCAGCTCCCTGCTTGTGGCCCGGGAAAGCAGTCGAGGATGGCCCAAAGCCTTGGGACCCTGCACCCGCGTGAGGATCAGAAGAGGCTCTGGGTTCCTGGCTTCAGATTGGCAGAGCTCCAGCCGTAGCGGATGCTTGGGGTGTGAATCAACAGATGGAAGATTTTCTGTCTCTCCTCCTCTCTGTATATCTGACTTTCAAAAAAAAAAAAAATTAAGTTCACAAAAATACATGCATGGCCTTGCCTGTGTGGTGGGTACCAAGTCCGTAAGCCTTGGAGACAGGTGTCCAGCAGAGGCCCAAGATGCCTGGCCTGGGTCCTTTGGCCCATCTGTGCAGTAGGTGCCAGGTCAATGAGCCCCGGTAGTGGGAGCGCCATCAGTGCTCAAGTCAGGCAGCCTGGGGTGTCCTTCTCAGTGGAAAGGATGGGGCAATGGATGGCAGGCCCAGATGCGCATGGAGGATATTGCAGCCCATGGGGGCCTGCAAACGACATCTGGTACCATAGCAGAGGAAGGAGGGTGCAACAAATTGGACAACTATCCCAACCAATTACAGCAAATATCTGGACAAACAGAGACTCTAATGTCGACCACATCAGCCAACAGACAATGGGAGAATTTCCTCATCAGTGGATCTACAATATTGACAGCACTTCAGAACAATCCAAAATCACGTAAGCAGAACCCTCAAAACTTGCTCCACGTTATGGAGCCTGGGTTGATATCAGGTGACCATTCCCCATTCCCAGGTTCTAGTTCGGTTGGCAGGCTGGGTGTGACTTCTCCCCTTATCTCCCCCCTCCCCTTCACCCCCGAGAGGGGAAGAAAAAGAAAGCGTGGAAACAATGGTCTCACCCACTTTACCCTAATCCTTGATCTTCCTCACCCTGATCAACTATGTAAAAATCGTCAAAATTTTAAAAAATACGGGGCCTGTGGCATAGCACATGTGACACTAGCATCCCACATGGATCATTCAGCTGCAGTCCTGGCTGCTCCACTTCTCATCTAGCTCCCTGTTTGTGGTCTGGGAAAGCAGAAAGAGATGGCCCAAGTTGTTGGGATCCTGCAGGGAAGGCTGGGGAGAGGCGCCTGGCTTCATATTGGCTCAGCTCCAGCCACTACGGCCATTTGGGGAGTGAATCAAAGGATGGAAGATCTTTCTCTCTTTCTACTTTGATTTTTCTGTTTTTTTTTTTTTTAAAGATTTATTTTTTTTTATTGGAAAATCAGATTTTACAAAGAAGGAGAGAAAGTCTTCCATCTGCTGGTTCACTCCCCTAGTGGATGCAATGGCCAGAAATGAGCAGATCAGAAGCCAGGAGCCAGGAGCCTCCTATGGGTCTCTCATGCAGGTGTAGGACCCCAAGGCTTTGGGCTGTCCTCGACTGCTTTCCCAGGCTACAAGTATGGAGCTAGAAGGGAAGCATAACAGCCAGGATGCAAACTGGTGCTTATAAGGCGAGGATTTAGCCACTAGGCTACCACGCTGGGCCCTCTACTTTGACTTTCAAGAAAAGTATTACTTTGATTTTTTAATTGGAAACCCAGCTATATAGAAAGACCTTCCATCAGCTGGTTAACTCCTCAAGCGGTAGCAACGGCCAGAGCTGAGCTGATCCGAAGCCAGGAGCTTCCTCTGGGTCTCCCACGCAGGTGGTACGCTATCATGCTGGGCCCACAGATAAATCAATCTTAAAAAACAAATAATAGGGCCTGGCGGCGTGGCCTAGCAGCTAAAATCCTCGCCTTGAAAGCTCCGGGATCCCATATGGGCACCGGTTCTAATCCCGGCAGCTCCACTTCCCATCCAGCTCCCTGTTTGTGGCTTGGGAAAGCAGTTGAGGATGGCCCAATGCATTGGGACACTGCACCTGCGTGGGAGACCCGGAAGAGGTTCCTGGTTCCCGGCTTCGGATCAGAGCTCATTGGCCTGTTGCGGCTCACTTGGGGAGTGAATCATCGGACGGAAGATCTTTCTCTCTGTCTCTCCTCCTCTCTGTATATCTGGCTGTAATAAAAAATGAATAAATCTTTAAAAAAAAAAACAAAACAAAACAAATAATAATACATGGGCTCAGCCTGTCCAGACTCAGCTGTTGCAAGCATTTGTAGAGCAAACCAGCAGTTGTAAGAGCTCTCTCTCACTATGTCTTTCGAGATGAAAACAAACATTTAAAAAGATTTTCCATGAGATGGGAAAGCTCTGTCCTCACTAGCCTTCAGCACACTGAGCAGGACTGCGGACATACAGCAAGCGCCACAGCCCTGCCCTCCTGGGAACAGGCATGCGGGGCCCTGGCCGCTGCACCAGCTCTCACAGGCTCCTAGAACTGGACTGTCCAGTGGGAGGGAAAGAGCTACCCCTCACAAGTGGATCCGTCGCTTCAAACTAGAGCTATGGGGACAAGAAAAAGGCCAAGGGTGAGAACCTGGAAGTGAAAGCATGAGGGGTGGTGAGGGCCTCTCTGATTCTGATCAGCTGCTTCTAAGAGGCAGGCGGCGGTGACATAGCCATGTGTGGCCTGTGTCCCTTGGGCATAATAAGCACTTGCTGGCACAGACACGCCAAGCCTAGCAAACGGACTCGGGTCACGCGTGCATGAGAAGGCAGCTGGGAGCAGGTGGAGGCTCTGCTGACAACAGCATGGGGGTGGTCTTTTGCAAGTCCTCTGCCCTCCTCAGTCTGTGTACTACCTCAGTGACATCGAGCAGCCCCCCTCCCCGCCCCCTCAAGCTTCAGTTACAGATCTGAAGCAGCTACAGAGAAGGAGAAAACCGAATTTCCTTTAAAGATGTCCCACCTGTGCCGGCAGGTGGGGCAGCCAGGAGCTAACTACCCCGTGAAAGGAGGAGCTCAGACCCGGGGTACCAGGTGTCTGGGCGTGATTTAAAGGCGCAAAAATGGGGATCAGAAAAAAAAAGTGGATGTTAAGTCCAGAACTTGAACTCCTACAAGAATGGTGTTTGGGGAGTCTGGATGGGTTGGCGAGTGGGGCGGAGGGGGGGGGATGCTCCTACAGAGGACAGGTGGTCCTCCCCTGGGAGGAAGGCCTCCTCCGCGAACCCACACTTGCCCAAACAAGAAGAGGGGGCTCGGCGTGCGGAAAGGGAAGTGACCCTCGGGAGCACCCTCCCAGGGTCGGAGGGGTCCTGAGGCCGAGAGAGGGGCAAGCCGTCTTCACTGAGGACCCATGGCGGCAGCCTCACAGCCCAGCGCTCCCGAGGCGGATCCAGAGGGACCCCGGCCCCGAGGAAGGGCGCCCCTGCGCCCGAGCGAGGCAAGCGGGGTGCCGGGGCAGAGGAAAGGCGGCTCTGGGCCCCGGGGACGCCTCAGGAGTCCCGCACTGGAGCGGCTCCCGCCCGCCCCGGCCCCCGCGCTCACTGTCCATGCCGGGGAAGGGCAGCGGCTGCGCCCCAAGCTGCTGCTCCACTGCGATCTCCAAGTCGAACTTGATATGGTCCACGCTGGCGATGATTTCCTGCATGGCGGCGGCGGCGGCGGCGGCCCTCCCGGCCCGGCTTTCCTGTCAGGTCTCACGGCCGCCCTCACACCTCTCCGCCCGCCGCACACCGCCCTCCTCCTCAGCCCGGCCGCCGCCGCCGCCACCGCGCGAAGGATGCCGGGAGCGCCGGGCCCGCGCCGCCACGCAGCCAATCGGGCGCAGGACGGCCGCGCCGCCAGGCCAGGCCAGCCGCCGGCCGAACGCGGCGCGCCTTGGGGGAGATCTGTGAGACCCCGCGACGCCGACCGCGCATGCGCGAGGTCCCGGCTGAGGCGTGCGACCGACCGAGGGAGACTCCGAGGGACACCGGGGTCCGCGAGAGGGGCCGACGCGAAGCCGGGTCCGTGGGGCTGCGTGGGGCGGCGGCGTCTGCGCCCGATCCTTCCAGGAACCTGTGTGGGGTCTTCACAGGAGGAGGCCGGGCGTGTCAGGAGAAACCGAGGCAGTGACGGCCGGGCTAAGACGGGTCGGGTTGACCAGGGTTCCCGGCCAACGTCTGAGGGTGTGGCGGGTCGCAGAGGTAGGGTTACCCGGGTGGATGAACAGATCTGGGAGCGAACGAGGTCACCCCCTTTGTTTTCCTTATGAAATCGAACAATCCTTCAGCTGACTGACAGAGCGGAAACGGCACGTGGGTTTGTGGGTAAATGGAAGTTGGGCAATTCTGCAGGGCCTAGGCTACCGCGCTGGGCCCTCTACTTTGACTTTCAAGAAAAGTATTACTTTGATTTTTTAATTGGAAATCCAGCTATATAGACAGAAAGATCTTCCGTCCGCTGGTGAACTCCTAAAGTGGACCACGAATTCCACTCACGTGTGCTGTCATATGGTGCTGCATTTGGAAGAGAACAGATACTTCTAACTTAGCCTAAAATGCCTATTTGTATGTTATTGGCTTTCTCTTGGTAATTCTGTTTTTTTATTATATATATATATATATTTTTTTTTAAGATTTATTTTTATTACAAAGTCAGATATACAGAGAGGAGAGACAGAGAGAAAGATCTTCCGTCCGATCATTCACTCCCCAAGTGAGCCGCAACGGCCGGTGCGCGCCGATTCGAAGCCGGGAACCAGGAACCTCTTCCGGGTCTCCCACGCGGGTGCAGGGTCCCAAAGCTTTGGGCCGTCCTCGACTGCTTTCCCAGGCCAGAAGCAGGGAGCTGGATGGGAAGTGGAGCTGCCGGGACTAGAACCGGTGCCCATATGGGATCCTGGGGCTTTCAAGGCGAGGACTTTAGCCGCTAGGCCACGGCGCCGGGCCCTTTTATTATATATTTTTAAAGATTTTTAATTTTTAGGCTTTTTTCTGAACAGATTCGATATAATTTTTAGATACAATTCTAAGAATATGATAATATTCCACGCCTCCCGCCCATCCTTCTGGTAATTCTGTGTATTTTAATGAATGCGTGTGGACAACGTGCCTGTTACCAGTGGGAAGCCTTGTCCATGCGGAGGAGGGCTGCTAAGTCAGGGGTGTTTAATACAGGCCCCTGGCTTCAAAGGCAGCCCCTCCCAGGCCGCCCAGTTTTGAGGGTGGCCCCAAGACTGTGGGAACACAGCATGTCCCTTTCCTTGCTCTCCCTCAGTCACTGGTCACTCCAATTTGCCACCACCCCTACGTACTCTCCAATTATCATGTTCTTTTGTAACCAGACCTTAAAACATTTTCAAGCTGTTATATGGTTGTCTTCGTTTTGCTTTATTTTGTTTGTTTGGAAGGCCACAGTCAGAGGTCCTCTGGGTCACTTCCGAAATGCCAGCAACTTCCAGGGCTGGCTCAAGCCAAAGTTGGGAACATGGTGGCAAGGACCCACATACTTGAGTTGTCACCTCAGAAGCAGGTGTAGATGTGAATCAGGGATTCACCTATGGGATGGGTGGTGGCCTGCTGGCATGCCAAACATGTGAAAGAGTTTAAGGTGTGCACTGAGGATAACAGCTCTACTGAATGCTCCCTGTTTGGTGCTGCCCTACACAGGAGACCGCCCCTTGGTCCGTTGTTGTCCCAGCGTGTGTGGATGCTGTCATTGTTAACTCCAGCTTACAGGTAACACTGAAACCAGAACAGTAAGGACCCCAGGACAGAGAGGTGCATGCTGTTTGAGGAAGCTGAAGTCTGAACCCCAGCTTTTCTCATCCATGGAGCCCCTGCTTGGAACCCCTTGTTTTCTTTCTGCCTGTCAGGGCTGGGAACCCTCACTGATGTCCTTGTTTTTCCTGACATATTCCAGGTCCTGGCAGGACAGGAAAGTCCGAGATGGACCTCATGAGACTTGCCCAGCTCTTCGGCTCCCGTCCCATGGGACTGTCGGTTCTGTGGCACCTGGGCCTGGTCAGAGCCCATTGGGCAGGAGGCCCAGGGCATTCTGTGTGGCTGACTCGGCAGGTGTCAGCTGCCTCCAGCAGCTCCGTCTCTCAGCTGCCCCTGGGCCAGGGTGTCCCACAGACCATGAGCAGTGGCCGCTCTGAACTGAGCCAACCCAGCCCCACAGTCTCTCAGGAGGAAGAGGAGGAGGAAGGCTTTGGTACTCTCTCTGACAAGTACTCCTCCCGAAGAATGTTCCGCAAATCAACAACCCAGCTGTATGACCTCCGGCTCCAGGAACAGAGTGCTGAGAAAGACGAGGATCCGGAGCCCAAACCATGGCGAGGCCGGAGAAACACCCCACATTGGTACTTCTTCCGGTGCAAAGGCCTCATCAACGAAGGCAAGGTGAGTGGAGCTGCTTGGTGTTTTGTCAAGGATGTCTTCAGATGTCGCGTGCCTTCATTCTTTACTCGAAGTGGCTTCACTGTCCTGCCTCACCTCTCCCCACTGCTGGTCCCGCGAGAGTTGTCTCTCTCCTGCCTGTGTATCTGATCTTGTCCTCGCCGTCTCGCTCAGCACTTATTCTTGCATGCAAAGCCTGCAAAGCCAGGCCAGAAAGTTCTGTTCCAACTTTGTTTCACCCACATTTCTTCATCTCACGAGATGGTAGTCCTGCTACTTCACTGGCTAGGGCCAGAGGCCTTCAACTATTCCAAGTTTTTCGGGTTCTGTTATCAATTCTGCCACCAGTCTTAAGTTCTTACAGCCCTTCCCTTGAATTTCCATTACGTCTTTCTCCTCACCCTCTCAGCTATGAGGACACTTGGCACTGGGCTGCTTGCTGCCTGTGTCACAGCACGTAGGTGTCGTGTCAGATTGCAGGTCACATCGTCTTGTCAAAAATGTGCACTGTTTTCAGTGATTTTTTTTTAAAAGATTTATTTTTTTATTGGAAAGGCAGATATACAATCAGAAGGAGATATAGAAAGATCTTCCATCCACTGGTTCATTCCCCAAGTGTCCACAACAGCCAGAGCTGAGCTGATCCGAATTCAGGAGCCAGGAGCTTACTCTGGGTCTCCCACATGGGTGCAGGGTCCCAACACTTTGGGCTATTCTCTACTGCTTTCCCAGGCTACAAGCAGGGAGCTGGGTGGGAGATGGAGCAGCCAGCACATGAATCCATGTAGTATTCGGCACCAGCAGGTAGATTAATGTGCTGCAGCATTGCACCAATCCCCAGTCTATCTTTCTACTAATGCACAGCTTGGCAGGCAGTAGATGATGGCTTAAGTGCTTAGGTCTCTGTCACCTGTGTGGGAGAGTTAATTTACGTTCCTGGTTCCTGTTTCCAGCCTGGTCCAGCCCTTGTTGTCCTGGGACTTTGAGGGGTGAACCAGCAGACAGAATATCTTTGTGTCACTATCTCTTTGCATTCTAATATTGTAGGGTTTTTTGAACCCTGAATACTGCAGCAACCTCAAATTCTTGTCTCGCAGGAAAGAAGAATTTTCATGCCGACACAGTTTAGTTTTAAAGTAAGATTTATTAGAAAAACTAAGAAAGGAGACTCCCGCCCTAGTGACGGAGGGGGTTCTGAGATAGAAAAGACCCTTGAATGGGGGGTGTTGGGACCCTTTTAAAGCTTTAGTTCAAAGAGGGGGTTTTCCAAGGGCAAAGGAATTTCCTGGTGTCCAGGTATCTGCCTTTGGGACAAAAAGACCAGAGAGGTGCTAGACAGAACATTCCAGGCCTTAGGCATCTGCATATTACTTGCTCCTGTTCTCCTTTCAATGATAAGGAAGGAGATAGGCCTGGGACCCTCCTACACAATGGCTGGAGGTAATGGCTGGTGCTTCAGGTGGGGAATTGATACGCTAATAGCACCCTTGTCCCTTGGAAGAGACTGCTCTGGTGAATCTAAAACATGGTGGGGAAATTCCCTTTTATATTTGGTAAGAAAAATGACTTGGGGACCCAGAATACCCTAACTGCCTACCACCCAGTCTAACTCCTCACACACTAATGAAATGAAAATCAATAAAGAAAGGGTATCGAGGGAGAGTATGAGCTATGGATGAAGTAAGTTTGGGTAAGCAGTAACAGTTATACTAGTCAATGCTACTTACTCTGCTTTGGTGTACATTTGAAGTTTTCCATAAGGAAAAGTTAAGAATTAGTAGCAGCAGCGATGGCATAGTTAGGCCAAGCCTCCTTCTGCAGCTCTGGCATCCCATATGGGCACCAGTTTGGGATTCAACTCCTAGCTTATGGCCTGGAAAAACAGCAGAGAAAGGCTAAAGTCCTTGGACCCCTGCACCTATGTCGGAGACCAGGAAGAAGCTCCTGGTTTCTTGCTTAGGATCAGCTCAGCTCTGGCAGTTGGGGACCTTTGGAGATTGAACCAACAGTTGAAAGATTGATCTCTCTCTTTCTGCCTTTAAAATTAAGAAATAATAGATCTTTAAAAAGAAAAGTTAAGAATTAAATAAAGAGGGCGGTAGCCTAGTGGCTAAAGTCCTCATCTTGCACGCACTGGGATCCTATATGGGTGCGGGTTTATATCCCAGCAGTCCCGCTTCCCATCCAGCTCCCTACTTGTGGCCTGGGAAAGCAGTGGGGGGCGGCCCAAAGCCTTGGGACCCTGCACCAGGATGGGAAACCCGGAACAGGCTCCCAGCTCCTGGCTTCGGACTGGTACAACTCCGACCATTGTGGCCACTCGGGGAGTGAATAAGCAGACGGAAGATCTTCCTCCCTGTCTCTTCTGACTTTCCAATAAAATAAATGAATATATATTTTTTAAAGATTCATTTGTTTTTGTTAGAAAGTCAGATATACAGAGAGAAGGAGAGACAGAGAGGAAGATCTTCTGTCCGATGATTCACTCCCCAAATGACTGCAATGGCTGGTACTGAGCCGATTTGAAGCCAGTAGCCCAGAGCCTCTTCCAGGTCTCCCACACGGGTAGAGTCCCAAGGCTTTGGGTTGTCCTCTACTGCTTTCCCATGCCACAAGCAGGGAGCTGGATGGGAAGCGGGGCTACTGGGATTACAACTGACGCCATATGGGATCCTGGCATGTTCAAGGTGAGCACTTTAGCCTCTAGGCCACTGTGCCAGACCCAAATAAATAATTTCTTAAAAATTTATTTATTTTATTGGAAAGGCAGATGTACAGAGAGGAGGAGAGACAGAGAGGAAGACCTTCCGTCCGATGTTTCACTCCCCAGGTGGCCTCAATGGCCGGTGTGCACCAATCCGAAGCCAGGAGCCAGGAACTTCTTTCTGGGTCTCCCACGTGGGTGCAAGGTCCCAAAGCTTTGGGCCGTCCTGGACTGCTTTTCCAGACCACAAGCTGGGAGCTGGATAGGAAGTGGAGCTGCTGGGATTAGAACCGGCACCCATGTGGGATCCCGGCATGTTCAAGTCGAGGACCTTAACCATTATGCTATCATGCAGGTCCAATAAATAAATTTTAAAAGAAAGAGAAGGTTAAATTCTCACCATACTTACGGAGCCTGCAAGCTGTTTCTACCACCCGTCACCTGTGTACCCTCATCCCCGGCCCCTGCTGTCTGGTTAGAGTGCTGCAGCAGTTCGGCACTTCAGCTGATACCTGACCTCCAGGCCCAGTCCTGACTCAGGACCCTGGCTGTGCCCTCAGCCACGTGACTCCTCCTTTCCCTTCTTTAGGTCTTTGTTCATAGGTCAGTTTCTGTATAAGGTCTTGTCTGGTCATATCTAAAAAGTGTATTCCTCGCATTTTTCTTTCTATTTGAAAAGCATCGGGAGACAGATAGCTTGTGTCTGCCAGTTCCCTCGAATCGTCTGCAACAGCTGGGCCAGGCTGCAGCCAGGGGCCTCGAACTCAGTCCAGGCCTCTTACATGGGTGGCAGGAACCCTGTTACTTCTAAATTGTCACCACTGATTCCTAGGGTCAGATGTAGCAGGAAGGTGGAAGCAAGAACTGGGCCAGGCTAGGAGTCAAGATGTGACGTGCCGGGTCCACGTGGTGGATGTGGGAAACAGGAAGGTGTGAAGAGCATTGCTTCCTTGTGGCAGGGCCTCAGGGAGCTCCCCGTTGTGCAGCAGGGCTCCAGCGAGATGTTGCTTTGACCACCTGAATGCAGCCCGCTTCCCATTGCTGGACACCGGACTTTCCCACTGAGTTTCCTGTAACCTATCTAGGCATTGTCTGCCCCTACGGAGTTAATGTATAGTATCTATGCGAGCTTGAAAGTTGATGTTGCTGATATTTAGCAAAAAGGTTTTTACCAATTGCAGCTGCCTTCATTGGCAATATACTGATCAGGGATGTTAACTCACCCTTTTGATCCTATGTTAATCAGAGGCATAGAACGGTTACCTTTGCTTAGAATCCTCTTCTATTGATCTTATGCTAATCAAGGGTGCTAACTCTCCAGAGGTAGAGGAAATCCATTCTTTCCCTCTTTCTTTGATCTTTGGGTCCTGCCAAGAGGAATGTGTTACTGATTGAGCTTGCCTTAGGTGATACAAACAGCAGAATTATCTTTAGTAACACCCATTTAATCATGACGTAAAAAGTCTGAGCCAGAGTTTAACTGATTCTGTATAAATAAAGCGGACGGCTTTATTGCTGAGTCCACTATCTTCAAGGAATTCTGGTGGTCCGTCACTTTCTTTATTCTCTCTTTGCGCCTCATCCACACACCCTTCGCGAGTTCTGAACCTCTGCCGGAGCTGGACTCCAGCAGTGGCAGTCCCAAATGGCTTGTGGAGCTCAGACTGCATGTTTACCTTGTCTCGTGTGTGTGTGTGTGTGTGTGTGTGTGTGTGTGTGTGTGTAGATGTACTTATTTGAAAGAGCTACAGAAAGAAGTGTTCCATCTGCTGGTTCACTCCCCAGGTGCCTGCAAAAGGCAGAGCTGGGCTAAACTGAAGCCAGGAGCCAGGAACTCTGCCCTGGTGTCTTCCACGGGTAGCAGGGGTCCAAGTCACTGGCTGTCTTCTGCTGCCTTTCCAGTTGCGCTCACCGGAAGCTAAATCAGAAGCGGGGTAACTGGGATTAGAAATGGCACTGCGATGTGGTTACTGGCTCGACGCACAGCCCCTACTGTATGATCGCAACACCGCATTTGATGTTTGTCTTTGGACGCCAGAATGTGCGCTTTGTGAGGGGCTTCCTCTTGCTGGCCGCTACGTCCTCAGTGTGTAGACCTTGTTGGGCTCATTCAGTAATTATCGTTTGAGTGGACCCATGAAAATCATCAAGGAGTAGAGGAGGGAACTGAGGGTGAGGGGATGGGAATGGAACCAAGACAGCTTTGAGCCCGCAGGGGTGTGCAGTTAGAGGAAGCTCCCCGGGGTGCTGTCTGGCACTGTCTCATGGTGTCCTTCAGCCTCCTTGACTCCCTTCCTCCACTGAGGGTCACTGAGGCTGCTCTGACCGTCCCCCTCCCCCCACCGTCACTCTGTCTTATCTAGCTAGCAGAGGCCCTGGACCTGTTTGAGAGGCAGATGCTGAAGGAGGAGCGTCTCCAGCCACTGGAGTGCAACTACACAGTGCTGATTGGGGGCTGTGGCCGGGCTGGCTACCTCAAGAAAGCCTTCGCGCTCTACAATGACGTGAGTGTGACCTGGTGGGCCAAGCCTCTGACAGCCTGGGCTGGGAGGCCAGTAAGAGCAGCTGCAGATCCAGACATGCTGCCTACCAGGATGGGACCCAGTGGACAAATTTAACCTTTGGCCTCAGAATCACCATCTGTACACTGGGAGGTGATTTTCGGGGCCAAGTGAGATGATGCAGCAAGTCCTTCAACACCTACCAGGACCTCTGTGAGCCTACCCTGCCCCCTCCTTTCCCATCACCATGTGTAGCTGCTTCCTGTGCCCACAGAGGGACACTGCTCCAAAGCTCGACCTTTGAGGAAACGGCTCTGAGTTCCTTTGTAAGTCCTACAGGGTGTGTTAGTTTTGTCATTCTCAGAGCCAGGAAGCTGTTTCCATCCTAAGCCAGGAAAGCCTTGCCCTGGGAGGGGTTGACTGGTGGAAGAACATCAGTTTTCTCCTGCAACCTTCTTAGAAGCTGGGGGTGCCCTTCACTCTAGTCCGCTTGTCATTTGGCACCCTGCTCCCAGGTGTTTGATCTCTAGCTAGAGGTGAGAGGGGAAATGGTAGCTACAAGACATAAGGGAACACCACCTTCAAGGGCGGTCTCTTGGCATAGAAGGATGGGAGACCAAACCGAAAATAGAAGAGTTCAGTCCTCCAAGTGAGGGGTAGGTAGGGGACTGTTGAGAGCTCAGTCCTTTCTAAATGTAGGGGATCGTTGCTTGCCTTCCCACAGGGCTCCTGTCTGCAAAGCCAGACCACTCTGTTCTCTGTTGTTAGTCATCACTTTGTTGGGGAGCAGTGAGTTCTTTACTTGTTGTTTTGTCGGGATTTTGTTGTTGTTTCTTTCTTTTCTTTTCTTTTTTTTCTTTTGAACTTTACTTTGGAATACGTTTGCATTTGTAGAAAAGTTGTACAGCTAGCATAGAAAGCTCTTGGAGACTGCTCACCCAGCTTCTGCCACAGTAGTATCTTAGGTCAAAACCCAGTGGCTAGCAGCTGAGCACTGCTCTTACCTGAATCCCAAACTCTGTTCAGATCTTAGTAGCTTCCCCAGCAAAGCCCTTTATCTATCCCTGTATCCACTCTGACTCCTCCTCACAGCCCAAGATATCTTCTGAACTGAGGACTCAGCTGCAAGAAGCTCCCACCCACAGTGGGCTGATGGGCACTCAGGGACAATGACTTCTTTTCAGTGTATCTCGGGGTGCAGGCTCGGCTTTCAGAATCCCTCTGGCATTCAGGGACTTGAAGACCAGGCTCGCGGTGCCCTGGAGGTAGCTGCTTGGTCGAGCAGCATGCCGATGTCAGTGCTACCTCTAAGTTACTCTTGTTTCAACAGATGAAGAAGCGGGCCCTAGAGCCGTCGGATGCCACATACACGGCTCTGTTCAATGTCTGTGCTGAATCCCCCTGGAAGGACTCTGCCCTACAGAGCGCCCTGAAACTCCGGCAGCAGCTCCAGGCCAGAAACTTCCAGCTGAACCTGAAAACATACCACGCCCTGCTGAAGGTGGCTGCCAAATGTGCAGACCTCAGGATGTGCCTGGATGTGTTCAAGGTGGGGACACCTTGCTCTTGGAGGCCTGGCCTGACAGATGCTCAGTAGTGGTATGCTGGTGTGTTCCTTCCATGGGGCTGGGCTGGGGAGCACTGGGGAGAGAGGACTTCCTGGAGATGGTGTTCACACTCTGAGCGTTAGGGATGAGTCAGGGCTCACAGGAAGGACCCCGGCCTAGAAGGGCCAGTGGGGGTGAAATCCCTGGATCAAGGAGCTGAGGGGTCGGCTGGTCGGTGCGAGGGCCTTAAGGAACACAAGTGAGTGCAGAGTGGACACTGAGTAAGTCGACTCCGGAAAGTTCTGGGTGCAAGGGTACAGTAGGGCTCTTCCGGAGGACTTCACAATGCTTGTGGTTAAATGGAATTAGGAGATACTTTTATCTTGGGCTCAAAAAAAGATTTTAAATCCAAACATGGGCTTGTCCTACTTTTAAATGAGATTTTCTTTATTCATTTGAAAGGGAGAGTTAGAGATCTGAGAACTAATCTCTCTGTTGGTTCACTGCCCAAATGGTCCAAACAGCCAGCACTGGGCCAGGCCAAAGCCAGGGACCTGCAACTCCATCCTGTTCTCCTGGCATGGGTGCTGGGACCCACGTACTTGATCCATCGTCTGCTGCTTTCCCAGGCGAATTAGCAGGCGATGGATCAGAAGTGGAGCAGCTGAGACTTGAACCAGCATCCATATGTGATGCTGGTGTCACAGGTGGCAGCTTAAACCCCTACTCCACAACACTGGCCCTCATAGTTTTTTCATAATAAACATTTGTGAAGACTTTGCCAATGTCTCCCATCATGTGCTCCCCGCCACCCGACAAGGAAGGGGTCTCACCCCCAATTCTCAGAGCAGAAGACGGTGAGCAGGGAGATCTCGGGCAGCTCCAAGTGCTTTCTCAGGTCACATGAGAATTAGATAGATGCCAGATATGTCCAAAGAAGGATGCCTGGGAAGCAGGGATGTCCCAGCTCCCTGGGATCCCACTCCGCTGATGGGGCAGCTGAGCCTGGGGAGGTGAGTGCTTGCCCCCATGCTCCCAGCTGGCCAATCATGGAAGCTTGAAGTCGGCTGCATGAGAATCCAGAGGCAAACAGTGACTCCTGGGGTGTCCTTGCAGAGGCACTGAATAAGCCCACTGGGTGCAGGGCCAGAAAGAGGGACCCAGTGGGGAACAGTAGGGCTGCTCTGCTCAGGAGCTGGTTCCAACCCTGAGCCACATTTGGGTACTAGTTCCTCCAGATTAGAGACTGGGGGCCAAGTTCATGGTTTAGTAGGTAAAGCCGCCACCTGTGACGCTGGCATCCCCATGTGGACTGTGGTTTGTATCTTGGCTGCTCCACCTCTGACCCATCTTCCTGCTGATGACCTGGGAAAAGCGACAAAAGATGAACCAACTACTTCGGTCACTGCCACCCGTGTGGGAGACCTAGAAGAAGCTCCTGTCTCCTGGCTCCGGCCTGCCCCAGCACTGGCTGGCATGGCCATCTGGGAAGTGAGCCTGTAGTTAGAAAATCTCTGTCTTCTTTTCTCTGTGACTCTGACTTTCAAATAGATAATAGATAATTTTTAAAAACAAAAGATTGCAGACTGACCCCCACCCCCAAGTGCTGCAGACACCAGCCAGTTGGTCTGGGTTCTGCTGTGGCTTCTCAGTAGGGCCACTTTGTTCCTGCTCCCAGGAAATCATCCACAAGGGGCACGTGGTCACAGAGGAGACCTTCAGTTTCCTGCTCATGGGTTGCATCCAGGACAAGAAGACGGGCTTCCGGTATGCCCTGCAGGTCTGTGCCTTCCCCCACCGTCCTGCTCCCTCTGTGCGCTGCCGCTTCTGAGCACCTCGGCTATGCCTTGACTGGGAGCTGCGGAAATGCAGGTTCCCTGTCCACTGGGACCCCTGTCTCCACATCTGTATTTCAGCAGATGCCCATGTGGTTTGTCTGCACTGAGTCTGAGTTCCTGACATCTGGGGCAGCCTTGGACCAGGTGCTCATACCACTCCTGCAGAATTCTGGGAAGCAGCCTCTGGCAGCCCCCCTCTGACCCTCACAAACTAAGGTCTGGTTCCGTCCACTCTTTGGCCCACATCTATTCTAATTGTTAGGCGAATGGCCTGTTCATGTGGCGTATTTGGTGAACTGCTCTGGATAAGCACTGATAGGCCCGTTCTGCAGGCAAGAAAATTGAGGTTCTCAAAGGACAAGTAACTTGTCTGAGGTCCCACAGCCACTAAGTGGCAGACCTGTGGAACTTGGAACTAAAAGTTCATCCACCCTAGACCCAAATCCCTGCTCCTGCTCTCTGCTGCCATGGACAGGCTGTGTGCCTCTGCTGCTCTCCCAGCCTCTCCTGAGGTACGTGGCTGACAAGACCTTTGCCTTTGAGACCCTGACCTGTGGGCAGTGGCCCTCTTGCCCAGCTTCCTCCTCTGCAGCTGGGCTCCCAGTGGGCACTTGGGAAACACTGCTGAATCCCAGCCTTCAGGGTCAGCCTGGGCTCTCCTGGATCCCAGCCTCTCCGAGCGTCCCTTAGAGGAGCTCACAGGAAGTCTGGCAGAGACCCCCCAGGTCAGGGACCCCGGGGACAGGGCCGAAGGTGAGACTAGACAGTTTTGGATGAACACAAGGTGGGAAGAGCAATTCCGGAATCCTGGCGATTCTTAGTTGCTAGACTTGTGTAGTGTGGAATTAAACATGTTCCAGAATCTTCCTGCGCCCTTTGTGTTTGCCTCCCAGGACTCCCTCTGCCCAAGTCCTTCTAAGGCGGGAGCGCCCGACTGACACTGTCCCTCTCCTGGCAGGTGTGGAGGCAGATGCTGAGTCTGGGGCTCAAGCCGCACCTGCACAACTACAACCTGCTCTTGGGGGCAACCCGGGACTGCGGCTTGGGGGACCCACAGGTGGCCTCTGAGCTGCTGCTGAGGTCCAGGGAGGGGAAGGTCATGCTGCAGCCCCCAGCAGGTGGCCGGCAGATGAGGAGAGCCCCGGCCAGGGCAGATGCCAGCATGTTAGCCAAGCTGCAAGTGGAGGCCCTAGAGAGGCAGCTGTTTCTGGAGCCTTCTCAGGCACTTGAAGAACCTTCAGGGTCTCTGGAGGCCAGAGCACATGGTGAGGCTCGGACTGAGAGGGAAGCCAGGGCTGATCCCAGCCACACAGTGGCCCTCACCCCAGTGGATTCAAAGCCATCTCCCTTGGAGTCGGGGGTCAACCTTCTGAGCCTTGGGGCCATCCCCCAGGCTGTGGTCTCCTTTGGGACTGTGACTACCCCGGCTCACAGACTGGCCTTGATGGGGGGCCTAGAAGGCTTTCTGGGCAAGATGGGAGAACACGGGCTCCAGCCCGATATCAAGACCTTCACACTGCTGGCTGAGGTCATGGAGTCTGGGAGCCCTGCAGAATCCTCGCTGCTCAGCGCCCTTGACACGTACCACGTGGAGGCCGATGTGACGTTCTTCAACACACTGATGAGGAAGAAGAGCAAGCTGGGAGACCTGGAGGGCGCAAAGGTGAGGGGCTTGGGCAGGCCCGGGTGCTGCAGCCACCTTCGTCCCCGGCACGTTGTGCTGACTCTGCCAGACACCCTTCTCACTGCATCTCGTCTGTGAGTTCTCTGATCCCACCAGGCGGCCCTGCTGCTCTGTGACTCTCCCTACAAACAGGTAGGGACATTAGGGCCTGACAGGATTTTGTCAACTTGCACCACAAGCTTTTCAGTTTTAATTAATTAATTTAATTTTGTTTTGAGAGGTACAGAAAGTGCTCCCATCTGCTGGTTCACTTGGTGCCCATGATTGTTGAAGCTGGGCCAAACCAGGAGCTGGGAGCTCAGTCTTTTGCAGGAACTTTGCCCACCACCGTCTGGCAGGACCCAAACCCGGGCACTCCATTGAGAGATGCAGGCATCTCAAGCAGCTTGTAACTGCTAGGGTGAACACAGCCCAGCTCGCCCCCGCCACGGGCCCATGTGATGGCTTTTTGCTAGCAGCTTTGCCCTGAGTGCTCTGTCCTCAGGCCATAGTCTTCTGGGTGAGCTCGCCTGCTTGCAGACGTTAAGGTGAGAGTCCCGAGACTGTGCTGGGTGGAGCCTTTCCACAGGGACCTCAGCGCTCTGGTCAGTGTGGCCCTTACTCAGGACTCAGTGCTACCAGAGCCCTGATACAGCCTGCAGTTGGGAGGAGCAGGAATGTGGAGGGTACTGGTGGAGAGTGAACAGCACGTTGGACTGGCTGGCACAGCGTACATGCAGAGCGGTGGGATTTTAAGGAGCTGCTGCTGAGCGCAGGCCGTAGGGGACCCAGGTCTCAAGTGCTGACCTAAGGGCAGTGGTGGGATGAGGTGAGCAGAGGGAGCCGTGAGATCTGTGGGCCAGGACCTCCAGTGTCCAGCGCAAGGGTTGCGCTGGGAGGCTCTTTAGGGCCCTTGTGATGCCATGTCTGCCCTCACAGGCATTGCTGCCAGTCCTGGCGAAGAGGGGCGTCATCCCGAACCTGCAGACATTCTGCAACCTGGCCATTGGGTGCCGCCGGCACCGGGATGGCCTGCAGCTGCTTGCAGACATGAAGGTGAGCAGGCCTGGGCGGGGCAGGAATGGGCAGACTTGGTACAGGCACTTCCATCACCTTTCTGACTGAGTGGTGCCCATGACATTCTAGAAATGCCAGATGACCCCCAACACCCACATCTATAGCACCCTCATCAACGCAGCCCTGAAGAGACTGGACTACAGCTACCTCATTGACATCCTCAAGGACATGCGGCAGAACTCGGTCCCTGTGAATGAGGTGGTCATCCGCCAGCTGGAGTTTGCTGCCCAGTACCCACCCACCTTTGACCGGGTATGTGCATCCCCAGTCTCACCCCATTCCAAGCCCCTTTGAGGATACCCTTGCTTAAACTGACCAGCAGCTTCCTCTGGGGCATTCACAGGTCTGTCCCCCGCCGGTTCATCTTGCATCTCAGGCCAGTCTTGCCTGAGTTGGCTCTCAGGCCCAGGTGGCCTGCAGACAGTTCCTGGACATCACCAGCTGTTCCTGCCTCAGGGTGTTTGTATTCCCTCCCCCTCCCGACTTTCCTGTTTGTCCTGTAGGTCTGCACTGCAGCTGTTGCCTTAGAGATGCTTTAGTGGCTCCCTGCCCCAACTGTGCACACTCCAGTCCTAAAGCTATGAGGGGGCATCATTAAGTTCATGGAAGATGTGCATCTTTTTTGTTTGTTTGTTCTAAAGATTTATTTATTTTTATTAGCAAGTCAGATATGCAGAGAGGAGGAGAGACAGAGAGGAAGATCTTTTGTCTGATGATTCACTCCTCAAGTGAGCCGCAACAGCTGGTACTGAGCCGATTTGAAGCCAGGAGCCCAGATCCTCTTCCAGGTCTCCCACACGGGTGAAGGGTCCCAAGGCTTTGGGCCGACCTTGACTGCTTTCCCAGGCCATAGGCAGGGAGCTGGATGGGACGTGAGGCTGTCACGATTAGAACCAGCGCCCATGTAGGATCGTGTTGCGTGCAAGGTGAGGACTTCAGCTGCTAGGCTCCGTGCTGGGCCCATCATCTCACGAGCTTTTCAAGCCCCTCATGTTGTAACTGCTAAGTGCATGTGCATGTGTGAGGTCCCCTCACTGAATCCCAGGCTTCTGTAGTTCAGACTTACCTGTCGGCGTCTGCCTCTCTCTCCCCTCAAATGCACATTGCTGTCTTGGTCAGCAGCAGGGCAGGACACGTTGTGTGGTAGTGGCCACATCCTTTGCTGCTGTCCGGAGGCCATCAGGCTCTGGTGTTGGCTCTTTTGGGTCCATGGCATCACCTCCTGTATTGAGCATCCCAAGTGTTTATGGCGAGGAAGAACACAGCCAGATGAGGGGGAGACCGTGGCAGGGACACACCAAGCGGTCGGAGCGTGGGCTCCATTGTGAAGGCTTGGCTGGACAGCTGTGCCCGAGTACAGAGCCCAGCACCTCTGAACTGCTGGGTCAGTGTTCTATCTTCAGTGTACGGTGCAGCACCCCCTAGAGGTTGTGTTAGGTTCAACAATCTCAAGACTCACACGCCTGAAGACTAGTTTTATTCAAATGCTGCTCATCCCACCTCAGATGGCAGCTGGTTTCTTTGGATTCTGTCAGGTTTTTCTTTATGTGCTTTCAGGCAATACTAGGCACATTCAAGCTAGAACTGTTAAAACCTTTCATGTGTCTCTGACAATGTTGTCACCTGTTCTGCACAGCTCCTGCAGCTCCTTTAGTGTCTGCCTGGTTTATCTTTTCTCCTTTTTCCCACACCTCCATGGAGACAGCTTGGGAGGCTGTGCTGAGGGGAGTGACTGTCATTTGAAGTGCTAGGGTGACATCGGTATGTAAGAGTCCACCACAGCAGACATTCAGGAAGACAAATGTTAGGTGCCTGGAGAACTTACCCCACTCCATGGCAGCTTTGCCTGGATAGGATCCCTCTCAGTATCCAGTGCCAAAGGTGGAAACAACTTTTCTGCCAGGTCTGCTTCTCTGCAGGCAAGCACCGTGGGCGGGGTGTCAGCCACTGGGCTAACGGTCAGGCTCTGCTGATGGCCGTACTGTTCTCGCAGTACAAGGGGAAGAACACCTACCTGGAGAAGATCGATGGCTTCCGGGCTTATTACAAGCAGTGGCTGAAAGGCATGCCGGCAGAGGAAACCCCTCACCCCTGGCAGCAGTTTCGGACCAAACCCAAGGGGGACCAGGACAGTGCCACAGAGGCTGATGTGGACGGAAGCTCTGGGCGCAGGTGACCGGGAGTGGACCAGCCCTCACAGTGCCTTGTAGGGGAGTTGCTTACCTACTAACGACAAGTGATTGTGCTGATGTGGCCAGCATGAAGCAAAGGCCTGGCCAGACTGAGAGCCTATTCAGGTGCTGGTATGAAGATACACGCTGGGCCCGCCCAGGATGCCATGTCCACAGGACACTCTAGAGCAGCTTAAGCCACCTTCACACGTCACTTCCTGACAGCTCCCAATGAGAGCACTTGCTCTGGCTCACACAGCATCCACAAGGCAGACCCAGAACTGTCCTGGGACTTTTGGTCTCCCGGGCCTGGCTCTCCCATTGGGGTCTACAGAGTACCAGTCTGAAAGAATGACTACAGAGTCCAAGAGGTTTAAAAGTTTTATTTTTACAAATCAAAGCTGATGAATACATGTGACTACACTCCACTCTGGGCGCGGGGCACTGCTCTGGCAGAAGAGCTGCTCCCAGCCAAGTGTGTTGCTCGAGAGGCAGGAAGCCGTAGAATCCAAGGCAGGGGAGGGTGTGAGTCCAAGGGCCTCAGCCAGAGCAGCCCCGGCAGCCACAGTGCGTGCACTCGATGATGCGGCCCTGCAAGAGAGCATGGCTGAGGTGTTGCCCCTGCCACCCCAGCCCAACCCATCCCCACCCACTGCACACTCGCACAGCAACCCTTATGCAGAGATTTGTCTGCAGGACACGGCTCAGAAACCTGACAGTTCTGGGTGGGACAAATTTTATTTCTTCACAAAGACAAAGTGCTACTGTTGACACTGAAGTTACAGGGATGGGCACATGTGTGTCTGCAAATTCAATACAGAGTTACCAAGAAAGAGAAATCTGTGTGGCTGAGACTCCTCATTGTTAAGCAAGTGTAGCATGGCCTGCACTGAGCAGATACAGACCTGCAGCTGTGCAGAGGCAGTGCCAGGGACCTCGGGCCTCCTCTGTCCAGGGAAACTTGTTGGAGGGGGCATGGGCAGTACTGTCTTGTGCAGGATAGGTATGGCCTGATGCCTGGCCTGGGCCTGTCCAGAAGGCCCAGGAACTGTGGTTTGTTTATTCCACTTTTTTGAACTTTTGGAGGACCAAGACCATCATCTAAGCAAGTAAGATCCTGTGGAGGAATCAGTGCACTCTAACCCAGCCTGTTGGAAGGGCCAGTATTGTGGCCCATCAGGTTGAGCTATAACCCTGTGTCCCCTATGATCGCTGGTTCCAATCCCAGCTGTTTCACATTTTTTCCCCTCCACCTGCTGTCTGCCTACTGATCATTCAGGTGCTCATGGGCCAGAGCGCGAAGCATTGACATAGCAGCCTTTGGCTCTGCAGCCTGCTGACACACGTGGGGCACAGCAACACCTCAAGGGGCAGTGTGTTCCACATCAGATTCAGCTACCTGCTAAAGTGTCAGGGGTGGGTGGCTGGGGCAGCCCAAGATGGGACAGATGTACATGGAGTTTTGGGAGCCTGGCCCAGCCCTAGCTGTTGGGCCACTTGGGGAGTGAGCCAGTGGAAGATCTGTCTCCCTCTCTCTCTGTAACTGCCTTTAAAATAAATATAGACGTACATAAAGCAGCCTCTTTTAGAGTCATAGCTGAGGCAGTCTCCAACACACCATGGGGCCTTCTCGCATGGAAACACCCTCACCTACTCCCCACAGCACAATAACCTGTAATTGAGCTTCTATATGGTGCACATGGAGCTAACGGCCAGGGTGAGACGTGAAGCTCTCCTGTGACATCAACAGTCCATGTGGATACAGCACCTGTGTCAAGTCAGGAAGATGTGTGTGCTGACTTGACTAAACACAGATCATCTGCTGCCTATGCAAGAGCTGCCCAAATAGTTCCTTTGGGGGTAGGTCCAAGAAACCTCCCTTGCCGCTTAGCTCCCTAGAGGGCTAAGCCCTCCGCCTAGTGCCTACCCTAGTTCTGGAACAGGAAGTTCCAAAGGAGAGGACAGGAACGCCTGCTGACTATGATAGCTCCCCCAGCACCTATGGCATGGGTATCCTGATAAGGGGTTCAACTGCTTGCTCAAAAGTGGAGTTCCGACTGGCTTCCAGACATACCACACGGTCACTGCCAAACCCTGCCGAGACAGATCCCTCAGCACAGGAGGACAGCCAAGGGACATCCAGCCCAGACAAACAATATACAATCAATCCCCTGGAGTCAACCAGGGAAGGACCTAGAATTGAGTCCTGAAAACTGAAAACAGCACCAAACTCAATCACCAGACATTACCACTTCCAGCTTGCTTTTTGGGACCCGGCAAATGCAATTTGTTCCAAAATTGGTGTCCCGTGTCTGGATGCACCGCAGGCAGCATAAATTCTCATAGCCTTGTTTCTTCCATTTTGCAATCAGGTTTTTGTCTGCGTAGCCTTCTTTAATACAGTATTCATAGAGTTCTGTCAATACATGGGGCAAAGTCACCAGACCATGGTGTAAAAGCCTTGTCCCTCCCACAACAGTGCTAAGACAAATGGATACTTGAGCAAGAATAAGAGCCCTTTTATATCAGGAACTATAAAAGCTACTTAAAGTACAGAGCACCAAAGGGGAATCTGGCCAATTACCTCTGCTGATGGCTTTCCGTTTGTAGAAGAGGTCAAAGATGTAGCGGGTTTTCTGGTGGTGGATCCTGAAGATGGGCCACAGCGATTCCACTTTCCTCTTCCCCTCATGAGGTTCTGTCTCAGCTGCGGAGAGAAAGTAGTGTGACAGGCTGGCCAGGCGGGATTAGTCTACACAGAGTGGCGTGGGCTTTATGTACACATAGATCAGGAACAGTGAGCAAATACCACAGTACGTTCACCATGGCTGCCATCAAAATGAGGGTCAATAGCTAGCAGTTGGCAAGGGTGTAGAGGCAGTGGAGCCTGTTACAATGCTGATGAGAATGTGAAGAGCTGTGACCCAGCAACAACTCCATTTCACACAAAACTACATGATGTTCCTGGATGCCAAGGAGAGAAAGCCCAGATATGATGAAGCCCTACAGGGGGCTGTTATCCAGACAGGAACGGGGGTGAGCTTCTGAGACCATGACACATGGATCCTCACGACTCCATGCCAAAACACCTTTACGTGCTTCAAAAGGGTGAATTTTATACCTGAATAAAGTTACAGTAAAAAAAAATAATAAGCTAAGTGATTTGACATTGGTTGTTGAATTTAAAATGTCTTTTTAACTAAATCATAAAACATTTTTTCCATTAATTAAAAAAATTTTTTTTCATGATTTTTGCACAGTTGATTAGGGTGATAAGGGTCAGGGGCTACAGGAAGGTGGGTGAGACCACCATTTTCACATTCTCTTTTTTTCTTTCCTGTATCTGGGGGAAGGGAGGAGATAAGGACAGAAGCCACACCCAGCCTCCCAAACGCCTCTGTACCCTGGGTTGGAGGACAGCCACCTGACACCATGCCAGGGTCCGCGATGAGGGGCATGCTCTGAGGGTCCTGCTCATGAGGTTTCGATAGTTCAACAGTTCTGAATTACTGCTGATCTTGCCATTCCAAGCACGATGAAATCTCTCCAGACTGCGCTGGTTTGAGCCTCCATTTGCCCAGATACTCACTGCCAACACTTGGCTGGGGTAGTTGATCAATTTTTTCTGTCCTCTGTCCACTGTTACGGTACCAGGTCTTTTCTACAGACTCCAATGTACTGCCATGGACATTGTGCACCTGCATATGCTGTCTACTGCTCCACCTAAGCCACTGAGGATTCCCAACTCTGACACAAGCACTCCATGTTCAGACCATGGAACCTGCAATTCTCTCCATCGCTGGGGTTCTGAATCGAGCAATTCAGTTGGGGGACTCCCCAAAGAAACTTCTGAGGTGAACCCAGACCTGATTTTTTTTTTAAGACTTTTTTTTATTTTAAAGTCATATATACAGAGAGGAGGGAGAGACAGAGAGGAAGATCTTCCGTCTGATAGTTCGTTCCCCAAGTGATTGCAACGGCCAGTGCTGTGCCGATCCAAAGCCAGGAGCTAGGAACTTCCTCCAGGTGTCCCACGTGGGTGAGGGTCCCAAGCCTTTGGGCCGTCCTTGACTGCTTTCCCAGGCCACAAGCAGGGTGCTGGATGGGAAGTAGAGCTGCCAGGATTAGAACCAGCACCCATATGGGATTCCAGTTCATTCAAGGTGAGGACTTTAGCCACTAGGTCATTGCACTGGGCCCACCAGACCTGATTCTTGTGTTTGCCTGCCAGCCAATAGAGGGTCTGGCACAGTCCGTCACTCCAATCAGTTTATGCACACACTGGTGGCTGCAGTTACTGGGTCAGTTCTGCTTTCAGCCCTGTCTTCTACATAAACCAATGGTTGTTGCAGCCCAGCCTGATTCTGCCCACCACACACTTGGCCTTCACATATACCAGTGGGAGTGGCCATCTAGTTACACCAACCCACAATAACCTCCACCAGGCCCACTCCCTACCTTGGTTCCTGTGCATGTCAGTATGTACAGCAGACTGGTCTAGTCCATTCCACATCCCACTCGGCTCTCATACATGTCAATGGGCACCGAAGTCTAGTTCAACCCAACCAGCCCCACTATACAGCCCAAACACATGCCAGCGGGTGTCACTCTGTCTAGTCATGCCTGCCCCAGTCCTGGTTCTTATGCTCACCAGCTGGAGTGGCAACCCAAGAGGGAGGTGCCCATTGTTTCCCTGCTGGACCCATTCCTACTCCCAGATCTTGTGTTCTCCAGGTGGTTCTGCAGTCTAACCTAAAATTGCTCCTTGTGCCAGCATCTACCAGCTGATGCTCTGGCAAAGCCCAACCAACCCACACCCACATTGACTTAAGCATGCACCAGAAGGAACAGTCAACCCATCCTGGCATTTCCCTAATCCAGCTCACACGAGGCCAACAGATACTGTAGCTCTGCCCAGCCTGGTCTGCCCTCAATTCACAATCTCCAGTGGGAGTGGTGGTTCAGCACAGGAACCCCTTGAATCTCCCCTACCAGTTTTGCTCCTTCCCCCATTGGTCTCACATGTGTTGGTTGGGTGATGTGGCACGATCTAGCTTGGCCCGCCTCACCTTGACATTTGCCAGTGGGTGTTGTAGTCTGGCTAGGCCTGGCCCACCGCACCCTCCAGCCCACTGGTCGGGGCTACAGCCTTGCCTAGCCTAGCCCAGCTGGCACCCAGTCCTGGCCCTCATGTGAACTGGGTTGTGTTGCGACCCAGCCCAGCCCAACCCACACTCCATTCTGACACTTGGATTCACCAGAGGGTGATATGAATTGGCCCAGTCTGGTTTCCCCAGTCCTGAGCCAAATGGTGGGTACACCATTACCTAGCTTGGTCTGGGTTGCTTCCTATCGTGGTTCGTGTGCCCACTTGCAGGGATTGTCCCCACAGAGGAATTCCCCAAGCTCCTCCATCAGAACCTCTCTCAATGCCAGATCACGTCCACCAGTGGGTTCATGGCCCAGCCCTACTTAGTCCACCTCCTGTCCTGGCAGGAACAGTGGCCTTTCCTGACTGGCCTTCACTCATTCCAGTTTCTACTGTTGGGCGTTACAGTCCAGCCAACCCTGGTCCACACCAACTCACACACAGCTCAGCAGGGGCACAGACCTAGCCTAGCTTGTCCTTACCTACCCTGGTTCTCACGCTCGCCAGTGGATACTGGAGTCTGGCCCAGTCTGGCGCACCTCAGACCCAGTCCACACTTGTGCCAAGGGATACTGCAGCCATATCTAGACAGCAGCGCCCACTCCGGCCTGTGCACTCACCAGTGGGAACCGCAACCCAGCCAGGGCATCCCCTTAGCTCCCCAACCAGGCCTGTTCCTAGTCATAGATTGTGCACGTGTCAGTGGTTGCTCTGACCCAGCTTGGCGTAGCCCCTCCCGTCTTGGCTGTTGCCTTTGGATGCTGTAGCCTGGCCTGATTCGGCCTGCCCCCAGTCCCAACTTTTGCTGGTGGGTGATGGAACCTGGCCCTGCTCTGCTCCCATCCCTGGCTCATGCAAACTGGTAGGCATGACAACCTAGCCCAGCATGACCTGCACTCCAGTCTGGTTACTACACTTGCCAGTGAGCTAAGGTTTGCTTGGCCCTGCCTGGCCCACCCCCTTCCAAAACCAACCCACACACTTGCCAACGGATGGAGCTACCCTGTCCAGCTTACCTGACCCCCAGGTCTGGACCATGTGCTTATCAGCAGAAGCTATGACCCGCTAGGGGGGGTTTCCCAAATTCCCCCACTCTACCCCTCTACCCACTCCCAGACCCAGATCTCATGCATGCCAACGGCTGTTAGGCCCTTACCCGGCATAGTCTGCCCCTCCACCTTGGCCTTGTATGAGCTGGAGGATGTTGTGGCTTGGGTCCAACCCCCACCATATTTTAGGATGCACATGCGGGTGCTGCAGCCTGGACCTGCCTAGACTATTCTCAGTAGCAGATGGTCACACCTAGCTCAGCCCATCACCACCCCGACTCTTAAGCTAACCAATGGGACTTAACTTCCACAGGGTTGGGCTCACACATCCCCCACACAATCTATCCCTGGACCTGGTTCTCATGCGTGCTGGTTAGTGACATGACTCTGCCTAATGTGATTGTCCCCTGTTCTGACATTCAGTCAGGTACTGGGATCTACCCCTGCTAGACAGACCCCCAGTCCTAGCTTTCACATAGAATTGGCGTGTGGTGGTCAGCAATGTTCCATGCTAACAAGGCCAACTCAGGACTCCCACGTGGGCTGGTGTATCAGTCTGACCCATACAGATCTTTCGGCTTCTCCTTTCCAAACTATCAGGTCCCAGACCCCTCACCTGTCACTGGGAGTCCCTCAGGATTCATTCCTCACCTACATTTACAGTGGCCTTATCCATGGATGTCCCTAGGCAGTAATTCCACCTCCTCAAGACGCCAGAGCTCACTGCCTGGCTCGGTGGCTGGGGCTAGGGTACCAAGCATTGATTCTGGCCTGGCTCACATGCCCCCAGCAGCCGCCATGCTGCTGGGAGGTCCGTCCATCTAAGTCCCCAGATCAAACTCACCTGCCCACTCAAAGATGGTGGCGGTGGGCAGAGTCAGGGATCTGAGCTGCAGAGATCCCCTCAGTGTATACATTGTGCAGGGAGAAAACTCTGATCCAGGCGAGCCCTAGATTTGCCCACTGCCTGGCAGCGGCAGCTGGAGCTAGGGCCCCAAGCATTGAGTCCAACCTGGCTCAGATGCCCCCAGCAGCCGCCAAGCTGCCGGGAGAGAACAGATTTTTAAAAGAATCAATGATATGCTCTGTTAACATCCTGGTCTATCCTTCCAAATGCAACCCCCCTACCCCCACCCCGCTGAAGTCAGAGGCAGAGACCTACAGAGATTTTCTATCTGCTGGTTCATTCTCCAAATGGCTGCAATGGCCAGGGGTGAGTTAGGCCAAAGCCAGGAGCCCGGGCTCCATCCACCTCACCTATGTAGCTGGCAAGGATCCAGCACTCAAACCATCTGCTTTATTCCCACGTGCACTAGCAGGGAGCTGGGTCCGAAATGGAGCAGCTGGGATTGGAACCAGTGCTCACATGGAATGCCAGTGTTGCAAAGTGGTGGTTTAACCTACTGTGCCACAACACCAGCCCCATTCTAGAACTATTTCTGCTTCATCAAGGTGATTCTGCTTCCACAGATGGGCATCTTCATATCTAAGGTGCCCCAATTTCATTTACCAGCCCAAGTCATTCGGGGATGAGGAAAAGACCAAGGCCTGGGCTGCTGAGGAGGTTCTGAGCGCACCAGGCCACAGGAGACAAACCTCTGCTCCCGTGTGTGCAGGACCCAGCAGAACGCCCCCGTGCCAAGTGCCCAGATTGGTCTCCCACCTCCCCTCAGTCTCAGTGCACAGATGAAAGGCAAGGAACGGTCAGGAAAATGTGTCTAGTGTTTCAACTCTACAGCATTCCATTACAAGGGATTTAACAATTCAACCGACGGCAACAACAGCACACTGCGACCACTGTGGGGAGGCCCTGCTGGGTGGGGGAGACAGGGCAGCCACGACACAGTCACTGACACACCTAGCAGGTGCAGAACCACCGTCCTTCAGCCACTGTGCAGCTCTTCCCTTCTTGGACCACAAGTGCTACAGCAAACCCTGCCACCCCTTCTCTCAATGTGGCACACTGCCACGTCCATGTCTCCACTTAGCCAGACAGGCACCAGGCTTGGCTGCTCCCCTCACCAGTCAGCCACACCCCAGAGCACTCTCCGGCTGGGCATCCAGCGCTGCCTGTCACAGCTCACACGGCTGTTTCCTTCACGGTCCCAGTAAGAGCAGAATCAACTGGGTCTCACATCTGCTTATCCAAAACTGGAATGCAAAGAAATGCTGAAAGATTAAACAGCTAGGCGCCGGCGGCGTGGCCTAGTGGCTAAAGTCCTCGCCTTGAATGCGCCGGGATCCCATATGGGCGCCGGTTCTAATCCCGGCAGCTCCACTTCCCATCCAGCTCCCTGCTTGTGGCCTGGGAAAGCAGTCCAGGATGGCCCAAAGTTTTGGGACTCTGCGCCCGTGTGGGAGACCTGGAGGAGGTTCCTGGCTCCTGGCTTTGGATTGGCACAGACCGGCCATTGTGGCCACTTGGGGAGTGAATGATCAGACGAAAGATCTTCCTCTCTGTCTCTCTTTCTCTCTCTGTATGTCTGACTTTGTAATAAAAATAAATAAGTCTTAAAAAGAAAAGATTAAACAGCTAAATAAACCTAAGAGAAAGAGCACTTCTTGTTGGAGGGAAATACCTGTTACGTTTAAATACAAAATAAGGGCCTCCTTTCAAAAGTCACCACTGGGGCTGGTACGGCACAACATATCTGAGTGCTGGTTTCTGATCTGGCTTCCTGCTAATGTGCCTGAGAAGGCAGTGGAAGATGACCCAAGTGCTTGGGCCCCAACCACCTCCAGGGAGACGGAGGCCTTGGCTACTATCTGCAGCCTGGACCAGCCCTGGCTGTCAGGAGCATTTGGAAAGTGAACCAACAGATGGAACATTTGTTTCCATCTTTCAAGTAAGATCATTGAAAAAAAATACACTAAAAGGGCCCGGCGTGGTAGCCTAGTGGCTAAAGTCCTCGCCTTGAACAAGCGCCAGGATCCCATATGGGTGCCAGTTTATGTCCCAGCTGCTCCACTTCCCATCCAGCTCCCTGCTTGTGGCCTGGGAAAGCAGCGGAGGATGGCCCAAAGCCTTGGGACTCTGCACCCACGTGAAAGACCCAGAAAAAGGTCCGGGCTTCAGATCGGCCCAGCACTGGCCATGGCGGCTGCCTGGGGAGTAAATCAACGGATGGAAGACCTTCCTCTCTGTCTCTCCTCCTCTCTGTATATCTGCCTTTTGAATAAAATAATAAATCTTAAAAAAAAATACACTGAAATTTTTCATAAAATGTGAAAGGGAAAATACAGCATTTCCAAATGCACACACTTTGTAGAAATAAACACACTAAAGTATTAAATGACTGAAGATAGAAGACTCAGCCTTTCGGTCTGTATTCCCTGAAACCTTTCAGGTGGGCAAGCCCCCCTCTGCAAGGGCTTTCTCATTAGACTGCTGCATTCAGGCTTTTCCTGAAGCGGCAGCACAGAAGCGGTCGGGAGCAGCCTCGCACCAGCGGCTGCACACAGGGGCTGTGCACACGTGTGGCCCCTCGCCGGCACCCTGACCCGGGGCCCCAGGCAGCGGCAGCCCACTCACCTTCTCTCATCTTCTGATCTAACTCATCCAGGGTTGGCTCGATCAGCTCCCAGCCATCCGGAGGAGCTTTACGGCTTCTTTTCACTTTAGGCATGTCTTCTCTCAAGAGGATCTGCAGCGATCTGTGGCAAGGGAGACGGAACAAATGGGCTTGGGCGTCCCAGACCCCCCGGGGGAGTGAAAATCCGGGAGCCTAAGGAACTGTCTTCCGGGGGAGAAGAAAGTGCCTAACCTGCCTCAATGTGTTCGCTGATGTGTAAGACAAGGAGGATGACAGAATCTCACTTCTGACGTCACTGGGAAGACTTGAAACACAGGTGGGGAAAGACAGCTGCTACCCTGCTGTTTGTTACTGTTAACTGTCATCCACCACACGCTGTGGTCCTGCACTGGATTTGGGAATATAACAAAAAATCAGGACACATAAAAATAACTTTGGACAACAAAGGAAGCCAGACTCTGACATTACAGACCTGTTTTTTTTTTTTTTCTTTTTTTTTTTTGCAGACAAATGAGCAAGAGGCAGTTATGAGTATGAGGGGACTGAGGAGCAAAGGTGACCAAAAACAAAGTACCTGCAGGGCGGCTTCTGGCAGGTGTTAAGAGGAACTGTCTCCGGTCTCTGCAGTCACACCTGGTCCCCTCCTCGCCCCTCCGTCTCGGCTATAACCTGAAGGCAATTGGATGAGAGACATAAAGACAAGCCCCCTAAAAACGCCCGTTCAATCTGATCTGAATGGCACCAGGAACGAGTAGGCAAGCAGGTGGCCGTTTACCAGGACTCAGCTCTCCCACAGTCCCTCCCTCCCTCTCTTGTCCAATGTCCACACACAGACAGCATCCTCTCATCTCTCCCAACCAACTTCACAGAGGGGACCACGCACTATGAGGTGGCCGGGGTCGCACCGCTGGCGGGTGGGGGTGACGGAGCCAAACGGGCTGATCCCGGCTCGGGCTCCGGGGCGCAGCCCTCCCCGAAGCATTCCTTTGCTGTGTCGCAGGAGAATCCCAGGACAATCCCAGGAGAATCCCAGGACAATCCCAGGGCCCCGCGGAGAGAGGTGTGCAGGGCGGAATGTGAGGCAGCTAGGGGAGGTGTGCGGGGGAGAGTGTAGGCACAAGACGTTACAGCCGGATTGGTAGGGAAACAAAACGGAGAGCTCGGGCTTAGGAAAAGCATAAACATTTAGGGCGGGAGAGAAAACAGCAGGAGCGGAAGCCAAACACCAAAGCCCAGATCCCAGTCCCACCACGGCCGAACCAACAAGGCGCTGCCTCCCCTCGGGAAGTGACTCTAACCAGAATCCAGACCCGAACCCGTCCGAGTCCCGCCCGGACAGCCCTGGGAGCCGTGAACCACTCTGCTCCCTGGTCCCCGTCCCCCGCTCCGCCGTTGCTAAGGTACCGTCGTGGAGAACCAGGCAGAAATACACACCGGAAGCTACTGCGCCGCCGACCGCCGCTTCTCTGTTGACGGCTTCCGCTCCTCCGGGGAACCTCTTGGGGATAGGGTCCTCGCACGCCCCGCCCAGTCTAGCGCGGGGATTGCGTCATTTTATGCGTCCGCAGCGCTGCCTGAATAGAATTCCGGAGCTGCCATTGCCTTTCGCCTTCACTTCTAGTGGAGTGGTTATCAAGCAAGGCCACGCCGTCACCGAGCAATGAAAACACTGAGGACGCTGCTGCTTGGTAGCACGCAGGGGAGACTGGATTTCAGGCAGTGCCGTGGACAGCCCGGCTTCTCGCTCAGGCCTCCGCAAGGTCCCGGCTCACGGAGCGGCGGCGGCGCGCGCCGAGTGGCGACTCGACCGGGCGGAAGAAGGTCGAGCCGAAGCAGTTTCCGGTTCCGGTGTCAGTTCGAGGCGCCGCCGCCGCCGCCGTCGCTGAAGCCGCGATGCCTAAAGGAGGTGAGGGGCGGGCGCGCGTGGCCCTCGGGCCTCGAGGAGGGCGGCTCGCGTCCGGCTCCGGCTTCTCCTTCAGCCCGCGGTGTTTACGGACAGTGGCGTGGGCCCGGGCGTGCGGGGAGGCCGTCCGGCGGGTGCCGGCTGGAGAGAGCCAGGCGTGCTGGGCCTCGCCGCCCGATTGTCCCGGAGGGAGCAGCCCGAAGGACCGAGGTGGCGCGCAGCCGCTCCCACCGGGCTCTGAAGAGGAGAAAACCCGGGTCGGGCGATCGGGGTGGCTTGGGGTGTCGTCCCGCCTGTGCAGGCTGGTCGCGCGGGGGACTGAGTCACCGCGTCCCGGCTGCCTCGGCCGGGGAGCGGGGTCCGCTCTTTGTTAGGACCGAGCTGGACGCGCGTTCTCTGGTGCTTCCCCGGCTTGCCTCACCTCCTAACGCAGATGGGAGCGCACTGCGCGGTGCCGGGGGGCTGCTTCTGGGCCCGGGGAAGGACTGTGGCTGGCTGGGCGAGGTTTTTGGGGGGATCTGGGGGACGCCTGGCTCCCTGGTGGAGAACAGGTGTTGAGCGAGCGGGAGTGCAGGGACCCCTCAGAGCCCGAGCATCGGTAGCTGGAAGGCTTTGACTGACTTGAGCGTGGAATCCCTGCCGGCTGGGTTTGTCCTCTCCTCTTTTCTAAGGGTTCTAGCCCCAGATCTGCCTTGCTCGGGGCTTTGCGCCGAGGCCGGGGCTTACGAATGGAAAATGATCAATGTGGATTTGCCACTAACTATCTTGGCTTTTTTGACTTGTGGAAAGAAAGCTTTTGGGGGCAGACTGGGCATCTAGATCCCCTCATGGTCCCGTTTATTTGATAAGCTTAAGAAAACAGGCTGGTATGCAGAGTGTGAAATTTCTCAGGGGTCAGGATCTACTCTTGTGTCCGTTGTGTTGCGAAGCAAATGTATTTATTTTTTTAAATCTGCCTCTGGTGAACGTTGCTGTAGACCCAGCTGAACTCAAGGGTGTGTGTGGGATGAGAGCCTGGCACAACCAACGTGGGTTGGTTTTTGTTGCCTGGACCATTAAGAGGGCAGGAGAGACTGTAGTAGTGGTTTTGTTGCTTTTTCTTGGCTTGGCCCCTCGGAGAAGGGCTTTGATGAGCACAGATCCCCATGGGAGCCCAAGCAGTCATTAGAAATGGGTGGCGTGGACTGCGACAGTCCAATTACGGCACTGCAGCTGCCGTCCAGGAAATCAGAGGAGGCAGGGGCTCTGTTACCGGCTCTGGAGTGCAGAGGAGTGAGTCACCAGGGACGCCCAGGAAGCAAGATGGCCCCAGCATCCCGAAGAACTGCCAGGGGGCAGGGAGGCCGGGGCCTTTGTCACCCCCGGACCCTCCAGCACCAGCAGCACCCTTCCCCCTCCCCTTGCTGTGAGACCAGCTGCCTTCTGGTGACGTTTCTGAGTGTTAGGCTATAGTACAGTTTCTTTTCAAGTTCATTTGTTTGCCAGTCATTTTTGTGACTCAAAGCACAGAAGGGTTTTTTTTTTTTTTTCCCTTGTAGGCTTTGGGCATTTTTCTCTCTGCCATAGACTTGAGATGAATATGAACTATTTTATCATGGTTCTGGGGTTTGTGATGTATCCCTTATTTGTCATTTATTTGAGAAAATGACGAATCTTTATAAACTTTTTTTTTTTAAACTTATTTGTTTTTACTGTAAAGTCAGATATGCAGAGAGGAGAGACAGAAGAAGATCTTCATCCGTGGACTCACTCCCCAAGTGGCCACAATGGCCAGAGCTGCGCCAGTCTGAAGCCAGGAGCTCAGAGCCTCTTCCGGGTCTCCCATATGGTTGCAGGGTCCCAAGGCTTTGGACCGTCCTTGACTGCTTTCCCAGGTCACAAGCAGGGAGCTGGATGGGAAGTGGAGCAGCTGGGATTAGAACCGGTGCCCATATGGGATCCCAGCATATGCAAGGCCAGGACTTTAGCCACTAGGCTACCACGCTGGGCCCTGTAAGCATTTTTGTTAAGCTTATCCAGTGCCAGGCGCTGTTCCAGGAGCTTTACTTGATTCAGTGGGGCTCAAAATCTGCCCCGAGTCACAAAGCCAGGAAGTGGTAGGGCTGAGACTTGAGCCCAGGAAGTGGGGCACTGTGCTTGATAAGAAGTCTCCTTGTCTCTCAAGTGGGACCAGCAGAGACTCCTGCACTGTAGGCTTGTTCTGAGGATCAAGTGAGTCCATGGCCGGGACAGAACATTGCAGGTAAAAAGCTCCGTAGTGACCAGAGGGGGGTGGCTTGTGTGTTACATATCTTTGTGCTTTCATCCAAACCCACTTTGAGTTTGAAGGGACCACAGAATGTGGCCAGTTCCTCTGTGACACACCCTCCCTGTGTCTTCCCCTCGGGTCTTGCTTGTGGGAGGTTGTGTCCAGCACAAGGTTGGTGTGGTGTTGGCTGCTCACAAGCTGCTCCTTGTGTCCTGGACACGTGAGGGTGGAGGGGGCACAGGTTTGGGTGGTGCTTGGTGAGGGGTCGCTAGAAACTCAGAGTCACCAGGCAGAACACAAGCTTCTGGGGTTCGGGGTGGTCAGGGCAGCTGCTCGCCTCTTTCTACCCTAAAGTGCTACCCATTGCAGGGAAGAAGGGAGGCCACAAAGGCCGGGTAAGGCAGTACACAAGCCCAGAGGAGATCGACGCTCAGCTGCAGGCTGAGAAACAGAAGGCTCGGGTGAGTATGTGCCTGCCCAGGCCGCCGCAGGGGACCGGGCTCAGTCAGGATGGGGGTGAGGGCAGCGAAAGCTGGGAGCTGCAGGTGTGGGTCCTGCACAGACAGCGTGGTCAGAGGTGTCCGAGTGAACTGGGCCCGCTCCGCAGCAGCTGCCCTGGCAGGTCTCTAGGTTTGGTCCTCACGTGTGCCTACCTTCCCAGGTTCTGCTGCTCTGCAGCTTGAGCTCCCAACAGCCCCCACAGCCTGCTGTAGCCACACGGACTGCTTGCCAGCCTAGCACAGCTCCTGGCCTGCCTCCCCACACCTCACAGTCCTGTTCATTCCCCCGGGGCTTTGTGTAACGTCACCTCTGTGACTCAGTTTACTGATGCCAGTGACACGCCCATCCCTTGCCATCGGTGTGGGCTGACTTGCAAGTGCCTGCTCTGTCCTGGGGTGCTTTGTGCAGCCACTGTTGGGAACCAACGTGCTTCCTTCACCCTTGGTGGCAGTGCACCATACCGTATCATAAAGATGTGCCTGACCAGGGCACCCTGCTCAGGACCAGACCAGGGCACAGCTGTAAGGACCTTGGGAGCCCTGGGAAGTGAGAGGCCACCTCGGACTTACTGGTCTGGGAGGGGTTGGCAGCTTGGATTATTTGAGCAAATGCTAAAGAGGAGAGGATGTGAGATTTGTGCCAGGGTTTGTTTTTTCCCCAAAGATTTATACATTTTTATTGGAAAGGCAGATATACAGAGAGAAGGAGAGACAGAAAGACCCATCCACTGGTTCACTCCCCAAGTGGCCGCAATAGTCGGAGCTGGGCCGACCCAAAGCCAGGAGCCTCTTCTGGGTCTCCCACATGGGTGCAGGGTTCCAAGGCCTTGGGCCATCTTTCGCTGCTTTCCCATTTTCCCAGGCCACAAGCAGGGAGCTGGAAGGAATGTGGGATCCCAGAGGATGCAAGGCGAGGATTCAGCCACTAGGCCACCATGCTGCCCTCCTCCCCTTTAAAAAAAAAAAAAAAAGATTTATTTTATGTATTTGAAAGGCAGAGTTACAGCAAGAGGGGGAGACAGAGAATCTTCCATTAGCTGTTAACTTCCCAAGTGGCTACAACAGAAAGGGCTCGGCCAGACCAAAGCCAGGAACCAAGAGCTTCCAGGTTTCCCATGTGGGTGTAGGGACCCAAGGCTCTTTGGCCGTCCTCGACTCCTTTCCCAGGCCACATGCAGGGAGCTAGGTGGGAAGTAGAGCAGCTGGGACATGAACTGTCACCCGTATGGGATTCCGGCGCATGCAAGGCGAGGACTTTAGCCACTGGGTTATTGCACTGGGCCCTGAGTGTGAGAAGTAGAAGAAAAGCTGGTTGAGCTGTGATTTGGCAACCTGGTGTAGCAGGGCAGTGTGGGGGCAGGTTGAGTGGCTGGACTGAGAGAGTGGAAAGCAGGGATGGGGGAAGCAGTGGATTTGTCTAAGGAAGCCAGTGGGATTTAGCACTGTGTACTGCACATGGCATGCATTGTAGGTGCGAGGGCCAAGTAGCATCATGGTCTTCACTCAACAGCTGAGTCTTGCTGGCCCTGGGTGACGGACCTCTCACCCAGGTGGCCCTGGCTGGCTGAACCTTGGTCCCTCACCCTGGGCCCGGAGAGCAGAGGGCACCTGTGTGGTACTCGGTGCTGGTCTTGTAAAGGCTCAGTGTCTCAAGGCCCACAGACTGTGGGTGGGGACAGTGCCACAGTCTTGGGGTTGGTTTTCTTCTTTTGATTATGCAGGTTGTCTGTCTCTGAAACAGGAAGAAGAGGAGCAAGAGGAAGGAGGAGATGGGGCTGCAGGTGACCCCAAAAAGGAAAAGAAATCACTAGACTCTGACGAAAGCGAGGATGAAGATGATGACTACCAGGTACTGAGGCTGCCGGGGGGCGGCACCAGGGTCCGTCAGCAGTGGTAGGCACGGGGAGATAGGACAGCGAAGTGGAGGAGCACTGTGCATGTAACAGTAGTAAGGTATTCGGCTCTGTTGTGATGAGGTGACTCACTGGCGAGATGTGAAGCCAGATGGAGCCAGCTGGGTGAACACGATCTGCTTTTAGAAGATGGTGTTGCTGGCTGTCGTGAGAGAGAGGTGGGGTTTGAGGTGAGAGTGAGGAAATGGCAGCCCGCATCTAAGAGGCTGTAGCTTACACTGCCCTGTTGCCGGTGGCAGTGGAGATGAGGAAAGTTGAGATACACCTTGATGGTGCTGAGGGAGCGAGAAGTCAGAGTTGTGTGTAGGGTCGAGGGGAGGAGCAGGCTGCGAGGGGGGAAATCTCAACTCTGACTTCTTAAAGTTTCCAGTGTCAGGCATCCGAGTGGAGACAAAAAGCTGTAGCCACGCAGGGTACAGGCATGTGGAGCTCTGGAGTGGGCAGCTCGACGGACATCGGAAGCCGCCCTGATCGTCTAAGGAGGAAAGCTAGGATTGGCAGGATTGGCAGCTGACCAGACCTGCTGTGTAGAAAGAGTGTGTTCCAGGACTTCCACAAAGGAAGCAGGAGGTGCAGGCTCCAGGCTCTCAGACTCGCGCTGATCCAGTCACTCATAGTGAGGTTCTAGTTGCTGTCCCACTGACAGGTTGGAGCTGGAATTGGTCACAAGAACACACGTGTCTGGCTCACTGCGCCCTAGGATGCTCAAACATCTGGTTCCATGAAAAACTGCCTCTGGAGGCGACATTCAAGTCGGGGTGGAGCTCTGTTGAGAGCTTGGGAGTTGAGCTGGGGCTCTTTCGCCTGCCAGGTTGTCCCCTCTAGGGCTGGGCGCTGCTGGAGCTGTGCTCACACACACACTCCTGTGTCTCTCCTTCCCATGCTGGTGATGCTACTCCTGAATCCTGTCCCCACCCTGAGACGAGGACTGGGTGTCACGCAGACTGAGTTTATCTTCGTCCCTATGGGCTGTTGGGAGATGTTGGGGTGGCCTTCAAGGGTTCTGCAGGACCCAGACTCCAGCAGCCATCTTCTCACTCTCTAGCAAAAGCGCAAAGGCGTGGAAGGGCTCATCGACATTGAGAACCCCAACCGAGTGGCACAGACAACCAAAAAGGTCACACAACTGGATCTGGATGGGCCAAAAGAACTTTCCAGGAGAGAACGGTAATTTCTGCTGGCAGTGCTTTGTGTCTGGGGGTTGGCCTGTGGGCACTGGGGCACCCTGTTCCTCATGCCTGTCCCAGTGGCTTGGTAAGGGTTTTAGCTCTGGTGTTTTTGGTTTTTGCTGTTGTGTTGTTTTTCCATTCAGAAGAGATACATAGTGCACAGGTGTCTATGTTGGTTTGCTCCATAAATGCCCACAGTAGGTGTCAGATCTACATTAGTGACAGGAACCCAAACTTGAGCCATCATCGCTTCTCAGGATCCCCATTAGCTGGAAGCTACAGGTGGGAGAGCTGGATTCCAATCCAGATGCTCCGATGTGGGATGCGGCATACTAGCTGGCATTTTACCCACTGGACTAAATCCTGCCCTGTCTTGTTCATTCCTGTTCCATCTTATTCCTCAAAGGCTTCACAGTAGCTTCCTACACATACTTGCCCCCACAGAGTTTTCATCATTAAATAGGTAGTGTCAGGGAAAGTGAAATAGCAGCTCACCACCAAAGTGTTGCACTTGAAATAATTGCCCGTTACCTTACCGGGCCTGACCTGACCGTTGCAAGCTTGCATTCTTCCATAGAGTTGCCAGGGGATTGAGAAGGGACTGAGGCGGACTATGCCAGCCTCGTACAGGGGAGGTTCTGCTTAGCCCACCAACTGCCACAGCCTCTGTAGGTCCTGTGTGATGGTGGCGTTGGAGACACCTTGGTGGTTCGGGGGGGGGGGGGGTGTCAAGATTTTTTTTCTACTTTTTTTTTTTTTTTTTTTTTTTACAATTTTTACATAGTTAATTAGGGTACAAAGGTTCAAGGGCTATAGAAAAGTGGCTAATTCTATTATTTTCAATTTTTTTTTTCCTGTATCTGGTGTAAAGAGGGAGATAAAGGGAGAGTTTCCACCTAGTCTCCCACCCATCCCAGGTCCCTGATGTGGGGCATGCTCCGAGGGTCTTGCTCAAGTGGTTTTGATAGTTCAGCAGTTCTGAATTGCTGCCAATCTTGCCATTCCAAGCACAATGAGGTCGCTGCAGAATCCACTGATTGACATAGTCCACCTTAGAGTCTCCGTTTGCCCAGTTTTTCACTACCAACATGTGGCTGGGGTAGTTGATTGATTTATTCTGTCCTCTGTTGTGGTGCCAGGTGTCCTCTGCAGTTTCTGATGGACTGCCATATCCTCCATGTGAACCTGGTTATGCTCTCCACTGCTCCGTCTGAGCCTCTGAGGAGGCTCGGCTCTGGCACTTGCACTCCGTGGCAGACCATGGAACCTGCACTTCTTTTCATGGTTAGGGTTCTGAGTCCGGCAGTTTGATTGGGGAGATCCCCAAAGAGACTTTGTCTGAGGTGATCCCAGACCTGATTCTTGTGTGTACTTGCAAGTACAGGGCCCAGCACAGTCCATCGCCCCAATCAGCTGGTGGTTGCAATTGCTGGGTTGGTTCTGTTTCCAGCCCTGTCTTCCACATGAACCAATGGGTGTTGCAGTCCAGCCTGATTCTGCCCAGCACACACTCGGCCCTCACATAAACCAGTGGGAGCTGCAGCCCAGTCAGAGCAACTCACAATAACCCCCACCAGGCCCTCCCTCTGCCCTGGTTCCTGTACTTGCCAGTATGTGCAGCAGACTAGTCCAGTCTGTCCCACATCCCGTTTAGCTCTCATACGTGTCAGTGGGCATTGAAGCCTCGTTCAACCTAACCAGCTCCACTATCCAGCCCATACACATGCTGGCAGGTGCCTTTCTGTCAATACACCCTGCCCCTGTCCTGGTTTTCGTGCTTTCCAGTGGGAGTGGTAACCCAAGAGCCCACTATTTCTCTTCTAGGCCACTCTCACTCCCGGATTATGCCCTGTCCAGGTGGTTCTGCAGTATAACTTGACAGAATTAGTCCCAGTGCCAGCTTTTGCCAGCTGATGCTGCGGCAAAGCCCAACCTACCCTCACCCACTCTAATTTTTGTTTGCATCAGTAGGAACAATCAGCCCAGCCTGGCTTTTCCCTGGTCTAGCTCACAGGAAGCACACAGATGTTTCAGCCCTGCCTGGCCTGGTCTGGCCTGCCCCCACTCCAACCCACGCTCTCCAGTGGGTGGTTGTCTAGCAGGGGAGCCCACATTCCCCCTGCCGCCTCTGGCCCCTCCCTCCCTGGTTCTCATGTGTGCTGTTCGGGTGCTGCGGCCACTTCTGGCACAGGTCACCTCACCTGGGCATTCCATAATGTGCACTGGTTTTTGTCGCGACCGAAGCTGGCCCGACACACACTTTCGGTGCTTGGATTCACCAGTGGGTGATGATGTGAATTGGTTCAGCCTGGTTTGCCCCCAACCCATGCCAGATGTATGCCAGTGAGTACCTGTCCATGGCCTGTTCTGGGATGTTCTTTATCTTGCTTCTTGCACTTACCTGCAGAGACTGTGTCCTGCCAGAGTTGTTGTCCAGGCCCCTCCATCAGAATCTCTCCCAGTGCCAGATTTCATGCATATCGGTGGGTCCATGGGCCAGCCCTACTCAGTTCACCTCCTGTCCTAGCAGGAACAGTGGCTTTTCCTGACTGCCTTTAACCCAATCAGGTTCTTACTGTTGGATGTTTCAGCCCAGCCACGGCTCGGCCATACCCACATACAGCTCACACATGGCTCAGTAGAGGCAGAGACCTAGCCTAGTCTGTCCCATATCTACCCTGGTCCTCCAGAGCACCAGATGGTGTTGGAGTCTAGCCCGGCTTGGTGCATCCAGTCCCGGTCCAAGCGAGACTGCAGCCATATCCAGATCAGAATGCAGCCCCACTCCAGCCCCCGCACTCCTCAGGGGAAATCTTAACCCAGCTAGGGTGTCCCCTTAGTTCCCAACCGGGCCAGTGGTTGCTCTGACCCCGCTTTGACCCTCACCTGTCTTGCCCTTTGCCTTAGATGCTGTGGCCTAGCATCCCTGGCTCATGCAGACCAGTTGGTGTAAGAGCCTAGCTCGGCATGACCTGTGCTCCATCCTGATTTCTATTTTTGCTTGTGAGCTAAGGTTTGCTTGGACATGCCCAGTCTGCCCCCTTCCATAACCAACCCACACATTAGCCAGCCATTGGAGCTACTTTCCCCAACTTGTCTGACCCCCATGTCTGGACTATGTGTTCACCAGCGGGAGCTAAGACCCACTGGGGGTGGGGGTGGGGTCAAGATTAAGTACTGAAATGCTTAGCACATGGCCAGTGGCGCCTTGAGTTTGGGTGAATACCAGGTGACCTCAGGGCTTACAGGAAACCGAATGCTGCTGGAGAAGTGGGTCTGGTTTGTTTCCTGACAGCTTCAAGGAATTTTGTCAGCCATCCTTTGCAGACCTCAGGACAGCTGAGGATGTGTTTGTGAAAACCCCAGAGGAGGGTTGTGAACTGGGGCATGATGGGAGGCAGCAAAGACTGCTGGGAATCCACTCCCCAGAAACCTAGCAGCCTGAGCCACGGTTGGCCTTCCCAGAGCAGAGGGGACCTGGTCCCCTTGTGTGGCAGCTGGACAACTCACTGTTACTGTTCCTGTTCCTCCTGGCCTCAGCACCCGTCCTTTTGGGTTGCAGAGATAACTATAAAGGCTGGCACCTGCCTGGCACTTGGCCTTCATGCAGGGGCCCCACAGATCTATAGACAGCCTGCTGGGTGGGAACTGCTGCGTTGGTACTTTCTCCTCACTCGTGCAGTGGGTAACTCTCAGGGCTGAGTTTCTCACCAGCCCTGTGGGCTGCAGAGGCACCTGCGAGGCGAGGCCTAATCCCTCTCCCCACCTTCTGAAGACCCTCACTCATCTCTGCCAAGTGGGTGATTTGTTAACACTTTGGTTCTGTGGGAATCTAACTTCTGTTTCTAGCCCCAGCTGATAGGTACTTACCTCCTTGGGAGGCAACTGCTTGCACATCTGAGCTGCCTTAAGAATGTACCCTGTTGGGCCCAGCATGGTAGACTAGCAGATTAGCTGAGACTCAAACTGGCACTGGGATGTGGGGTGCTGGTGTTAGAGGCAGGAGCTCTGCGTGCTGCCCATGGTGCAAGAACCTATGTGATCCACTTACTTAAAGGTTTCCAGCGCCTTGGCCTCTGTGTGTCTTCTCTGGGATGCACAGTTCACTTGGTTTTGGGTTCCCTTTCTAACCATGGCCACCTGGGGCATTTTCACCTCCTCCCTCTGAAGGTCATGGTTTCCATCCGGGCCTGTTCCTTCTGCTTATGTGTTTGGTGAATGGCCATCAAGTGGGACACGAGGAGCCAGGGCCCTGCCTCAGCCAGTGTGCCCGCTTCTCCCTCGGCCCTAGGCCTGAGTGCTTGGCCTTTATCTGACTCCACATCCAGCTGAGCTGACAGTATAGGGAACACATCCCTTTTGACCCCATTTTATCCAAACAGAGAAGAAATTGAAAAGCAGAAAGCAAAAGAGCGTTACATGAAAATGCATTTGGCTGGGAAGACAGAGCAAGCCAAGGCTGACCTTGCCCGACTGGCAATTATCCGGAAGCAGCGGGAAGAGGCAGCAAGAAAGAAAGAGGAAGAGAGGAAAGGTAAGCCTTGGACTGTTTCTGGGCAGACCACCAAACCCAGTGCTTCTGTCCCGGCCTGTGAGATGGGCAGGAATAAGGAGTAGCAGCTGTCTGACCAGTGCATCAGGAGGAAAGGGGTGCTAGGAGGGCCAATGGCCTCGTGCAGTCAGGGGTGGCTGGAACCTCGGAGCACTGTCCTCGGTGGGCCTGTGCTTGCTGCTCTCCAGCACTAGGCGGCTTTGAGGCCGTGAGAGACAGTTGACCCAGCTGGTCCCTGGTGCTCTGAACCTGGGAGAGGGGCCTGAAAGGTTGGGTTGGGTGCAGTGTAGACCCCGAAGAAAGCAGCCTAAGTGGCATGCTCCCTCCAGGTAAGAGGTAGTGAGCGTTCCTGTAGGCCTTTACAGGAGTGAAACACATGAGCCTTCCTCCTGGGGGTCCCGGAGGGCCCCCGCTGCCCTTCTCACTGGGAGATAGCAAGGGGATGCTCTGCTCTGGAGCATTGTGACCCACGCCAGCTCACTGTCCTGGCTGCTTGGTCCACTGTGCTTCCCGCACCCCAGGCTTTAGGGTGAGGCTGGGGAGGCCTGCTGAGAAACTGCCATCTGCTCACTGGGCTGTGTGCCCTGGGCTTTCGCACAGGTGCAGCTTTCCACGGGGAGTGACAGCCACCTTAACATCGGCCAGCCTAGCCCCCTTCCTGGGCCTTTTTCCTCCTCTTTCCCCCAAGCCAACTGCCGTACTATGAAGCCTTTTGAAGGGATGATTCCAGAGTGCTCAGTTCTAACTCCTCTTCTTTTGACCCCCTCAGCAAAAGATGATGCGACCTTGTCAGGAAAACGAATGCAGTCGCTGTCCCTGAACAAGTAAGCGCAGCCTGTGGGAGGACATGCTGGGCAGATAGGCCGTGCCACCGGACCGCTCCCTGTCTCGCCTGCCCTGTGCCTGGCACTACTACAGCAGCCCCTCACAGCCTGGGGCCGCCTCTTCATCTTGGCACAGAAATCGTTGGGGGCGGGGGGAGGGGCAGCTGCTGTTTTGAGGCAGAAAGATGCAGCACAGCATCTCGTATGTAACCATTTGAATGTTTTTGCTGTTTTTAGAATTCAGAACCCTTGTTGGGGGGAGGGGGTGCCAGGGAGGTGGGGTAAGAAGAGCTTCCATTTGTCTGGTAGATGCACGTTAGTGGGCGGTTGTGCCAGAGGCAGCTGACAGACCTGACAGCCGGCCCTAGTCTGTGCTGCCTGGGTGCTCATCAGAGGGGCTGTTTGTCCAGAAGTCTGGGCCCGTAGGTCCCTGAAGACCATGGCTTATCCCTGGCCAGTCCCCTCCAACTCAGGCCCCTCCGCTCAGCCTTTCTCTGCTCTGCTCCCACCCATCTGGCCAGGGTCCATGCCCACTCTCAACCCTGCCCATCAGTCATTTCAAGGAACCTCTGTTTACTGTGCAGCACCCAGGCAAGACATGCTCCACAAATTCAACTTGTATATTTGGCAGATTAAACTTGACATTATCATAGTCCTTGTTCTGCAGTCTCTTGGCTCTGCTTTCACCCAGCAGGGCGTGGCACAGTGTGCTGGCAAGGTGCAGGGCACATCCGCAGCTGGGCTGGACCTTCATCAGGCAGCCCCTAGCAGGGTGCAGGGACTGGCCTTCGGCTGGGCAGTCTTTCTGATGCCTGAGCCAAGTAGGGGTCTGGGACAAGAGTGGCCAGGGACTCATCAGGCCTCACCCATGTGGAAACAGCTCTGGCTTCCCTCTTGATTCCCCCAGGGGTTCTACTTAGCACACCTCTGTCAGGAGTGCTTCAGGTTTGATCAGCATCTTTTTACATGGTCCCAAGAGGTTAACAAGTCTGTGTCTGGGATGGGCAATGTAGGAATCTAACTACTAAGTGACTCAAAGACACTTCCAGGTGGGCCTAGGGTTACGTGGCAGGAGTGATGGACCCATCGTGGTTGGGCTTAAGAGTCAGTTTTGTTGGTAAGCAGACAAAATAAACAACTGGTGCCCGGCAAAAACCAGCCTTCCCAACAGGCAAACATGTCCACGGTATACTTTATTTTACTACCTCTGTGTTTTAAGGCAGTTCATGACCAGCATAGTGCTTTGGGGCATTGCTTGACAATAAACAAAAGCATCTTTGACAAGGCAACAAAGGCACCCCACCCCAACCCTCCCCTTCTGAGGGAACAGCCTGCAGGTACCCACGCTGGGACCCTAGCAATACCCAGTAAAGCGACCCCTAGCCTGCTAATGTCCTCACTGTGCCCGTTCCCAGCAGAGGGACGAGGGCGGCATTCCTTGTAGGTCACTTGATCTTCAGGTCCTTCAAGGCTGACTCGAGGCTCTGCAGGAGGCAGAATGGACAGGCTGGGCCTAAGCTACCCCCCAGGGATGCCCTAGCCCCAGGGTCCTACTCGGGTTCAGCTGACCCAGGCTGAACTCATCCCTAGAGGGAGAGTGGCACTGAGGGCAGCTAGCAGGGAGAGTGGGAGGGGAGGGGCTGGCAGGGAGCCTCACCTTGACATCCCAGATGCTCATGCCACCGTCCATGCCTGTAGTGCAGAACTGGGAACACTTGGCCTTGCCCCCGCTGAGCACTGAGATCTGGCTGCAGACAGGACAAAAGATTCACCACTCCTGGGTCCCACAGCACCTCCCGCTTCTGCTGGGGAGCCCACTCCAGTATGTGTGAGGAGGGGTGTGTCCAGCCAGGGACAACATGGCCATAGGCTGACATCTGGTTGGGGAACACCAGCAGTGGTGGCACAGAGCAATCAAAACAGTGGCACAAGGGTGAGCCTGAAGGGGGCAGGGAAAGCAGAAGGGGCTGCAGGACGCAGGGCGAAACAGCTGAAAGAAGGGCTAATAGTTTTGGAGTTTTAAAGGGGCTGTTTTCCAGTCCCACCGTAAGTACTCAGGAAGGTGTGGAGGGATCCTTAGCTTGCCCAGGATAAGCATGCCAGTTATCACTGGCCCCCAGCTAAGGCTGCCCTGCCACCTCCTAGAAAACCCAAAGATAACTGCTCAGCCAGCACTGATGCTGTAAAGAGATGGATCCCACACTGACAGTGAGCCCGAAGCAGCCCTGCTAACCTGAACTCCAGCCTGACACTGCTTTGGAGGCATCAGAGCTACTACACTCACACAGCTCAGCCTCCTGGACACCTGCCCTCACCGGCCGGCCACCCCACTCTCACCTGACGCTGTTCTTGTGCAGGGAGTCGATGCCGGCACCTGCAGTTGCGGTGCCCTCCGAACTCGCCTTCTTGTCAAGGTTCTGGAAGCGCTCACGGGCTGTGAGGCCTCGCTGTGAGCTCTGCTTGGGCACATCTAGCCGCCCGCCAAAGCTCAGCGTCCCTGCGGCCCCGTCATAGGTGAACAGCACTGGGAAGCAGTCATGGCCCTGTAGCAGGTGGGGGAGCCATTGGAGTGCCCTGTCCTGTCCGATGGGGCGGGCAGGCAGGCCTCCCCACAGCTGGATGCTCCTGCCTTGGGTGCCCCCTGCGCTCCCAGCAGGTGAGGGCCCAGGACACAGCAAGGGAGCCTAGAGTCTCACTCCTTGACCTCTGCCTGGCCCCTGTAACCCACCCTGGACAGAGTGGGCAAGGAGAGCTGTGTCCCGCTGATGCAGGCGGGAAGGAGCAGGGCCCTGCCCAGCCGCTGCCCACAGGGCCTCCTTACCGCAGCCACCAGACTATTGTCTGTGATGAAGGTGACGGCCAGCAGCGGCAGTGTCTCGGAGGCCAGTGTGGCCACGCTGAGGGGGAGAGAGACTCAGTGTCCTGCCCTGCCCCCTGGTTGGCCCCACAACCCCCCACCCTGGGTAGTATCCACTCACGCCATCTTCTTGTCAGCATCAGCCAGGCACACTGTGCTGTCGTGGCTGACCCATGCCACGCGGCTGCCGCTGGCTGAGAAGCAGACGCCGTGCACCCAGCCGCAGCTACTGCTGGACTCAAACATCAGCTCCCCAAAGGGCATCTTGGAGCCCCACGGGGTGGGCGCAGGTCGCTCTTCCACCTCCTTGATGTAGGCTGAGAAGATCCTGCCAGGAAAGGTCAATAAGGGATCACTTTTCAGAGCTGGCCAGTGAGGCAGCCTCGCCAGCAGTCGGGGTACTGGGCTGTGTAGTCTGTCTCTACACATGCTACTTCTGGGCTTCAGGTTCCCTTCTGTACCATGGGGAAGGGGGAGCAAGTGGTCTCCCACTTGGAAAGCCCTGTGAGCCCCTATAGCCCTAAGGAACCTAAAGTTGACCTGACCCATCCATGACTATAACTGGGGAATGTCCTGTCCCCTACTTCATGTCCCAGGCGGACCTTCTACTGGCTCCGCCTACCTTGGTTCTACCCCCTCCTGCTACTCCATCCTCTACTCCATCACAGAAACCTTCTTGTGACCCCAGCCACCTGACATGGCAGGATACACAAAACCAATGTCTACCTACCCAGAAAGGTATCACTCTGTGCCTGGGGCCCAGCAGGGAAAAGCAACTGGAAACTGGCAGAACTCCAGGCCCCATGATTATGAGCAGGGTTCTTCCAACTTACCAGCCATTCATACCACAGCATGAGTAAGTACTCCCACCCATTCTTCCAACAAGCCAGGAAACTAGAGGGGAGGGAGCCACCAAGGGCCTGGAAGGACCTTGCTAGTGTGAACAGCTGAAGGACCACAGCCTGCTGATATTCCACCCATGGGACTGGAGGTGGGCGGGTCCCAGGCAAACCCTGATGCTCTCCCAAGGGCCCAGTTGTGCACCCAGCCTGGGAGGGGGGCTTGCTCTCTGCTGTCCAGTCCCTGCTTCATGCTGGTGCGAGGGCCCTGGCTCACCGGCACTTGAAGTCGCAGGAGCCAGCAGCCAGAAGCACATTGTTGGGGTGCCAGTCCAGGCTGAGGACGGTGGAGCGGATGGGCTTCTTGATGTGTTTGCACACCCACCTGGATGGGCACAGACATAGAGGGGCACGTGGGCACTCTAGCCCACAGCCTCCCCAGGGCCCTGGAGTGGGTTCCCCGGAGGTAGGGCCTCTGCCTTGTCTCCTACAGCCTCACCAGGTCACACAGTTGAACTGTGCCGGCCACGGGGTACGGGGACCCAGACCTAGATTCCTGGCCTCTGCCTTTCAACAGCATGGGGTGGGAGCTCTGAGGGGCCTTCCTCAGCCCACCTGTAAAATGGGTGCAGTGACAGGTGGCCCACCTACCAGTCATTCTCCTGCTCAAAGTAGCAGATGGAGATGACCCGGGACCCGCTGCCCACGGCAAACTTGTTCTCGTTGGGGGCCCAGCGCACGCAGCGGGCGGCCCGGTTGATACGCAGGATCACTAGCGTGGGCTTCCACGTGCGCCCCTTCAGCGTCCACACATAGGCGTTGCGGTCCGTGCCGCAGGTCACAATGCGGTTACTCTCCGGGGCCCAGTCGATGCCTGTGGGGAAGAGGGGCAGGGGGCACCCTGAGCTGAAGGAAGCTGCCTGTGGCCAGTGTGCAGGCTTGTACTGGGTCCCAGCGTTGGAGTGACTCAAGGGGGACAGTGGGGGGTCTCACAGCTCCTCCAAGCTGTCCTCACCATGCTGGAGGGCAAAATCAAGGACAGAACAGCTTTGGGTAATGCTGAGCTGCTGGATCCATAAGACAGAGTGTTCCCTCCGGGCCTGAAGCCCGTGTGACCCAGGGTCGTCCCTGCCTCATGCCGTGTGCACATACACAGCCGTCCGTCCCCCACAGCCCGACTCACCTGTCACCTGCCCGTTGTGCTCCTTGAGTTCGTGCACCTTGTTCCACTTGGCACCACTCTTCTCGTAAATGTGCACCTCATGGTTGTTGGGGCAGATGGCGATCTCTGGGGGTGGCAGTGGGGCGAAGAGGTGTGGGCACCTGACTGCACTGCCCTTCCCTACCTGCCTGGCTCCCACCTGGACTACCCAGCCCTGGTCTCATGACCCCATGCCCTCTCATCCCTCCTCTCTGGCTGGCAGCTGCCCCTCTGCACCACGCGCTCTTGATGATCCCTTAAGGCTCCACCCCCATTCCCTCCCCCTTGGCCTCACAGCTCTTCCCAAGACCACCCACCCACCTACTTCCTGTCCGCAGGGCAGACCCAGGCTGTAGGGCCCGTGAGATACCCAGGAGCACCACCCCCCAGAGGTACAAGTTTCCCTCATGTCAACTCACGGGTGCGGTCCTTGTTCCAGGCATGGCAGCTGATGGGCTCCACCAGGAAGCTGTGGTAGGCCATGGCAGCTCAGCTCCTATACCCAAGAGAAGGCAGACAGTCCTGGAGGCTGCTGGGCCACACAGTTTGTGGGGCAGGGTGGCTGGGACCCCACAGGCCTCAGTTCCTCCCGGCGAGGTGAAAGTGTTCCCAGGAAGTTGCTGGGAGGGAGGAGCAGGAGGTGTTCTGGAGGTGAGGATGCATGCTTGCCTGGCCCCCCATCATCTGTGTCTTGAATGGGGTAAAGCTCTTACAGTGCAACGAACCCTAGAGCATCTGCCTACCTGGGCTCCTTCCACACCAGGCCCAGCTGGACTGGGAGGAGGTGTAGACCTTGGGGGTGGAAGTGTAGACCTTGGGGGTATGGTGTAAGTGTGTCTCAGGGACGAGGTGCAGGCCTTGGGGCTGGGGTGTGGTGTGTCTCAGGGAGGAGATATAGGCCTTGGGGCTGGGGCTGTGGTGTGTGTGTGTCTTAGGGAGACCCCAGGGTGGGCTACAGAGGGCAGCTGAGCATAATGGCAACACCCCACGACCAGCCCCTGTGCTTCAGAGAGGCCCTGGGATGTGAGTGGAGAGGTGCATCCCAAGGCCTGCCCATGCCCCTTAACCCTCACCCAGTCCTGGCCCCGCTGCTCCTCCTGGGCTAGCCAATACCATGCCGCCTCAGGAGACTGTGCTGTCCTTGGCCAGTCTCTGGCTCCCTGACCATGCTGTTCCTGCTGGTGCGGGGAAGGCTTCCCTGTTGAGCCCAGCTCGAGGCCTAGTGTGTGGCCGTGGTTCATACCTGCATGTTCTCTCTGCTCCACCAATATGCACCTGTTCTTCCTGTTCAGAAGGACCTAGGGCATGCGTCACTTCCTCCAGTGTGTCCACCCCCCACCCCCCTGCACCACTGAGCTTCCAGACACAGGGACGCAGGACACTGCTCACCAGGTGGGCCGCCCTCTCTAAACTTCCTTGTCTGCAAAGGGGAAGTAGATACCTCTCCGTCATCCCCACACCTGGTCTTTACCAGGTGACATGACACAGCACCTCCTAGTCCCCAGTGTGAAGCCCAGCACCCCCCACTGGCTGGTCCTGGCGCACGTGGACACTCCTGCCTTGGACCTCCACAAGGATGTGCTTCCTGACCACTGCCTGAGAACTGCAGCCCGAGCCGACACCAGCCCCAGAGCCTGACTCCCTCCGCAGGGTGGAGCCGCCCATTTTCTATCTTGTCTAGGTTTCTGCCCTCAGGGCCCGCATGCTTGGCTCTGAGAGATAATCAGTCTTTATTACAGCTGTCTTAAGGGCCACCACCCAGGTTCCTAGAGCAGCTCTAAGCACCACTGTCTTCCACTTCCCACCTGCCCAGGGCGCTCTGGGCGAGCCAGGGTCCAGCTCCTCCACCCTCTCTTGCCAGAATGTGGCAGGTGTGTGTGTGCCCAAGGATGACATCCAGGAAGGCTGCTCCTTAGCTGCCGTCGGGGCTGGGACTGCACTCACAGCCGTGGATGTCTTGAGGAGGCTGGTAGCCACTCAGTGGGCACCCTCAAGAGCTGGCTTGGGGTGCTGTTGGAATCCCTGGACCCACCTTTCTCTACAAAGACCCCTGTGAGGGGGAAGGCTGAGGTTCAGCCCCATCACCAGCTGCTGGAGTCTAGACTGGCAGCCAAGGTTGCAGCACAAAGCCTGCCCACCCCTACCCCTCCTGGATACAAAGTCCCTGTGGGTAGCATGGGACACACATGCCTGCACACAGTTCCCCCTGCTGACATCAAGTGGCCCACCTGGGTGGGAACAGGCCAAGTCCTGAAGCCCACCAGGTAACACCCAGGAGGGCTCTGAGGTACTCAGTCCCAGTGGAGGCCGACCGCCTTTCCACCACCCTGCAGCTGCAGGCAGCCCAGGTGGAAGGCACTGGGGGGCTGCCAGAGCCCAGATTTAGGGCCCTGGGCCAAGGTGGGGGCAGATCCCAAATTCCCAACACCAGTCATCATAGCCTCAGGTGGAAGCTGGAGCAGCAGCCCCTATGTCCCCATGGGACTTGGGGAGCCCTGCTTCCCTGTGCACACAGGGGCTTGGGGGGGGGGGTATTGGGAGAGCAGGAGGTGGGGCAGCGCCTATCTGCCAATCACATTTGAGCATGACTTGAAACTGAGCCCGCACCTTAAATGGGCAGAGGTGAGGTGAAGGGGTTCCCCATTTGCACCTCTTGTGCAAGGCTCAGCCACAGCTCCCCAGCCCCCACTTGCAGAGCCACAGCGGAAGTGGGAGTGCAAGGCGCTGAGCTGCTGCTACAGCCAGTGCGGCCTTGGGATTCAGGACGGCTGTTCCCCATGGCCAGGCCTGGGAAGTGGCCTCTGTGCCCGCTGCTCTGCCAGCCTTCCAGGTCTCCTAGGGCACTGGCACATGGTGATGGCTCTAGGGCCTCCTTGACACTGAGGAACCAGAGGGGATCCTAGGGAGCCCCTTTCCAGCACTGTGCCCACCACTGTGGAAGGACAGGGTGGTGGGGGCAAATGGACACAGGCTTGGTCTCCCCAGCTGGCTCCCAGCCCAGTCATGCCAGCCTGGAGTAGCTCTCCTTGTACTCTGTGAGGGCACCTCCCACACAGCCTGTGCCCAGGGCTGGAGTGGGGGAGGAGGAAGAGGACAGGGGTCTAGGACATTTCCTTCAGGGTTCCATGCCAGGAGTTTGGATCTGCAGGGTGGGCAGGGGATAGGGGTTGAGAGAGCCATCCAGAAGTGACACCTTAGGAGCAGGATGGGGGCAAAGCCTGCTTTCTCTATATGTGAACAGAAGTTCCCCAAAAGGGAACCCCCTGATGAGGGGGACCATTCCACAGCTGGATCATGCCTTCTGTCTCCATGCAGACTTGGGAGAGTTCCCAGGGACCACGCTGCCAGCTCCAGGGGTATGTGGATGGGGTTGCAGTACTAGGAGGTGTTCCGTTTGCTTTTTGTTTTTTTCCTGACCAGGTTTGAGGCCCTACGCTGCTGGGGGAGAAGAGAGCCACGTCCCATCTGGGGATTCACAGTGGAAAGTGTTCACCTCCCGTCCAAAACCAGCCAAGCAGGTGCTGGGTCGACATTCCCCTGCCCCCCCACCTGGCACCATTCCCCAGAAAGGCGGACTGCAGTCCTGGCCGGCCTGGCTTTGCTGAGCTTGTCTGAATCCAGAGGCTTGGCGGCTGCATCTGGGGCCAAACCAAGCAGGAACTGCCTGTAAGGAGGCTACTCCGGGAAGTCCCCGCCCAGCTCAGAGGCTCCCAGGGAGCAAGCAAGTGGTTACTCAACTTCCTGTTGTGGGTTGGAACCCCCACCCCAAGGAAGGGGGAGCAGCTCTGGCCACCCAGCCCCACCGCCAACCACCCCATCCCCAACCCTGCTCCTGAACCCTTCCAAGCCAGGCAAAGTCCAGAGAGCTGCCAGTTCAAGTCATCCAGATTAAAACACAAGATAAAAAATTAAACATAAAACTCGGTGCTGGTGGGGTTGTGGGGAAACCTCACAAACTTTTTTTTGAAGGCGTTCTTGCTCATAACAGCCCTCTTTATAAGAGGGCCAGGGTGGAAGGTTCCAGGCGGCTACCACCTGCGATGAACACGCCGGATGAGGAAAGACCGGTGGACTAGGGACTCCGTTTACCTCCTCAAGTTAGCTTCACACAGCTTCCAAATGGCAAGTCAGGGCTCGGCCCCAAACCCCAGGGGGTCAGGAGGTCCAGTCCAGCTGGGCAGCCACAGCGGCCTTCAGAATGGCAGCAACAATTAACACCACGACCCCTGACACGACCGCGTTGGAGCCTCCCAAATGGCCAAAGCCCCCATTTTCCAGATGCGGAAGGTGAGGCCCACCGAGTGTGGCTGGCTTGGCCAAGGTGGACAACCAGTGCAGGAAGCAGCGGGCACTGCTTGCCCATGGTCCGTGAGCCTTTCAATAGCATCGGGCGGGGTGGAGGCACGCCTAACCTCTCCCGACCGCTGGCTCCTGCAGTCACCGACCCCCGCGTGCGCCCGCCCCACCCGGCCATGTCCTGCAGCCCCCTGCGCCGCGGGGAAGGGAAGGGTCAGCCTGGGGACCCCCTCGGACCTGGCCCCTGCGGGGCACGGGCTCGGCTGCGCTGGGGCGGGGGCGCCAGCTCATTTCCCGGCCGCTGCAACCCGGAAGGCTCGAGGGATGGAGGGGAAGTGACTGGGCATGGGGCCCGCCGGCCCGAAGTAACGGGGCCGCCCCAGCGACGGCGTTGGGGCCGGAATGGGGCGCACGGCCGGGCAGCACAGACGGACCTGGGGGGCGCAGGGTTCCGCGCGTCCCTCGGCGGCCGCCACCGCCCCACCGCGCCTCCCTCCTCCGGGCCCGCAGCTCTTCCAGACGGCCTCGACCGCACCTCCCGCCCCGCGCGCCCCACCTGCGGGCGTCCCCCCGCCTCGGGGCGGCCCGAGACCCTCACCTCGGGGCGCCGCGGCCGCGGACTCTGGACAGTCGACGCGCCGAGCCGGCTCTGCGCCCCGCGCGCCGCCGCAGCCACTTCCTCGTGGGCGGGGGGCGGGGCCTCGGGCCGAGCCCCAGGGACCGGGGCGGGAACCTGGGGGCGGCGGTCGTCCCAGCCGAGGGCCCGCCCAGCCGCCCGCCTCGCAGCGGCCTTCGCAGGGCGCCCTGCCGTCGGCCCGCACGGCGTCCTGGACGGGGACGCTGAGGTGGGGATGGCCGCCCCCGCCCGGAAGAACGGAGGACCCCCGCCGCCTGGGTCCCCGCCCCTCCGCTCCCGCGCGGATTCCAGTGCCGGCACCGCCCTTGTCGGCCCCGTGGTGTCCGGGGCTGGCCCGGGCGCGTTTTCTCCTGGTTTCTCCCCCTGAAGAGATCTGGGCTGCTTCACCGTTCCCTGAGTTTGGGTCTTGGGGCCCGGGTGGGTCCCCTGGGTCCTGCTGCCCCAGATAGTACCCTCACTGGAGAGGCGTGGCCAGGTGGCCTGAAAGGAGGGAAAGGCCCCGGAGAACACCCAGCCTGCTAGGACCCCTTCACCGGGCTTTGGTGCTACAGGCTGTGGCTGTGTCCCTCAGCTCACGTGGCCCCCTGTCCTGCAAAAGGCAACCGCTGCCCCCTAGCCCCTCTCGGTGGCTGTGGGGTTCCCAGGAGCACCCTCACCCCAGAGCGCTTCGGTGAGTGCGCCTTGTGTCTAGGACCCATAGCTAAGGCTTTCCAGGGCAAGTGATGGATCTGGCACTGAGGTCGGGGGGGACGCTCTTAGCGAGGGCCCCCCACCTTGCTGCTCAGGTATTTGAGCTTGTTCAGGCATTGTTCAGCATGATGATGGCTTCAGTTGAACCGGAAAGCAGTTTCAAAAGGTCTGTCCCTCGGGACCAACTCCTGGAGGAAACAAAGACCAGAGGCGTTGCAGGTGTCCAGAGTGACCCCAGGTAGCCCAACTCCGCTCACAGTGCTCCTCTCCTACCTTCTGTCCTGGACCTGTGAGCTAAGGTGGACCAAACCAAGCCAAGCCCCGGGATGCCTGATGACGGTCCAGCCCAAAGTGCTTGGCCCGTGGGAATCTCTAGGCTGAGCAGGTGTCATTGGCAAAGTGGCTCGCATGCACGTTCTGCCACTCAAGCTGTGACTTCAGGCCAAGCTTCTTGCTCTTCCGTGCCTATAAAGGAGGCTAAGGGGCATGGGGGCAAAGTTCAGCAGGTGGGAAGGCACGGCGGCATCGCTTGAAATGGCTCTCCCAGGGAGGAGGCTTTCTAAGCCACTCCTTGGGTCAGAGGAGCTTGGGATGGCAGCATTTCACTTGGAGAACCTGGAAAGCCTTTTGTGCCTGGAGTTGGCTTTGCAGGGATCGCTGCTGTATGAACATGCTCCGCCCCCCATCCCCAGGCTTCTGGGCGAAGCAACCGCAGGCCTGGGCAGTAACTTGAAGGCCAGCTGGGTTGCTGGTTTTCTGCTTCTTCACTGATCAGAGGACAGTGGCCAGGCGGCCTGCAGGCAAGCAGTGGGCCGGCCTGAGCTGCAGGAAACCAGGAGGGAAAAATCTCTCCCAGAAGCTCCCAACATCCTCTCCCTTTAGTCTCAGCGGCTGCAAAAGGGACTTGTGTCCACCCTACAAGGGGGACCTTTCTCTGAGATCAAGGGAGCCACCAGCCATCAATCAACATGCGAGATGGGGAGGAAGACTGTGAGTGTAGGGTGTAACGTACTATTTCTGATCTGGCCCAGTCTCCCTGGGCCAGCACCCCTGCTGCACTCCCCTTCAGTGCCCCTGAGACATTCAGGCCTCCAGTGGAGCCCCACATGCCGGCAGAGTGCTCTCACGTGGGTTCCGGAACATTCGGCCTGCTCCTGCACACGGGCGAGCTGAACTGGGCAGCACTCCGGCATCTCCACCCCGATGCAGCCAGTGGGGAACAGGGTCAGCGGCTGCCACCAGGACTCCGGAGAAGCTGGGCATGGCCCTCTTGAGGCACAACTTTTAAAATGTTATTTTCGAGAGGTAAGACAGAGCGTACACTCGCTCCCACCGGTTGGTTCACTTCCCAAATACCTGGGAGCGACTAGGGGACGTGAGCCATCGTCTGCTGCCACCCAGGGTCTGTGTGAGCAGAGCTGGGGCTCCAACAGACTCTCCAGTACGGGGCGCGGGCAGCCCAAGCAGCAGCCGCCCTTCCCGTGTGCCTGGCTTGCAGCGCAGCCTGTCCTGGTGCACAGCTGAGGGAAGGAGGAGGAGGAGGAGAGTCTGTCAGGACAATGTCTGGCCGGTGTGCTGCATCTGCGGAGGCGGGAGGAGGTGCAGGCAGAGCCCCGACTGCCTTCCGCACTGAGGCCTGCTGGCTGCCGTGACTGCGGTAATCCGAATTAAAATACAATCAAAACAGCTGTGTGGCTACTTCTTAGTGGCAAAGCCAGTGAGTAGTACATTTTGTTTTCTTTCCTGATGTTTCTTTCATGAATACGTTACTTCTCAGACTCTTCGGGCCTGCTGGCCAGGCCATGTGACTTCAGAAAATGAGGAAGAACTCTGGCTAATCCCTGTTTCGCGGCTGGCTCTGTCCCACCCTGCCCTGCCGGTGTTGGCGCGGAGGGGCGCCCTCGCAAGAAATGCTGTTGGTTAAAGGTGTCTGGGACGCACGTTGGAGGAGACTGAGCCTATGAACGCACATTTAATCTGAAGAGTAGCTTAACCATATCTTTATACTAAGGATGGAATCAGAATAAGGAAACAATACCACAAACACATTCAGGATTTTTTAATTTACTTTTCTAGTGGGCAATTTACATACTTCCCTCACCCTTTAAGTTAGTGGACAATTTTCCATAATAAACTACTTAAAGAAGCTTTGGTCAAGAATGGAATGAAATAGCAAAAAAAAAAAAAAAAAAAAACCCAAAACAACAACAACAAAAAAAAACAAAGAGAAACAGAAGAAAAAAAACCTCACTGCTGCTTTTCACAAACCAACACTTTGACCGACTGTAGTTAGACACGCGGTATCTCCCCAACACTCTGACCAACTGTAGGCAGAGCGCGGCATCTCCTCGGGCTGGCTGCCCTCACCAGCATGCAAATGGCAGAGTTGCGGGCAGCCATGGCTTGTCATGCTGGACGGCGACAGCTCACGCAGCTTCACATTATCCGGAGGCCCTGGATGGAAGACTCTAAAGTCTGGAGAAAGGAGGGAGGGAGGCCAGTCACTACTGAGGGCCGCCCACCCATTCCTTCCCCTCCTTTGTAGGGGAGATACAGCCCCTCCCCCAGGCCATCCCAGAAGAGTGGGGCTCTCCCTGGCTCCTTCCAGGCACCATGTCCCCACTGGCCCAGCCCACTGCCAGGCTAGCCTCTCGACCCTGTCACTGGGCTTCATGGATATGGGCTCTTTTTGCACTAAATGCCCAGAGGGGCCACCCTACAACTGGCAGGTGCTGGGACTCCTGGCTCACACAGGTCATGAAAAGCAGAGGGACTCTTCCGGGGCACCCCTCGGAACTGTCCAGCTGCTGACAACCACCCAAGGCTGTGTGCTGGGACCCAGGACACAGGAGGGTGAGGAGGCAAGCAGGCTTTAGGGGTTCAGCAGGTTGGTCCACACTAAGGGGGTCAGAGGAGGATGAGGCCACACACAGGCAGTGGTGGAACTGTCAGGTGGCCCTGCCTTGGAGGTTAGTGACTGGGTGAGTTAAATTCTGAGTCACACAGAAAGCCATCCTTTTCTTTATTCTAGCTCTTCCTCCCTGGTTCTGCTCCACCCGCCATCTGCCAACCCCAGTGAGAAACGGTACACTCCCAGATTTGCCCCTGACTCACCATGCCCTCCCATTCGGTCTCCTCACACTCCATCCAGTCCAGGAGCCCATGGCCACTACGGTGACCAGGAGTGCCTACAGTGGCCCAGTCTAGGCCTCCCTCACCCACCGCCTGATGCCTTTCTACTGAGGCTCTGACCAGTCCCAGGTGCCTGCAGACACAGCCTTGGCTCCTCTCCTGGGTCACGCCTCACGCCTCTGCAGGCCCCGGCCACGGGCAGTGCTGCGAGTACCCCATGTGCTGACCCTCAGCTGCTCCAGTACTCACCTCTGCTTTCTCAACCCATGGTCTTTCCCTTCCAGAAACTCCTGCACATCAGCCCCCAGGTACCTCCCTCCTCTAGCGCATTCCTCCACGCCATCACAGGGCCTGGCCTCTCTTCCAAGCTTTGTCTAATCCACCCACCTCTCCCTCCATTAGAGAACTCCCAGAGGCTCCTTTCTTTCCATCTCTGCCGTGCCCAGCACCATGCTGGTGCCCAGCAGGCACTCAGGGACTAAGGGCAAGCCATAAACACATCCCTGCAGCTATAGGCAGGCTGGTGCCCGGCACAGGGCCGGCTGCCAACAGCACACGAGTTTTGGGGAGGAAATGTTCACCCAGAAGCCCATTTTTCATTAAGCTGAGAACACAGGGTCCCTCTCAGCTGACAGCACTACACCTTGATGAGGTTCCTACACTCACGGGCACTGGATTTGACAATGCTTCAACTACACAACAGGAAGTCTCAACACACATTCATTCTGGAAAGCAGAAAATACCTTGAAATCCCAAATTGTCATGGCTCCATCGATGCCAGTTGTGCAAAATTTGCGACAGTCCTGCTTGTCCACTTCATAAATAGATACTTGACTGAAATAAAGTAAGAAACAATGAGACTGCTGGCAGGCATGGTGTGAACCTGGCCTTCCTAACTGTTTAAAGGCAATGCAAGGGGATATGTTGTCTTTTAACTCCTGAATATGTTTTTAAAAGATCTACTGACTTGTTTATTCAAAAAGGAAACATACACATGCGTGCTCACGTACACACACACACACACACACAAGCCAGTCCTGGGGCCAAGTCAAAGCCAGGAGCCAGAGACCCCGTCCAGATCTCCCAGATGGTGGCAGCAGCCCAGGAACTCGGGCCTTCTCCAGTGTTTAGCAGGAAAGTGGGTCAGACGCAGAGCAGCCAGGCTTGAACCGGTGCTCCGACGAGATGCTGCGCTCCAAGATACCACTGACCCGCTGCACCACCACACTGGGCCTGCAACTCCTGATCTAACTCCAAAAAGACCCCAAACTGTTTTGCCAACAGAGTTCCAGGCAAGATAGGATTGGCGACGCAGGCACGGTCTGGCCCATACAACAGGCAAACACTCATGAGCAGGTCGTGGGCAGGACCATAGCACAGTGGAAAAACAAGGATTTTTTGTTTGTTTTTCAATACCAGAGGTGTGATGAAGTGTGACTAAAACCCACTGGCCCTCATCCGCCCTCTCTAGTCACCCATTAGGACAGTCGGGGCAGAAGCCCAGGGCCCTCCAGCATTTGAAGTTAATCACAGCAGATGTCAGCAACAGTCAGTCCGTGAACCACCCCAATCCCTAGGAATCCCCACTGACCACAGCAGAAGGATAGGCCAACGACACACCCTCCCTTAGCCTAATTATCTGGAAAGCTTTCAAGAAAATCAATTCCCAGCTCAGACAGTCTTTCCTTTTCTCCTCTGAAACGCCTAGAACGCTCTCTCTGGGGAAACGGAAGGCTGACTGTGGCGCACACTGCCTGCTTTCATACAGCCTGTGAGCTTCAAAGTGTTCTCCACATTTTTACAGGGCTGGAAAATAGCATGCTGTGTGACAAGGACGTGACATTCAAGCCGCACTCGCCATCATTTGATGTGCTGTCGGAACACAGCCGGCCCGTTCATTTCTGTTTTATCTGTGGCTGCTTCTGTACCAAAGGGCCAGGCTGAGCAGTGCACCCGAGACTGTGCAGTTCATCAGGGCCCACCCCTTACAGGAAAAGCCTGCTGACACGGCTCTAGGGACAAAGGCCCTTCCCGCTTTGCAAGGGTTTGGCTCCTCATCTGTCACAGACGAGTCTGAGGCCGCTGGAAGTGTCTGCTGCCATGCAGCCGGCAGAGAAGCCCAGGATGGAGAAATTTGAGTATGGAAAGAAGGTACGGTTTGCTCAACCTCCAAGTTTTCTATTTTTCATGAGCAGCTGTTTCACTGGACAGGAAGAGGTACAATCTATATTTATAACTGTTTCAAAGAGGTCTCCTGCTATCAACGCAATAAAAGTTTCTCAACACAAAAGGACTACTCAAAAAGAAAAAATCCGACAGTACCCAACTCGGTATATAATAACGTAAAATACCAAGAATGGATTCCGTTTCTTCTCCCTACCCACACAGCCTGCAGGAAAGTCTCCCCTTGTCCTCAGTCACTGAGAACATGAGCCTGGGAGGAGGTTCCAACAGGAGCCCCTTGCACAGGCTGCAGCAGAGGCCGTGCCACCCTGTGGGATGCTCCGTCTCCTAGACCTGGAAGGGCAGCGTGGCACTACCCTGTGGGATGCCCTGCCCCCTGCACCTGGAAGGGCAGCGTGGCACTACCCTGTGGGATGCCCTGCCCCCTGCACCTGGAAGGGCAGCGTGGCACTACCCTGTGGGATGCCCTGTCCCCTGCACCTGGAAGGGCAGCATGATGAAGCCATGATGTTTCACTATTAGGAACTGGAAATACAAGCCTGGCAGTTGAGGAAGACAGGCTTCCGGCTGTATGTACTGCTAAAGTGTTGGGGCCTGCAGTGCATACAGTGTCTGTAGGGACTCTGTGAGAAGGCACGAGGGTCCCCCGGCCACTGCTCTACAAAGGCTGCAGCACCTACGTGATGCTGTTCTGGTGCAGGGTCTCCAGGGCCGTGTTGCGGTCCTCGGTCGTGGCCCTCTTGTCCATGTTGCGGAAGCGTTCCATGGCAGACATGTTGCGCTGGATGCTCTGCTTTGGGATGTCCAGCTTGGAGACAAAGGTCAGGCAGCCGCGGTCATCGTAGTTAAAGAGCATTGGGCAGCAGTCATGGCCCTGTGACAAGGAGGCAGGCAGGGGTCAGCCCCGGGAGGGCATGGTGCCTAGCACCAGCCCCTCAGTACAGTGGTCGCCCCCACGGGGTCTTGTGCTCGTCTCAGCTCGTGCTCTGCTGTGTGCTCACGTCACAGAAGCACACTGTTCTCATCTGGAGGACAGGGTATGATCCTTACCAGCAAGAAGCAGGAATACTTACAGCTGCCACAACGCTGTTCTCGGAGACAAACGACACACTCAGGAGTGGCAGGAACTCGGTTTTCAGAGTGGAGACCCTGAACACAAGGATGCCTGTTACACGGAGACGAAGCAGCCCCACAGCTTCTCCAGATACAGGGGACAACAAAGGACCCATTCTCCCGGCCTCGCCTCCCAACACAGCAGCCCCATGACCTCTCGTCGCAGGAATCTCCACTGTGAGGCAGGCCTGGGGTGTCCCCAGAACCTGAGGCCCTCAGCAATCTCTACTCTGTGCTTGGCCGCCTTCTGAGGCCCCTGCCCCTCAGGACAAAGTGATGCCCAGGAGCCCATGCTCTCCCACCTCCTGCGCTGCCTCCCCTCCCCATGCCAGGACGTGACTCTTGCAAAAGGCTTCCCTGAACACTGCAGCCTGAGTGGCTGCTCCTTCCCCTCACCCCTTCCGGTCACTCCTGACTAACTAGCCTGTGGTGTGAGCCTCCCTGCTGTGTGCTCACTAGAGCCTCCAGGGGACTGTGACCCACGGACACTCACCGAGAGATGACACCACATCGGGTAGGAAATAGAGCTACCTAGGTGAATGGAACCGAGTCAAAGTGAGTCAGGGGTTCACAGCTGAATGGGTCCTGTGTGGGTGTGCACACACACGAGCACACATGCTGCGCTTCTGCAGCTTGCAAAGAACACTGGTTGATGAACTGGGAGTGCCTAACCTCACACAAAACCGGATGCAGCTTCAAAGTGCATTCTACACCTCAGGAGTTGTCCTCAGAAGGCAACCCGTCAAGAGCCCTCCGTGTGCTACACCTTACTTTAAGGAAAGATGTTCCTTATTTTCTTTGAACAGCAGAGACACATCCACCCTTTGGCTCACTCTCCAAATGCCTGACAGCCAGGGCTGACCTAGGCTGAAGCCGGGAGTCAGGAACTCAATCCACGTTTATCAATATATATATATTTTTAATTGTTATTGGAAAGCCGGATATACAGAGAGGAGAAGAGACAGAGAGGAAGATCTTCCATCCGATGGTTCACTCCCTAAGTGAGCCGCAACGGGCCGGTACGCGCCAATCCGATGCCGGGAACCTGGAACCTCTTCCGGGTCTCCCACGCGGGTGCAGTGTCCCAAAGCTTTGGGCCGTCCTCAACTGCTTTCCCAGGCCACAAGCAGGGAGCTGGATAGGAAGTGGAGCTGCCGGGATTAGAACCGGCGCCCATATGGGATCCCGGGGCTTTCAAGGCGAGGACTTTAGCTGCTAGGCCACGCCGCCGGGCCCATTTATCAATATTTTTAAGATTTATTTATTCATTTTGAACGTCAGGGAAAGAAGAGAGAGATCTTCTGTCTGTTGGTGTACGCCCCAGCTGACTGGATTCTCCCACGTGGACGGCAGGGGCCCAAGCACTGACTCATCTGCTTTCCCTAGGCCATTAACAGGACTGGAGGTGGAGCAGCTGGGAATGGAACCAGTACCCACATGGGATGCTGCCAGTGCAAGCCACAATGCTGGCCCTTCAGTTAGGGTCTCTGACATGGGCGACAAAGACCCAAGTACTTAAGCCATCATTACTGCTTCCCGGAAGACACATTAGCAGGAAGCTGAAATCCCGAGTGCATCCGGGATTCAAACCAGACTCTCCAATGCGGGACGCAGGCATCCCAAGTGGCATCTAATTGCTGTAGCAAACACGCTGTGTGTGCCTTCCACTGGATGAAATATTCATGTTGGAGAAATGGAAGGTGGGGGATGTAATTGTACTGTAGAACTGGAGAAAGCAGAGACATCACCAGAGGGTAGACAGGGCCTTACAATAAGCTTATCCCGAGACCACACTGTGTGTTAGAATAAGCCGCATAAACAGTAAATGATACTGGATTCATCAAAAAGTAGTGAATGCCAAAAGGTGGTAACTATGCAAGATGTATGACACAACCCAATTTGTGTTACAGATGGTAACTGGCTCCACCCTGGGTCCCAGGTCCTGCTACTCTGCCCTGGGAGGCAGGAGTGATGCCTCAAGTACTTGGGCTCCTGCTACCCTGGTGGGAAACCTGGATGGCGCCCCTGCCTTCCAGCTCTGGCCTCCTGAGCTCTGTGGACTCGTGGGGGGTAAGCCAGTGGATGGAGTTCCCTTCATCTCTTAAATAACACACAACAGGGCCTGGCGCAATAGCTTAGGGGCTAAATCCCAGCCTTGCATCTGCAGGGATCCCCTATGGGTGCTGGCTGGTCCATATCCTGGCTGCTAAACTTCCCATCCAGCTCCCTGCTTGTGGCCTGGGAAAGTAGAGGATGGCTCAAAGTGTTGGGATCCTGCACCTGTATGGGACACCTGGAAGAAGCTCCTGGCTCCTGGTTCCTGGATCAGCTCAGCTCTGGCCATTGAGGTCATTTGGAGAGGGAACCAGAGGATGCAAGACCTTTCTGTCTTTTCTCTCTGTAAATCCATCTTTCAAATAAAAATAAATAAATCTTGGGCTCGGCAGCGTGGCCTAGTGGCTAAGGTGCTCGCCTTGATCCCATATGGCCACTGGTTCTAATCCCGGCAGCTCCACTTCCTCTCTGTCTCTCCTCCTCTCAGTATATCTGACTTTGTAGTAAAAATAAAATAAATCTTTAAAAAAAAAAAAAAAATCTTAAAAAAATACATATGCATATAAAATAAATTTGGAAAAAGTTCTTGCTTTAAATAATGAAAAAAAAGTGTATACAAATATACATAAATCTGGAATGCAATGTTTATAATAAGGGGTTTATCTTTAAAAAAAAAAAAGCTTTTAATTCAATTAGAAAAAAAGGCATCATTTCTGAAACATGATGTCCAAACAGCAAAAGAAGGGTCACACAAGTGGGACTGCTTCATGACACGCCGGTCCCCAAGGTTTTAATAGAAACCAATTCCCCAGGAAAGGATAAGAAGGACCTCGAAGTCTTCCCTTCCAGCGCATTGTGTGCAAACTGTGACGCATGACAAGGTGCCCAAGGGCAGCGCAGGCAGCCCTCTCACGAATGAGCCGCCACAACTGCAGGCCCTGCAGGGCACAGCACGGGGCCCTGCAGGCTGCTCAGGCTGCTAAGTGTTACTGCGGAAGCCCCATGCCTGGAGCCACTGCTGCCAGATGGTCCAGATGGAGAACACACGCCCTGTGTAACTGAAGGCTGCTGGATGTGCCTGTCCCTTCCAAAGCTGCCTTGCAGTTCTGGGTTGGGGTTTCTACACCCCACACTTTGTGTGCACACTCAGGCAAGGGCAGCCTCAGCCTGGTGCGTGAGAATTCCTGTTCCCCGCCCGACACCTTCCAGACAAAAGGCAAGTACTCACTGCACGCTTTTAGAGGCGTCGGCGACGGATACGGTGCTGTCATGGCTGACCCAGGCCAGGCGGCTTCCGCTGGCAGAGAAGCTGACCCCATGGACCCAGCCACCAGTGCCACTGCCACCAAACTCTGACATCAGCTGACCAAAGGGCATCTTGCTGCCCCAGGGTGTACTGGCAGGCTTTTCATCCACTTCTTTGATGTACGCAGAAAATACCCTGTGGTTTAACAAAGGCCAAGGAAAGAAGGGAAACACGTGCATACAGATACAGTCCACAGGCAGCAGCTCTAAGTACCTCAGAACCCCCAAAGGCTGACACATTCAACCAACCAACCAACCAACCAGCCAGGATGGCCCAGATCTGATACACGAACTTCTCCAGACACAATGGCTCCAGACTAGGTTGACAGGGCAAATCCACACCCAGTCAGCAGAAACGCATAGGGTGCCTACTAAGGGTCAGGACCCAGGCATGGCAGGGGAGACCCCACTGTCCGACCACCCCTTGCTAAACACTGCAGCACTCTGCTGTCCACTTCACTATCAGGCTCATCACAGGACTCCGGCAGCCCCTACAGTCCACCGCAGGAGAGGAAGCCCGTGGCACCCAGCCGCTGTGCAGTAGCCCTGATCCCTACAGGGACAGGGCGATCACCCAAAGAGGAAGCTGAGAGGTCAGAGGACAAGCAGGCAACTCTCAGAGCTGTGAGGGACGGGTTAATCCTCACCCAGCCCTCAGGCCCGTCGCCTCACCTGTGTGGCTGCAAGCACCTGTGAGAGAGGTGGCCTGGCTGGTTTTTCCACGCACGCCCTCCTCACCTGTTCTAGTAGCTGTGTGTGAGATGTTTGGGCCCAGAGTTGGAGAGGAAAAGGCGCAAAGGACAGCTGCAAATGTAGCCCTTGGCCCTCCAATGCTACGTCTGATTTGCTTCACAGAACTCCCGGACCTAAAAGCTTCCCACAAGAGCTGGGGTATGCCCAACCTTAAGGACAATGGTAATGCAAACTCTGCAAGACACAGAGGCAGAGGCTGGGGACTTATTTACTAAGTCAGATGATGAGACGCTGTCCCAGTCACGTCTTGCATTTCTTTCTTTTCTTTTTTTTAAAGTTATTTATTTTTATCACAAAGTCAGATATACAGAGAGGAGGAGAGACAGAGAGGAAGATCTTCCATCCAATGGTTCACTCCACAAGTAACCGCAACAGCCAGTGCTGTGCCAATTCGAAACCAGGAGCCAGGAGCTTCCTCCAGGTCTCCCAAGCAGGTGCAGGGTCCCAAGGCATTGGGCAGTCCTCAACTGCTTTCCCAGGCCACAAGCAGGGAGCTGGATGGGAAGTGGAGCTGCTGGGATTAGAACCGGCACCCATATGGGATCCCAGCGTGTTCATTGTGAGGACTTTAGCCGCTAGGCCACTGCGCCGGACCCACGTCTTGCATTTCTAATCAGCATCATGACACAGCTGCTTTAGTCATGAGCACTCAGACAGAACTCGCGGCCCTTAATCCCAAGCGGAGAACGTGTACAGAACAGACCCAGACCCACAGGACCATGAGCCCAAGAAAGTCTATTTGTGGGAACTGGTTTTAACGGGGACTGTGACTACAATCCACCGGGCAGGTTCAGTGCCACCTACTCCCACTTCCTAAGGGAATAAGAGTGGCTCTGGTAGAGTTCACAAAGAACAAAACTATAGAAAGTAACACTGATTTCTGCCACCAGAATCCAATTAATGGAACCACACTCACACACAGAACTGCTTTAAAATCTTGGGACTTCACCACAAGGTTTCTTTGGAAATTCCCCAGATGCTTTCTGGAGAAAGCTGTGTCCTCCCTCCCAACCCACCATGGAGTCCCCTGAGGCATCACTGATGTATTTTTCTTTAGCTAAAGGGGGAAATAGGCCTTCCTGATAAAGAAGAGTGTTGTTAAGAAGCAATTACACAGTATGAGCTTAAAGCTCAGAGCAAAGTGGCTGCTTTTCTTGCAGCGTCATGCTTACAGCAAACTCAAAGCCCCCACAGGACTCGCTCAGCAGCACGTGCTTAGGTCAGTTTTTTCACCTTAGGTTCACCCTGGAATGTGCACTCTGTTGTCTGAAATTTGGAATGAGAAATAACCCAACAGTGGAGAAATACAGGGAAAGGGAGAGAGACAAACAGCACGTCTTAGCCTTTCACTAGAGAATCACGAATATTCTGCCCAAGGATCCCGCCCTGGGTCCCACCCAGTCCTCCCCGGACCACTTCCTTTCCTGTTAGTGACGTATGTTCCCGCTCCTTGAATCCGCATGCACAGCTCCCTGCTAGGTCACAGTCTCCTTCCAGGCATGCTGCCCAGTGCCCTCACAAGAAGGCACTGAACGATGGGCAGCAAGTGCACCAACTCTCATCTGTGCCCACCTGCATTTGAAGTCACACGATCCCGCTGCCAGCAGAACATTGTTTGGATGCCAATCCAGGCTGAGGACTGTGGAGCGTATTGGCTTTTTAATGTGTTTGCTTACCCACCTAGGAGAGCAGAAAATCCATTACAGTTTATCTACACATCAAGAGACAGTGCCCAAGTGACGCATGCAATTGTGAAATGAAAATGACATGGGAAGGTAGGCTGCTGGAGCGGAGCTCAGGTTTGCTGGCCCCAGCCGACTGCGGGTGATGTGGTCTGTGGATGTGCCCACCTACGTAGCAGCCACAGCGGCCCCGCAGCGATGGCCCAGTCGGCACCATCCAAACACTCTCCATGTGCTACCCACTCCCGTTTCCTTTCTGTGCATGTGAACTCTGTCTTCCACAAAGTGGAAACCAAAAGTAGCACAATGCTGCAAACTTAGCGCCAGCTGCAACTATCCCATATGGCTACCGGATGTGTTCTCTTAGGATGTCACTACAATAAAATCACTAAGAAAGCCACCACCCGTAACGCCAGCATCCCACCTGGTGCCAGTGGGAGTCCCAGATGGCCCACTTCTGATCCAGCCCTCTTCTAGTGGAAATCACTGCTACCCACATGGAAGACCCAGGTAAAACTCTTGGCTTTGACCTAGCCAACCTCTGTCCTCGCATTCACCTGGGGGCTGAGCCAGTGGGTGAAAGATCACTCTCTATAATTCTTGACTTTAAAGAAAGAAATCTTTCAAAATAAATGTATAATAAATAAAATAACTTGTCACAGGGGACACTCCCATCCCCATCCTGTATGTTTATACCTCCATATTGAATTCTTTTTTTTTTTTAATTTTTTTCTTTTTATTGTATTGTTGTTGACAATCCTTACATAGTTAATTACAGTTAAAGGAAAAAGAAGAAAAAAAAAAAGAAAAAAAAGGTTCAGGCGGATAGGAAAGTGGGCAATGCCATTATGTCCATATTGTTTCCATCATGCCTCTGAGGTAAAGGGGGACATTGAGGGAGAAGCCCCACCCGGTTTCCCGCCCACCCCAAGTCCCGGATGTGGGACATGCTCCGAGATATGTGCCCAAGTGGTGCTAATAGTTCTCCAGTTATGAATCGCTGCCAGTTTCGCTCGATGAGGTCGTCCACTGATTGACATGGTCCATCATAAAGTCTCCGTTTGCCCCATAATTTGCTGCCAACATATAGCTGAATCCATATTGAATTCTTTCATGTGTGGAGCAAAGAGCCTGGACCAAGTCCAGCCTGGCCCACTGCCCATAGCAAAATGCACCTCAGCTTTGGCTAGCCACTAGATCTCCTGCTAAAAAACGGAGAACTTGGTGAACACTGATTCAGAAAACATATGTTAACTTTGGGAAATTATTTGAATTTGAAGGCCATTTCTGTGGTGCAGCACATTAAGCAACCACCTGTGACACTCGACATCCCATATGAGCCAGTTCTGACTGCTCAGCTTCCAATCCAACTTCCTGTTAACGCACCTGGGATGGAGTTCCAGGTACCTGGCTTTGCACTGCCCCAGCCCTGACCTCTGCAGCCAACTAGAAAGTGAACCAGCAGAAGGAAGATTTCTCTCCCTGCCTCTCTCTAACTCTTTCAAATAAGTAAATAAATCTTTAAAAGGAGAAATTTGTGCTTTAATTATACATATTCAGTGATTTGTTATTCTGTTTTGGATTGTAAAAAAAGAAGTTTAATTTTTAAAAAAAGATTTTACTATTTATTTGAAGGGCAGAGTTACAGAGAAATGTTCCATCCACTGATTCATTTCCCAAATGGCTGCAACAGCCAGGGCTGAGCCACATCGAAGCAGCCTGGAGCTTTTCCTAGGTCTCCCATGTAGCTAGGGGTCCAAGCATTTAGCCATCTTCTGCTGCTACCTCAGGTGTACTAGCACGGAGCTGGACCAGACGTAGCTCAGCCAGGACTTGAACTGGCACCCACATGGAATGTCACAACTGAGAGCGTAAATTTCTTCACCAGTCTCCATAAGCTATAAGTTCTCTTATAAATTAATTAACCTATTTATTTATTTAATTTCAGAGAAACCACAACCAAGAAATTAGAAGAATCTTTTGTCTAGTGCCATTTAGAAAAAATTATTAATGTCTACGACCAGTTATTTAGGCTCAAAGAATTTAATTTCTGTCCTAAAAATACTGTTTAAAAACAAATCATGTTGAGCTGTCCAGCAGTTGAGAGACTTAATACTGAGCCAAATCTCTTTCTTTGAACTCCAAATTATGTGCATATAGAATCCTTTTCTACAAATCTGCGTGTGATGGCACGGCAGCTAAATCCTTCAAAATTCATGTTAGAAATTCTTCCTTCTAACTAAGCTTCCAATAAAGTAATTACTTAATTTGTATTCATTCGTGGGAGACCTCAAAGAAGTGTCATATGCAGGAAATTGGACTTAACAGTGGCATAAGGTGTTGTCTTTGAACAAATTAAGCATTCAGGGTAGTTTCTTAACAGTGTGATGTGAACATTTAATAAAATTACCTCTCAGAAGCCCGAAATTCAACAATATGAACTGGTTACATTGCTTGCTACTCTTTTCCTTAAATAAACTTCTTAAAAACTACATTATAAAGCAATGTAAAACATTATCTCAGATAGGTTTCTTTTTCTTTTCTTTTTACTAATTTTGTTTTTACTGGAAAGGCAGATATGCAGAGAGACGCAGAGATAGAGAGAAAGATCTTCCATCCACTGGTTCACTCTTCAAGTGGCCACAACAGTGGAGCCGAGTTGATCTGAAGCCAGGAGCCGTCTCCCACACGGGTGCAGGGTCCCAAGGCCATGGATCATCCTTCCCTGCTCTCCCAGGCCATAAGCAAGGAGTTGGATGGGAAGCGGAGCAGCTGGGACACGAACCAGTGTCCATATGGGAGCCCAGAATATCCAACATGAATTTGTTAAGACTGCAGGGATTTAGCGGACATAAACTTTAGTCATGTAGGACTATTAATGGAGTTTGTTTTTATCTATGCATCTCAGTGAGGCTCTCAGATGATTTTTGACAGGCAGCGTTCTGTCAGCCTTATTTTTGACACACACACAGAAGAAACAAGAATGTGCAAACAGTACTTGCGTGGTAATGCGAGCAAGATGTGAGATTTAACCAGAAATGTGCATGAGGAGCAGAGGTGCTCAGCTAGAATGAAGTATTTTAGGGGGAAAATGTCTCCAGATGAGGAAAAGCTGGGATTAGTTAATCCTTCGCCCAGGGCTTTGAGAAGGCAGAATAGAGCAGCCCTAATAGGGACACAGAAAAAAATTCTAATGTGGGGCCAGCATTGAGGCACGGTGGTTAAGCTACCCACGATGCCAACATCCCATGAGCTCTGGTTTGAGTCCTACTTGCTCCATTTCTGATCCAGCTCCTTGCTAACACGCCTGGGAAAGCAGAGGAAGATGGCTCAGGTACTAGGGTCCCTGCCACCCACCACTGAGACCTGAATGGAGTTTTGCAATCCTGGCTTTGGCTTAACCCATCCTCGGCCACTACATCCGAGGAGTGAACTAACAGATGGAAGATCTCGTCCCTGCCCTAACTCTGTCTTTCAAAAAACAAAAATCTTAACACAAGGACATGGTACAATGGTTCAAGTGGCTTATCCTCTCCTTGCATGCGCGAGTATCCCATATGGGCACTGGTTCATACCCCAGCTGCTTCACTGCCCATCCAGCTTCCTGCTTAGGGCCTGGGAAAGCGGCAGGGGAAGGCCCGAAGCCTTGGGACCCTGCACCCTCACAGGAGATTCAGAAGAAGCTCCTAGCTTCTGGCTTCAGATCCATTCAGCAGATGAAAGAGTTTTCTCTCTGTCTCTCTTCTCTGTAAATCTGCCTTTCAAATAAAAATAAATAAATCTAAAAAAAAAAAAAAAAAAATCTTAAAAACAAAACTTCACTGCTGCTTACCAGTCGTTCTCAGACTCGAAGTAACACACAGAAATGAGCCGCGCTCCACTTCCCACAGCAAATTTGTTCTCCAGGGGAGACCACTTCACAAAAGTGGCTGCTCGGTTAATCCTCAGGATCACCAGGGTTGGCTTCCAGACGCCATCCTTCTGACTCCACACGTAGGCGTTGCGGTCGGCCCCACAGGTGACAATGCGGTCGCTCTTGGGAGCCCAGTCAATCCCTGCAAATTTAGACAGAGGTCATCCGCTCTGCCCAGTGAGTACAGGTAACAGGCAAAGACAGGGAGAGGGCGCTGGTCCCCATCAGCTGTCCACACAAAGCAAGGACATCGCTCTGCCAGTGTCTGGGACTCAGGATGCCCTGGGCTGCCGGGCAGTACAGGTGTTTTAGAACTGTAGAGCTTACAGAACTAACTACAGGCTCTCTCGCCACCCAACGACTCATGGGCTTCAAAGGGGCCTAAAGTTCTGAAGATGTGTTACTTTTCTCCTTGTTCTTACTACATTTTTTGGTCTGCAAATAATCTTACTTATTTACTGATAGATATCATTTCCTCATATCAACTGAGTTTGTTACATGATACAAAACTAAAATAGCACACAGGAATCATCTGCACTTGTAAGGGAAAAATCCATGAATGATGATCCACTACACAGTCATCTGAAGGTCTTTGTCAGTTAAACTATCTCAGCTATAGCCCATATGGGTGCTAGTTTGGGCCCTAGCTGCTCCACTTCCGATCCAGCTCCTTGCTAATGCACCCAGGAAAGCAATGAGGGATGGCCCAAGCGGTTGGGACTCAGCACCCATATGGGAGACACGGAAGAATCTGGCCTAGCCCTGGCTGTTGCAGCCATTTGGGAAATGAACTAACAGATGCAAGATCTCAATCTCACTCTCTGTAATTCTGCCTTTCAAATAAAAAAAATATAAAAAAAGAAAAAAAATTAAAAAGATTAAAAAAAAAGAAAAAAACCCAAGACTCAGAGATGTGTCCATCTATTTGGATCCCAATTAACTTAGTGGCTATTATTAAGCAAACACCAGTTATTATTTAAAAAGAAAAATCCTTATTTTTTGGAAATTCAGATTGAAATATGAATTGACACATCTGGGCTGTGCCTCAAGACTGGCTGTGAGTTGATCAATGCTGAATAACAAATCTATTTATTAAATGTTTTAAAATTCCCACCATAAAGCTTTTTTAAGAAACAGAGAGTGGGCCTGGTGCAATGGCCTAGTGGCTAAATTCTCGCCTGTGCAACCGCTGGGATCCTTTATTGGTGCTGGTTTGGATCCCGGTTGTTCCACTTCCTATCCAGCTCCTTGCTTGTGGCCTGGGAAAGCAGTGGAGGATGGTGGCCCAAGGTCTTGGGACCCTGCACCTGCGTGGGGGACCCACAAGAAGCTCCTGGCTTCGGATCGGCTCAGTTCCAGCCATTGCAGCCACTGGGAAGTGAACCAACAGACGGATTTTTCTGTCTCTCCTTCTCTCTATAAAAATCTGCCTTTACAATAAAAGTAAATAAATCTTTATAAAACAAAAAAATAAACAGCGATCAAACAGTTGCCACACATGAGCAAAAACAAAAAACAAACAAACAAACAAACAAAACAAAACCAAAAACATCCACAGAAGTTCCCAGAGGCGCGTCTCTGCAGCACCACTCAGCCTCCTCTCCAATGCCTCACAAGCCCCTTCCCCTGCCGCTGACCCAGCCGTCTGGAAACGTATGTCTGATCTTGGGCGCCTGCCATAAAGTTATACTTAGATTTCCCCAACATTTTTTTTTAGGATCTAAAAAATGTCATTTATGCACTTAGACAGGGAACAGGCTCAAGTTCAAAAGAGCCCAGAAGAGAAGTATGGGGAGGGAGGCACATAATCCTTCATGTTTCTGGCTCTTTCTTTGGTCTTTCATCTTAGCCTTTCCTCATTCAAAAGTTTTATGTTATTATTCCAATTTAAATAGGACTGTTCTTATTCGTAGGCCACTGGCAAAGGTATTTAAAGAAAATAGGCCAAACCTAATAGAAGTAAGGTCATGGGAAAGAAGAGTAACCAAAACAGAACTGCAGGCCGGCGCCGATGTGGTGATCTGTGTGGCTTCCAGGCCACGGGCACCCTAGAAATCAGCGACCATGGCCAGGTGGCCAGGCAGTGTCTGCTTAGGAATGCCACACAACCGAGGTAGAACACACAGAGTCTCACGCCATGCTAGCTATTTTCCCTGAGCAGGACAAGGGTATCTTCATGCTAATCAGTGTTTTTTAGGGGCGTAGAGGCAAAACTCAAAGGTCTAACTAAAAGAAAGAAAAAAAATCACTATAAATCCTACTGCTCCCCACTTAAAGGCAAATGTCATTGTGAGGAGAAGTGAAACCGTAACCTAACGGCAGGGACAAATCTGTATGTGAAAACTGCAGGAAGTTTTGACCTGTTCTAAATAAGTGATTAAGTCAAACTTTTGTGCCAGAAAGTAGGAAAAAAAAAGAAAAAGGAAAAAAAAGGGGCCCAGCGCGATAGTGTGGTGGTTAAAGTCCTCGCCTTGCACGCTCTGGGATCCCAAGTGGGCGCCGGTTCTAATCCCGGCGGCCCTGCTTCCCATCCAGCTCCCTGCCTGTGGCCTGGGAAAGCAGTTGAGGACGGGCCAATGCTTTGGGACCCTGCACCTGTGTGGGAGACCTGGAGGAAGCTCCTGGCTCCTGGCTTAGGATTGGCGCAGCTCTGGCTGTTGGCAGCCGCTTGTGGAGTGAACCATTGGATGGAAGATCTTCCTCTCTGTCTCTCCTCCTATCTGCATATCTGCCTTTCAATAAAAATAAATAAATCTTAAAAAAAAAAACTAACATGATATTGAAGAGTTTTCTCTGAACAGATGAGAATTCATTCTCTTGAAATTTGGCATCTAAATTTGGTTGAATGAATTGTGAAAATGATTACAGAAGGTTTTCCATTTTTTATCTCTTCTTCTTTGATACTTGCCTCATAAACTCCACGGCTGGGGCTCACACAGTGCTGCCTCTTCAGCCTGCTGTGCCAGCATCCCACGTGTGTGCCAGTTCAAGCTCCGGCTGCTCCACTTCCAATCCAGCTTTCTGCTAATAGGTATGGGAAATCAGTGGAGGATGGTCCAAATCCTTGGACCCTGGCACCATGTGGGAAATTCAGAAGCAGCTCTTGGCTCCCAGCTTCAGACAGGCCCAGCTCCAGCCACTGGGAGTGAAGCAGCAGAGGGAACACCCGTGCTCCCTCTCCCTATAACTCCTTCAAGTGGAACAAACAAATAGACTACACTACTTAGCACCTCTACCCACCTATTAATTTTTTAAAAATTTATTTCATATTTATTGCAAAGTCAGATATACAGAGAGGAAAAGAGACAGAGAGGAAGACCTCTCGTCCAGTGATTCACTCCCCAGTTGACCACAACAGGCAGAGCTGAGCTGATCCGAAGCCAGGAGCCAGGAGCTTCCTCCAGGTCTCCCACACCGGTGCAGGGTCTCAAGGCTTTGGGCCGTTCTCTTTGGCTTTCCCAGGCCACAAGCAGGGAGTTAGAAGGGAAGCGAGGCTGCACACACATGAACCGGCGCCCATATAGGATTCCGGTACGTGCAAGGCGAGGACTTTAGCCACTAGGCTACTGCACCGGGCCCCTATTGATTGATCTTTTGTTAAAGCAGGCTCGGTAATCTGCCCTGAGCCATATCCCTGAAATTTTAGTTTTCACATGTCAACAGCACAAACACTCAGTGGAGGAAAAGTAGGAAGAAAAAATCAGAGAACTCAGTTGCCAAATACACATTTGAACGTATGCTTACTGTTTTTAAGGGAAATACAATTTACAGAGCAGTACCTTCCTGTTACTTTCCTCCCTCATACTCAGGTACTATGAAGTATTGCTGAGAGGGCACGGGGGTTAGCTATGTTGTGACGCCCCGCCCGCTGTCGCAGGCCTGGGCTCCTCTGTGTTTCAGGTTTAGTAGGGGTGGGTTCAAATACTGGAGTCCTTTGTGGCCCCCAGGGGAGATCTGGCTGGGGCTCCTGGCTCCTACTTTTTTGGCATTACAGTCCCAGCAGCTGCAGGTATTTGGGGGAATAATCCAATTAATTGAAGATCTCTCTCCGTGTTTCTCCCTCTCCCTCCCCCCACTTTCTGACACTCTGCTTTTAAAATAAATAAATAACAATCCTTTTTCAGGTTAAAAAAAAAAAGTGTCGTGTGTGGGAAAAGGGGACCCCCATAAGTTCCAGGGCGGAAATGAGGGCGGAAATGTGGCGCAGCCTGGCAAGGCTGAGGATGTGTGTAACCTTCACAACCTAACAGGTCCACGCCCACAAACATTCACACAGCCGCACACAAAGGTAGCGTGGCAAGACCAGAAACAACCTGGACATTCCCCAGTGGAGGAAAGGGTAGATAAGCGAGGCACAAAGTGCCGCCCAGCAATTGAGAGCAATAAACTTAATTTAGATACAACAGAGAGATGTCAGAAGAAATCATGAGACGTAAAACCCAGCCACGGGACATGCACAGTGCGTGCCAGTAGGAACACTGGCTGGCAGCACCTGCGACTGCAGGAGGATGTCACAGCCATGACACACCCTTCTCGGGAGGCGGACCAGGACTGGGGAGAGGAGACTCTACTACGCCTACAATAACATTACATCCTCGGGCCCGGCGGCGTGGCCTAGCGGCTAGAGTCCTCGCCTTGCATGCCCCGGGATCCCATATGGGCGCCGGTTCTAATCCCGGCAGCTCTACTTCCCATCCGGCTCCCTGCTTGTGGCCTGGGAAAGCAGTTGAGGATGGCCCAATGCATTGGGACCCTGTACCCGTGTGGGAGACCTGGAAGAGGTTCCAGGTTCCCGGCATCGGATCGGCGCAGCATCGGCCCGTTGCGGCTCACTTGGGGAGTGAATCATTGGACGGAAGATCTTCCTCTCTGTCTCTCCTCCTCTGTGTATATCTGGCTGTAATAAAATGAATAAATCTTTTTAAAAAAAAAATTACATCCTCTGCTCTCAGCGTTGGAACTCGCAACTCTGACAGAGAGTATCTGTTGTGCTATTTTTTCTTCCTCCTCAATATTTTGGGAAGTCTTGCTTGCCCACAACACAAGACAAGGGAAATTGCTTGGAGACTCTGTGTTCCCTCGGTGCTTGGGAACACAGTCTGGCTTACATTTTCATGTAGTCTGGTTTTTGTTCTCACATTCCAGGCCCTCACCAGCCCTCACCAACAGTAGGTTTAGCGCTCTCTCTGCTCAGCTGGGCCACCAGAAATGCTTAACTGATCCGTTCCCGTATTTCTGTTTGTCTAAAGAGGAGTGCGGCCCTGCACGCCCGCAGCTGCCACAGCCAGGCTGGCTTCTGGGGCCCAGGTACACGGAAGCGCCTCCCGGGGCAGCGCCAGGCCCGGCGCTGGCTCAGCCGCTCGCTCACCTGTGATGTGCCCGTTGTGCTCCCTGAGCTCGTGGGCCTTCACCCACTGGCCCCCGTTCTTCTGGTAGATGTGCACCTCGTGGTTATTGGGGCTGAGGGCAATCTCTGCGGAAAGAAACCAACGCAATGCTTAACACCGGAACCTCAAGCTGCCTGCAGTTTAAAATGTTTTTGTAGGGACACTAAATGTAAAATACATTCTCTAGAGACACATATAACTCTCAGTCGAATATTCTAACCAGCAAGAAATATTGCTATTCTTAGCTAAAATAATTACAGCTAACAGCAAAAATGGAGACATATTAGTTCACATGTGCAATTTTATTAGCTAAATATTTCTCTTTCACTTTCTGAAACACTGAAAACAGCTCATAGATTTGTATTACTGCTTTCACAAACCTAGGATGGAACACTAGTTTATAAAAAAAACTTTTATAAAAACAGTCCAAAAAAATCTGTTGAGGGCCTGGTGCGATAGCATAGTGGTTAAAATCCTCGACTTGCACAAGCCGGGATCCCATATGGGTGTCAGATATAATCCCGGCGGCCCTGCTTCCCATCCAGCTCCCTGCTTGTGGCCTGGGAAAGCAGTGGAGGATGGCCCAAAGCCTTGGGACCCCACACTCACGTGGGAGACAAGGAAGAGCTCCTGGTTCCTGGCTTAGGATTGGCTCATTTCCAGCTGTTGCGGCCATTTGGGGAGTGAACCATCGGACGGAAGATTTTCCTGTCTCTCCTCCTCTCTGCATGTCTGCCTTTCCAATAAAAACAAATAAATCTTTAAAAGAAAAATCTGTTGATAAACTACACTGAAGTTCTCCTTTATAAGAAAGTCAACATAACTCACAAACAGGGACCAGCACTGTAGCATAGATTAAGCAGGGATGGCTTTACACATCTCAGCTCCTCTGTTTCTGATCTAGTTCCCTGCCACGTCTGGGAAAGCAGCAGAGGGGCCAAGGGCTTAGGTCCCATCACCATTGTGGAAGACCCAGATGGAGTCCCCGGCTCCTGGTTTCATCCAGACCAGCTCTGGCCACTGGCCACTCAGCCATCTGGACAGTGAACCAGCAGGTGCAAGCTGGTTTTTTTCCCCCCTGTTTTTCCCTCTATAAAACCACGTTTCAGGCAAATAAACTTTTCTTTTTTTAACCACAAAATAAAAATTGGTTTTCAAGAGAAATCTCCTTGGCCAATCCAAAATATTATATGAGAAATGGATCTTGTTATACCCATATTGATGTCCTTTTTTTCTTCCAAGTTCATCTTTTTCCTTTTATGTTTTTAAGGTCTGCTTGATTATTTATTTGAAAGGCAGTGACAGAGAGGGGGACAGACAGGGATCTTCTATCTACCTGCTCACTGCCCAAAGGCCTGCAGCAACCAGCTCTGGTCAGTTTGAGACTGGAAGCCAGGAGCTCCATCTAAGCCTCCACACGGGTGGCGGGAAACCAGGTCCTGGGACCACCATCTACTGGTAGTGAGACAAGGGATACGCGAGCAAATGGTCAGCTAATTCCTTAGAATGTTCAGCATGGTCATCATGAAACCTCACAATTCAACGTCTAGGCATACAGAGAATCGGAAGCATACATCTGCATAAAGATCCCTAGCCAAATGAGATCATGGAAGTACTATCCAAGTTAGCTGATGGGGTCCGTGCAGTAGGTGTGAATAACACGAAGGTGTGAAGAGAACAGCTCCCTGCTTGGCAGGGCCCGGGGAGCTTCCAGCTGCTTGGCAGGGCTCAAGCAATTCATCTCTGACCACCTTGACGCGGTTTTCACCCCCTTTTGTATGGGCACTCAGCCACCCCACTAAGAATTTTGTAATCTATTGAGGCATTGTCTGTCCCTGTGAGATGGCTTTTACAACCAACATGAGCTTAAGAGTTAATGTTACTGATGATGTCTTGGTGAGTGGGCCTTTAACTGCACACAGGAGTATAATTAAGTCCGTGTTGTTTACCCATTGCCATAAAATCTGGCCCAGATATTTAGCATGCTTTCTGGGAAATGGCTTGATAAGAGGGACCCTAAAAACTATCCTGTTACTGGGACCCTAAAAGCTATCCTGTTACTGGAACCCTAAAAGCTATTCTGTTACAGTTACTGTGACCCTAAAGGCCATCCTGCTATGACAAAGAATATAGCTACTGTGACCCTAAAGGCTATCCTGCTAAGGCAAAAAATATAATTACTGTGATCTTAAAGGTTAGCCTGTCCTTGCAACTCTTTAGAACATAGAAAATGTAGCTTTAGCTGCTTTTATAATTTTTTATAGGGTGATTTTACTAACATCATAAAGATATACTTATGATTATTGTTTGATCACTTATGAGGTTGTAGGACCTGCAGTTGTAGAGGAACTTAATGTTTGAAACCTTTTGTCTTAGATCTTCATGTTTTTTCTCTCTTGATGTATTTCTCCCATTTAGTGATAGATAAGTTGTAGAATAAGAATTGTAGTAGGAGTGTATTACCGCATAAGATGTGTTGTCTACCGAGAAATTCTTGGTGGCAACGTTGGAATGGATAATGCCTTGTCTAATAGTGAAACAATTTATAGAATTGTCTTTGGAAACACTCACTTATCCATTGCAGAGTTGAAACTTAAATAGAGTAACTTAGCTCATTGCTAACTGCAATTCTTTCCGCCGTTATTATCCTTGCTTTACTTGTTTGGTTAACAAACTGTGCAAGCTTACAGACCTAATGGCCAACTAATGTCAATAACCCCGATCCCCACAGACCAAGGCCCCAGACCTTTTAACTCATACAAGATAGGGGTCTGGTTGACACAGGCGGTGCCTAAGTTATAGCCCAGACCTGAGCAGAGCAGATGAAGACTGACAAGCCAAGATAAGCAAGGAATGTGGAATCCTTCCTCAATCACTTCTCAAGAAGTAGTAAATTGTGCCCCCCTGAAGCTACGTCAAAATGCCCCTAAGAAAAAACTTTGTACTGCTTCTGTATAAATAAAGCAGACAGCTTTCTCCCTTTGTCCACTACGATCAAGGAATCCTGGTGGTCCGTCTCCTTTCTTTCTCTCTTCGCTCCTCATCCATGCACCCTTCACGAGTTCCGAACTCGGGCTGGAGCTGGACTCCGGCAGTTAGCCATGAGCGGAACAACCCGGACATCCAGCAACGGAAGAAAAATAGACACAAGGCGCTCTATCTCTACGACGGAGGAATATTTAGCCATGAAGAGAGACGAAGGAAGACTGGCTTTAGAATCCATGGATACTGCAGTACCTTTTACAGACCGACAGTATCTGCGTATAACCTACACACATTCTCCTATAAACTACAAATCTTTACATCACTCACAATACCTAGTCAAATGTAAATTACGTATGAATAGTTATTATTTAAGATATAATGTTAAGGGCTTTGTACATATGTTCAGAACTGGCATTTTTTTCTTGCCTTTGAACACTTTCGATGCACAGTTGGTTGGCGTTCACGAATGTGGAATCTGCAGATACAGAGGGCCAGGGTCACCTGTTCTATCATGTCCCACAATGGGGATGAACCAGGAAAAGGCACAAGGAAAGAAGTCAGAGGCAGTAAGTACTCACTGCATGAGCCTCATTTATACAAAATGGCCAACAGAGGAATATTCACACAGATAGAAAGGAAAAGCTAAGTGGCTGCCTAAGACTGAAAGACGCTGGGGAGAATCTGAACGACTGTAATGGACATAGATTTTCTTTTTGGGGTAAACTGTACACTTTAAAATAGCTTATTTCATATTATGTGAATTATACTTCAACAAAGTTATTCAAGTTATTTAAAAAAAAATACTCAAGGAGTGAACATGTAAGCCTTGTAGTCTTAAAGATGCTGGACACAGGACACAGGTCCAACTCCTGATTCCAGCTTCTAAGGCAGACCCTGACAGGCAGTACCAACAGCCCAGGTAAGTAAGTTACTGTCACTCAAGGAAACCTAGACCAAGTTCCCAGCTCTAGGCTCCAGTCCTAGCCTAGCCGCAGCTGCTGCAGATATTTGGTGAAGTGCTCCATTAGATGCGAGCTCTCTGTCTTCGTGTCTTTCAGATAAAATCAGCACACACACACAGCCTCTGAAGATACTGAATAGAATTTTATCTTTTCAAACAATTCATGGGAATAAATCCATCTCTGCAGATGCTTTTACTTTTTGATGGCCTCCTCCTTTGCTGTCACATTTTTAAAAAAGATTTATTTATTCTGGGCTGGCGCAACAGCCTAGTGACTAAAGTCCTCGCCTTGCAGCCCCCAGGGATCCCATATGGATGCTGGTTCATATCCTGGCTGCTCCACTTCCCTGCTTGTGGCCTGAGAAAGCAACTGAGCACAGCCCAAAACCTTGCGACGCTGCACCTGTGTGGGAGGTTCGGAAGAAGCTCCTGGCTCCTGGTGTCAGTTTGGCTCAGCTCCGGCCGTTGCAGCGTGGGGAGTGAACCAGACAGAGAGATCTTTCTTTCTGTTTCTCCTCCTCTCTCTATCTAACTTTCCAATAAAAAATAAGTGAATCTTTAACAAAAAAAGAAAAGAGATTTATTTATTTTTATTGGAGAGTCAGATTTACAGACAGTAGGAGAGACAGAGAGGAGAGAAAGAAGGAAGATCTTCCATCCACTGATTTATTCCCCAAGTGGCTGCAATGGCCAAAATTGAGCTGATCCGAAGTCAGGAGCCAGGAACTTACTCTGGGTCTTCAAGCCATTCTCTTCACCTTTCCCAGGACACAAACAGGGAACTGGATGGGAAGTGGAGTAGCCGGGATATGAACCAGCACCCATAAGGGATCCCAGTGCATGCAAGGCGAGGACTTCAGCCACTAGGCTATTGCGCTGGACCCTTGCTATCACTTTGTTTGCTGAACTGTGCCTATCTCTAAGAGATTTCTTTATTCCTTTCTAGTCTACTTGGGCTAGGAAACTACAAACCCAAGCTAATGAATGACACAGTACCACCCATCTTTGTAATAGCTTCTTTCTAGGTTCCAGTGTTCTGGTTCAACACCGGATGAGTGTGGCCTTACTGCAAAACCACTCCAGGTCTCAAGTTCCTCGCGGAATCTAAACCTTCAAGAGGAACTGCAGGAAAAGACGTGGACAAGCAATCAGTATTAGCAACATCTCCATGTTAGCTTGTGTTCAACCACTGGAAAGTTCTTCCACCACGGTGCCCGGCTGTTGGCTCTAGGAGCCAGCGAACCGGGGTTAGCTGACTTTCTACAATCAAAGGACCAAACGAGGGCCCGGTGAATCAGTGTCAGTAGTGTTACGTCCTTTTCACATGTGACACAAAAATACAGAAATCCTAGCATTATCTAACTGTGAAGTGGAGCAAAGATGTCAGAATAAAGCAGCATGGTGACAGCATACTCACGGGTCCGATCCCTGTTCCAGGCATGGCAGGTGATTGGCTCTAGCAAAAACTGATGCAGAGACATTATTCTTAGTGTTTCCAAAGGACAGAAAGCTGTAATGAGCAGAACAACAAGAGAATTGCTTAAACACAGTATTTAAGTTCTCTGAGGATCTTAAAATGTTTGAGAACAAATCATTGTTCCCCCAAGAGAGAAGAACCAATAGCAATTTCAAAACTTCATTATTTAAAATAAAACTAGCACTAGAAGTACTAACACAGCATTTACTCCACTAAAGAGCATCAATGGTTTCTCAAGCCACGGGTTAGATCGCTGGAATACAGGACAGCCAGCCTCCAATGCTCATCCCACAAGTTAGTTATTAATCACAATGGGAAAAACCTGACTTTGTAATAAACAAAACTGTCAGGTAACACTTTAAACAAGGTAGAAAAATCAATCCTCTGTGTACTTCGTCACAGTGAGTCAGCTTACCACACAGACTAGAATCTGTAAGAGCAGAAAGGGACACTTTTAATAACAGCACGGAGACACCTGGGAACATGGTCAACTCATCTACAAAGTATTCAGGCTAAACAAATGGACTGTAAATCTAACCGAGATTCAGACCCAATTTCCAGCTTACAGAAAACAAAGCAGAGAGGAACTAGTTAAGCGACACAGAAGGAAATAAACAGTTGTAACCAGGACGTGTGCCATTCCTTAGGTGATTGGTCTGGACTACTCAAAAAAGGCAACAAACAGATGAGCATTTGGTGCAGGGTTAAAAACTACATATCCCAGGGTCAGTGCAAGGGCTCAACTGGCTAATCCTTCACTTGCAAGTACCAGCATCCCATATGGGCACCAGCTCCTGGCTGTTCCAGTTATGATCCAGCTCTCTGCTTATGGCCTGGGAAAGCAGAAGGTGGTCCAACTGCTCGAGCCCCTACACCCATGTGGGAGACGTTTCAGAAGCTCCTGGCTCCTGGCTTTTGCCTGGCCCAGCCCTAACTGTTAGCGGCCATTGGGGAGAGAACCAGAAAATGGAAGATCTTTCCCGTCTTTTTCCTCTCTGTAAATAGGCCTTTCAAATAAAAATAAATAAATCTTTAAAAAAAAAAAAGAAGCAGCAATGCAATTCTCTGTACAGGGACTCAAATCTAGACTCATGTAAGAAACCATGACTCGAAAGAAAAGGACATTTTTCAGAGAAGCAACTAACCTCTCATCGCTATCATCTCTAAGAGGCACTCTCACTACAAACTTCAGCTGCAAGGAAAGCAGCCACAGTACTTGAGTGAACATAGGTGCCTATTGGGGGCACTGCACGTGTGCCCTAAGATGGCGCTGAGACCTCTCCTCCCCCCGGAGCTTAGCGGTACACAGGTTCAGGAAGTGCCTTCTGACTGGCCCGTAGCTGCATGCTTAGCATGTGTGCTACGCGTGACCAGAGCTGTGACTGGCGTGCCTGCCGCGTGCATCAGTGACCTTTAAGCTGATTGGACTAGGATTGTTTATAGCGGTGGGGGTTCCAGAGACGGAGACGGACGGACAGACTGAGACGGAGGACAGGGTATGACTCGGACGGACGGACAGAAGAAGACTAGCGGCGACGAGGAGACTGGGAAATGAAGCAGAGAGAAACGAAGAAAAACGGGAGGTAGTAGAAGTCGAGTCGACCGGCTGGGAAATGGACTGGTTGGAAGAATAAAGTGCCTCTTGATACAGAGCCTGGAGTATCGGGTGAATTCTTCTGCAGGACGGAAGACCCCGATAGGTGCCCACAGGTATGTTAAGTTGGGGTGGAGAAGGAAAGATACGAATTCTGATGCAAGCAGGAAATGAATGAAGAATCAGGAGGATGGGAAACGAACAATCGCTGTTTAACTGACAAAGAAATGTCACCAGAAAGAATACGTCTGTCAACGGTAAAGAAAACCAAGGGTCTAAAAGCAGTGTACCTGGGCCCGGCGGCGTGGCCTAGTGGCTAAAGTCCTCGCCTTGAACACGCGGGGATCCCAAATGGGCGCCGGTTCTAATCCCGGCAGCTCCACTTCCCATCCAGCTCCCTGCTTGTGGCCTGGGAAAGCAATTGAGGACGGCCCAATGCTTTGGGACCCTGCACCCGTGTGGGAGACCTGGAGGAAGAGGTTCCTGGTTCCCGGCTTCGGATCGGCGCAGCACCGGCCGTTGCGGCTCACTTGGGGAGTGAAACATCAGACGGAAGATCTTCTTCTCTGTCTCTCCTCCTCTCTGTATATCTGACTTTGTAATAGAATAAATAAATCTTTAAAAAAAAAAAAAGCAGTGTACCCCTAAATAAGACACATCTGATATTCTGAGTACGTTTGCATTCCAACTAAGATAGTGGTTTTTTTCCTTCTTCTTCGTCTTCTTTTTTTTTACATGTTCTAGAATTTAAACTGCAATTCACAAAGAAAGATTTTACTTGGGGCCTCTGATGAGCACAGTGGGTGAAGCTGCCACCAGGGGTGCTGGCATCCATCCCCCATGCGCACCAGTACAAGGCTCAACTGCCACTTCCCATGCAGCTGACTGCCAATCCGGCTGAGAAAGCAGCAGAAGATGGCGTACGTCCTTGGGGGCCTACCAGCTATGTAACAAACCCAGATGCGGTACCAGACACCTGGTTTTGGCCTGGCCCAGCCCGGCTGTTGCAGCCATTTAGGGAGTAAACCAGTGAATGAGAGTTCCATCTCTCTTTTTCCCTGCTAACTGTCCTTCAAGTAAATAAATTCCTAAATACAGAAAAAGACTAATTGAAAATCTTTTAAAAATTAATGATTTTCAATGAGGCTGCTTAATTTACTTTTTTGTAAAAGATTTTTTATTTTTATTGCAAAGTCAGATGTACAGAGAGGAGAGACAGAGAATGTCTTCCGTCTTAGGGTTCACTCCCCAAGTGACCACAAAGGCCAGTTCTGCGCCAATCCAGAGCCAGGAGCCAGGAGCTTCCTCCAGGTCTCCCACACATGGGTGCAGGGTCCCAAAGCTTTGGGCCATCCTCGACTGCTTTTCCAGGCCACAAGCAGGTAGCTGGATAGGAAGTGGAGCTGCTGGGATTAGAACTGGCGCCGATATGGGATCCTGGCACGCTCAAGGAGAGGACTTTAACCACTAGGCCACTGCGTCAGGCCCTAATTTACTTCTTTTTTTTAAGATTTATTTATTTTTATTGGAAAGTCAGATATACAGACAGGAAGAGAGACAGAGAGAAAGATCTTCTGTCCAATGATTCACTCCCCAAGTGACTGCAACGGCCAGTGTTATGACGATCCTAAGCCAGGAGCCTGGAACTTCTTCCAGATCTCCCACACAGGAGCAGAGTTCCAAGGCTTTGGGCTGTCCTCAAATGCTTTCCCAGGCCACAGGCAGAGAGCTGGATTGGAAGTGGTGCTGCCAGGATTAGAACCGGCGCCCATTTGGGATCCCGGCGTGTTCAAGGAGGATTTTTAGCCGCTAGGCCACGCCGCCGGGCCCCCTACTTCCTTCTTTTTAAAACAAGGTTTATTTATTATTAATTTTTTTTAATTGGAAAGTCATATTTTACAGAGAGAATGAGAGACAGAAAGATCATCCATCCACTGGTTCACGCCCCAAGTGGCTACAATGGCCAGAGCTGAGCCAGTCCGAAGCCAGGGACCAGAACCTTCTTCCAGGTTCCTGGTTCCCGGCTTTGGATCGGCGCAGCACCGGCCATTGTGATCACTTGGGGAGTGATTCATCAGATGGAAGGTCTTCCTCTCTGTCTCTCCTCTCTGTATATCTGACTCTGTAATAAAAAAATAAATAAATCTTTAAAAAAAAATCTGCAAATTGATGATTTAACATATATAAGCTATATGCAATAAAACCACATATTTCATCTACAGCTAAAACGGAAAGAGGAAAACATTCACAGAATGGCATAACTAGTTTCTACTGTCTTATATCATTTATGTTCCAAAGTTGGATATACCTCCAGACCTGTATTTGGTTTATAAACATGTGGCTATTTCAAGCCTGCAGGTCAAAACAATATTCATGCCTATCAAATTTATAATGTACCTAGTCAACATGGCTTATATTCAGCAAACTCAGAAGAAATTGTAATTGCATTAATTTTGTACTTTCCGTCATAGGGTAGTAACGGTAATTCCTAAACTGTGGTTAATTCAAGAATCTTGTTCAAGAAAGATCTCAGCAAGTTAGCTCCCTTTCTTCCAAAACTTTTTTTTAAAAGATTTATTTTATTGTAGTCAGAAATATATATAAAGATCTTCCGTCTGATTATATACTCCCCAAGTGACCGCAACGGCCAGAGATGTGCCGATCTGAAGCCAGAAGCCAAGAGCTCCTCCGGGTCTCCCATGCAGGTTTAGGGTCCAAGGCTTTGGGCCATGCTTGACTGCTTTCCCAGGCCATAAGCAGGAAGCTGGATGGGAAGCGGTGCTGCGGGGATTAAAACCTGGGCCCACATGGAATCCTGGCATGTTCAAGGTGAGGACTTATGCTGCTAGGCCACCGCATTGGGCCCATTCTTCCAAAGCTTTTAAATCCGCAGAAATTGATGGGCCAGGTGTGGTTGCCGAGCGGCTATGTAAGTCCTCACCTTGATGTGCCAGGATCTCACTGGGCACTAGTTTGTGTCACAGCTGCTTCACTTCCCCTCCAGTTTCCTGCTTGTGGCCTGGGAAAGCAGTCAAGGACGGCCCAAAACCTTGGGACCCTGCAGCCATGTGGGAGCCCCCGAAGAAGCTCCTGGCTCCTAGCTTCAGATTGGCTCAGCTCTGGCCGCTGTAGCCACTTGGGGAGTGAAATAGTGGATGGAAGATCTTTCTCTCTGTCTCTCCTTCTCTTTATAAATCTGATTTTCAAGTAAAAAAAATCTTTAAAAAATTGATTAGCATCCTCTGTATGTATCTAACATACGTTGTAAATTCTTGGCGCTACTCTGCAGCCGAAAGTGTTCCTGCAAGTGTGAATTTCAGTTTCCTGTTTAGGGTCAGTGTTCAAGATTGTGATTCATCTAGCTTCTAATTGCCCTAATTACTCAACTCAGCAACACCCCATACCCTAACCAGGTCACCACACCCTCCCCAACATTCGGGCAGGTTCCAACTCCAAGCAGAAGTTTCTCTAGCAGACCTTTTTATGCCTTTATGAAGCATTGGTCTTAGCACAGCATCACACAGATACATCAAAATACAGCTACTCTCCCTCCAAAGCCAGTGATTTAATTTTCCAGAAGCGATCCTTTCCCTGCAGCAGATGAACGCCAGAAGTTTCCTGAACACTGTGTGGTAGGAAGCAGCCATTTGGTGACACCTACTCCCAAAGAGGGCACAAACGCCATTCTGACTGTAACCCCTCTTTTGTTTTAGCTGCCTAGAAACCTGGGATTTCCGAAACTGAAAGCCGTGGTAAAACTGATAAATTAGGGTAGAACCAAGATAATTTCAGCCATGAGTGGAAGTAGATAAAAGATTCTAACGCTGCCAATATAAGAATAGATGGCTTTATAATCAGAGTCCAAGCTATAGTTTAATTGCTTACTGTGTTCTCAGCAGGGCTGTAAGGACCAGGCTGTTGCCAGAAACATAAATGAATCCTTCATCTTTCTGGTCCTCAAGTCTAGAAACGGGGGGGTAGGCAAGTAGCAAAGTATGATAAGCACCGTCATGCCCAGCACAGGAACAATAGCTAATATTTACCAGGCACCACCTCTATAGAGGCTGGGAAGAATTCTACCCAAGTTATGCAAACAAGATTTAAAAAAAAAATTCTCACTGCAGATGGGGAAAGAGGCACTGATAAAAGATCTTCCCAGGACCATTCAACAAAATGACCGGTCCAGGATCCGGACTCGAGATCTCCCGAAGCCAACAGGAGCGCACAGAAGGGCGCAGGCTTGACTCGGGGGTAGGTGGCCGAGGTGTGGCGAAATCTGAGGAGTTGGCAGGCAGGTAGGGACCCCGATGGACAAGGATGGAGAGAGCTGCCCTAGACACCACACGGGCGCCTCCCGCGCGCAGAAACCTGTTCTGAACGCCGAGGGGAGATGCGGGGACGCTCGATCCTGTGGGGGAGGGCACCCCGCAGAACACAGCAGCCCAGAGGGGCGCGAAGCGGACGGGTGTCGGGGCAGGGGCCGCTAATCCCGCCAGCGGAGGCGGCAAGGAAGCTCTGGGGAGAAGGATGGGCCCGCGCAGCGACCCCCGCAGTTCTGGTGGGGGCAGGGTGCGGTACAGGCGGATCCTCCGCCCCCTCACGAGGCCCGGCAGGGAGAGCCCCCCGCGCCGGCCCCGCAGCCTCGGGGCCCTCACCGCCCCCGCGGATCTAGTCTCAGGCTCTGGAAGCCAACAGGGCCACGCGATCACCCCTGCCGCCCCTTACCTGGGGTTGGGGGGCTGCGGAAGGGCTCGGAGCGGTGAATTCGCGGACTCTGGTCAGTCGACGCGAACAGGCTCCGGCGGGCGCGGGCGGAGGACGGAGGCCCAGAGGGGAGCGGCTGACAGATCCCGGAAACGGCCACGGCGCCTGCGCGGAGCGGCCGCGCGGGCGGTCTGCGCCTGCGCCGAGCTTAGGCGCGCAGTCGGGGGCTAAGCCTCGGGGAGGTGAGCAGGTTTCTGGCGGTGTGGTGGTCCCTGTGGTGGTCCCTCGTGGGCTGGCGCAGAAGTGTGTGGAAGGTGCCTGCGAAGCAGCCTGGTGACTGACTGCCTTCCTCGGAAGGTATCTGCCGAATTTCGGGTAGAGCTGTGGAGACTTGGTGCCTCACTAGCGCTCGTCTCAGGAGAGGAGTTGCTGAGGACTGGGGTCTTTGCACCTTGCCTTCGTGGGCTTAGGGAACAGCCGAGTTTTTCTCCAAAGGGAATAACGTTCGACTTGGGCACAGCTGCCTGTAGGGAAGTCTCTTGAGACACCCCACCACCACCACCCTCATCCCAGAGGCGCTTTCTGGACCCATCCTAGGCTAGAATCTTCTGTTCTCTGCTTCCCAAGGTGGCGCCTTGGTAAAGAATTGGGTGGACTTAACAACTTCCTTGAAACATGTCAGAAAGTGTGTTTGGTTCTGGACGCAGTTTCTCCCCAGGTCTCCTCAGGGAGAACACATTTCTCGTGTTCGATCCCAGCATCTGATTGGATGTTTACAAGGGTGAACTCCCAGGTTTATGCTTTATGTTCTGTAGGGCGAATTAATACAGCTGTTGGTGGAGCATTAGTGTGCTGGAAATCATTGATTTTACTACATTGTTTTAAAAGATTTATTTAGTTTTATTACAAAGTCAGATATACAGAGAGGAGGAGAGAAGAGAGGAAGATCTTCTGTCCAATGATTCACTCCCCAAGTGACCACAACGGCCGGTGCTGCGCCAATCCGAAGCCGGGAACCAGGAACCTCTTCCAGGTCTCCCCCGTGGGTGCAGGGTCCCAAAGCATTGGGCCGTCCTCGACTGCTTTCTCAGGCCACAAGCAGGGAGCTGGATGGGAAGTAGAGCTGCCGGGATTAGAACCGGCGCCCGTATGGGATCCTGGCGCGTTCAAGGAGAGGACTTTAGCCGCTAGGCCACGCTGCCGGGCCCAAAATAAATAAATCTTAAAGAAAACAAAGTGCATGTATTAGCCCAAGCACCAACCATCACAGCTTAGCAAGACAGCACACTAAGTATCAGTGTGTGCCCTCATGATCATGTGGCTGAGTGGGGACTGTGGATTGCGGCTGCCACTGCTCAGCGTTGCCACAGAGCATAGAATTGCATCTCACTGTCCCAGGAAAGCAGACTGCCCTCCTTAATAGAGATGAGCCTCATGTGCTCACTTGAAGACTTGAGTTAAACAAAAGGCTGGCCCTCTCTCCAGTAAGAGAATTCTGCATGACTGCCTTTGGACAGGAACATCAGCCCGTTCTTGTTCTACAGGAGCTTCAGCTTTTGTTGCTCAGCCTGAAATATTAACTCTGGAGGGTTTGTGTTTGTCAGCTGCCATAATCACATGAGTCAATTTCTTATCACTTTGTACATCTACGTCTTTCCTATTGAATTTGTTTCTCTGGAAAACATTAAGACAACAGGCATTGGCCTGGCGCGATAACATAGTGGTTGAAGTCCTCGCCTTGCACGCCCAGGATCCCATATGGGCACCGGTTCTAATCCCGGCAGCTCCGCTTCCCAACCAGCTCCCTGCTTGTGGCCTGGGAAAGCAGTCGAGGACAGCCCAAAGCTTTGGGACCCCGCACCCGCGTGGGAGACCTGGAAGAAGTTCCTGGCTCCTGGTTTCGGATTGGCTCATCTCCAGCCATTGCGGCCATGTGGGGAGTGAACCATCGGATGGAAGATCATTCTCTCTGTCTCTCATCCTCTCTGTATATCTGACTTTCCAATAAAAATAAATAAATCTAACTTAAAAATCAGGCATTTACTGAGACTCCCCATTAGCGTATATTGAGTCTTCAACACTTTCCTCCGTACTCCTAAAGGCTGTCAGAAGTACTGTGGAGAATTTCGAGAGATCAACCAACAACTCTTAAAGTTCTAAATCATGGACTCACTCTCTTACTCGTCTATTTTCATTTTGTTTGAAAGGTGGAGAGAACAAAAAATTTTCTGTCTGCTGGTTCACTTCTCAGATGTCTGCAACATCCAGGCTGTGCAGTCTGAAGCCAGGAACCTAACTGCTTGAACCACCACCCGCCGCTTCCATGGATGCCAGGAAGCTACATCAGGAACGGAATTGGGATTTGAACCCATACACTCTGATGTGGACTATAGGCGTCCCAAGCAGTGTCCCAACTGATGCCCACATGCCCAACCCTGTTCTTTTTTCACTTTTTTTTTTAAGATTTATTCATTTTTATCACAAAGTCAGATATACAGAGAGGAGGAGAGACAGTGAGAAAGATCTTCTGTCCAACGATTCACTCCCCAAGTGAGTGCAACGGCTGATGCTGTGCCGATCTGAAGCCAGGAGCCAGGAACTTCTTCCAGGTCTCTCACATGGGTGCAGAGTCCCAAGGCTTTGGGCTGTCCTCGACTGCTTTCCCAGGCCACAAGCAGGGAGCTGGATGGGAAGTGGAGCTGCTGGGATTAGAACCGACGCCCATATGGGATCCTGGTGTGTTTCAAGGCGAGGACTTTAGCCACTAGGCCACGCCGCCGGGCCCTCAACCCTGTTCTTAACCTCTTGTGTTCTCTTTTCTTTTGAATGTTGACCTGGTAGTTGTTTACTACCTTATTAGCTCTCTCAGCTTTTAAAAAAGGAATCTATTAATATATTAGATGCTCAAGGTTTCAGCAAATGCATGAAAGTCACTAATAATTCCAATGTTATGATTTTAGTTCAGAGGATGGATTGAACGTAGTTCATTGATACGGTTCCAAGAAGATAAAGATAGCTCCCTTCCTCTTTCATCACCCCTTCTCTCTTTTTTGAATTTTGAGATAATTTCAATTTACATATTTGTCAATATAGTCAAAGGCTTAATACTCCACAGGTGAAGAGTTCAACAAGTAAAACGTATAAAGAGCATAACTCAGCAGAAATATAAGCAAAGGTAATAAACAATAAGCAAATGAAAAGATACCAATTTTACTTGTATACAGTAAACTTTAAAATAATTACAGATAATTTAAAAATAGATTGTTTTTAATTACTGGTTTGACGAAGATAGAAACTTAAATTTGATAAATCTATATTTGCACCAATATTGATACAGAACTTCCTTTTTAAATTTATTTATTGTTCTTTTAACTCCCACATACAAGAAAGGATGTGTGGTATTTGTCTTTCTGTGTCTGCTTGTTTTACTCAGTAATTATGGAGGAGAAATAATATAAGGCCTGGCGCAGTAGTGTAGCAGCTAACGTCCTCGCCCTGAACGCACTGGGATCTCATATAGGTGTTGGTTCTAATCACGGCAGCTCCACTTTCCATCCAGCTCCCTGCTTGTGACCTGGGAAGGCAGTTGTAGACAGCCCAAGGACCCTGTACTCGTGAGAAACTGGAGGAAGCTCCTGGCTCCTGGTTTGGGGTCAGCACAGCTCCGGCCAGTGTGGCCGCTTGTGGAGTGAATCAGTGGACAGAAGATCTTCTTCTCTGTCTCTCCTCCTCTCTGTATATCTGACTTTCCAATAAAAATAATAAAATAAATCTAAAAGAAATAAAGGATATAAAATAGAACAGGAGGGATTCAAAATATCCATGTTTGCCGCTGATGGGATGTTGTATGTGGAAAAACCTAAACAACTCTACCAAACATTGTTGACATTGATATATCAATTCAGTAAAGTTGCAAGTTACAAAGTAAGCATAGGGAAAAAAAGCTTTTTAGATGCTGATGATGAACTAATTGAAGGAGAATTTTAAGAATCCCATTCAAATACTTGGAAATAAACTTAATCAAAGCTGTGTGTTCCATGGGGAAGACTCAGAATCTGGCATTCTCTGTAAGGACCCAGGGTTGGTTCACAAGTGAATGGGACAGGAAGATTGTTGGTGATCCAAATTTCACAGCCCTGAGAGCTAGCTCAAGACCTTTTAGCAAAGCCGTGCGGCTGTCTTAGGCCCAGCATTTACTCTGCAGAGCATATTAGTGCCCCTATTGTGATTGTTCTAGATTCCAATTATGTTATCATTTTTGCAAGGCTGTAGATTCTATCCTTTAAGGCCCACATACCATTCTTAGATTACATGTCCTTAGCAAAGGGAATAAGTGGGTGATAGTATATTTTCTTGTAAATACTAAGAAACTTTACCTTATCTCACACTACAAAGGATTTCTAGTTCTGTTATTACGATCTTGGGCAAGCCACAGAACCTGTCTATAGATGGACCTTGCTCTCCTGCAAAAAGAGGGGCCCTGGGCTGTCTCCTCAGGGACAATGATGACATCTTGGAATGTCCCTGGCATTTCTCCCCAGCAGTAATGATGCTGTGGTTAAGTAGCATGACAGGACTAGTCAAGTCTCCCCCATCGAAGAAATGTTGTCTAATTGCCAAGCACAATGGACTCCCTCTCAAGTTACTTAAACTTCGATTCCTATGAGGGAGACGCTATTCCTCAGCTAATAGTTGAGAAGAAATTAGATAGAATATGCAAGGTGCTGGGAATATGGAACCTAGGTCTGTGTGAATTTAGAGTACACTGGTTAGACTTACATGTTACAGAGGCAAAGACTAGAGCAGATGAGGGCCAGAGCTATACATACTGGGCAATGTCCCAGACAAGTGCAAGTTTAAGTCCCAGTTGCTCCAGTTCCAGTTCAACTCCCTGCTAATGTGTCTGGAAAAGCAATGGATGATGGCTCAAGTCTTTGGGCACCCTTACCCTCTTGGGGGACCCAGAAGAAGCTGCTGGCTCTTGGCTTCGGACCAGCCCAAACTTCAGCCACTGTGGCCATTTGAGGAGTGAATCAGCAGATGGAAGATGTTTCTGTCTCTGTGTAAATCTGCCTTTGAAATAAACACTTAAAAAAGACTAGAATAAATGAAAAGTGAAATGCATTGAGATATGTTTTGGTGCACAATAAAGTGGAACTTTGGGAGGGCACAAGTAGAAGTTAGATACTGAGTTTTCCACCGGTGTTTATGAAAGGGAGTCTGCAGTCTCCACTTGGGTGAGAATTGGACTAGATGTCCTCTAAATGTCCTTTCCAGTTTTAAATTCTATTTTTATTGGTTTTCATTTTGTTTGAGAGATCTTTTATCCCCTGTTATACTCCCCAAGTGCTTGGAACAGCTGAGACTGGGCCAGGCCGAAGCCAGGAGCTGGGCATTCACTAAAGCCAGGCACAGGCATCTCAACCAGCACCTTAACCTCTAGGTCAGATTGCTCAGGGATGTGTGTATTTTTTTTAAAGATTTGTTTTATTTCTTTTTCATTGGAAAGGCAGATATACAGAGAGAAGGAGAGACAGAGAGGAAGATCTTCCATTCACTGATTTACTCCCCAGGTAGCCTCAACTGCCAGAGCTCAGCCAATCCGAAGAAGCCAAGAGCTTCTTCTGCGTCTCCCACACAGGTGCAGGGTCCCAAGGCTTTGGGCCGTCCTCGACTGCTTTCCCAGGCCACAGGCAGGGAGCTGGATGGGAAGCACGGCACATGCAAAGTGGGGATTTAGCCAACAGGCTATCATGCTGGGCCCGAAAATTCTGAATTTTATATAAGAGGTAATTTTAGTATCTACAAATCCTGGTTTCTGGTGCGGGAGGAGAAGTGTTCCTGAAATCAACATCCTGCAAGCTCGCAGAGACATTGGAATTCAAGATTCTGTGGCTTGGTATTTCCTAGGAAAATCACACACAGAAGTTCAAGACCCCGCCACAAGAGGGCAATGCTTGCTCATTTGGGTAAAATGTATCGAAAGAACCAAAGTTAGGTTCACAGTGTCCTGTTTAGCACCAACCCAACTGTGATGTGACCTGTGGGAAAATGAAGAGAGACCCACGCAGGAAAGAGTATCCTTCCTCCCACCACCCAGATTAATGATTTCAGTGGTTGAGAAAGAGGTCAGAGTGCAGAAAGTCAAATAAGACATAGACCACGTTCAGAGTCCATGCAATCTGAGGGCCGTGAACTGGTAAGGGGCCTTCATAGTGCTACGCCAACGTATGCACTCGAGAAGCCAGCAGAGTAAGGAATGGAGCCGCGTCCTCACAGGGGAAACTTCTGCGCCATTGGGGAAAAACTGAAGAACCTACAAATAGAAAACTTGATGGGACCATCAGGACTGTTTCCATTAATGTTCTGTAGGGCTTTGGTATCAAAACCAGGGTCAGCATGTGGACGCCACCAGGGGAAAGGTCTCGGCTTGATCTAAGGAAGGATATTCTGGCAGTGTGTGGAAGGAATACCTTGGGAGGCAGCTCACTTTGTCATCCATTCACTCCGCACATAGGAAGGTGCTTCCAAAAAGTGTGGAAGAAAGAACTGACAGGCAAGTTTATTTTGTTTCAAGAAGTGAAATTGTTACATATAAATACATGAAAAATGGATGTTATGAAAAACTGTAGTTGGATTTTTTTTATTATTATTATTGGGAAGTCAGATATACATAGAGGAGGAGAGACAGAGAGGAAGCTTTGTTGTTCATCTGTTGATTCACTCCCCAAATGGCTGCAATGGCCAGAGCTGTGCCAAACCAAAGCCAGGAGCCAGGAGCCTCCTCTGGGTCTCTCCCACGTGGGTGCAGGGTTCCAAGGCTTTGGGCTGCCTTTGACTGCTTTCCAAGGCCACAAGCTGGGAGCTAGATGGGAGGTGGGGCTGCCAGGATACAAACCAGCACCCCTATGGAATCCCGGTGTGTGCAAGGCCCGGACTTTAGCCCCTAGGCTACTGTACTTGGAATTTTAAAAAAAGATTTATTTATTTAAAGTAATTTTACAGTGTCTTTTTTTTAGGATTTATTTTTTTATTGGAAAGGCAGATTTTTTTTTTAAAGATTTATTTATTTTTATCGGAAAGTCAGATATACAGACAGGAGGAGAGACTGAGAGAAAGAACCTTCATCCAATGATTCACTCCCCAAGTGACCGCAACGGCTGGTGCTGCGCCAATCCAGAGCCAGGAGCCAGGATCTTCCTCCAAGTCTCCCACATGGGTGCAAGGTCCCAAGGCTTTGGGTCATCCTCCACTGCTTTCCCAGGCCACAAACAGGGAGCTGGATGGGAAGTGGAGCTGCCGGAATTAGAACCGGCGCCCACATGGGAATCCCGGTGCGTTCAGGGCGAGGACTTTAGCCGCTAGGCCACGGTGCCAGGCCCAGAAAGGCAGATTTACAGAGATAAGGAGGTACAGAAAGACCTGTCTGCTGGTTCACTCCCTGAGTGGCTGCAACAGATGGAGTTGAATTGATCTGAAGCCAGGACTCAGGTGTTTTTCTGGGTCTCCCACGGGAGTGCAGGATCCCAGGGGCATCCTCTACTGCCTTCCTAGGCCACACTAGGGGAGCTGGAAGGGAAGTGGAGCAGCCAGGACACAAACTGGCACCCATATGAGATCCTGGCACTTGGAAGGTGAGAATTTAGCCACTTAGCCATGGCACTAGGACCTGTGCTTGGATTTAAAAAAAAATTTTTTTTTGGCAACAAAATAAACTTGTTTTTTAAATTCTATTTCCACAGACTTTTTGAAGCATCGCTTGTTTTTACATGTGTACCCTTCTGCGTCAGCACTCTTTAGTGGCTGAGGGAATGGCAACGTACAAAACTAGGAAGGAGCTGACTCGCAGCTGCTCCCCCTGTGTCTGAGCATCCTGGGAGACCCCGAGGCGGAGCACAGAGGGTCCAGTGGGATAGTACTTAGGATGGAGCTTCAAATCCCCTCAGGAGATGCTGTAACTTTTTCAACTTTAAGAAACATAATTTGTCTCTGTTTTCTAATGAATTTTTTTTCCAAAAATTTGGAAAAGAACCTCATGAAGACTGCACGGTTTTCATGGTCTCTAATAGAAACAGGTTTGTGGGTTAAGAGTTAGAGATACAGCAAAGCTCTACTATACCACAATTGTTTTGTCTTTGGATTTGGAAGTCTTAGGTAAAATTTTTTTCATTCAAATGTAATCTCTGAAGAGGTGCATTTGATCCTGCAGTTAAGAGGCTAGTGCTGTGGTACACCAGATAGAACCATCCATTGTGACACCACTGCTCCCTTTAGGCACTGATTTGGGTCCTGGCTGCTCCCCTTCCCTTCCAGCTCCTTGCTAATTGCCTGGGGAAGCAGTGGAGGGGAGCATTTGTGCCTTTGAATCTGTGTGAAAATTCTAGAAGAAGCTGCTTGCTCCTGGCTTCAAGCAGCAGTTTGGGGAGTGAACCAGGAGATAGAGAATCTCTCTGTTTCTCTCTCTGTCCATACATAGCTCTTTCATGTATATATGCATTTCATGTTTCCATGCCTTGGTTTAATTCCTGTCTCTGGTTTTTGATTCCAGCTCCAAGCTAATCAAATCCCACAAGGCAGCAGGTGGCTGAGTCCCTGCCACCCACTTTGTAGGCCTGGACTAAGTTACTGGCTGCTGGCTTTGGCTTGCCCAGCCCTGGCCCTTGGAAGCACATTGGGAGTAAACAACTGGGTGGGAGCTTTGTTTGTTTCTCTCTGTCTCTTAAATAAAGAATGAAAATATGGGCCCAGTGTGGTGGCCTAGTGGCTAAAGTCCTCGCCTTGTACACGCTGGGATCCCTTATGGGCACCTGTTCTAATCCATGCAGCCTCGCTTCCCTACTAACTCCCTGCTTGTGGCCTAGGAAAGCAGTTGAGGACAGCCCAAAGTTTTGGGACCCTGTATCTGCATGGGAGACCCAGAATAGGCTCCAGGCTCCTGGCTCTGAATTGGCGCAGCTCTCGCTGTTGAGGCCACTTGGGGAGTGAATCATCGGATGGAAGATCTTCCTCTCTGTCTCTCCTCTCTTTATAGCTGACTTTCTAATCCTCAAATAAAATTCATCTGAAGTGATCCCAGACATGACTCGTGTGTGCTTGCCAGGAGGGTGCTTGGTTCTGTGTGTCACCAACATCAGCCTATGCACACACTGGTAGCGGCAATTGTTGGGTCAGTTTTGTCTCCACCCCATCTCCTATGCAAGCCAATGGGTGCTGCAGTCCAGGCCAACCCTGCTCACCATACACTCAGCCCTCCTGTACACCAATGGGAACTGCAGCCTAGTCAGAGTGACCCCAGTAACCCCCACCAGGCCCACTGCCAGCCCTGGTCCTTGTGCTTGCCAACAGCAGACTGGCTCAATCTGTCCCACATCCTGTTTAGTTCTCATATATGTCAATAGACATTGAAGCCTAGCTCAACCCTCCCAACCCCACTATCCAGCCTACACTTGTGCTGGCAGATGCCACTGCCTGTCTAGCCAGGCCTGCTCCCCTGGTCTGGTTCTCATGCTCATCAGTGAGAGTTGTAACCCACCAGAGAGGTGCCCACAGTTTCTCTACTGGGCCCACTCCCAGTCCCAGATTTGCACTTTCCATGTGGCTCTGCAGTCTGGCTTGACAGGATTTGCCCCCAGTCCCAGTGCTTGCCAGCTGATGCTGTAGCAAAGCCCTATGAGCCTGCACCCACTCTGGCTTATGCATGCACCAGTGAGTACAGTTGTTTAACCCAGCCTGGCTTTCCCACTAACCCAGCTCACATGCAGGCCAACAGGCATTGTAGCCCAGCCCTGCCCAGTCTACTCCTGATCCTAGCTGTCATGATCACCAGTGGGAGTAGCTGCCCAACAGGGCAGCCTGTTGCAGACACCTACAGGACTCAGAAACCCCTCCCCAGGGTCTCACGTGTGCTGGTGTGTGCTACAGCCCAGTCCCGCTTCACTTTGGCATTTGCCAGTAGGTGCTATAGCCTGGCCTGGCCTGGTCCTCCTCTAGTTCCAGCTCATGGTGGTGGATGCTACAGTCTAGCCTAACCCAGCCAGCTCCCAGTCCCTACCCTAATCTGCACTGGCTGTATTGTGGCCTGAACCAGTCTGTCCTGCACCCCATCCTGGTTCTTGGATCTGCCAGCTGGTGTTATAGACTGGCCCATCCTAGCCCACTCCAAGACCTGACCCATATGCATCCTGGCAGATATTATAACCTGGCCTGGGCTGGGCTGCTCAAGCCTTGATTCTTGCACTCACTCACTTGCAGGGACTGTGTCCTGACAGAGGAGTTCCCCAAGCTCCTTCATTACGTCTCCTCCCAGTGGCAGGTCTGATGCACAGTGGTGCGTCCTTGGCCCAGGCTGACTTAGTCCATCTCCTGTCCTGGCAAGAACAGTGGCCTTACCTAACTGGCCCACCCCCATTCCGGTCGTTACTGTTGCGTGCTACAGCCCAATCACACCTGGTCCATGCCCAGAGCCAGCTCTTGCATGGTTCAGCTTGTGCTAAGACCTAGTTCAGCGTGTTCTATACTCACCCTGGATCTCACTAGCATCTGTGGGTGCTGGAGTCTAGCCCAGTCTGACTCACTGCAGACCCAGTCCACGCCATGCCAGGGATACTACCGTCATGTCCAGACCAGGTCTTTGCCCCATTCTGGCTCTCATGTTCACCAGTGTGAACCACAACTAAGCCAGGGTGTCCCCTCAGCTTCCCAACCAGACCTCTTTCCAGCCACAGATCTTGCATGTGACAGTGATTGCTCTAACCCAGCCTGGCATATATAGCCCATCACCTGCCTTGCCCTTTGCTATCAGATGCTATAGCCTGGCCTGTCCCGGCCCGTCCCCAGTCCCAATTCTCACTGGTGGGTACTGCAACCTGGTCTTGCTCAGTTTGCTCCCATTCCTGGCTTATGAAAACAAGTAGGTGTTTTAGCCTAACTCAGCATACCCCACACTCCAACCTGGCTCCTGCACCTGCAAGTGAGCTAGGGTTGGCCCATCCTTGTCTGGTCTGCCCCACTCCTGAACCAACCGACACTCTTCCTGTTGGGTGGAGCTACCTTTTTCCCAGCCTGACCAACACCCAAGCCTGAATCACATATTCTCCAGTAGACTATGACCCACCAAGGGAGTTTCCCAAGCTACCCCCCACCAGGCCCACTCCCAGTCCCAGATTTCACATGTGCCAGTGGATGCTAGGTCCTTACCTGGCATAACTTGCTCTCTCTGTTCTGACTTTTGTATGACCTGGTGAATGTTGTAGCCTGGCCTGCACCACACCCTATTCTTGGGTGCACCTGTGGGTATTGCAACCTGGACCTGCCCTGCCTGTTCCCAACCCCAGTACCTCCCAGTAGGAGGGTTCTGTGGTCATGCCTAGCTCAGCCCTTCACTACCCCGTTCTTAAGCTAATCAGAGGGAAATGCAGTTCTACAGGGATGGGCCCAATGTCCCCCCACAGAATCTGCTCCTGGACCTGGTTGTCTCATGTGCTGGTTAGTGTCATGATCCAGCCTAACATACCCATCCCCTGTTCCAACTCTCACAGGCAGGTACTGTCAGCTAGCCTTGCCAGGTGCCCCCAACCCTAGCTTTAGTGTGCACCACTAGGTGGTGGTCAGTTGTGAACCATGCTAACTAGGCCAACTGAGATCTCCCACATGGGCTGGTACATCTGTCTGACCTATAATAGTCCTGCAGCATCCCCCCTCCAAACCTCTTGTCTCAACACTCTTGCTTACCTGCAATTCAGTGGCTTTGTTGATGGGAGTCCCTCAGAAGTCAGTCCTCGGGCCCGGCGGCGTGGCCTGGCGGCTAGGGTCCTCGCCTTGAGCACCCCGGGATCCCACATGGGCGCCGGTTCTGGTCCCGGCAGCTCCACTTCCCATCCAGCTCCCTGCCTGTGGCCTGGGAAGGCAGTCGAGGACGGCCCAAGGCTTTGGGACCCTGCACCCGCGTGGGAGACCTGGAGGAGGTTCCAGGTTCCCGGCATCGGATCGGCACAGCACCGGCCCGTTGCGGCTCACTTGGGGAGTGAATCATCGGATGGAGGATCTTCCTCTCTGTCTCTCCTCCTCTCTGTATATCTGACTGTAATGAAATAAATAAATCTTTAAAAAAAAAAAAAGTCAGTCCTCACCTGCAACATATCCCTCAGCAGTCTTCCCTCCCATACATCTCCTTACCTCCCTCCCTAATCAATTCACAGACCACACATATGGGGAGATCCCCAGACTTGCTTTGCCTACCTGGGTGCAAAGCCCCAGGTATCCCCAGGTGCCCACAAGCACCATCCCCGTGTTCTCCTATAAGCCCACACCCCCAGGCTGCTTGCACTCCAAGGGCAGTCAGAAACTACCCATAAAGGGACAGTGTTCTGGAAAGTACAGGTCAGGTCCTCTGTAGGTGGCTGCAGCTACACACCGTAGATTGAACCACCTGCTCCCTCGAAATGTAGAGGTTGCAGCCCAAAACACTGGCCTGAAGCCTTGTAGTGTCTGTTTCTATCTCCCACTCTAGTGGACTGTGAACTCCTCCAGGGAGAGCTCTGTTTTCTCACCTCTGGATCCCAGATTGCAGGCCTACCCCATGTTCACAGTTTGGTCAATGTAGGCAGGAATGGATCTAAACTCTCAGCTTGTGAACAATGAAGGCGGGATCTTGGCACAGCGCTGCTCAGTGCACTGGTCTCCTAAGATGCCCCCATGGCCTCTGACGGTATGTCCAGCTTTTACCGGCAAGGGGAAGCATGTCATGAGGGGGCTTCAGGAATGCAGCCTGGAGGAAGCAGAGCCTCGCCATGACAGGGCAGCAGGATTGGGATCCAAGGGTCACAGGAAGACAGAGCTGTGAGCCGCACTGGGACTAGGGGATGTGCTCTAGAAGGAGTTGGCAGGTGGAAGGGGCTATGAGAGTGCGCAGGAAGCCTCATGGATCGCCCCCGTGTAGGCAAGAGGCCAACAGCAGTGTTTCAGGAGGAAGTGACGCCTAATTTCTCTAAGATAAAGATTCTGCCTTTCTTTCCTTTTTTTTTTTTTTTTTTCGTTTCCTGCTTAAGCAAATGTTAAGATAACGGGCAGCTGGAATTTATACCACAGTGAGGTGAACCCATTTGGCTGAGATCCGGCCTGGCCATGGTTCCTGAGGAAACAACTCTGTGAGCAGGGAGCCTAACTCAGCGAAGGGCAGAAACAATCCCTGGAACCTGTGGGCTGCTTGCACTGCATCCTCCCGCTCCCTGCCCCTCCCCTGCCCATGCCCTTAGTTTTGAGTTGTGCTGGCTACTCCTTAGCAGAGGGCAACCTTATCTAATCTCAACAGTAATTCAAACACAGAGCACTAGCCTTTCCATGGCACAGGGCTTGCACAACTCAACTCATGAAAGGCTGAGCTCCTCTGAGCTCACACCCCTCACCTGACAAGTTTACACCTAACCCCAAGGGTGAATAGGAGAGTGAGCAATATTTGCCATGTGCCTGGCACTTGTAAAAAAAAAAAATAGGAGAAAATTCTGTTCCTGGCTCTGTGTATCTAGAAAGACAGAGTTTAACTAATCGCATGATTTTTAGACTCGATCTCATATCCCAGTCCTCTGGAGGGCTTGTCAGACTCTAGATGTTGGACTCAACTTAGAGGTGAGCTCAGCCTGAGAGAAACACAAGTAGATTTCTGTTTCTAACAGCCTCCCAGATGACGTGGAGGTTGTTCATCCAGGGAACCATGTTTCGGAAATCACAGCCATAGAGCAATATTCCTGGCCTCTCTCATCATCTTTCCTTAGGAAAAGTGAGTTCTCCTGCATTTGGTGAAGGGCTGAGCCTCCTTGGTGTTTCCTTTAGAATCTCCCTGCAAGGGGGAGTTCTGGTCATTCTTCCTGGATAGAGGCTGCTCTCCTGGGAGCAGGCTTGTGGTTGTTTGCTTCTGCAGGTGCCTTTAATTTTGAAGCAAAGCATGAGGCTGCCCATGGTGGACACACATGAAAGCCACATCCTCATGTTAGAATTATAACACTGGTATTTTGACTTTCATCTACTTGTATTTCTCTCACTTTTTTTCTGATTTAAAAGGGCTAGGAAAAAAATATTTTATTTTATCAAGTATCCATTGTGGGCAAGCATCATGCAGACATTTTCCCAACTCAAACCTGAGCTTCTTCAGCATTTTTGCTTTATTTTTTTTTTAATTTTCATTTTATCGTTGTTATTATTTTATGATACAGTTCCATAGGCCCTCGGATTTCCCTTACCATGTCCCCAAAAACCCTCCTGTATACTGAGTTCCCCTATATTATTACTAAAGTATAGTTCTTCATAAACATTGCGGGCATGGACAATGGCAGAGAGTCCAGCATCCTATTGTCAAGATATAGTTAACAGTTTCATTGGGAGTCCGTCTTTGATCTGGAAGTAGAGATGCATACTGCATTGTGTCTTCACATCTGGATATGACAGTCTCCATTACAGAGTTAGTATACATCCCCTTAAATGAAAAGCCACAAAATAAAATCAACAACAGGAAGAAAAAAAACCCAAGAAATTAACAACTCCATGAAATTAAATTAAATAACATGGTACTGAATGACTAATGTGTCGTTGAAGAAATGAAAAAGAAAATCAAGAATCTTCTTGTAGAAAATGAAGCTTCTGTATGATCTATGAGTCATTGAAGAATTTAATCAGAAGAAAGTGTTTTGAAGAAATGAAACTAACAAAGAAAATCAAACTCCTTAAGATATATTCTCTGCTGATAATTGCTGATGAAATGTGTCTACTGTAAGCAACAAATAGATGGGCTTAGCTTTTTAATCCAGTCAACTAATCTATGAGGTTTGATTGATGAGTTTAATCCATTTACATTCATGATTAATATGAATGGGTGGTATTTTGGTTGTATCATTTAAGCAATGGGTTGTTCATTGATTTAGTCTTCTGTTATTTTACTGGGATGTTCTTTGCATTTATCTTTGGTTTTGGTGGGTGCTATTCCTTTTCTCTGTTATGAGAACATCTTTAAGTATCACTAGTAGGGCAGATTTGGAAGAGGCATATTCTTTTAACTTTATTGTGGAAGAATTTTATTTCATTTTCGAAGACAAAGGAAAGTTTTGCTGGGTATGTTATCCTGGGCCGACAATTTTTTTAAAAAGATTTATTTATTTTTATTGCAAAGTCAAATGTACAGAGAGGAGGAGAGACAGAGAAGATCTTCCGTCTGATGATTCACTCCCCAAGTGACCGCAACGGCCAGTGCTGTGCCGATCTGAAGCCAGGAACCAGGAGCTCCCTCCGGGTCTCCCACGTGGGTGCAGGGTACCAAATCCCTGGGCTGTCCTTGAGTGCTTTCCCAATCCACAAGCAGGGAGCTGGATGGGAAGTGGAGCTGTCGGGATTAGGACCAGCGCCCACATGGGATCCTGGTGCATTGAAGGCGAGGACTTTAGCCGCTAGGCTATCACGCCAGACTCAGGCCAACAATTTTTTGCTTTTAGAATCTGGAATATGTCACTCCATTCTCTTTTGGCCTGTAGAGTTTCCTGTGAGAGGCCTCCTCTGAGTTTAATTTGCATTCCTTTATATGTCAATTGATTTTTTTCACTTGCGCATTTAAGGATCTTTTCCTTATGTTCGATTGAAGAGAGCTCGATTATCATGTGTCTTGGTGAAGATCGCTTTTGGTCAACCTTGTTGGGAGTTCTATGCCCCTCCTGGATGTTGTTTCCCAATTCTTTCTCTAGATTAGGGAAAATTTCCCTTATTATTTCATTGAATACACCTTTAATCCCAGCATATCTTTCTGCATCTTCTGGGGTTCCCATAGCTCTTATATTTAGTCTTTCAATAGTGTCTCTTAATTCTTGAATACTTTTTTTAGTTTGACCCAGCTCTGCTTCCTGGTGACAGGAAGTATCTTCCAATTCTGAGATTCTTTCTTCTGCTTCCTTCATTTTAATATTGAGGCCTTCCACTGAATTTTCAGTTTGTTCTATTGTATCCTTGATTTCTAATAATTCTGCTTGATATTATTTCCTGTATGTCATACTCCTTAAATTCCTTGAAATCTTGTATGTGCTTCTCATTGTTAATAAGACGCTCTAAATTGAGAGTTCTGAATTTCGTAGTCCCCATTTTCTCAATGTATTCCTGAGTTAACTTTGAGGTAGGCAAAGGCTTTTGCTCCTTTGCAGGGGAGTCTTCGGTAATATTCATTATGCCTCTGTCTCTTTTTTTGCTCTTGGTCATTGTACTTCTGGTTATCAGATTCTTCTCCTTGGGGATGGTTTCTAAGCTGTGTCACCCACAATTCTCCAATTCAGTTTTATTTATTGCAGTTGGTACACGGTTCTTTGCTTGCAGTCTCTTCTGCCACTCCCTCCAGCGAGTTTCATATCTGGGCTCAATTCAAATTTGAGCTTCTTCAGCATTTTTGTTTTACTTTTTTATTTTTAAGGATTTGTTTATTTTTATTGGAAAGGCAGATCTACAGAGACAAGGAGCGACAGGGAGCAAGAACTTCCATCTGCTTGTTCACTACCCAAATGGCCAAAACAACCAGAGCTAAGTCGACCTAAAACCAGACGTCAGGGGTTTCTTCCCGGTCTCCCACATGGGTGCAGGGTCTTAAGAATTTGGTCTGTCAGGTGGTCTCCCCAACAAGCCATGGAACTTATCTGGACAATAAGATGCTGGACTCTATGCTTGGTATATGCTTGCAATGAAAGAATCTCAACTGAACTTGAACTGTGGTTATGCAACAAGGTGGAGGAATCCACCATGGTGGGAGGGTTTGGGGAGGGGTGGGGGGAATCCCAGTGCCTATTAAACTGTGTCACATAATACAATGTAAAACTGTGTCACATAATGCAATGTAATTAATAATAATAATAATAATAATAATAAAAGAATTTGATCTGTCCTCCATTGATTTCCCAGGCTATAATCAGGGAGCTAGGTGGAAAGTGGAGCAGCAGGGACACGAACCGGCACCCATATGGGGTCAAGGTCTTCCTTTGGCCTTTTCTCTGGACTCGCGGTGCAGACAGTGTCTTGGCATTCACATGATAATTCACACATGCCTAGCAGGTAGTAGGTGCTTAGAAGACAACCAGATTTTGTCATTGGGTGCCTGCCCTTTCTTTTGGTCTCCACTTATGGTGGGTCATGGGCCTGGCATTAAATCTTTTCATGAAGGAGGTAAAGGTATTTCATTTACCTTGGCGCTCATTGCCTTCTCAGCTTCCAGTTCTTCCTCCAGTCCTTCAGTTCAGGCCTAGCTGACGCATGAAGAGAGAGAGGATAGGTGTCACCTTTTGTATGGAGAGTTAAAAAATTATCCACTTGGCCTTTTAGAATGGAAAACAAGGGTGAGACTGGTTGACAGTGTCCAAAGGGAGAGAAGCAGGAGAGGGTAGGTGAAGCTGAGGCACTGAGACAGGAGGAGGCCTGGTGTATGTGAGACCCAGCGAGGAGCCAGCACATCTGGACTGCGTGGTGGGGGGAGTGGTTGGCGATGAGGTCATTGAGGGAGCAGGAATTAGGTCACGGAGGGCTTCCTGACTGTCACAGGAACTTTGGATTTGGGCCTGGGTGGCGCGAGCATGAGTTCATTTCTATGACTGTCTTGACACTCAGAAGACCTCAGCCGCTCACTGGCAGATGTGAATGAAGCATGCAGAGAAGCAGAGTTTAGACTCCCCAGTCCTGTCCATGCACCTGCTGTTCCTTGAGCTTCCGCTGCAGTGAAGAATTTAGAAACTGCTCATCCTCCCTTTAGATATGACAGAATTCATTTCCAAGCCGCCTGCCAGGGAAGGTTTCATCTCTTGAGGAAATGCTGTGTGGGTAGCCCAGCAGGTTGGTGAGGGAGTGCAGCCTGGATTGCCCAATGTGACCTTGAACCTGTCAAACCCTCCCATCTCCCATCCCTGGCTTGCAGACTGAGAGCCGTGGGATCACATCTGAAAATCTACCCTGCAGGATTTTCATCACTCACTCACTCATTCATTCATTCACGTTGGTCTATGCACCAAAGGTGTGTTGAGGACTCTCTGTATGCCAGCCAGGGTTGGGGCTGCAGGGACACATCAGTGAGCAAAGGGGACAGGAGCCACCGCTGCCATGCAGCTCGCATTCAAAGGGCCCCGGGGTCACAGTGCTACTGCCTTTTTTTTCCCCCACTGAGATCTTCCCTCTGAAAATGTTGTCCCAAGGGCTATCTCTCCTTTTGTGGTGCAAGTTGCATGTTCCAAGAGCCATGTGTAAGAACTGAGGTGCCAGAGACCAGGTTGAGGAGGAGGAGAAGCAGGGTCACGGACGCTTGCCGTGACTGCCACAGGAGGAGTGATGTTCAGCTGCACATATCCCCTTAGAGCAGTCTAAGATGTTGCACAACTGCCTTGGCCAAATACACTTCCAGGATGCATCGTCCAAGTTCTGCTCCCTAGAAGCTTCCCATATCCAACTTCTTACCTCCATTCCCTTGTCCAGACAACTGCAGTATCCTTTCAGTTGTCTTCCTGCTCCTGGCTGCTCCCCACTCCATTTGCCCTCCACATGAGCACATGAAGTGATCAAATACCACTTACTCCTTGTTATCTCAAAGGGCCAGTCTACAGGTGTCTGAGATCTCCATGCCCTGCTTAGACCTTGGGGCTTCCAGGGCAGTGGACCTGATCTCCTTTTAGTGCCCCAGGGCAGCATGTGAAGCTAGGAGCTCCCTGAAGACAGAGCAAACCCTACTCTCTTTATCCTCTATGCCAGTTACAGTGCCTGGTACAAAGCAGGTGTTTGAGATGTCAGTGCCTGATCCCTGGCCCCACTCTGGAAAACCCCATCACTGCTACACATCATGATGGATAACACACATGACCACACAGGCCTACTTTCCCGTCGATTGCTCAAAAGCAAGATTGGAACACGCCGTCTTAACTGCAGTGGTCAATTGTCATCTTTAAAGCTCACCTCTGCCCAGATTTTTCTCTTCTAGCTCCCAGTAACCCTCCAGCCACAGAGACAAAAACACAGGACACTGGGTGAAAGGATTGTGAAGCCTAACAGCAGGAAGGAACCAGGTATCAGAAATGCCCTTGTGTCCTGGGGCGGGTGTGTCATTCTGGTTTCCAAACCCACATCAGGATCTTGTACCCTGAGGTGGACCAGGCCCCCAGTTGTAGAAAATTCCCCAGAAACTGTGTTCCCTCATGGATCTGGGTGCTCAGCTTGCTGTTGCTCTTGGTCGGGAGGCTTATCTTGTCCTTTTCTTCTTGGAGGTTGGCCAAGGTTTTGTGGAAGGAAACATGCACATTCGTGTGTCCTCCGGGTACAGCAGAAGCTGTTGGAGAGGCCAGGCTTCCAGTTGTCACTTCTGGGTTGTACAGTCACTGGAACTTGGGGACTTGAGTTGACTTGAATGAACAGTACCTCTGGGCACCGAGTGAGGCCAGGGCACACAGAGGTGGGCAGCTTCGGTAGCAAGTGGACCCTCAGGGGTCCTTTGGAGACTCTGGCTCTCCAGGGGACATATTGAAAATCTGTGGGGTGCTTTTGGTTGTCTTAGTAATTGGAGGCCCCACAGACTTTTACTGGTTGATTCCAGGGACACTGGACGTTCCCCCTTGCTCTGGACAACCCAGCACCATGAAGAATAATTTTGCAGTCCTCATGCTTAATGTACCACCTACGCCTTCACGTAAGTAAAGCTAACCATCATTCCTCTCTGAACCTAGCACCTGACACCACTTTGTGTAGACCACTCTTTCTCATGGATTCTATACTGCATGTTCAAAGAATGATCTGTCAAGGAAAACCAAGCACTCTGCCTCTGTTGCAGACTTGCCCAAGAGTCAGCTGCCATGCTGTGCTCGTATCTCCGCAGCAGCATCTCTTCCCAGCTGAGTCACACCACAGCCTCCCGTGCCCGACTGTGGCCCTTGCAAATGTCTCCTGCCTATCTGCTCAAGCTTCAACACACTGTGACCACAGAGAGAAGAGACAGAAAGATCTTCCATCTGCTGATTCACTCTCTAAGTGGCCACAATGGCTGGAGCTGAGTCAATCCAAAACCAGGAGCCAGAAGCCTCCTCTAGGTCTTGTATGTGGGTGCAGGGTCCCAAGGCTTTGGGCCATCCTGCACTGATTTTCCCAGGCTACAAGCAGGAAACTGAATAAGAAGTAGAGCAACTGGGACATGGGATCCTAGTGCTTGCTGGGGGAGGATTAGCCAATGGAGCTCTTGTGCCAGGCCTGCTGTTGATGTTTTTGAAGTTATGCCATGTATTATTTATACTTTTCTATTTCAGGACAGTGAGAGGGCATTTCAAATTACAGTGGTTCCCCATCACTTGTGGATTCTGTATCTGCCTAATATCTCACTCACTAAGAGTCACCTGGAGTCCCAAATCTGGGCTCACAGTGCTTTCTTGGTCAGTCGTGAATATGCATGCAGTGGGGGATTCTGGATTCCAAGGTAAGGGCAAGAAGGTGATGCTCTGCCTTCTTATTCCAGCTCCCATGCTCTCCACAGGGGTCTCTGGGCTCTGCTTGGCATCATGATGTCTGCATTTCTGTGGTTTGCACTTGGTAGTTTTATAGTCTTGATGGCTCCCAAATTCAGGGCTGACATGCTGTCCCGTGTTCCTAGTACAAAAAAAACCAGCCGTGCTTTGTGGAGAAAAGCATGTTAGACAGGCAGCACTCAGGCACAAGTCACAGAACTGTTGACCAGAAGTCCAAAGTTGACAAATCAACAGTTTATAGTAAATAAAGGTTTTGTTTTTTTAACTCACAGGTAGGGCTGGAGTTGCGGCACCATGAGTTAACGCAATGCTGGCATCCTATACGAACACCAGTTTGAGACCCAGATGTTCCACTTATGATCTTGCGCCCTACTCATGCACCTGGGAAAGCAGCAGGAGGGGCCTAAGGTGCTTGGACCCCTGCACCCATGTGGAAGACCCAGAAGAAGCTCCTGGCTCTTGGCTTTGACCTGGCATAGCCGTACTACTGTGGCCATTTCAGAAGTGAATCAGCAGATGGAAGGCCTTTCTTTCTGTGTCTCCATCACGCTCTGTCACTTTTCTTTCAACTAAATAAAACAGATCTTTTTGTTTAAGTCCACATAAAACAAAGTAATGCAGATGTTGTAGTCATATGTGTTATGCATTGGTTGACTGACAAAAATGCTAAGACCAGAGGCTTGTTGGAATTTAGCCACATATTTCCCTTAGGAACAACGGTTCACGTTTGCTGACTCAGTGTCTGTGGCAACTTGACCAAACACAGCTACTGTGAATGACAAGACTCAGCATGTATACTCTTTTTTGTTTCAAGATTTATTTATTTTTATTGCAAAGTCAGATATACAAAGAGAGGAGGAGAGACAGAGAGGAGGATCTTCTGTCCGATGATTCACTCCCCAAGCAGCTGCAAACAGCTGGAGCTGAGCCAATCCGAAGCCAGGAGCCAAGATCTCTTCCGGGTCTCTCATGCAGGTGCAGGGTCCCAAGGCTTTGGGCTGTCCTTAACTGCTTTCCCAGGCCACAAGCAGGAAGAATGATGGGAAGTGGAGCTGCTGGGATTAGAACCGGCGCCCATATGGGATCCTGGAGCATGCAAGGCGAGGACTTTAACGGCTATACTATTGCGCCAGGCCCAGCATGTGTACTCTTAAGGAGGTTTCAGGTGTGAATCTGGCGAGGACCACAATCTAAGACAGCCCAGGGGGTGTGTCATGGACAAGTGTCAGCAGACACAGGAGGGAGGGAGGGGCTGCTGTTCAGCTGCGGGTTTTCACTTGCTCTTGGCACCTGTGTCAGCAGAGGTGTTCCCTGCCCTGCTCAGCCCTGGTGGCCCGTCAGAGCCTGAGCTGAGGCAAGTACTGTGGGGCCTCCACAGGACCTCAGAAGCTAGTGACCTGCTGTTGCCCTAGTATCACTGTGGCTTAGAGGACGGGGCACCCTTCCTTACATTGCATTTCATCCTTACAACTCTGGTGATGACTCCCGGGGTAGCCCATCATTTATAGTTACCAATAACTCCCCCACTTCATCCTCAGAACTGTCCTAACTTGGATGATAACACACCTGAAAGGCAGGTGACAAGATGTGGCTGCACCCACTTCACTGGTGAGAGAATTTAGGGAGAGGCCTCTACTTTCCTGAACATGTCTTCAGCTCCATGTGTAAAGCATGTTGTGCCAAACTCCACATGTCCTGTCAAGGGGAACCCCCTGGGGGACCTGGGGTGCAGCTCCTCCTGTGCCATCTTCTCCATCTGTAGCCTGGCAGTAGGGTTTTAATGGAGCGACAGATTCCCCAGTCTGAGTGTGGACCTTGTGATCCAAGGCAGGGAGAGAGGTGGGGTCCTGAGGGTGAGAACTAGCCTTAGTGGGGGGAGAGAGGCAGGTCCTTAGCCTAGCAACAACCTCGGATCCATTGGGAGCTTGAAAAATGCCAAAGCCAGGGCACATCCCACGCCATCCAGAATCCCTGGTGGAAGGAACCAGCAAGAACTGTGATTTCAGGCCTTTGCCATTCACAGCATGGTCTTTGCACCTTGGCTGTCCCTAGGAGTATAATAGAAACCCAGATCCTCTCTTCCCTCGGGAGTCTGCACTTGCTGATCCCCCTGGAGGTCTGTGTGCATATCAAACTCAAGAAGCAGGATCTGGCATTGTGGCATAACAGGTAAAGCTGTTGCCTGTGGCAACATCCCATGTGGGTGCTCATTCAGGTACTGACTGCTCTACTTTCAATCCAGATCCCTGATGGTGTGTCTGGGAAAAGCAGCAGAAGATGGCCCAAGTGCTTGGACCCTTGTCACCCACCTAGGAGACCCGGGTGAAGCAGCTGGCTTCTAGTTTCAGCCTGTCTCAGCACTGGCCATTGTGGCCATTGTAAACCAAGCAGACGGAAGACACACACACACTCTCTCTCTCTCCTCCTCTCTCTATCTCTCCTCCTCCTCTCTCTATCTCTGTAACTGTGCGTTTCAAATAAATAAATAAATAAAATCCTTTTTTAAAAAAAAGATTTATTTACTTTCATTGGAAAAGTAGATCTACGGAGAGAAAGATCTTCCATCCATTGCTTCACTTCCCAAGTGGCCACAATGACCAGAGCTGAGTTGGTCTAAAACCAGGAGCTTTCTCTGGGTCTACCGTGTAGGTGTGAGTCTCAAGGCCTTGAGCCATCCTCCACTGCTTTCCCAAGCAGGAAGCTGGATGGGAAGTGGAGCAGTTGGGACACAAAGTGGCATCCATATGGATGTCGGCACTTGCAAGGAGAGGATTTAGCCACTGAGCCATAGCTAGTTCACTGCCCAAGTGGACACAACCACTGGAGTTAAGCCAATCTGAAGATAACAGTCAGGAACTTCTCTGGCTCTCCTAACTGGACTGAAGTGCCCAAGCACTAGGGCCATCCTCTGCTGCTTTCGCAGGCCATTAGCAGGGAGCCAGACTGCAAGAGGAGCAGCCAGAACACACAGCAGCAGCCATATGGCATGCCAGTGTTGCAAATGGGAGGCTTAACCTGCCATACTGTGGTGCCAGCCCATAAATAAAACCTTGAAAACAAAAACAGCAGAGACACACAGGTTGAGGCAGACCCCGTCGACCCTGCTCAGGAAGGGAAGCCCACTCACTTGTGAAGGCAGAATGGAGGCCTAGGTCAAGGGCTGGCCGATGGTGTCAGAGTTCCTCAGAAGGCAGCTAGTGTTTGGACAGAAGCCCAGCATCTGAAGGTGGCCCCTTTGCCTCAATGAAAGTAGCTCTCAGTACACTCAGCCAGCTGCCCTGTCCAATAGAACTTGTGGAGAGAATGGGCATATTCCATGTGCTGTCCAGTGCAGTGGCACTCAATACAGGCCACGGGGCACTGGGCAGGTGGCCGGTGTGGCTGACGAGCTGCGTGTGAAGCTGTATTGAATTAACATAGCCTCCTGTGGTAGTGGCTGGAACGCGTAATTTGGTCAGTACAGAGATGCCTGCCGCAGAGCAGGAAGGAGTGGTGATGGAATGGGACCTCTGTGGTCACAGGTGGTTTAACTTGGAATCTTACTCAGGATCTGTAACTGTTTGCCCTCCCCATAGGATGTGATGACAGGCAGGCATCTGAGGAAATCTTTGCAACCAAAGGGTCTTGACGGCGACCAGGATCCTTACAGGATCTCTGGAAACTTTGTCATCCCTTCCTCCTTGCTGCTCACCTTTCTTTGACAGGGGCAAGAATGAACTATGGAAGTCGCTTGGCAGAGCCAGACTCTGGCCCCAGAGGGCGCTCTTGCCACCACGTCTGCACAATCTCTACGGGCAGGGGCCAAGTGCGCCCAGCCTGCCGCAGTGTGACTGAGAATGAGACGTTCTGGCAGTTGAGCCAGGGGTGATGCCAGAATGAAGGAAAAGAACAAGCCTAAGAATTTTCTGAGTCTAGCGGGACACACTTGCCCTGAAGAGCTCCCTCTGCCCCTGACTAGGTCTGAAGGAAGCAACTCTGGGGTCCTGAGGACTTGCCAAGGCTGCCACCCCGTGCCCCTCCCTCCCAGTACCCGGTGTACAGCCACTCTTTGCCTTTCATGCTCTGCTTGCTGAGACACATTTAGGAGTGGCTTGACCTCGGTGACGAGCTGTATCAAAAGTCTTGGGGGCCTTTGCTAGGGGGGCAGGGGTGGGCCGCGAGTCTTTGTCCCAGATTTGACCTGGTACCACCGTGAGCTGCAGTGCTGTGAGGCCGACTCCACAGATGCTGTTGGTCTGAGCTCCTTCACATATAGCACCTAACCTCAACAGAGAGGGCCCATCTTTGCTTAGGACAAATTCTCTAAGATTTACTTGCGTGTTTGAAAGACAGTATGGGGCCCGGCGGCGTGGCCTAGCGGCTAAAGTCTTCGCCTTGAAGGCTCCGGGATCCCATATGGGCGCCGGTTCTAATCCCGGCAGCTCCACTTGGGGAGTGAATCATCGGACGGAAGATCTTTCTCTCTGTCTCTCCTCCTCTGTGTATATCTGACTTTGTAATAAAAATAAATAAATCTTTCAAAAAAAAAAAAAAAAAAAAGAAAGAAAGACAGTATGATAGGGAAGGAGAGGGAGAGGGGGAGAAGGAAGCAGAGAGCGGTTCTTTCTGCTGGTTCACTCCTCACATACCCAAAATAGTTGGGGCTAAGCCAGGCCAAAGCCAGGAGCCAGGAACTCCAGCAGCAGGGACCCACGAACTTGAGCCATCCTCTGCTGCTTTCCAGGTGAGTTAACAGCAAGCTGAATGAAGTGTGAAACAGCCAGCCTTCAAACCAGGCACGTCAGCAGGGGATGCAGGCGGCTTCCCCCACTGAGCCACAAGTCCCTCTCAGGACCAACTCCCGGGATGCTTTTCAGCTCTGAGAGACAAGCTGTTAGGCATTCCTCAGCAGCCGGTGACCCAGCGCTTCCCTCCCCTGGATGTGTCCATGCAGCGGGGCCCTGGGACCACGTACAGCTCCGAGTTGCCCTCCCTCTCCTCGCGGATGCCTCCCTCCTGCGACATCTGTCTCCCCATCTTTCTCAGTTTCACTCTCTCTTTTCACCAGCCTGCTTACCCACCTATCTCTGTCTCTCGTTTCTCACATAGCCTGTACTCACCCCTGCACCTGTTCAGTCGATCTTTCCTGCCTCTGATTGTGTTCCTAGGGCTCCCAGATGTGTAGGGCTGCACCTTCTTCACCGTTCAGCTGGGAACAGTGACTCCTGTTCTGTAGCCCGGCATCTCTCAGGACCTCTTGACGCACTTGGCATTTGTTACCCTGCCCCTGAGTGCCAGGGTCCCTCAGACCCCAAAGTGGCATTCCTCTGCCTGCTGGGCTGCCAGCCTCTTGAAGTGCTCCCGTCTTACTCCTCTGGTTTCCCACAGTGCCCAGCAGAGCCTGGTGGGCAGATGCTTTCTAAGCCAATGGGTCCATTTACCAGGAGGGTGAGCAGCATGGAAATGGATTTGGGAAGAAGATAAAGCGGGTGGAGATGTGAGATACTACAGTGGCCAGGTTCATGTGAAAGTTTGTCATATACGTATAGCTGGCAGCTGGTAATACATTCTGTTCAGGGGGTTCCCACTGAATTTTTTTTCCATTGACCTATCCTATCTGGCTTAGTTCAATACAATTAGAGCTGAAAGTGTTGAGAGTAAGTGATTAAAAAAAATTAATTAGGTTGGAACCTTGAGTGGCTGTGGGCCCAGGACTTCCAGAAGGCACCAGGCCACATGGGATGGGCTCAGGCACCACCTAGAAACCCTTTGAGGATGGTATGTGGCTCAGGCACTGCTTAGGATGCCTGCATCCCACATGGGAGTGCCTGGGTTCAAGTCCTGCCCACACTCCCTGTCCTAGCCTTCTGCTAATATGTACTCTGAGGGGCAGCAGGTGAGTCCCTGCCACCCGTGAGGAATCCTGGATGGAGTTCCTGGCCTCTGGTTTTGGTCTGGCCCAGTCCTGGCTGGCTGTTTCAGATAAGAATTCTACTTTCTTTTCTTTCTTCCCTCTTCTTTCCTTTCTCTCTCAAATAAATAAATAATTTAAAAATTTTAAAAATTTACTAGAAAGGCAGATATACAGAGAGAAGGAGACACACAGAGAAAGGTCTTCTGTCCACTGGTTTACTCCCCAAATGGCCACAACAGCTGAAACTGAGCGAAATTTGAAGCCAGGAGCTTCTTCTGGGTCTCCCATGCAGGTGCAGGGTTGCAAGGCCTCTGGCCATCCTCGACTGCTTTCCCAGCCCACAAGCAGGGAGCTGGATGGGAAGTGGAGTGGCTGGGACACGAACCAACACCCTTATGGGATCCTGGTGGATGCAAGGCAAGGATTTTGTCACTAGGCTATTGTGCTGGTCCCTAAATAATTTTTTTAATAATAAACCCTTCTACCATGGTGGGAGGGTATTGGGGGGTGGGGAGAACCCAAGTATCTATGTAACTGTGTCACATAATACAATGTAATTAATGAAGTTAAATAATAAATAATTTAAAAAAATAAACCCTTTGATTACATATGAGAGTACTTCAAAATGTTTATGGGAAACTGAAATTAAAAGGAAAATTTCTTTTGATGTGAAAAGCCTTTTGAAATTCATGTGTAGTTTAGTTTTTTCATAATGCACATTTTCTATGAACTTTTTGAAGACTCCAAGTATGTACAGATTTTAACATTTTTGCACTTAAATACACTTATCTTTTAATTTTCATCAACTTTCTAATTGCCCTCACACTTACTTTAATCAGTGCATAAAAATATGAAAAAGAACTCGTTGAATCCACAATATTATGGATAATGTTTGTTTAGGATGAGATCAAAATGGGTCAGGATGCCAAGTTTCCTTTTAAAACACAATTTTTGGAATAAAAAAAGTGAGTCATTGTAAAGGAAGGCTGGTCATAGAGCTAGTGGGGAAGTTGGGCGGTAGATTGACAGCTGGACCAACTGCAAGAGGCTGTCCTTCCTGGGGAAGTTCACCATGCCTTCCTTTCTAGCTGTGATCAACGCCCATTGCTAGAAAGTTCTTTCCAGGAGCCAGCATTGTGGTGCAGTGATAAAACTGCCACCTGTGATGCTGGCATCCCGTAGAAGTGCTGGTTTGAACCCTAGCTGCTCCACTTCCGTTGCTCCTTGGAAAGCAACAGATGGTCCAAGTAACTGGGGACCTGCCACACACATGGGGAGCCTGGGTGGAGTTCCAGGCTCCAGGCTTCAGTCTGGCTGTCACAGCCATTCAAGGGCACTCATGTTCTGCTCCTGCTCGCCCAGCAGAACTCAACCCTCAGTCTCTAACTCCCACAAGTACACAACATCTTTAGAGTCCACTTTCTTCTGCAGTTACAGTCATCTCTTAGACCCCTGTGCACAGAGGCCCTGGGCTGGATTGGATTCCCATCCCTCTTTTCAGCCCCTGACCACTGTCCCTGCATTCAGGTGGGGGTTAAGGAAGATCTGCTGAGATGTGTGGGGAAGGTGGGTAACAGGAATTCTTTACTCACTGTGTGGCTACAGAGAGCCAGAATCAGCCACTGGTCAGTGAGGCTGGAGCTGGCTGTTTTCTTTCTTTCTTTCTTTTTTCAAGATTTATTTATTTTTATTGCAAAGTCAGATATACAGAGAGAGGAGGAGAAACAGAAAGGAAGATCTTCCATCCGATGAGTCACTCCCCAAGTGACCAGAACGACCGGAGCTGAGCCGATCCAAAGCCAGGAGCCTGGAACTTCCTCCGGGTCTCCCACTCAGGTGCAGGAACTCCAGGCTTTGGGACATCTTCTACTGCTTTCCCAGACCACAAGCAGGGAGCTGGATGGGAAGTGGAGCTGCCGGGATTAGAACCGGCGCCCATATGGGATCCCGGTGCATTCAAGGCGAGGACTTTAGCCACTAGGCCACTGCACTGGGCCCGAGCTGGCTGTTTTCTAACAGTCACATTAGGAAGATGGCTGGAAAAGTGTGATTCTGAGCATAGGAGTCTGGAGTGAGAATTCGTAGGTTCTAATCCTGACTACGTGTGAAGCAAATGCAGCTCCTTAACCCACTGACCTCAGTTTCCATATCTGTCAAATGGGCAGGCTGGCACTGCCACACTCCTATCACAATGTCATCCTATGGGTCAACCAAGGGAAAGGCTGTTGTAGTGCCTCATCTACTGTAAAGAGAAGGATTGTATTGTTGGTCCCTGAAATTTATCCCTTTGCCGAAAGAGGTGTCGAAGTCCTACTCTCCAGGGCCTTTGATGGTGACGTCATCGGGCAATAGGGTCTTAGCGGATGTCAGGAGTTAGGATACGGGCACACTGAAATATGGTGGGTCCTTGGGTCAGCATGTCTAGTCTCCTTAATAGGAAGCGGGAAGTCACAGTGTTGCAGGAGGAGGCCGCCTGAAGACAGATGTAGAGACGAAAGTGAGGCATCTACGAGGGGCCATCAGGACAGGCCAAGGCAAGAGAGGTCCTGGCTTCAGATGCCCTGCCCACCCCTTGATGTGGGGTTTCCAAACTGTGGGAGAACAACTTCCTGTTGTCACTGCGCAGCCCCAGGACTCTGATGCCAGCCCCACACAGGTCTCTTTGGGCTGGCAGCAGACACTGATGTCTACCCCTCCCTCCACCACACGATGGAGCTGGTGACACTAGCCGGTCACGTGTGTGTGTCTGCTCGTGCATGTCTGTGTGCATGCGTGTGTTTGCTAGTGTCTGTGAGTGCTGCCTTCGCTCCGGCATCTTGGACTCAGCCTTCATGAGCAACTCTGCAGCATCATCAGTCTTGGCCACATGATTATCCCACACGTCCACAAGCTTGGCCAGGATGCCTGCGCAGAAGAACACCCGGAGAAGAAGCGCTGTTCCAGAGAAGGCCCAGCTCCACCCAGGAATCTGGAAGTCAACTCGGATCTCGCACGTGGACGGCAGGGGTCCAAGCAATCCAGCCGTCATCACTGCCTGCAGGGTGCCCATCAGTAGGGAGCTAACATCAGGAACAGAGCAGGCAAGCAAACCCAGGTACACCAATGTGGGTCACAGTGAAACATCTGCCCCTGAAAGGGTTTTGAATCAAAGAATCTGAGGGCCAGAAGGAGCCTTTAAAGCTAAGCTGGTGCTTGAGGTCCCTCAAACAGCTGTGGCCACAGGGGGGCAACCCCGGCCTGGGCACTGCTTTCCTCTTACCAGGATTGCCCCTGAGATTCTCTGAGAACCAACTCGCTCTCCAGTCTTGTCCTCACACCTCGCAGCCAGGAACCTCGGGACTCAGTCTGTGAATGAGGACACTGGTGCCTGTCCCAGAGATCGCAGGTGGAAGAGTGCTCTGAAGCTCCAAGCGAAGCATGAGAGATCGTAACCGTGCGGTGACTGCCCCGCAGCCAGGATGCCTGGAGCCTACCTTTTTTTTTTTTTTTTTACCACCGTGGAAAGCAGCTCCTGAAACAGTCCTGCCATGGTTCACACACAGGAACAGGTGTGGAGGGAGGGGATGGTTGTCAGCAGAGAGGTGGCGGTGGCTCCAATTTTCCGGCTTCAAGCTGTGAGGCCTGAATGGGCCTCATCCCCAGGAAAACCGGGCCAGCTCTGCAGTGTGTGCTAAAAGGCGCTGGACATGCCCAGCCATGGGGAAATGTGAAGTAAGGTCGCAAGACACCATTTTCCATCCCCCTTATTGCAACATTTAAGATGGCTGATCAAACAAGTGTTGGTGGGGGAGTGGACCAAGAGGAGAGTGGATTGGTACAAGAGTTTTGGAATGGAGCTTGGCGTTCCCTTGTCCGTTTGGAGGCAGCTGTGCTCCACAGCATGCCTTTCAACCTCCCTGCAGAGCCTCTAAAAATGCCGATGCCTGGGGATAGGTGATTTCAAACAGATTCCACTGCGATTTTTGGAATCACACCACCCCCCCAAACCCCGCCACTCCAGATGATTCTAACATGCAACCAAAAATGAGAACTTTGGTCTAGAGAAACCCCCAGGGAGAACTCTGGGTAAGGATATTCATAGCAGCCTTGTTGATAATTGCGGAAGAGAAAGAAAAAGCAAGCAACTCCAGTGTGGTGTGGCCGTGGCCATCCGAGCCAGCATGGTGTCGCAGGGGCCGTGAGCATCGTGTTCAGACAAGGATGAATCTCAGACACGATGGAGCATTAAGAGCACGGCATGGAAGGATGCAACAGAAAGAGTGCCAGGTACCAGACTCTCGGAAAGCTCGAAACCAAACAGACCTTTGGCTCCGTGCACAGAGGATAAAACTCTTTATTTATTTATTTGAAAGCAAGGAAGTGGTTAGAGATTCAGGGCAGAGGTTACTCCTGGGGCTGGGAGGAGAAACTTGCAGATTATCTTCTAAGCATCTACGTGGCTCAGAGATGCTGGCTTTATTGTTAGGTCTCGTAATGTAATAGTTTTCCCCATGCTTCAAAATAAGCCCTGATGGGCCCCAGTGCAGTGACCCAGCAGCTTAAGTCCTCGCCTTGAATGCACCGGGATCCCATATGGAACCGGTTCTAATCCCGGCAGCCCCACTAGCCCTACAGCTCCCTGCTTGTGGCCTGGGAAAGCAGTAGAAGATGTCCCAAAGCCTGGAGTTCCTGCACCTGTATGGGAGACCCGGAGGAAGTTCCAGGCTCCTGGCTTTGGATCGGCTCAGCTCCGGTCGTTCTGGTCACTTGGGGAGTGACTCATCGGATGGAAGATCTTCCTTTCTGTTTCTCCTCCTCTCTCTGTATATCTGACTTTGCAATAAAAATAAATAAATCTTGAAAAAAATGAGGCATGATGGAAATGTTGAGAAGGATGGAAGGCGCTTGCTTTCCTCAACCTGCCTGCAATGAACTCAGCAACCTTGGTCAAGTCCCCCTCCCTATAAGCAAGCATTGGCCTGCCCTTGGGTCCAGTGAGAGTCCCAGCAAGACTATTGAGATAGCCCCTCTCTGAGAGCCTGTATTCCACACGCGGAGCCAGGAAGTATAGCCCCCCAGTCAAGTACCAATGGGAAAAGGATGAAGGAGAATGCTCCACCCTCACTGCAAGGAAAACACCTCCAGGAGCTTGACACAAGGTAGAGAAGTTGGCGTTGGTGGTCAAAACTTGTCTGCCAGTTTCAGAATTCACATTGAGATTTGGTCCTTGAAGCAAGCGTGTGGTTGTGAGTGGCACCACATGAGCCAATGTCAAGGTCAGTGCCCAGTTTATAGGCAGAACTATCCTATTATGTTCTGTCTGCTCACCACAGTCTACCTGCCTCAGAGAGCAGCAGTGCAGTGCTGTACAGCCGGACCTGAGGTGCCCAAGGCAGCCTGCTTGTCCCCGGTGCTTGCTGGGTCAGATTTGGAAGTTCTTTGCTCAGCTTCCTAGGTCTCATGACCAACAGTGAGGGGGCCCCACACCTCCCGTGTCCTGCCCACCTCTGTGAAACCAGGCTTGCCGCCTCCACCTCCTGTCTAGGGTTTCTTAAGCTTCCCATCTGCCAGAGGTGGGTGGGGAAAGAAGGGCCGCATCTCCAAAGTTCTTTCCGGCTCAAGCCTTCAATACTTCTGTGGTACAACCTCAGTTGTTGTCCCGAAGTCTGTCCAGCCTCGTCTGTGTCAAGTCTGCACCGTGAAGGAGGCTGAAGCAAGCAGTGCCAGCCATGCCACAGCTCCGCAAACAGTATGATAAAGCAAATCCAGGAGCTAGAGACTGGTGCTGTTCTGCTGTTAGTTCCTTGAGCCTGGAACTGTGCCTGGCATGGAGTAGGCGCACCATAAGCATTGGCCAAGTGACCAGATGCATGGGTACATGAATGCAGGGAGTTTCCACACCAGGCCCACATCACGCATGAGAAACGGGTGGAAAGCCATCTGCTCCAGCTGCACAGAGGCAGCTTTGCGCTGCCCTCCCGACTGGAAGGGTCCTGCCCTCCTCTCTGGGACCTGGCTACCGTGCCAGATGCAGTCTGATAGAGAGGCTGTGGACGGACAGGACACCTGGCACTGCTGGGGTGGCAAGCGATTAGAATCCTGGCAGAACTCTGCGGGGCCAGGAAATGGGATAGACACAGGGTGGCCCAGGCCCCGTGAGTCAAGATCAGCAGGGTGCTCTGTCTGAGTCAATCCTGACTCACCTGCCCACTCAGGGCTCGGGACTCACTGTATGGCTGAGCAGGGAAGGTAGCAGTCCATCATCCAGGCCCTGTTCCCTGCCACACCTGCCAAGGAAGTTCTAATGAGATCTTTTCATTCTTAGAAATTTAGGGCTCATATTGTACTAAGAAACAGTCTGTCATGGATTGATACCATTCTGGGTGTGCTGGGTTCTGTGTGCATTGCTGTTATTCACTCCAGTTCCTGTGAGATTGGTGTTATTAGCTCTGAATTTTCAGAGGAAGGCGCTGAGTCTGTTGGCTGCTGAGGGCCTTGTCCAGGGTAGATTTCTGGCCAGTGGCCATGCCAGAATTTATAGACTAAAGTTCATGGCCTGGGTACAAAGCTGGGTGAGTGCAGAGAGGGAACCTGCAGGAAGACCCTACGTTAGTGAGTTCAATTTTGTATTTGCTGGTGTCCAGTTTGATGGATGTGAGAAGCAGGCTGTCCACAAACGATTGGGGAGATCACACTGAGGTTCACACTGTGTACCTGACAGGAGAGAGGATTGAGAGTCGTTGTTCTGGGCTGCTAGCACGGAGAACGCATGCACACTGTTACCTGCCGATCTTTGGGCAGGGGTTAGGCACAGTCCGCAAATGTCCAAAGCAGGAGGGAGATGGGGCTGATTGGAGGCCTAGGGGCAAAGGGCTACAGCTTGGGCGTGAGTGCTGGTGTTAGTTGGGGTTCACGGATGAAGTACGGGGTAGTGCTTACAATAGAGAAGAAAGCAGTGAGCCAGACCACTTCTTTTCCTGACCTGTCAGTAACTCCATGTGATCTTGGACAAGTCCTTCCCCTGCTGGGGACTTAGACAAAGCGACCTCCAGGAACTTTTCCTGCACCACCTGTCTGTGGTCCCATATTCTAGCAAGTAGGGACTGTAGATCATGTTGAGTGAAGGTAGGGGGCAGATCTTAGGTTAATTCCCCTAGAAGCAGATCCTGAGGCAAAGATTCAAATGCAAGTCATGGCAGATGTGGGAAGTGGGCAGGAAGCCAGCCATAGGTGTGTCATCAAGGCACTTGTCACACAAGGGACCTGGAGCGTGACATTACTGGTAGCATTGGCTGCAACCATGGAAGTATTCAGAACATTAAAATTTCCTTTTCTTTCCTTTCATTTTTTAAAACTTGGAGAATGCTTGTGAAACAGCTACCAGAATGTTGCCATTAGAGAGCCAGTTTAGAAAACGCCTCACTGTTAGCTCACCGGAAAGGTGAAGGAAGTGAAGTATTTATATCTCAACTCTCTTCAGTCATGGGTTGAGAGCTGCTGTTAAGGAAGTGTTAATTCCTGAGACTCTCCACCTGCCAAGAGAGGCAAAGCAGGCTCTAGACGCTAAAGGAATGCGCTTGAAAGTTGGGCCTGCCTGCACTGAGTGACAGTGAGGTGGTACTAACAGGGCACGTAGTGGAGTGCCCTGGGCAGCTCGTGAATCCTTGGGAGATTGAACTCTGCGCTTAGGGAGGTGCCACGCTCCTTTGTTTGATAACTCTGGGCACTGCAGCCTGTGTGGGAAGTCCTTGCTGCAAACACAGCTGCGTGCCAGGACACCTCTGTGAACCAGTTGGTTCATGGTAGGTGGGCAGCTACCACACCTACAAGAGGATGAGGGCAGCATGGAGAGGCCAGTCCCCACCATTCACTGAGTCTGAACTTGCTGAGAAGCGGGAGCCCATGTACCCCCCAATCTCACCAGTTCCCAAAGGCTCTACAGAATGTGACTGCAGATTACATGAGCGGCACTATGCCTTACAAAGCAAGCTGGGAGGAGGTTTTGGGATAACCCACGGCTGAGGAATCCCTCAGCGACTTTTTTTTTTAAATTATTTATTATTTTTACTTCATTAATTACATTGTATTATGTGACACAGTTACATAGGTACTTGGCCCTCAGCGACTTTTTTTGCCCTCATCAGCCCTGACAAGGAGCGGTGGGTTTGGTTTGGAGTGAACATGACCCTCAGAACTTTCAAGAGGTGACCCATCATACCCTCCTCGCCAACAGTGTGCTTGGCTGCTTGAGCTCCCTGGGGACGATGCAGCAGAAAAAGTGGGGAGTGGTGGTGGTGCCTTGGAGGATGGTCGTTAGCTTACTGAGCTGCTTCTGCGGAGAGAGGAAAAGAGACTGAGGAAGTGACAGGCAGTGTGGGTGTACAGGATGCCCAGGCTCACGAGAAGTCTTAAATTAGAGTTTAATTAGGATTCAGTGCTTCAGCCACCAGCCACGTGTGGTCAGTGACAACACAGTGGGTGACACAGAAGAGACCACTCCCGTCACTGTAGAAACTTCTGTTGGACACATCACGCTCAAGGACTAGTGGCTGTGGCCTCCAAAAAGCAGGAACTGTGCTGATGATTTAGAGCTCATTCATTGTAGAGTCTTAGTGCTAAGAATGAACCAAAGGGTTGGTGTACACAGGCTCCCTATGGGATGCTCATGAGACGTCTAGGCACAGCCCAATCCTTGGCGAGTATTGAACTCTTTTCTTGGCAGTCTGCCTGCACCTTGCAAAAATATTTCTATCACATACGCTGCCAGCCAAGTCCAGGACTCAAGGTCTTGAGGGCACTGATACCTTGACTTGTTGTGGCGCACAAGTTCACTGTCTTGTTTTGCTTGGGTCTGAGTGTGTTTTCTGCCAGTCCATGTGATTCTGTGGCCCCTTTAGAAGGCATCAGACTCCTCGAGTTACAAGGCAGTTGGAGGATCATCCTACCCTCAGCCGTGAAGCAGCAGCCAGACCACCATACAATTAAAAGGGAGGTTGGAGTTACTGACCCAGTAGCACCTGGGACAGTCCTTACTCACCCCAGAGGAGTTGGAGACTTTCATGAAGGAAGGCCCTCTCTTCTGCTTACTTCCAGCTGAGGAAGAGACATGTTTCACATCACTACCTGGCATGGGCAGGGCTCTGTGTCCAGCACATGCATTTTCTGGGTTCATTAAAAGGCTTACCTTGGTAACAGATGAAGGGGGACAATCACATTAGGAAAATGAGATGGAGCAGCGTAAGTTTCAGACTCAGTCCCTCCCCACCTCAGGTCCCATTGTAGGAACCCCCACTTGCAATGCTGCCCTGCTCTGAATTCCAAGGACTCACTCTCAGCCCCATCTCCTGGGCCCTCAGTTCTTGTCTCGACAACTTGCCTGGTGTCCTGCATGTCCCTGAGCCCCTGTCTAAGTTGGGGGGACATCTACTGATATCTGTGACATTCCATCTCTGAGCCCTGGGCATGATTCAGCACTGCTATCTCCTGGGCTGTGACCTATTGCACAGCTCATGCTGTTGGCCACCCTGAGCCTCCTTGACCCCGAGTCTTCCTCTGTCCAGGTGAGCATGCTGTCAGTGGGCGGCTATGGCTGGCAGAATCTGGAGCCACATGAAGCCGTTGCTCAGGATTTTGGATCTACTGGAGGAGAACATACATCTCTCTCAGCTCAGTAGGATCGAGGCTGGTGGGAAGGCGAGCCCCATGCAGTCAGATGGGGGATCCACACGCACAGGTAATTGAGGAGCCAACAGTTTCTGCTTCCGTTTAGTCGAATGGCCCTGGCTGGGTGGGCAAGAGGGAAGATTTTCGCTGAGCACAGAGAACTGAGGGGCTAACTCACAGGTGGAAAGACAAGGCCACCGTGCTTTGCAGCTCTTACTCAGCAGAGACATTTATCATATCTGTCTCACTGTGGACCTTCCTGGGAAGTGCACAGATCTGTTCTAGTCCTCTCCCTCGAGAAGTGGGTCACCTTTTTCTGGCCTGCAGGTCAAGGCTAAAGTCAATAAAGATCCACCCATTGCCCTTCCTCTTGTCCTCCTACCCCACCACAAACATGTAGCTTCTCATTGGTGAAGTTGGTACAGTGCCATCAAGGACCCACCAGGCCCACCAGGGCACTGCCCTGAGTGCCCCCGGCCCTGTGATAGGAAGCTCTGCGCCCCTCCCTTACGGAGGCACAGAAGAGGTTCAGGATGTACCTCAGGCCACAGCTTTGTGGTGCTGGGACCCAGAACCAGGGGACCCCACACCCACCCTGCACAGTGAAGGAAAATTTTTAAAGAGCTGTTTTCTTTCCAGGGACGGAAATTGCTTAAAATGCTTTGTGAATCGGACTTGCTCTGCTCTTGTGGCAAGTGTTCTTTCTAGTTTTTCTCATCCTTTTTTGTAGGATGGAGCTTGCGGAAAGTTGATAAGCCTTATTTATTAAAACAATGAAAAGCCAAAATAAAAAGGAGCCATGCATCTCATCCAGGTTTCCCATGTCAGTACCGGTGGCTTGAGGATTTAAGTCGTTTTTGCTGACTTTCCAGGAGCTAGGACAGAATACCGAGCAGCTGCAACTTGAACCCACACTTAGGTAACGGGATAACATTGGTCATAGCAATGGCTTAACCAGCGCTGCACCGCAACACTGGCACCAACCCTAACTTCTTTTTTAAAGACGTGGACAGACACTCCAAAGTAGATCGAGACATTGTTGATTTAGTGTTTGCAACTTCTCATGGTGTGAAAATCAGTGTGCGTCAAACATTTCATGGGAATGGAATTTAAAAGACAAGTTTATTTTGGTGCAAAATATTTTGAAATCTACACATATACAGTGTCTTCAAAAAGCTCATGGAAAATGGGTACTATTAAAAAATTATGTATGGGGCCCGGCAGCGTGGCCTAGCGGCTAAAGTCCTCACCTTGAACGCCCCGGGATCCCATATGGGCGCTGGTTCTAATCCTGGCAGCTCCACTTCCCATCCAGCTCCCTGCTTGTGGACTGGGAAAGCAGTTGAGGACGGCCCAAAAGCTTTGGGACCCTGCACCCGTGTGGGAGACCCGGAAGAGGTTCCTGGTTCCCGGCATCGGATCGGCGTGCACCGGCCCATTGCGGCTCACTTGGGGAGTGACTCATCGGATGGAAGATCTTCCTCTCTGTCTCTCCTTCTCTCTCTATATCCGGCTTTCCAATAATAATACATCTTAAAAAAAAATTATGTATATATTTCATGGACCTGGCACGGTAGCCTCGTGGCTAAAGTCCTTGCCTTGAATGCACCAGGATCCCTTATGGGCGCCGATTCATTGCCCAGCAGTCCTGCACCCCATCCAGCTCCCTGCTTGTGGCCTGAGAAAGCAGTCGAGGACGGTCCAAAGCTTTGGGACCCTGCACCCGCATGGGAGATCGGGAGAAGCTCCTGGCTCCTGGCTTTGGATCAGCTCAGCTCTGGCCATGTGCCCACCTGGGAGTGATCCAGCGGACTGAAGATCTTCCTTTCTGTTTCTCCTTCTCTCTATATGTATGACTTTCCAATAAAAATAAATAAATCTTAAAACAAATTATAGGTGTATTTCAAATTTTTTTGCACCAAGATAAACTTACCTTTTAGTTGCATTGAAGTAGTTTCATGATCACACCATAGCTAATTTTTATTTTATTATTATTTTTAAAAAGATTTATTTCATTTTTATTGGAAAGCCAGAAATACAGAGAGGAGGAGAGACAGGACAGTCTTCTGTCCGATGGGTCACTCCCCAAGTGGCCACAACAGCTGGAGCTGAGTCAATCTGAAGCCAGGAGGCCAGAGCCTCTACCATAGCTAATTTTAAACTATCAATATGTTTTAGACTGGCTCACAAAGTTTCTGAAATTTCTAAAAATTTTAATAATCAGCTCCTACAAGCCAGTATAGGCTACCTCTGACATAACGCTCATTCATTTATTTACTTCATACCACTCTTTATGATTTAATGTCATAGAAATGAAGCTAGAAATTTCCAGAATCCAAAAGTCAAAGATCCAGAGACACAACAAGATCAGCTTGCCCCAAATACAAGATAAGTAGCAAGAACCGTGGTGGGGATTAGACATTGTAGTGTGGCATGTTAAGCTGTGATCTGCAGCACTGTCAATCCACAGGGAACCAGTTTGAGTCCTGGCTCCCATACTTCTGATCGAATTCCATGCTCATGTGCTGGGAAAGCTGTGGACAATGGCCCAAGTCCTTGGCTCCCTCCCACCAACCTGGGATACTCAGATGGAGTCCCTGGCCCCTGGTTTCAGCCTGGTCCAGCCCGGGCCGTTACAGCCATCGAGAGAATGAACAGGAGGATGAAAGATCTCTCTCTGTCTTTATCTCCTTCTCTGTCACTCTGCCTTTCAAATAAATACATACATTTACAAAAATAAATTTTGAAAAAAGAACCATGATGAAAAATAGTTTATCAAAGGAAGGCCATCAGACCAAACAGAAGTCAAACACAAAGCCAGGCATGGACCTGGCATGATAGTGTAGCGGTTAAAGTCCTTGCCTTGAATGCGCCACCAGGATCCCATGTGGGAGTCAGTTCTAATCCCAGCGGCTCCACTTCCCATCCAGTTCTCTGCTTGTGGCCTGGGAAAGCAGTCGAGGACGGCCCAAAGCCTTGGGACCCTGCACCCGCGTGGGAGACCTGAAAGAGGCTCCTGGCTGTGGATCGGTTTCAACCATTGTGGCCACTTGGGGGGTTGAATCATGTGATGGAAGATCTTTCTCTCTGTCTCTCCTCCTCTCTGTGTATCTGCCTTTCCAATAAAAAAAATAATAAATCTCAAAAACAAAAACAAAAGCAAAAACAAAAACAAAAAACGTTGGGGTGGGGTGATTCCCAATTCCAACGAAACTGTATCACATAATACAATGTAATCAATGAATAAAAAAATAAAATAAAAAAACCCAAAAAACCAAAAAACGAAGCCAGGCACGCCTCAGAGATATTGAAGCCGGAGATATCCAACGCCCCGGTGCAGAATTGCCTCTGCATCCTGCTGTCCAAGATCTTTTTCTTTAATTTTCCCTTTTTAGGATTTATATATTAGAAAGAAGTGCGGAGGGGCGGGACAAGATAGAAAAAGTAAACAAGAGTTTGTTCGGTTAGCTTCAGGAGGTAGATAGAGAATGTGTAATCTGAGTCCCCGGGAGATGCGGGGAGGTTTGCTGCATAGGGTGGCTAGCTCCAGAACCTGCTAAGGCTCTTTCTTTAAAAAAAAAAAAAAATTTATTTTGGATGATATTTACATGGTTAGTAGATCAGGGTGGGAGGGATCAAGGGTTAGGGAGAAGTGGGTGTGATCATTGTTTCCAAGTTTTTCCATTTCTTCTTCCTGTTTCTGGGGAAAGGGGGAGCGGAGTGGAGAAGCCCTTCCCAGCCTTCCAACTGCCTGAGTACCCGGGGATAGGAGCAGCCACCTGATATCAACCCCAGGTCCCCAGTGGGGTGCCCACTGTGAGGGTTCTACCCAGGGGGTTTCAACAGTTCTGAAATTCTGTCGATCTTGCCGATCCGAGGATGAGGAAACCCTTCCAATGTCCATTGGCGGACAAAGTCCACCTTAGAGTCTCCATTTGCTCAGATATTTGCTGTCATTGTTTGGTTGGGGTAGTTGTCCAGTTTGTTCGTTTCTCCGTCCTCTGCTATGGTATCAGATGTCATCTACAAGCCCAATAGGCTGCCTCCAGGAGCATCAGGGCCTGCCGTCCACGGCTCCATCTTTTCCAGTGAGGAAGACCAGTTCTCACAGGCAGACCCAAGGACCCAGGCCAGGCTCCACAGGCTCCACAGGCTCCACCAGACCCGACCCTGCCCTTGGGGCTCACAGACCCTGCACCTGCTGCGCAGGAGGTCCTAACGAACCAAGCCATGCAACCTGGACCCCATCGCACCCCTCAGCCCCAGGGATAGGATGTTTCTTTTTTAAGATTTATTTTGGAGGCCAGTGGAATGGCTCAACTGGCTAATCCTCCACCTCCAAGCGCCACATTCCATTTGAGTACTGATTCATGTCTCAGCTGCTCTACTTCACATCCAGCTCTCTGCTTGTGACCTGGGAAAACAGTGGAGGATGGCTCAAATCCTTGGGACCCTGGGGACCTGGAAGAAGTTCCTGGCTCTTGACTTCAGATCAGATCAGCTCCAGCCATTTCAGCCATTTAGGGAGTGAACCAATGGGAGATCTTTCTGTCTTACCTTCTTTCTATAAATCTGCTTTTCCAATGAAAATAAATAACTCTTTTTTTTTATTATTATTTAACTTCATTAATTACATTGTATTATGTGACACAGTTACATAGATACTTGGGTTCTCCCACCCCTGCACAAACCCTCCCACCATGGTGGATTCCTCCACCTTGTTGCATAACCACAGCTCAAGTTCAGTTGAGATTCCCCCATTGCAAGCATACACCAAACATAGAGTCCAGCATCTTATTGTCCAGTCAAGTTCAACGTCTTCTTAGGTATACCCTCTCTGGTCTGAAGACAGAGCTAGCAGAGTATTATCCCAGTCAATTGAAAGCTCCATCATACCATCAGTAAAAATTTACATCATTATGGAATTAATTGACATAGTAATGAGTAACCAACATGTTGAAAGTAAATACGAGTTCCCAGCCACCTTCTGTGACCACCTCACCTATACTTCAATTTAGTTTATACACAACATATAACATTCAAAACATAAGATGTTATACATAACATCATATCATCTTAAATTAAGGCAAACATGTGGTATTTAACCTTTTGTGATTGGCTCATTTCCCTTAGCATTATGGTTTCCAGTTTGGCCCATTTGGCCACAAAGAACTGCATTTTGTTTTTTTTAATAGCTGAGTAGTATTCCATGGAGTAGATGAACCATAGCTTTCTTATCCAATCCTCTGTTGATGTAATTTTGGTTGCTTCCATGTTTTTGCAATTACTGATTGTGCTGCTATGAGCATAGGAGTGCATGTTGGTTTCTCATAAAACAATTGTTCTGGATATATTCCTAGGAGTGCTATTGCTGGATCATACGGTATGTTGATTTTGAGTTGTTTGAATATTCTCCATACTGATTTCCATAGAGGCTGTACCAACCTGCAGCCCCACCAGCAGTGGAGTAGGGATCCCTTTTTTTTATTTTTTTTTTTTATTTTTTTTTTTATTTTAAATTCATTTATTACATTGTATTATGTGACACAGTTTCATAGGTACTGGGATTCTCCCCACCCCTCCCCAAACCCTCCCACCATGGTGAATTCCTCCACCTTGTTGCATAACCACAGTTCAAGTTCAGTTGAGATTCCCCCATTGCAAGCATATACCAAACATAGAGTCCAGCATCTTATTGTCTAGTCAAGTTCAACGGCTTCTTAGGTATACCCTCTCTGGTCTGAAGACAGAGCCAGCAGAGTATCATCCGATCAATTAAAAGCTCCAACATACCATCAGCAAAAAAAAAGTTCATTTACATCATTATGGAATTAATTGACATAGTAATGAGTAACCAATATGGTAAAAGTAAATGCGATTTCTTATCCACCTTCTGTGACCACCTCATTGACATTTCAATTTTGGTTTATACACAACATATAACATTCATAACATAACTTGTTATACATAACATCATATCAAATTAAGGCAAACATGTGGTATTTAACCTTTTGGGATTGGCTCATTTCCCTTAGCATTATGGTTTCCAGTTTGGCCCATTTGGCCACAAAGAGCTGCATTTTGTTTTTTTTAATTGCTGAGTAGTATTCCATGGAGTAGATGAACCATAGCTTTCTTATCCAATCCTCTGTTGATGGGCATTTTGGCTGCTTCCATGTTTTTGCAATTACTGATTGTGCTGCTATGAACATAGGAGTGCATGTTGGTTTCTCATAAAACAAGTGTTCTGGATATATTCCTAGGAGTGCTATTGCTGGGTCATACGGTATGTTGTATTTGAGTTGTTTGAATGTTCTCCATACTGATTTCCATAGAGGCTGTACCAACCTGCAGCCCCACCAGCAGTGGAGTAGGGTTCCCTTTTCCCCGCAACCTCGCCAACAAGTGTTGTTGGTGCTTTTATTCATGTGGGCCAGTCTTACTGGCGTTAGGTGGTACCTCATTGATGTTTTAATTTGGATTTCCCTTATTGCCAGGGAACTTGAGCATTTTTTCATATGTTTATTTGCCATTTGGGTTTGTTCCTTTGTGAAGTGTTTGCCCATTTCCCGTGCCCATTTCTTGAGTGGCTTGTTTGTTTTTGACATTTTGGTTGTTTTGTAGCTCTTTGTATATTCTGGAGATCAGCCCTCTATCACCTATGTCGTGTGCAAAGATCTTCTCCCATTCTGTGGGTTGCCTTTTTACTTTGTTGATTGTTTCTCTAGCTGTACAGAAGCTTCTTAGTTTGATGAGGTCCCAATTGTTTATTTTGGTCTCGATTTCTACTGCATTTGGAGTCTTTTTTAGGAAGTGAGGGCCTACCCCTAAGTGTTCCAGTGTGTTTCCAACATTTTCTTCCAAAAGTTTGAAGGTTTCTGGATGTAGGTTTAGATCTGTTATCCATTTAGATCTGATCTTAGTGTATGGTGAGAGATGTGGATCTATTTTTATTGTTTCTGCAGGCTATCAACCAGTTGTCCCAACAGCATTTATTGAACAGACCTTCCCATTTGCCTGGATTGTCGTTTGTCTTTTTGTCAAAGATTATTTGGCTGTACCTGTTTGGGTTTCCTTCTGGTGTTTCTATTCTGCTCCATTGATCTTCCTCTCTATCTTTGTGCCAGTACCACGCTGTTTTGATAACCACTGCCCTATAGTATGTCCAGAGGTCCGGAACTGTGATTCCCCCTGCTAACTTCCTGTTCTTCAGGATGGTTCTAGCTATCCGTGGTTTTTTGTGTTTCCAGATGAACCTTTGGATCATTGTTTCCACTTCCATGAAGAATGTTTTGGGCAATTTGATTGGGATTGCGTTGAATGTATATATTGCTTTTGGCAGTATAGACATTTTAATGATATTGATTTTACCTATCCAGGAGCATGGGATGTTACTCCATCTTTTGAGGTCTTGTTCAATTTCTTTTTTAAGTAGTTTGTAGTTTTCTTCGAATAAGTCTCCTACATTTTTGGTTAGATTTATTCCCAGATATTTCATACTTTTCTCTGTTATTTTGAATGGTATTTTGCTGGTTAAGTCTTTTTCCATCTTGGGGCTGTTCGCATACACTATGGCTGTTGATTTTTGTTCATTAATTTTGTACCCTGCCACTCTACCAAACTCTCGTACAAGTTCTAGCAGTCTCTGTATTGAGTCTCTTGGCTCTTCTACATAAAGAATCATATCATCTGCATATAGTGAGAGTTTGACTTCTTCGTTTCCCATTTGGATTCCTCTGATTTCTTTTTCTTGTCTTATGGCCTCAGTGAGTACCTCTAGGACTATGTTGAATAGTAGTGGAGAAAGTGGACATCCCTGTCTTGTTCCAGATCTCAGTGGGAAGGGTTCCAGCTTTTCTCCATTCAGTATGATGCTGGCGTTGGGTTTTTCATATATGGCTTTAATTATGTTGTGGATTTTTCCATCTATGCCTACCTTGGTTAGGGTTTTTAGTAGGAAGTGGTGTTGGATTTTGTCGAAAGCTTTTTCTGCATCTATTGATACTATCATGTGATTCTTGTTTTTCAGTTTTTGGATGTAGTGTATCACATTTATGGATTTGCGAATGTTGAACCATCCCTGCATTCCAGGGATGAATCCTACTTGATCTGGATGAACGATCTGTCTGATGTGTTTTTGAATTCTGTTGGCTAGGATTTTGTTGAGAATCTTAGCATCAATGTTCATCAAAGAGATAGGTCTGTAGTTTTCCTTCTCTGTTAGTTCTCTGGTTTTGGGATTAAGGTAATGTTGGCTTCATAGAATGAGTTTGGAAGGGTTGCCTCTTTTTCTATTGTTTTGAAGAGTTTGTAGAGGATTGGGGTCAGTTCTGTTCGGAATGTTTTGTAGAATTCTGGAGTGAAGCCGTCTGGGCCTGGGCTTTTCTTTGTTGGGAGGTCTTTAATCACTGATTCGATCTCTACTTCAGTTATGGGTTTGTTCAGGTCGTTTGTTGCCTCTAGGCTAAGTTTTGGCAGGTGGTAGAAGTCTAAGAACTTTTCCATTTCTTGGTGATCTTCTGATTTGTTGGAGTACAGTGCTTTGTAGTAATTTCTAATTATGGCCTTAATGGATGCGGTGTCTGTTGTTATGTTGCCTTTTTCATCTTTGATGCTGTTAATTCTTGCCTTCTCTTGTTTTTTCTTTGTCAGTCGGGCCAGTGGGGTGTCTATCTTGTTTATCTTCTCAAAAAACCAGCTTTTTGATTCATTGATTTTGTGTATGGTTTTTTTTATTTCTATCTGGTTGATTTCCTCCCTTGTTTTGATGATTTCTTGTTTCCTATTGTGTGTGGGGCACTTCTGCTGTTGTTTTTCCAATTCCTGGAGGTGTGTGTTTAGTTCTTGTATTTGGCGCCTCTCTTGGGCCTTGACATGAGCTCCAATTGCGATGAGTTTACCCCGTAGCACTGCTTTGGCAGTGTCCCACAAATTTTGGAATGTTGTGTCAGAGTTTTCATTGGTTTCCATAAATTTTTTGATCTCATCTTTAATTTCTTCTCTGATCCATTGTTCGTTTAATAGCATATTGTTCAGCCTCCAAGAGTTTCTGTATTTCCTGGGACATTTTGAATTGCTGATTTCCAGCTTCATTCCGTGGTGGTCTGAGAGGGTACATGGTATGATTCCTATCTTTTTGAAGTTATTTAGGTTTGCTTTGTGTCCTATCATGTGGTCGATCCTGGAGAAGGTGCCATGCACTGCTGAAAAAAATGTATAATCTGTGGCCTTAGGGTAAAAAATTCTATAAATGTCAACCAAGTCCAGTTGTTCTATTGTTTGTATGAGCTCTGTTGTTTCTTTGTTGAGTTTTTGTTTTGTTGATCTGTCTATTGTTGTTAGTGGGGTGTTAAGATCACCCACTATTATTGTGTGCATATCTATGTCTCCCCTTAAGTCCGTGAGTAATTGCTTCACGTAGTTAGGTGCATTTGAATTTGGTGCATATATGTTCACAATGGTAATTACTTCCTGATGGATCAGTCCCTTCACCAATATATAATGTCCTTCCCTGTCCTTTTTGATGTGTGTCAGATTGAAGTCCACATCATCTGAAATTAAGACAGCTACCCCGGCCTTTTTTTCTCGTCCATTGGCATGAAATATCTGTTTCCAACCTTTCACTTTCAGCTTCTTCGAATCTCTTCTGGTTAGATGTGTCTCTTGTAGGCAACAGATAGTTGGGTGCTGTTTGATAATCCATTCTGTTAATCTATGTCTTTTGATTGGTGAGTTCAGGCCATTTGTGTTAAGAGTTAAAATTGAGAGGTTGTGATTTTGCCCTGCCATACTTGTTTTTGTGGGTGTTGATATCTGTGTAATTGCCCTTCCTTGTGTGGACTTTAGTGGGGAGATCTTCCTGTTTGCCATCTTTGCTTATGATTCACCTCCTTTTTTTCTGGATTTAGTGCATTTCTAAGGAGATTTTGTAGAGCTGGTTTTGTGCTGGCATATTCTTCTAATTTCTCTTTGCTGTGAAAGTATTTGATTTCGTTCTCAAATACGAATGAGATCTTTGCTGGGTACAATATTCTTGGTTGACAGTTGTTCTGATTCAGGATTTGGAAGATCTTTGTCCATTCTCTTCTTGCTTGTAAAGTCTCTTCAGAGAAGTCAGCAGTGATCCTGATTGGTTTTCCCCGGTATGTGATCTTTTCTCTGCTTCGTACTTGTCTCAGGATTCTTTCTTTGTCTTCGTTGGAGTGGAACTTGAGCACCATATGTCTGGGTGAAGATCGCTTTGGGTCATATCTGCTGGGAGTCCTCTGACCGTCCTGGATTTGGGCTGGGTTCATGTTCCAAGTGTTTTGAAAGTTTTCCTGTATAATTTCGTCGAGCACCATTTGCATTCCTGACTCTTTTTCCGCTCCTTCAGGAAGGCCAATAATCCTAATATTTGATTTTCTGAGGTTGTCTTTCATTTCTTGTATGGTCTTATTGGCTTTGTTCAGACTTGTCTCCAGCTGTTTAATGAACTGGGTATGTTCGTTTTGTGTGTCTTCCATTTCAGAGATCCTCTCTTCTGCTGTATTTGTTCTGTTGGTTAGGCTCTCAATTTTGTGCTCTAAGTCAAGGATTTTACTTTTCATTTGTTGTATTTCTGAGGTTATGTGGTTCTTGAATTCCTTGAAGTCCTCCCAGTTCTTCTCATTGTCTCTGACATATTTTAACATTATTTTTTTGAATTCCTTGTCTGGTAGAATTAATTTCATTTATTTGAAAACAAGAGTTACAGAGAGAAAGATTTTTGTCAACCACTGGTTTCACTCCCCAAATGAGCACAACAACCTGGTTGGGTCAGGCCAAAGCAGGAGTCAGGAGCTTCATCCAGGTATCCTTCATGGTGGCAGGAGACCAAACAGATGGACCTTCTTCCACTGCTTTTCCCAGGCTCTCAGCAGGGAACTGAATCAGAAGTGGAGCAGCTGGGAGTTGAACCTGCGCCCACAAGGCAAGCTGGTATCGTATGTGGCTGAGTCCCTCTTGTGACTCCAGCCCTGACCTGGTTTCAGAATCCCCCCATCCCCCCACCTCCTGCCTCCCTCCAGCCTACGTAGGCCACAGCTTCCTGCGGCCGCAGTCTCTGGCCTCTGCCTGTGACCTCGCTGCCCCTCTAACCCCATGTGACTCCACTTCCAAAGCCCTTCATTTAAATATGGAAATGGATTCTGTTTGCTGATAAGACCCCAAGTGATGCTCCCTAAACCTTTGAGAAGGAGGTGCCTTGCACTGCCCCACTGTGCACCCTAGATGCACCCTCTGTCTCCATGCCTAAAACGAGTTTCCGACTTGGGTCCCTGGACTCCCAGAGGCCACGGGTGCGTCTGCTTACACTTGGGAGTCAAGAGGAGGTGTGATTCTGGGAGGTGGCATTCCTAGAACCTCCAGCCTAGGGTTGGCCTGGATGATTTGATCCTGTGGGGATCCCTGACCCAGAAAGAGACCCAGGGCGGGGTGCCTGGCTGCTGCTGCCTGTGGACCTCGGGGCAGAGGGACCAGGCTTGCGAACGGTGGTAGTTTCTGTGACAGGAACCGAGGAGGGAAGTTAGGGCCAGAGGAGCAGCAGGGGTGGCAGTAGATGTGGCGTGGGGCACTGTCTGTCTCTGTGGTCCCGGCAGGGGAGTTAGGGGATGGTGGCAGCTATGCAACCCTGACCAGCAGCTGTGGCCGTCTCACCTTGCTGTCGGCGAAACGGCCCCTCCCAGTGCAGTCTCAATCTTTCTCCAAGACTCTCCTTTCCTCTGGCGGCCCAGCAAGTGCTCCTGATGGCCCTGAGTGGTCAGGGCCTTTGAGCCATTTTCCTCTTTCAAGCACAAGCAGTTCTTATCTTGTCCTTCTAGCGGCAGCACAGTCAGTCACATGGGAAGAGACGTCAGTCAGTGGCCACTTCTTGAGTCGCTTTTCTTTAAGCCATAGCCTCAGCACCTGTAACATGACCCTACTTTACTGAGCAGCTGTGAGCACACTGTGCTGTGTGTGCCAAATGGCCTAAAGACAGGAAAGCGGCTGCGCCCCTTTCTGGGGACTACTTGCAAAGTGCTGCCTGACCCTCCTTGTGCTTTCAGTCTGGATTCTCCATCACAGGTGGAAAATAGGAGTGGACAGTGGTGCAGAACAGAGAGGGACCGGCAAGAGAAGGGGCGACTTTGGAGGCGGATGGACACTCCTGATCAGTACAGCAGGTGCAGCTTCACTTTCCCTGCTGAGCTCACTTGCTGCCTGCTGAGCTGTGTACAAAGTCCCCCAATTAATTCTAAGAGGGCTTAATTATACGTGTAAGACACAGACCTAATTATATGTGTATAGATCAAGAGACAGAAGCGACACTTACGTGATTAGCATAGACTGATTTTCAGTCTGTAGGGAAGAAGACAGCATCAGGAAGATGTAATTAGGAAACGTTTCGAGAACAGGCCTTGGACAGTACCCCATTCAATTGGCCAATTCTCACCCCAAATCCTGCCCAGCATGGAGAGTGGCCTGAGCCACAGTAAGAGATCAAACACTCAGGTCTTGTGGAATCCCTGGCCATACGCTCACAACACCCTTGCAGAAGTGACCAAGAATACACCAGCCACTCCAGTTCTTTAGACTTTTTTGAGGTTTATTTTTAAAAAATTTTATTGGCAGATCAGAGAGGAGGAGAGACAGAGAGGAAGATCTTCCATCCGTTGATTCACTCCCCAAGTGGCTGCAATGGCCAGAGCTGAGCCAATCCGAAGCCAGGAGCCCGGGGCCTCTTCCAGGTCTCCCATACGGTGCAGGGTCCCAAGGCTTTGGGCCGTCCTCGACTGCTTTCCCAGGCCAGAAGCAGGGAGCTGGATGGGAATCAGGTCGGTGGGGATACGAACCAGTGCGCATATGGAATCTCAGCGTGTGCAAGGTGAGGCCTTTAACCACTAGGCTACAGCACTGGGTCCAGCTGCTCCATTTCTACCAGCCTGATCTCCTTGGCCATGAAGCCAACCAGCCAACATAAAGAGGAATGGTAATAAAATCACCTCACACAGCCACCCTACTCTGTGGCAAGGATCGTAGAGGTAATGATTGAGAGTTACTTAACTGGACATCCCACGAGATAGAGCCGGTGTTCAGCAAGTGCCCAGTGTATCCGTGAGCACAGGCCCCCGGTATGAGATCATCACAGCAGCAACAGCTGCCTCCAATTTAGCAGAGAACTTTAATATGCATCCATGTGTGTACATGTGCATGTGTATGCACATGGCTTATCTGCTGTCCTTCCCTTCCCCGCGGGCTGCACTCACACACATCCACGAGCGTGTTGTGGTAGGCATTACCAGAGATGGAGAAGAGGTGGGGTATCAGCTTCGTGTGTTACGTGCCCTTGTACATGGTTAGCAACATGGAACCTGCAGATGGGCAGCCACCTGTAGGGGCTAACTGTCACGCAGAACCAGCCTGAGTAGGTCTGGCGGGGATGAAGAGAAGAGGGTGCATTGGCTCCTCCTCCATGTGCCCTCTTTCCTCAGCCGAATCACCCAGGAGGCCCTCCTGCTGCTAAGCAAGCTGAGAACACCACTGATTTCTCTGGAGAGATACAGGATACAGTAGTTGGTGCTCTTTCCAGGGGCAAAAATATGTCTGAATCGCTACTCGTTAAGTAAAGCAAAACATTCACTTTGATAGCCATTTGCTCGTCACTTGTCTTTAAGTTTCAACAGTCATGTGAGACAGTCACAGCACGCATACATCCACAGCAAAGAGTGGCCCCACTGCCCACCCCCTCCTTGCTCGCACAAGTAAGCGCTATGTTCATTTCTCACTTATATCTTTGGTGATTTTTGATGCATGGGTGCACAAACCCAGAGGCACTTCCTTAGCCCCCGGATTCTGTAATACTGATTTGTAGCTTTCTTTTTCCATTTAACAAATCTGAGGGATTTTCCATGAATTTACCAAGAGACTTCCTGGGCTGTTTTAATGCCTGTAGAATCCTCACTGTGTGGACCCAGGCCTCTCCTGGTGGACATCTGGGCTTGATTTTTTCTTTTTTTATAAGTTATTTATTTGAAATGAAGAGGGGGAGAGAGACAGGTATCTTCCTTCTATTGGTTTATCCCCCAAATGGCCACAAGAGCCAAAGCTGGACCAGATGAAAAGCCAGAAGCCTAGGACTCCATCTGGGTCTCCCACGTAGGTGGCGGGATCGGGCAACCATATGCTGTTTGCCCAGGCCCGTCAGCAGGGAGCTGGGTTGGAAGTGGAGAAGCCAGGATTCCAAGCAGCACTCTGGTAAGCGAAGTGGGCATCACAGGCAGTAGCTTAGCGTGCTGTACCACAACACCTGCTCCTGATCTGAGTTCATCCAGCTTCTCTTGCCACTCTAAGAGTGTGATCTTGTTTGGTCCCTTCTTCTTGTTGGACAGTTACCTCAACATCTCTATTTCTACGCTTTTTCGTTCAACTTCAAAACCTTCCACTTGCTCCAGGTAAACACCTTCCCCTAAGCCTTCCTTAGCAGGACTGTGGTATGTTGGCTTTTAAAGAGGAAACATTACCTAGTAAAAGGATGGGAAGAGGAAAAAAAAAGAGAGAGAGAAATCCGGTTGAAGGTTGAGAGTATGACACACAAGGATCTCATCCCGAGACTCCAGCTGTTGAGTCACCCTCTCCCTCCAGCCCTGCTGTAGCTGGGTGGGTGAGGGGGCAGTTAGGTGCCTGTTCCGGGAATGAGTTGCCACTGGGAAAGCAGCTCCTGCCTCAGAGTTATTCAGCCACTGGTTCAATCTGGGTGCCTTAATTTCAGAATTGACTCTCTACCCTAATCCCTCAGGCCACATGCTACAGAACCTGCATTCCCTTAACCCAAAGACCTGTGGGGCCATGCACAAGAGGGGAGGGGAGGGCAGGTCTTGTAGCACAGTAGCTTAAGCTGCCACTTGGGACATCTATATTTCATATCAAGTGTCAGATGGAATCCTGGCTAATCTGTTTCCTATCTAGGCTTTTGTTAATGTGTATGGGAGACAGCACATGATAGTCCAAGTCCTTGGGCCCCTGCCACCTGCATGGGAGACACAGATGGAATTCCTACATCCTGGTTTTAACCTGGCCAAGCATTGGCTGTGGTGGGCATTTGAGGGATGAACCAATGGATGAAAGAGCTCTCTTTCTGGCCCTCCATCTCTCGGTGTCACTCTGTTTTTCAATTAAACAAATATCTTTTTTGGAACATTTATTTATTTTACTTGAAAGAGAGAGAGAGATTGAGAGGGAGAGAGATTTTTTTTTCACTTTTTTTAAATTTATTATTTGTAATTCATTAATTACATTGTATTATGTGACACAGTTACATAGGTACTTGGGTTCTCCCCACCCCTCCCCAAACCCTCCCACCATGGTGGATTCCTCCACCTTGTTGCATAACCACAGCTCAAGTTCAGTTGAGATTTCCCCATTGCAAGCATATACCAAACATAGAGTCCAGCATCTTATTGTCCAGTCAAGTTCAACGTCTTCTTAGGTATACCCTCTCTGGTCTGAAGACAGAGCCAGCAGAGTATCATCCCAGTCAATTAAAAGCTCCAACATACCATCAGTAAAAATTTACATCATTATGGAATTAATTGACATAGTAATGAGTAACCAATATGTTAAAAGTAAATGCGAGTTCCTAGCCACCTTCAGTGACCACCTCACTTACATTTCAATTTTAGTTTATACACAACATATAACATTCATAACATAGCATGTTATACATAACATCATATCATCTTAAATTAAGGCAAACATGTGGTATTTAACCTTTTGGGATTGGCTCATTTCCCTTAGCATGATGGTTTCCAGTTTGGCCCATTTGGCCACAAAGAACTGCATTTTGTTTTTTTTAATAGCTGAGTAGTATTCCATGGAGTAGATGAACCATAGCTTTCTTATCCAATCCTCTGTTGATGGGCATTTTGGTTGCTTCCATGATTTTACAATTACTGATTGTGCTGCTATGAACATAGGAGTGCATGTTGGTTTCTCATAGAACAAGTGTTCTGGATATATTCCTAGGAGTGCTATTGCTGGATCATACGGTATGTTGATTTTGAGTTGTTTGAATATTCTCCATACTGATTTCCATAGAGGCTGTACCAGCCTGCAGCCCCACCAGCAGTGGAGTAGGGATCCCTTTTCCCCGCAACCTCGCCAACAAGTGTTGTTGGTGCTTTTATTCATGTGGGCCAGTCTTACTGGCGTTAGGTGGTACCTCATTGATGTTTTAATTTGGATTTCCCTTATTGCCAGGGAACTTGAGCACTTTTTCATATGTTTATTTGCCATTTGGGTTTGTTCCTTTGTGAAGTGTTTGCCCATTTCCCGTGCCCATTTCTTGAGTGGCTTGTTTGTTTTGACATTTTGGTTGTTTTGTAGCTCTCTGTATATTCTGGAGATTAGCCCTCTATCACCTATGTCGTGTGCGAAGATCTTCTCCCATTCTGTGGGTTGCCTTTTTACTTTGTTGATTGTTTCTCTAGCTGTATAGAAGCTTCTTAGTTTGATGAGGTCCCAATTGTTTATTTTGGTCTTGATTTCTACTGCTTTTGGAGTCTTTTTTAGGAAGTGAGGGCCTACCCCTAAGTGTAGCAGTGTGTTTCCAACATTTTCTTCCAAAAGTTTGAAGGTTTCTGGATGTAGGTTTAGATCTGTTATCCATTTAGATCTGATCTTTTTTTTTTTTTTTTTTTTTTTTATTGTTAATTATTTTGCATTATGTGACAGTTTCATAGGCTCTGGGAATCCCCCCCTCCCTCCCCCTCCCCTCCCCCCGGTGGATTCCTCCACCTTGATGCAGTATTACAGTTCAAATTCAATCAAGATTCTTTCATTGCAAACATATACCAAGCATAGAGTCCAGCTACTTATTGTCCAGATTGGTTGAACAGTTTCTTGGGGAGACCTTTTCTGGTCTGAAGTTTGAGCTGGCAGAATATCATCACAGTCAATTAAGAGTCCCAATATAACATCAACAGCAATTTGCAATGTTATGGAATTGACATGGTTTTGAGTAACCAGTGTATTAAAAAGAAAAAAAAAAAAAAAAAAAAAAAAAAAGGAAAACAAGTCCTAGCCACAACCTATGATTAGCTCATTGACATTTCAATTTAGTTCATATACAGGACCGGCTGCTCTATACCTTAAAATGGCCATAAGGCACCATTCAGCTGTTTCGTGTCCATTTCATCTTAGTATTTAGCCAGTTGTTGTGTTGAAGTAAAATTTTGCTGATCTTGGCAGATTTTAGGATAATCCAGACTGGCTTGTAACTCTAACAAGATATATGTCAACATTTTAGGTGCAGAACATTTTTTTTTTTTTTTTTGGGGGGGGTGTGCAGGAAAATCCTCAGCACCATGGTGAGGAGTAAAACTAATCTTTGTGACCCACCCAGCGAGGCATGAGCCAATCCATGCCAGCTGTTTCCTGTCAGATTTCAAGTTCTACTTTCTGTTGTTTATTTATTTTAGGTTTTTTTTTTTTTTTTTAGTTTGTATGATTGTTTGTTTGCTGTGAGGGGTTTTCGAAGCGATCCCGATGGTCATTGCGAGGGAGGGGGGGTCCAGAGGTGGAGCCAGTCTCGGACCAGAGAAAGCTCTCCTCCCTGGTCCGGAAGGACGTTTATTGTTCTTCTGTTTCTGCAGACCACTCAGGGCTTCTGGTTGTCTTTCCGATGACGTTGGTTTCTGCACTGTAGTGTTTGGACTTCTTCCATCCCCTGTGGAAGCTCCGGTTGGGGGTGGGTGACCTCAGAGTACTCGGCCTCCGAGGGCATCCAATTCCCTGTGGCCTCCTTGGCAGTTGGGATATAGTCCTTGTTGCTCATATTAATAGTTTGTGGTGAAGGTCTGGGAGTCTTCATGGTTGGGATCCAGGCTTTCTGCTTACCACCTGCTCCACCCTGGAGTGCTCCCCTGCTCCACGCACATGACCTCCTGTTAAGAGGTTGTCAGGATCGCACCCGATTCCCCCCTCATGCATTGGTATAGTAGTTTTATTGTTGTTTAGTGCCACTTTGAGTCTGTTATCTATGAATTACCAGATTTGATCTTGATAGGCTATATTGTACTTTTTTCTCACTCTGTTTATGGTCCTGAAAGATTTCCCTGCACTCCCCCCCATTACAGGTTAACATAGCGTATTGAGGGTATAGTAGGTTTTACAGATTTTCGATGTAGATCTTAAGTATTCTGACATTAATTGTTGGTTTATAGATTATATCGCCTTATCTTATTGCATTGGATACAGGTTATAAGAGATTGCACTAATATTACAATATACAGGTACTATTTTCCAAGTTGTTCTCTTTTCATCTCAGATTAAGGCAAACATGTGGTATTTAACCTTTTGGGATTGGTTCATTTCTCTTAGCATGATGGATTCCAGTCGGGCCCATTTGTCCACAAAGAATTGCATTTCGTTTTTCTTAATAGCTGAGTAGTATTCCATGGAGTAGATGAACCGTAACTTTCTTAGCCAGTCTTCCACTGATGGGCATTTTGGCTGCTTCCAGGTTTTTGCGATCGTAGATTGTGCTGCTATGAACATAGGTGTGCATGTTGGTTTCTTGAGTAGAAGATGTTTTGGATATATCCCAAGGAGTGCTATTGCTGGATCATATGGTATGTTGATTTTCAGTTGTTTGAGTATTCGCCAAACTGATTCCCATAGAGGCTGTACAAGTCTACACTCCCACCAGCAGTGGAGAAGGGTTCCCTTTTCCCCACATCCTCGCCAGCAAGTGTTGGTGGTATTATGTATGTGTGCCATCCTTACTGGAGTTAGGTGGTACCTCATTGTTGTCTTCATTTGGATTTCCCTTATTGCCAGGGAACTTGAGCATTTTTTCATATGCTTGTTTGCCATTTGGGTTTGTTCTTTTGTGAAGTGTTTGCCCATTTCCCGTGCCCATTTCTTGAGCAGTTTGTTTGTTCTGGTGTTTTGGTTTCTCTGGAGATCTTTGTATATTCTGGAGATTAGCCCTCTATCACCTATGTCGTGTGTGAAGATCTTCTCCCATTCTGTGGGTTGCCTTTTTACTTTATTGATTGTTTCTCTAGCTGTACAGAAGCTTTTTAGTTTGATGAGGTCCCAATTGTTTATTTTGGTCTCGATTTCTACTGCATTTGGAGTCTTTTTTAGGAAGTGAGGGCCTACCCCTAAGTGTTGCAGTGTGTTTCCAACATTTTCTTCCAAAAGTTTGAAGGTTTCTGGATGTAGGTTTAGGTCTTTTATCCATTTAGATTCGATCTTGGTGTATGGTGAGAGATGTGGGTCTATCTTTTTGTTTCTGCAGGCTATTAACCAGTTGTCCCAACAGCATTTATTGAACAGACCTTTCCATTTACTTGGGTTGTTGTCTGTCTTTTTGTCGAAGATTAATTGACTGTATCTGTGTGGGTTTCCATCTGTTGTTTCTATTCTGCTCCATTGATCTTCCTCTCTATCTTTGTGCCAGTACCACGCTGTTTTGATAACCACTGCCCTATAATATGTCCAGAGGTCCGGAACTGTGATTCCCCCTGCTAACTTCCTGTTCTTCAGGATGGTTCTAGCTATTCGAGGTTTTTTGTGTTTCCAGATGAACCTTTGGATCATTGTTTCCACTTCCATGAAGAATGTTTTGGGCAATTTGATTGGGATTGCGTTGAATGTATATATTGCTTTTGGCAGTATAGACATTTTAATGATATTGATTTTACCTATCCAGGAGCATGGGATGTTACTCCATCTTTTGAGGTCTTGTTCAATTTCTTTTTTAAGTAGTTTGTAGTTTTCTTCAAATAAGGAGAGAGAGAGATCTTGCATCTGCTGGTTCACTTTCCAAATGGCTACAATGGCCAGAGCCAGGAGCTTCTCCCAGGTTTCCCTTATATACAGGACCCAGTGACCTGGACCATTCTCTGTTTTCCGAGTCCAAAGGCAGGAGCTGAGTTGGAAGTGGAGCAGCCGGGACACAAACCGGCACCTATATATGATGCCAGTGGTGCAGGCAGAGGATCAGGCTGCTATGCCACCACACTGGACCCCCTCAACATAGGAGCAAGAACTTGAGACAGTGGCTTCAAGCTTGGCTCCAAGTTCAGCCAAGGGTGAATGTGGCTTTTTCCAGACCCCTGAGATTCGTGGCTTCTTTCATGAGACTCCAGGAGCAACAAATATCAGCAAGAACTTTCCAAAGAAGTTCCAGCATTCCCTGGGACTATGGTGCTGCTGTAGGTCTGAGTCCAGGGCCAAAATAGTCCTAAAGTGTAAACATGAAAGCTCAGACTCAGGAAGGTGACATCCCCAGGTTCCCTGACCTTGTAGTTAAGTTCTGCCTCACCTCTTCCTACCAAGGAAGTACCTTCCTTCTTAGTGAAGGCAGCCGGAAAGGCAGACACCAAAGCTTGCTTAAGCGACTCGCTTTGGAGGTTAGTCACCAGCACCTTCTGTCTTAGGAGTTCCAAGATGCTTAGAGGCTTCACGGCAACCTGCTTCACTCATCAGCTGACATAAACAGAAACTGAAGCTTAAGGGTAGCCTGTCGTTGCTCCAAGTCCCTCAGGCTGTACTGAAATCTCCTTTCCTCCATGTTGGATGAATGGATGGGTGGATGGAGAGGGCATTTTAATAAGACCCCATGAAGTCACTAGCAGGGAAACTAAGTTGTCATTAGACAATCTGTGATGGGAGGGATATAAGATTTCTGTGTGACAGCCCCAGCCAAAGGTGTGTTAACTCCCTGTGGAGATGAGGCCATTATTGAGGTTCTGAAAGTTTGGAGAAGTTCAAACGTATCAAAAACATGGTCTTTGTGCCCTTGCTGGGACATAATGTATACTGGAAACTTGTCGAGAGCTGCTGTCCTGTTGAGAGAGGGGCAGGGGCTCAGCAGCCGCCTCTTCCTCCCCACCCTTACCCCTGACCCCTGGCATTCACACAGATCATCACATGAGCATAGCATTGGTGCACATTGTCCAGGACTCGGCCTCATTTGCAAAGGCCATGTCTGCCATGTCGTTGGCCTGATCAAACCTTAGCAGATTCATCCTGCAAGCCATTGTCTTCTCTTCACAGTTAGTGTCTGAGGATCAGGACACAGCAGCACACACGTTAGTAGCCTTTGTAGCACACAGCACAGGATACCCTGTATCCTCTGACATCCTGGAAGGAGCTGGTAAGAGGTATCCTGTGGACTCAACTCCTGGCCCGGCCACATCCCACGAGGGACACATGAAGCCATTGCAACCTTCAGTGCCTTTCCTCGGAAGCAAGGATGACACAGCTGGGAAAGTCAGGTGGCCCCAAGCAGAATTACATGAGGGCCCGGTGCAATGGCTCAGTGGCTAACTCCTCACCTTGCAAGTGCTGGGATCCCTTAAGAGCACTGGTTTGTGTCCCAGCTGCTCCACTTCCCATCCTGCTCCCTGCTAATACACCTGGGAAAGCAGCAGAGGATGACCCAGAGCCTTGGGAGCCTGAACCTGCATGGAAGATCCAGAAGAGGCTCCAGGGTCCTGGCTTTGGCTCAGCCTCTTGGTGAGTGAACCCCAGGTGGAATATCTTTCTCTCTGTATGTCCTTCTGTTAGCCTGCCTTTCCAATAAAAAAAATATTTAAAAAGAAAAGAATCACGTGAGATACCCTGCAAATGGTGATGCGCCCTCTCTAGCAAGTACCCTTCCCGCCATGTCATCCAGGTGACTGCTTGGCGCTCCACCCCAAAGGCGCTCTGCCGAGGTGTGACTCCTGGCGCTCTGCCTGGAGACTTGGTGGCAGTTTCAAAATAGCAATAAACTTTTCCATTTTCTCAAACAGACTTTCTCCTGTTCCCACCAGTGCGCTTTGGAGGATAGACTGAAAGCAAGCAGAGAGAATGAAGAGGAAACAGCGGAGAGTATGCAGCAGTAGGTATGGCAGCCTGTGTGTTAGGTAGGCGGATCCCTGCTCCTGCTCCCCAGGTTCTTCATTCGTAAACAACAATTAGGGCCTGCTCTGAAAGTCGCACCTGGGAGCAAAGCTTAAAGCGCGTGATCCCCCAAACAAATAACATCTAGCTGCCTGCAGCCTTAGATGTGAGGCCCAAGAACAAAGTGGGATTTCTGGAACTTTGCATTATTTAAGAGCACCAGAGGCAGATCCTTTGCAACCCTGGCAGTTTCTGGAAAATCCGCCCCAACCTGGTGGCCACACCCCTAATAATCAAGCTGGATTTTATTCTGAGTCCATTTCCAGTTGTTTCCGGGTCTCTGGGCCTTTCCCACATACAAACAGTTCTGTTCAGGCTCCTGCAGAAGAATGAAGGATTTGGCCTTGACCTCAACAGCCGGATGAGTCAGTGCCCCAGACTCAGTGTGTTTTGTCCCAAATCTGGCTTGGACTCATTAACTGCCATGCCCAAAGAAGCCAAGTGTTGTTATCCTCGAACTTATTTCCAAACTGGGCCTCTTGGGGCTGCTCTCCCATCCTGCCATGGTTTCTTGCAGTGCTGTGATGTTTTGCCCTGCCGAGAAATATGTTTCTGATGAGAATTAAGCCTGGCTTTCATGTACAAAGTCGCTTTAACCTGGCTCCAGCCTCATCTCTCTACTGCCATCGCCCTCACAGGCAGGCACAGCAAAAAGCACAGCTGGTACAAGTTCTAATAAGCGGTCTCTGGCCGCTTTCTGTTTTGTTTTAGCTGTGGATGGAGTGCACACTCCACCCTGAACAGCCCACCACACAGAGATGTGTGGTGATGTGACGGGGCCGTGGTGTGTGGCCAGACACAGCAGGTCTGAATCCCAGTTCGTCATTTGCTGTCCTGTGTGACTGGGGCAAGTTCCCTAAAGTCCTCTTGATTCTCATTTTTCCATCTTTGCAAACTAGGGCCCGTAAATCCTACTACATTAGGTTGTTGAAAGGATTAAACCAACTATAATGCTTCACCAGGGGCCTCCCACAGAGTAGAGGTCTAGGGATTTAATAATCCTAAATTGCTATTCAGTCTCAAGCTGTAACTCAACATCGGACATAGTGTGGACCAATGGACTGGATGCTTTTAGTACACCAGCCATCTGGGCCGGAAAACCAATCCCTGATCTGTGATAGTTGCCAGTTCGCATGGTGTACATGTCCTGTAGTGGCTAATGTCAAGCTTGAGATTGCACTGGATGGAACTGGGTGCCCCACTGAGCATGGCTGGGACCCTTTATACCTGCCTGATGGGTCTGAGTCAGCAGATTTTAAAAGAAAGAAAAGAGCTGTTTAGGGCTCTAGGCCTCAGCTGGCCTAGGCTTCCAGGGCCCAGCTGGATTCCTCTGGGTCCCTCAAAGTGAATCTGTGAAGGCACTGAATGTAGAACACCTTCCCCCAGATCACCCTCACAGGGAAACCGATGGCTTCAGCCAGGGATGTGGGCAGAAGCAGAATGGCTGAGTAAGGAGCTTTCCTCTGAAGCTGCAGCTGCACCCAAAGAGGCTGCGTCATGGGGGAAGCCCTGGGCTGACTCATCCACTGCCTGTAGCAAAGAGAAGCCCAGGGATCCACCTGGTTGGCGGCTGTGTCCCTTGCTGAGTTCAGGCCAGGAAGGCCTAATTTGGTTCAGACTTCACCCTTCTGATCACGGCCGTGGACTCCCTCAGAGGCCACGTGGTGGTTTCCTGGGCATTATGTGGCCTTAAGCGAGCCCCATGAACCTTCTGTGTTTGCTGTTCATCTATAAAACAGGTAGCTGGACAGGTGGATTCTAGCAGCCCTCTGTGCACATTGTCAAGCTTGAAGGGGAACCAACCCCAGGACCGTTCCCCCTGGTACCCACCGCCACCCGATGTCAATACTCCATGTATCCAGTTCGCATTTTAAAAAAACTGAGTTGAAGCTGCCATAGCATGCCTCAGTGGCATTCGGTCCACTTGCAGTGGTATGTAAGCACCGTCTCGGTCTGGTTCCATCAGCCCTAAAGGAAATCTGGCATTCCTTAAGCCGTTTCTTCCCCCCAAGCCCCTGGCGGTCACCCATCTGCTTTCTTGATTTTCTCCTGTTCTAAATACTTCAGTGGAACATGATCACACACCATATGGCCTTTTGAGTCTGGTTTCTTTTTTCTTTTTTTTTTTTTTTAAAGATTTATTCATTTTATTACAGCCAGATATACACAGAGGAGGAGAGACAGAGAGGAAGATCTTCCCGTCCAATGATTCACTCCCCAAGTGAGCCGCAACGGGCCGGTACGCGCCGATCCGAAGCCGGGAACCTGGAACCTCTTCCGGGTCTCCCACACGGGTGCAGGGTCCCAAAGCTTTGGGCCGTCCTCAACTGCTTTCCCAGGCCACAAGCAGGGAGCTGGATGGGAAGTGGAGCTGCCGGGATTAGAACCGGCGCCCATATGGGATCCCGGGGCTTTCAAGGCGAGGACTTTAGCCGTTAGGCCACGCTGCCGGGCCCAGGTCTGGTTTCTTAGCGTGACATTTTCAGGGTCCACGCATGTGGCAGCATGTCCCCATGTACTGCATCTTTCTCTGTGCAAGTAGTGATCCAGCATGCGGATCTTCACACCCTTGTTATTCAGTGGGAGTCAGGGTTGTTACGGCTCATGTTGCTGTGCTGTGAGCATGCATGGACGTGTTTTTGAGCATTGTTTTCAGTCCTTCTGGACCATTAGGAAGGATGCTGGGTCACGTGGTCACTGCCTGCGTAGCTCTCTGAGAAACCACCATCACTTCTCCGTAGTAGCCAGACGATGTCACATTCCTACAGGGGTCAGTTCCCCAGCTCCTTCACAACACATACTAAGGAGTCTTCCAAAAGTTCATGTGAATGCATGTTACAAAAAAAGCTATATGTGTATTTTAAAGTTTTTTTTAAAAAAGATTTATTTATTTTTATTGCAAAGTCAGATTTACAGAGAGAAGGAGACAGAGAGGAAGATCTTCATCTGCTGGTTCGCTTCCCAAGAGGTAGCAACAGCCAGAGCTGTGCTGATCTGAAACTGAGAGCCAGGAGCCAGGAGCCCCCTCCGGTCTCCCATGCGGGTGCAGGGTTCCAAGGTTTCCATCCTCCACTGCTTTCGCAAGCCACAAGCAGGGAGCTGGAAGGGAAGTGGAGCAACTGTGATACAAACAGAGCCCATATGGCATGCTGGTGTGTTCAAGGGGAGGACTTTAGCTGCTAGGCTATCACGCTGGGCTCAGATTTCTAAGGGTGTTTTTTGGTACCCGAATAGATTTACCTTTTAGTTCTACTTTGCACAAACTTGTTCAAATAGACTTATATCACATTTTCGTGTTATGGATTCTAGGTATCCTTGCAGCTGTGAACTGGTTTGTCTTACTCGGAGTTTGATTTACACTTCCCTCATGACCAATGACACTGAGCATCTTTTGATGGACTTGTTCAGTATTTACATATCTTCTTCAGAGAAATTTCTGTCAAGCCCTTTGACATATATTTATCTATTTGAGAGGCAGAGCAACGGGGCAGGTGGGGAGAGGGAGGGAAGAGACAAAGAGAGAGCTTGTATCACTGATTCGGTCTCCAAATAGTCATAGCTGCAATGTCTGGGGCAGACCAAAACCAGGAGGTAAGAACTTCGTCTAGGTCTCCAGGTGGGTGCAGGGGCCATCGTCCACCGCCTTCGCTGCACTAGCAAGGAGCTGGTTGGGAAATGGGAGCAGCACGACTCATTCTGGAGCTCTGACAGGGAACGGTGGCTTTGCAGGTGGCAGTGTAGCCTGCTGAGCCACAAGAGCCTTCTCCCCTCCCCAACCATAAATGTTTCACAGTCCTATCCATTATCTTCTGACCCTTTCAACAACCTTTTTAGAAACGCATTATTGTATTCTGGCTGCTGGAACTTGGCAATGAGGAATCATTAAAAAGCAATTGCAACATTGACCCTTTGCCAAGCACCTGCTCCGCCTAAATATTTTATACCTGAGGATGAACCTCATTGCTTTAAAAAAATATTTATTTGAAAGGAGGAAGAGTAAAGGGGAGAGAGAATATGACAGAGAAAGATCTTGAATGGCCATATGCTTGCGAGAGCAGAGCTGGGCCAGGTGAAAGCCAGGAGCCAGGAGTTACAAAACGTCTCCCACATGGACGGCTAGGGCCTGGCCACCTCAGCCGTCTGCTGCTGCCTTTCAGGTTGCGCATGAGCAGGAAGCTGGAATCAGAGGCAGAGCAGGGACGCAAACCCAGACACGTCACCCGGGCTGCTCTCTGAAGCCCGTATGCAGGTCAGTGGTTGTGATGCAGGTTTTGCCATGTAGGCTTGACTCCTCATTGACTGATTTTCCATCCCCTCTCCTCTTCCCAAATTTCCAAGGCCTTGATCTTCTGGTGACCAGCTTCCATTTGGGAGCCAACAAGAATCACCTTATTGGAACAAAAGAAGTTTTGGCTATATTCCACTTGGGCAAATTAAATGAATTCATATATGCTAACACTCATATACACTTTTGGGGCGGGGAGAGAGAGAAAGAGAGAGATATTTTATCTGCTGATACACTTCCCTACAACACACAGGGCTGAGCCAGTCCCAAGCCAGCAGCCAGGAGCCAGGAGTTTCATCCGGGTCTGTCACCTGGGTCGTAGGACCTCAACACCTGCTGCCTCCCAGGCCTGTTAGCAGGAGTCTGGATGAGAATCAGAGGTGAGACTTGAGAGACATGGAGATGGGGCAGGAAGAGAAAGAGAGGTCTCACTCGCTATCTCAATCCTGCTTTCTTGGCCAGAGTTGCGCCAGGCTGATACTAGGAGCTGTGAACTCAATCCAGGGCTCCCATGTAGGTGGCAGGCACTCAGTCATGGGTGCTATCACCTGCTGCCTCCCAGGCTGTGCACTGGCAGAAAGCAGGAGGAGGAACTCATGCTGGGATTCAAGCCAGGCACTGCAGTGTTAGACCCGGGCTCTTGACTGCCCAGCCAAATGCCCACCTCTTTGAGTTTCAAGGGCTCTTCCTATATTCTGGATAGAAGACCCCGCTTGGCTGTAATTTCTAAGCATTTTCTCCTGGTCTGGGGTTTGTCTTGAGCAGGTTTTTCAGTTGTTGAAATGCTTACATACATATTAAGGGTTTCCTCAAACAACTCCAAGAAATTCCAGTTTCATTCATTTATTGGGCCAATTCCTTGGGGGCACACTGGGCTCCCCTGAGCTATGTCAGGGGTTGGAGACCCCAGTTCTGATCACTGGGCTGGGAGGGACTAGGTCAGCTGGGAATAGATTTGCCATTCCTTGATTATCTGCTTCCCTTGAGGGAGCAGCCACTTCTCTGACCTCTCATCTCCACATCCCAGCAGCCTATTGCTAGGTTTTTGGGGCAGAGACAGGTTGGGCCTTCGGGATGTTCACACTCCAAGAACACTGATCCAGAGAAGTGTTGGGAGAAACAGGTGAGAGCTTACTCCCTTGTAGCCTCTACTTCCCACTCTGACTAGGCAAAGCCCATCCCAGTCTCCAACCTTCACTTTGGGAAATACTAAAGTTAGCCCTCCTGTGCTGTCCCCTCCTTCCTTCTTTCCTGCTGCTGTTCATAGACCACCTGCTTCCTAAGTGCTGCTCAACACAGTGAAGGCACAGCAGTGGGTAGAACCTGACAACACCCGTGCCCTTCATTCAGGACATGTCAGGTGGATAGCTACTGGGTGGAAACTCAGGGCCAGGAAGGGGATTAGGGCGTTTGTGAGGGAGGAGTGTGTTGAGATTTTAAGCAGGGTGGAGACAAAGTGGAATCAGACGGGGAGGCAGGAGATGACCTAGAGGGGATCATCTGGGCAGAGCAGGTGGCTTGTATGCAAAGACCCTTGGGGCTGGCTGTGCCGGTGTGCTGGAGAAGCAGCAAGGAGGCAGGTGTCTGTGGCAGAGAAGTCAGGGGCCACTGGAGGACTGGCTCATGCTGGAGTTAACAAAGGTTTCTGAAGAGGCACTTGGAGCAGAGCAGGGGTGTGGTCTGCCACAGGAAGCCCAGTCTTGGACCCTGGCTCTTTGACCTAGACTCCCTCACAGCCTCAGCATGTAGTTCTGTTGGGTCCTAAGCCCCAGCTGCAGGAGTTTGTACCCGTGGAACTCCTGCTGCTTAGAACCAGCCCGACAAGCCCCAGGGGTACAGACTGTGTGTCAGGATGCAGATTCCCAGGCCATGTGCTCAGACTGTCAACTCAGAACCTTCACGGTCAGGGGTTCCAAGAATCCTGCATGTTTGTTTGCTCTCAGTGAGCCTCAAGTTTGGTCACCCTAATGGCAGGCGACGGTTAGGAGGTGACTGATACACTGCAGAATTGTAGTCCTTTTACCTCTGCGTCATCCACGTCCTGGGGACACAGTCTTTCGGGGAGACATTGAGAGGTAATAGGCTGGAGCATGGGTGATGCTCTGTGAGTGACACCTCACGTGATTCTTCTTCTTATAAACTCCTCCCTCCCCCACTGCTCTCCTCCCTGGGAGAATGGCCCCATCTGTTTCTCGGGACCCATGTGATAGGGTGGGGAGCATTGTTTCTAGAAGTTGGATAACTGGATCTGGGTCCCAGCGCCACCTCTGTGCAGCAGATGAAATCTCTTGAGACCTTGGATTGCTGCAGTAAACACTGAGCCCCCACTCTCCCTGGGGAGCTGAGATAGGCAGCCCCCAGCTGATCTGTAGAGCTGATCTGTAGAGTCAGCAGGGGGAATTCTGCAGGAAGCTGGGCTTAGGGTAGGCAATCCAACAGTGAGAGTGCAAAGCTGGGAACAGCCTCAATGTCAACCCCAGGGGATGAGTTAAATAAAAACACCTTTTTAAAAGCCGAGGATGTAAATCCATGTTTACTGGTGTGGAACAAAGGCCCAAACTTCAGATTTTCTTTAAAAAAGTAGATTCTTTGGCAGCTCCATCTCATGTTTGCAAAATGGAAGCTTCTCTGACCAATGAGAACAGCCAGGAGGCACATGGGTCAGCTCTTAGGCAATGGGAGAAGGGGTGATTTGTATTTTAAATGTTCTTTAAACTTTTTAGGATTGCTTGAAGTTTTTCCCAGGAGGACTATTTTAGGATCTGTTACAGAGAAAGAGGAAGCAAATGCCAGTCATGTCAAGAGGCCTCCTTTAGTTGTTTGCCTACCCAGGCTGAGGTGGGGGTGTTGGTGGTGGGAGGGTCCTTCCTGGCTGGTGCTCCAGAAGGCACATTCCCAGCTGTTGTTTGCCACCCAGAAGAAAGGAGGAAGTGGATGAGTGCCTTCCCAGGAGGGCTACAAGAGGAAGCCTTGGCACGTGCTCCGTGAACTCCTTGAAGATCAAACATAGACACAGATCCTAGACCCAGAAATAGCCCTTTGCTCCAGAGACCCTTGGAATCCAGCAAGGTCATCTCCGAGAGGAGAGATGACACAGGCCACTGCTGGGCAAACCTTCCTTGCAGACCCTGCCCTGGATGGGCCCCTTTGAGCACCAGAGTCCCCACATGAGGCAGAGGCAGTCCTGGGACCTGCAGGAGGAGTACTCCAAAGTCAGCCCAGCTTGAGGAGACTGTTTCCAAGGCAACTGGAGATTTCCCGAGATGTGAATTCCATGTGGAAACGAAGTGGAGAATTCGTACTGCATTTCAACTTGGATCTCATTTGGCAACAAAGCAGGCGTTATGTCTCAGTATCTTGAAAATGCCCCTGACCATTTGTTGGATATTTTGGCCTTGCACTCTGGCATCATTCCCCTTAATGAAGTTTTTCTTCGTATTTTCATAACAGGGCATCTCCTTGCTTTACATGAATCTCTCAAGTTTGGATAAAACCTGGTGCTAGGGGGGCTGGCTCAGTGCCTCTGAAGAACCTAAGTGTTTTCTGCTTTTGTGATTTCTGCCTGAATTGCTTGGCTGGGGGCTGTGTGGACTCAGGCCTGACAGTCTACCTGACACCTGGCAGGACACATAGGCAGAGCACTCCTCAGGAAGGAGGCCCTGGTGTGAGGTAAGACTCCTCACTGCCCTATCGCCCACCAGTTTGTACTTGAAAGTTGCTTCAAACCCACGAATAGAAGCCTGCCAACTTGCTCTTTTTAAAAGTTAACAGATAAACTGACCAATCATGACTGTAAAATTATATGGAATTGGCCAGAAATGTGTAAGAACCCTGTGCTGTTCAGCCTCGCTCTCTTCTTCTGCCCCTTCTGCTGCAGCTTCCCCTGCTTCAGTCACTGTGGCGGTGGCTCCTGCTGGGCTGAGGTGGCGGCTGGGAGCCTAGGTTAGTCTGAATAAACCACCCTTGTGCCTTTGCATTGACTTCAGACTCCTGATGCTCTTCCGGGGATCACAAAACCTGACACAACACCTTAACAGCCTAATCCTCCATTTACAAGTACCAGCATCCCATATGGTCCATGGTTCATGTCCTGGCTGACCCACTTCTGATCCAGATCTCTGCTTATGGCCTAGAAAGCAGTGGAGGTGGCCCAAGTCCTTGGGACCCTGCACTCATGTTGGGGACCTGGAAGAGGCTCCTGGCTCCCAGTTTCGGATCAGCTCAGCTCTGGCCATTGTGGCTGTTTGGGACGTGAACTAGAGGATGGAAGATCTTTCTCTTTGTCTTTCCTTCTCTTTGTAAATCTGCCTTTCCAATAAAAACAATAAATAATTTAAAAAAATCTACCAGGTGCTGGGAGAACTCAGGTGGCTTCTCACTGTGGCTGGATAGGCTCTCACCCTGGCACTGTGAGCCAACACTGTGGGCAGTGCTGCCTTGGGGGCTTGGACTGGGCTAGCCTGAGCCTGGCATGGTTCTCCTGCATCCCGTGAGGACATCCATTCCCTGCAAAACCATCCTAGGGATAGGACATGGAGTGGGACACACAGTGTCTGTTTGTCGCTGTCCCGCAGCGATGGACTTGGTGCACGGAGCCGATAATAACACGCGTGGACCCCTGACTGATGGTCAAAAGCCGAGGTTTATTAGTAGCATCAGACTTTATACTCTGAGGGTCATATAGGATAAGGGAGGAAGTGCTGAGCTTATCAACAAAACCATTAATGCTTGTTTGGAACTCCTTTTGTCTTGTATATTCCACCAGGTGTTCTCATATACATATGCAGATATCCAATAAGGTATACAAAAGGTAGCCATTTGGTTATTCTCCTCCAAATATTATCCAACCAACTGTAGTCCTGTGCTCACTGACCTTTTCGGGTCACAATGTCCTCCTACAAATCCCCCTTCTGTGTTTTGTAAAATTAGGCCTGAATGATGTATGTAGGGGAAACATGCTCTTGGGAGAGCAGAAAAATGGGGAGAAACAATATTATTTAACCGAAAGCAGAGTGGCACAGGAACAGTGTAAAGACCAACATTGACATACATAGCAGCTGAGTTCAAACATAACATCAAAGTTCTTTACAGTTACATCTTGTTTAGCATTAACAGTTTTAAATTGATAAAAGCTTTTCAGGGAGATTCTTAACCCAATTTAAATTTTGCAGTTTATAGAGGTTAAGCACAGTTTTGCATTTAACAATTGAAGAATAGAAAAGTTTTAGGTAGGTGAGCAGGGAAATCCCCAACAACTTAGTGAGGAAGAATTTAACTCTACATGGGACTCACAAGCAACCCTGATGGTTGGTGTAAGAGAGGGCTGGGAGCCAAGGCTGGAACTAGTTAAGAACTAGAGGAAGCTCCTCCTACAATCCTTTTGTCTCTGAGTGCCTCCCGGGGCTCCTGGCTTAAGTTCCCAGGTCACCAGACCCTATGAGCAGGGTACTGGGCTGCTTCAATCCCTTGTGAGAAATCCAATAGGAAAGGACTGACCTCAGAGTTCTCGGCCTCCAAGGGCACTCATCTTCCTTGTGATCTCCTTGGCAGTCGGGATACGGTTCTCGATGTCCTTGATGAGGCAGATATCCACTGCTTCTGCAGCGAAAGCACATGGGAGGCCTCCAGGACTAGGATAGAGGGCTCCTCTTATCCTCCTGCTCCACCCTGAGATCCCCCTTGCTCTATACACACAACCTCCTTTAAGAGGGTGTCAGAGTCGTCCTTGGATGCCACCACAAATTTCTATGGCTTTTCTAATGTCTAAGGTCATTAAAATCTATAAATAACAAGTTACACTTAAAGTCTTCCTCAAACATTCTAAGAAGGTGGAGAATTTCTCTGCACTCCTGACCTGTAGTAGAACCAGAGGAATATTAAACAAATTTAGCTTTTCAGTTCTTAGAGGCAGCTCCACTGGGGGTTCCATCTTCTCCAGGGGCAGTGTTGAGTTCAAGGGAGTTGCAGCACTTTCGAGGTCAGATGAACCAGTTTTGAGGATCCATCAGGAAATTCTAGGGACAAGAGCATAACCTTTCCCACGGATTATTAGTGTTCATCAAATGCATCATAATGTCAAGGACAGTTGCGCTTGATGCACCAATCTCTTAGGATCCCTCATGTCACCCAGTGTTGGGAGGAGTTTGGCCTCCTCCTCCTCCAATGTCTCCTTGATGGCGATGGATCTTTCAGAATGAAGTCGCGAAGTTGTCTTACTGCAGGCGCTTTCTCCAGTGAATGGAGTCCAGGGCTTTACATTACCAGCTGGCACCCACACAGGCTGCAGCTCAGTTTCTGGAAAAACACAAACAAGCCCTCTTCCCACAGTTAGCAAGGGGTCAGGACCTCTCCACTTGTGAGTGGCTGGGTCCCTCCATCAAACCAAAGGCATCTGTGTTGGGTCTGCAAGCAGCCTCTAGTGACGCAGAGCTGGTGCTCACCAGGAGACAAAATCTGAACAAAATTTAAGGTGAGTAAGACCAAATTAATGCATTTACAGGGGTAGCATATTCCCCCCTCTGCTTTTAAAGCATAACTTTAACATCTTTGTGATTTTACAATCCTATCAGAAAGCTCTGGGCGTGGCTGCAGGTTGCCACAGCCCCAAGGCAACCTGCTCTTGATAAACAAACAGCAACACATGATAACAATTTGAAACAACTTTTTACAAAGGACAAAATGTTAAGACACACATGTATGCGCGCGCACACACAGACACACACACACACTTTTGGAGACTTGAAAATATTATTCTCAACCAAGCTTAGTAGTAGTGTTCACCAAAAACCAGTAAGTGAAATGCCATTAAGTCACTAGTTTTGAACTGAGAAACTCAGACAAAAACATTGATCATGCTATGAAATCCCTCCATCAATCTAAAATTGCAAATTTCAGTCTTCCCAGGAATACAGCCATGCTAAGAATACATAATTAGCAACGCAAACTAAAATTAAACCTTCACAACTCCATGGATGTATACAACGTTTTGACACAATAAAATTTTACTCCATTTGTTATTTGGCAATAATCTTAGTATAATCCAATAGCCTGGTCAACTGTCTCCACAAAACGGGAGATAGATCCGTTGGCATTCTTGAGGCCTCGTAAGAATACCAAGGGAATCCCTAGGGTTTGAAACCTTTGAATTCTTAAATGCTTTTTTAAGGATAGCTAAAAATATCTGAAACAAGATTTGTTGTTGACATTAGCATAACACATGATAGATTACAAATGGTTATTGATGCGAGATCATCACTCAAATATCTTTAAAACAAATACAAAACCTTGATACATTAAAGGCAGTGAGAGATTTGATAACCAGCCAAAAACACAAGAATTACATTAATACATGCAATTAATACATGCAAACACTTTGTAGACAATGAATATCACATTAACTTATACCTTGAAATAATCAAATAGTGTTCGAGTTCAATTTTATACCAAATTATTTATGATAAAATTTCACATTTTTATTAAATGTCCCCCCCAAAAACCCTCAGGATTTACAAAAGCCTAGTATCTTCTTTGAATTCCAAGCTCCCAAAAGTTGCAATGGATATACAGATGAAGTCAGTTTGCTAAACATCTACCACAACAAAAGACCTTGAAATTGGTGATTATTGTGAAAGCTAGCCACTAAACTGAAGGCCAGCTTCCTCAGCATTATAAAATATTCCAAAAGACATGCGGTTACAACTTGGGTACATTAACAAACAAAACAGCAAACGTTCACTTTATAATGATATAATGACATCACCCAAACACTCCTTAAAGCAAGAACATCGCTTTTGTTAATTTTAAACAATGAGAACGTAATGAGGCAGTGAACATAAAAATTAACTTAATATAAAGACTTGTACTTAAAAATTAGTATACATGATTAAGCAATGCTGTATAGGAAAAAGCACTATATGAATAACATGCATACACCACAACTGATTGGAATTTCAGCCTCCAGGATTTATACTTGCAGGGTGAGGAGCACAGGTGGGGCAATGAGACAGTGGCAGTTTTAAGTTTGTAGCTTCTCTGCAGATTCCCATTTTGTAAACCTGTGAATGTTTGGAACCTGGGGCTGACCCCTCCCAGAGTCTTCTGGCCACAGGCATCTGCCATCACGGTCAAATTTGGATTTACATTCTTTTTTCCAGTGTCGGCCTCTTTGGCACTTAGGACATATTCCAGGGGAGTGACTGTTAAAAGTATCCGCATGGTATTTTTGAGTTGAAGGAAGCATTCTGCAATCTTTTCTAAGGTGTCCTGGCTTGCCACAATTAAAACATTTAGCCTTCATTTGTTTTTGAATAGCAAAAGTTTCAAGTGCTGCTAGGCGGGCACAGTGTTTAAATGTCCCTATGTTGCGACAGGCTCTCAGGTAACCCAGAAGATCCTCTTTTTCTTTTATAGGACGAATAACAGCCTGGCAGTCCTCATTCGCATTATCAAAGGCCAGTTGCTTTAACAACAATTTCCTAGTGCCTTCTCCCCTAACTTGTTTTTCAATGGAGTCTGTCAAACGTCTTACAAAATCAGCATAAGATTCTCTGGCTCCTTGAATGACTTTTGTATAACTGCCTGCAAATTCAGACCCAGTTTCGGTTTTCTCCCATGCCCACAATGCTACGTCTCGTATATGCATGAGCACAGCTTGAGGTATCTGTATCTGTTGCTCTGTAGTAACCCACTGTCCATCTCCAACCAACATATCATAAGTCAATTGTCCCCCACCAGGGAGTTGCCGACCTGATGCTCCTAAGGACAGCAGTTTTTCCTTAGCCATATCGCTTCTCCACATTTTCCATTGTAAATATTGAGAAGGAGAAAACCCTACTTTTGCTATTACTTCAAAATCATAAGGAATCCAGTTTGCTCCCTGGCTCCAGCCATTTAAATATTCCCACACATAAGAAGAAGTAGGTCCATAGGACACACAAGCCTTTTTAAAAGCTATGATGGCATTAACATCTAGGCTTTCATAGGTAGGTTGGTTATTTTCTTGACTAAGTATGATTGGAAAAAGCAATCGGAATTCGTGAGGTCTCCGGGGAACATCAGTCATTTGGAAACGTTTTTGATCAGATTTAAGAGCAAGACGGCATGGGCTGATATTTAACTGTTGCTTTATCCCAGCCTCATTTACCTCACTAGAGAAATCCTGTGGTTTAACACTGAAAATTTTCTTTTTCTTAGTTCTGATTTCATTTTCAGTCACATTATGGTAACATCTTCCAAGTTTTCTTTTCCTAATTTCCACATCTGTAGTATAAGGCCTTTCTCTTTTAGCTGCATTACAGTGGCATCTCCTCGTGGGAGGGTCTCTCACACATTCTTTCTCATCTTCATCTGTAGTATAAGCCATTTCTTTCCTAGCCACATTACGGTGGCGTCTCCCATTAGGGAAATCTCTCACGGGCTCCTCTTTGCTGTCCTCCTCATCTGTACTATGAGGCATTTCTTTTTTAGCCATATTACAGCGTCCTTTCCTGTTAGGTGGGCCTCTTAAGGATCCCCTTTCTCTTTCTTCCTTGTCCATACTATGAAACACTTCTTTTTTAGCTACATTTTGGGGGTGTCTCACCTTAGAGGAATTTCTTGCAGATTCCCCTTCTAAAATTATAATAATAGCTCTAATTAAAGCCGATATAATCCAAAAACTAACTTGAATATCTTCTATCCTTCCGGCCTTTTCACCATTTTTCTGAGCAAAATTCTTAAGTCCAGTTTCTAGTGTCCATTCATCTGGAGACCAAGGATTATATTCACTAACAAGCTCTAAATAAGAATGCAACTGCTGCCTAGTTATCTTCGTTCCACTTTTCACTAAAAAATTCTGCATAAGAGAGATAAAAGACTGTGCCCTACACTGGTTCTGGCCCATTGTCCCACTCACCACTTTCTCTGGGGGTCTCCGCTGCACTTTCTCTTCTTCTTTCAAGTCCCCGTTCAGGCACCAGTTGTCGCTGTCCCGCAGCGATGGACTTGGTGCACGGAGCCGATAATAACACGCGTGGACCCCTGACTGATGGTCAAAAGCCGAGGTTTATTAGTAGCATCAGACTTTATACTCTGAGGGTCATATAGGATAAGGGAGGAAGTGCTGAGCTTATCAACAAAACCATTAATGCTTGTTTGGAACTCCTTTTGTCTTGTATATTCCACCAGGTGTTCTCATATACATATGCAGATATCCAATAAGGTATACAAAAGGTAGCCATTTGGTTATTCTCCTCCAAATATTATCCAACCAACTGTAGTCCTGTGCTCACTGACCTTTTCGGGTCACAATGTCCTCCTACATCTGTTAAAGACACAGGGTGGTTTGTAAAACCTGACTAGTGGAGGCATGGCAGAGAACAGCAAAACCCTGCAGTGTCAGGGCAGACACTTGGCACCGTATGCCTACATGCAGGCATGGCTCCATTCCTGAGTCGAGCTTCCTGCTAATGGAATGATCTCTCTCTCCCTCTCATTTTCTGCCTGTCAGATAAATGTAATAAATACATTTGTAAAGATTATTGCTGCTGTAAAAACAGTCATGCCCTGGATGCATGTGGCCTATGCAATGGGGTAACACGTGGGCCAAGGTGAGGGCTGAAATTCTGTCCTCAGACCCTGGTTTCTCAGCTCCCCTGCTGTGCTTGCCCCATAGCGTGTGGTTTACTCGGAGGCCTCAGTTACTCCATCTGTGAAGTGAGCACAACATTGATTTGCATATGTTCCCTAAAGTTCACATCTGGGACCTTGATTGCTCTGTGGGGTGGAGGAGAAGGGCGTTGGGAGGTGTTGAGTCTGGGGTGGATCTCTCGCGGGTGGGTTGATACCCTTCCTGAAGAAGGCATCAGCTATCATGAGGTTTTAGCTCCCTGCTCTTCAGCTCACCCTGCTTGCCTTTCCTTTTCTTTTCTGTCTTCTGCCATGAATTGAAGTAGCAAGAGGCCCTCACCAGAAACCAAGGAAATGCTGCCATGCTCCTCCTAGCTTTGAGCTGAAATAAACTTCCATTGTCAGTCAGCCCTGCCGTCTCTGATGGCATGAACACGGGCTAGCACATACCCATCTCACAGACACTCTGCTGGGACAATGAAGTCACAAACCTCCAGGATGCCTCTTTCCTCCTTCCAGGCCCCTCCTTGCTAGGCCGCAGCCCTAAAAGGGAGTGGGAGCCGAGGGATTGCTCATCCTGCCCAAGGCTGATGAGCCTCAGAGCGCAGCAGGATTGTTAGTTTGGGTCAGGGAATCCATTCTGTCTCATCCACCTTCTTGGTCTCATTTGTTCTCCACAGATGACAGGAAAGACCTTGAGGGTGGCCTCAAGTGATGGGAACCAGGATATATCCCCCTCATTCCAACCTAGAAAGCAAGCTCCAGGGTTCTTGCATTTCTGTTTTTAGGGGGCGTGTTCCAGGCCGCCCCCTGGGAAAAGGAACCACGTCCTGGGTTCCAGAAGCTTCAGGCTGAGCTGCCAGAATCCGCTGGGCACCGCTACGATAGCCTGGTCAGGATCCTCCCAGCACATCGCCAGCTCTGCAAGTGCCAACAGGTGCTGTGTCTGACCCTTCATCCTCTGGGCTGGTGCATGTGTTGAAAAGAAGGTTGGGCACATGAAGGGTGACTCACTCAACTCTCTGGTGACTGTGTCCCTCTGCAGCCCCGGCCCACTCTGCTCCGCACTGCCTACCCGTTGGACTCCCACAGTGCTCTGTGTCTCTGAAGAAACTTTGAGTAGTGGCCTACCTGGATCTCACCCTGTTGGAGTTGCCATTTGATCTTTAAATTTTATTTATTTATTTTTTAAGGATTTATCTTTTTTGGGAAAGTAGATCTATAGAGAGAAGTATCTTCTCTCCTTTGGTTCACTCCCCAAGTGTCCACAATAGCCAGAGCTGGGCTGATCAGGAACCAGGAACCTCTTCCGGGTCTTCCACATGGGTGCGGTGTCCTGAAACTTTGGGCTATCCTCCACTGCTTTCTCAGGCCATAAGCAGAGATCTGGATAGGAAGTGGAGCAGCCAGGACATGAACTGGGACCCATATGGGATCCTGCTGCTTGAAGCTGGAGGACTAGCCATTGAGCCATTGTGCTGGGCCTGCCATTTGATTTTTAAAACACTGGAGATGGCCTTAGGTGCAGCAGTTAAGCCCTCATCCCGTATTGGAGGACCTGGTTTGGGTTTCAGTTCCCTCTCTTCCAGGCCAGCTCCCAGCTAAAACGTGCCCTGGGAGGCAGCAGGTGACAGCCTGAGGATTTGGGTCCCTTCCACGCTCATAGGAGACCCAGGTGGAGCGCCGGGCTCTTGGCTTCAACCTACCCAGGACTGCTGTTGTGCGCATTTGGAGTGAACCAGTGGATACAGGATCTTTCTTTTTCTGTTTTTCCCTTTTCCTCTGTCTTTCAAATAAACAAATCAGTGTGTTTTTAAAAAAATTTTTTATGGCTAAATGCAACAAATATAATTTACATATCATTATAGTAAATGTAAGTACGATATAGTAACACTCAGTACAAAATAATATAAACAATTATAATTAATTTTCACAAAGCTTGAAAATAAAACAAAAGCAGCAAACTGAATGATACCTAAAGGTAAAGCAAATCAAGGAAATAATTAGTCCATTAGTCACACTGGAATTACACTTCAGAAAGCAGGTGTTGGTGCTGAGCAGCAGGCAGCACAGGGACTTGTCTCATGCCAGCCTCTGAGTTTACTGAGCTGCCCGGCTGCTACGTGGGGCTTGCTTGACTTTCACTCAAAATTCTTTCCATCAGTATTTCTTTCCTAAGATAAATGTCTTGAACCTAAAGTTTACGTGCAAAAACACATAGGAGACTTGCAACTTGTGCGACATGAATTCTTGCTACACTGAAAGAAACTCTTAAAAATACAAGTTTCTTAACAACCCCCCCAATAAAGAAAAATATAAATTTCCTTCAAGTCAATTTTTAATAAGATTTATTTCTTTTTATTGGAAAGTTAGATATACAGAGAGCAGGAGAGACAGAGAGGAAGATTTTCCATTTGTTGATGCACTCTCCAAGTGGCAGCAATGACTAGAGTTGAGCTGAACCAAAGCCAGGAGCCAGGAGCCTCTTCCAGGTCTCCCACTCAGGTGCAGGGTTCCAAGGCTTTGGGCCGTCCTTGACTGCTTTCCCAGGTCACAAGCAGGGAGTTGGTGGGAAGTGGGGCTGCTGGGATTAGCACCGGAGCCCATATGGGATCCTGTCACATGGAAGGCAAGCACTAGCCACTAGGCTACCACGCAAGGTCCTCATGTCAACTTTTTGTATTTTCTAAAGCTACAACCAGACTTGTTTGCCTTTCAGTTCCTGGGAAAAAAACTGCTTAGCACACTTGCCCTGACATTCTCCAAGAACGCTGGCCCCTGAATGCACCTGGAATGCAGTGTCATTTCTCAGCTCTGGGCAAGTTTTTTTTGTTTTCTGGTTTTTTTTTTTAATTATTTATTTCAAGTTGATGGAATTCAAGACATATTACCGCAAAATACTTCACTTTGAAACTCAAGAAAACAACTATAACAGAAAGATTCTTTACACTTCTCCTCCAAAACAAACCATAGATTTCTCTGGGTGGACTTCTCAAATGAACTTTAACAGCAGCCCTTCTACAATCAGACAAAAGGAATACCCTTGTCCTTAGAAACAGAAGGACACAGGAGTTTTAGGAAGCAGGCCACCCCTCGGTCTTCCCCTCCCCAGTTAGGTGTCATCAGATGACACTTTGCCAATCATACCTCAACGCAACTGTCCACTCCTCATCAAACTTCAACCTAAAAATATACAGGTTTCTATACTTTAGGATGAATTCATTTTTCAATATTAGTTACATTGTATTATGTGACACAGTTTAATAGGCACTGGGATTCCCCCCACCCCTCCCCAACACCCTCCCATGGTGGATTCCTCCACCTTGTTGCATTACCATAGTTTACATTCAGTTGAGATTCTTTCATTGGAAATATTTAACAAGCATAAAGTCCAGCATCTTATTGTCCAGATAAGTTCAAGGGTTTCTTGGGGAGACCATCTCTGGTCTGAAGGTAGAGCCGGCAGAGTATCATCCCAATCAATTAAAAGCTCCAACATAACATCAGCAACAATTTACAACGTTATGGAATTAATTGACATGGTATTGAGTAACCAATATGTTAAAAAAAAATGCAGGTTCCTAACCACATCCTGTGACTTCTTCATTGACATTTCAATTTTGGTTTATATAGAACCAGGTTCTATACACCTTAAAATGGCTATAGATTACTATTCAGCTGTCTCATGTCTATTTTCATTTTAGTATTTAGCAGTTTATAGCATTGAAGCATGATTTTGCTGAGCCTGGTTGTTTTTTTGGGTGGTCTGAACTGGCTTATAGCTCTAACAAGACATGTGTCAACAGTTTAGGTGCAGAACAGTTTTAGGAGGGGTGTGCAGAGAAATCCTCAATACCCCAGTGAGGAGTAACTAATCTTTGTGTCCCACCTAGTGAGGCATGAGTGAATCCATGCTGACCATTTCCTGTCTGATTCTAAGCTTTCCTTGGTCTATCTATTCTTGATTTTTTGTTTGTTTTTATATTTGCTGTTTTGAGGAGTTTCCGGAGCGATCCTGGTGGTCATTCCGAGAGAGGGTGGGGACCCAGAGCCGGAACCAAGAAAGCTCCCCTCCCTAGTCCCGAAGGAAGTTTATTGTTCTTCTGTTTCTGCGGTTCGCTCAGGGCTCCTGGTTGTTGTTCCGACGACGCTGGTTCCTTCACAGCAGGGTTTGGACTTCTTCCATCCCCTGTGGAAGATCCAGATGGGGATGGGTGACCTCAGAGTTCTCGGCCTCTTAAGGCACTCCAATTCCCCGTGGTCTCCTTGATAGTTGGGATGCAGTCTTTGTTGCTCGCATTGGTGGTCCTAGGTGAGGATCTGGGAGTCTTTAGGGTTGGGATACAAGCCTCCTCCTGTCCACCTGTTCCACTCTGGGGTTTCTCCCCGCCCCCCGACTCCATGCACATGACCTCCTGTTAAGAGGCTGTCAGGATCGCTCCTGATTCCCCCTATATGCCTTTGTAGTTTTACTATTGTGTGATGTCGACTCAAGTCTGTTGTCTATGGGTTACCGGATATGATCCTGATAGGTTATACCTCACGTCTTCCCCATACCTTCTAGGGAGATGGAAGATTTCTCGTGTTTTTAAAATTTAACATAAAAATGCTAATGGAGCAATCGCCTCCTGTGTACAGGCTCTCATGGTACAAACGTGACTGTCTCAACAGCTGAGGGCTGGATAGACAAGCAGGATGTGATGGTAGAAACACGGGGAGCTTACAGGAGCAGCACCGAGGGGAGCCCCTTCCTCGGGGGAACCAGGAGGATGTCATTCGAAGGATGAGCAAAATGTGTATTAGCCAGCAAGGAGGGCAGAACTGTTCCAGGCACAAAGGCAATCACAGCACCATGCCATGCCGTGACCTGTTACGGGCCAGAGCATCCTAATCAAGAGCCCCGCGTTCTAGAAACCTGGCTTAGCTGCTTGTTGTGGATCATGAGCCATTGTTTGTCCATCAGCTCTACTTCTGTTTTAAACATTTTAAAAAGGATTATTTATTTTAAAGGTGGAGCTACAGAGAAAGAAGCCGAGACAGAGATCTTCCATCTGCTGGTTCACTCCCCCAATGACCTCAACGGCTGGGACTGCATCAGGCCTCAGCCTGGAACCAGGAGTTTCTTCCAGGTCTTCCACGTGAGTCAGGGCCCGGAAGGACTTGGCCATCCTCTGCTGCTTTCCCAGGACATTAGCAGAGAGGTGGAACAAAAATGAAGCATGTGGGAATCTGCTGCCTGTGTGGCATATTGGCACTGTAGGAAACGGCTTAGCCACTGGACCAAAACATCAGGCCCAGCTCCACTTCTGAGATGATAACACAGTCAGCCATTGCTGTCAGAGAGGTCTGCTTCTCCACAGGTGAGAAAACGCACAGCAACTGGAGCCCCTTCTATAAAATGGCACAGTGGGGCTGGTGTTGTGACACAGTGGGCTAATTTGCTACCTGCAATACCAGCATGTCAGGTAGCCAGATCAAGTCCTAGCTGCTCTGCTTCTGGTCCAGCTTCCTGTTAATTCATCCTGGGAGGCAAGAAATGGTGACTCAAAGTTCTTGGGGCCCTGCTACTCATGTGGGTTCTCGGTTCCTAGCTTTGAGCTGGACCAGACCTGGCTGTTACAGACGTTTAGGGGGTGAATCAGTGGATGAAAGATCTCCCTTTCTCCCCGCCCCCACCGCCTCTCTGTCACTCTGTTTTTCAAATAAACAAACAAATCTCTTAAAAATATTTTTAATCCACAGCTATTGAATGTTTCAATGCAGAACAGGTGGACAGATGGACCTGACTGTTTCTGACCTCCTGGGGTTGCCATACGAACGAGGCAGTCAGAGTGGACAACAGGCCCCATGTAACTATTTGCAGAGACCAGATGTTGCAAATGGGCCTGCTGTGAGTTGCAAGCAGGGACCATGTCTGGCTCAGTCCCTCACCTCAGAGGCCAGCACTGGCCAGGTGCCTACACCAGCCTTCTGGTGGAGCCTTGTCTACGGCCTGACTCCTGAGGTTAGAGGGTGTCAAGACAAAGTATGACCTTGGACTCTGGGTGATTGGCACATCTACTTTTCAGAGGTGTCTTAGAAGAGTGAATTCTATAGACTGCCCCCATGCCCCAGCAAAGAGAAGGCTTTGGGCAGTTAGAGGAGTAAGAAAGCAGCGAAGGGGCCAGTGCTGTGGTGCAGTTGTTTAAGCTGCCACCTGCAGTGCTGGTATCTTACACGGCCACCAGTTCAAGACCTGGCTGTTCTACTTGCCATCCAACTTCCTGACGTGCCTGGGAAAGCAGCAAAGGATGGCTCAAGTACTTGGACCCTTGTCACCCATATGGGAGACTCAGATGAAACTCCTGGTTCCTGCCTTTGGCCTGGCCCAGCTCAGCTATTGCAATCATCTGGGGAATGAACCAGCAGATGGAATCTCTCTAGCTCTCTCTTCCTCTCTATCCGTGACTCTGCCTTTCAAATAAGTGAAATAAATATTTTCTTAAAAAGGAAAAGCAAAGTGGAGAGCGAGACTGAGCTGGACTAAGGCACACTGTTGCCACACAGCGGCTGTGCTGAAGGCTGAATTCGGATTTTACAGCAGAGCTTCAGCCAGAGGATTAATCAATATCTGGTTGCCTTTGCTTGCTTCCCACTCAACCACCCCTTCTTTTCTTTCCCTTAATATCCCTCCTCCCCATCTTGTGGTCCTGTGTCAAAGGGTGTCTTCCAGGGAAGGGCCCGGAAGGGCTAGCATCTTGTTAAGCCAAAATCTCCCCACACCCTGGTGACTTTGTACTTGTAGATTCACACACACACACACACACACACACACACACGCTGCTATTCCAGGAAACCTGCTGTGCCACAGTGCCAGCTTCATGGTTTTTTTTTTTAAGATTTTATATATTGGGCCGGCGGCGTGGCCTAGTGGCTAAAGTCCTCACCTTGAAAGCCCCGGGATCCCATATGGACGCCGGTTCTAATCCCGGCAGCTCCACTTCCCATCCAGCTCCCTGCTTGTGGCCTGGGAAAGCGGTCGAGGACGACCCAAAGCCTTGTTTCCCTGTACCCGTGTGGGAGACCTGGAAGAGGTTCCAGGTTCCCAGCTTCGGATCGGCGCGCACTGGCCCGTTGCGGCTCACTTGGGACGGAAGATCTTCCTCTCTGTCTCTCCTCCTCTCTCTGTATGTCTGACTTTGTAATAAAAATAAATCTTTAAAAAAATATTTTATATATTTTTATTGGAAAGGCAAATCAGATTGATAGAGGGAAGGAGAGACTGAAAGATCTTCCACCCACTGGTTCACCCCTCAAATGTCCACAGCAGCCAAAGCTGAGCTGATCCAAAACCAAGAGCCAGGAGCTTTTTCTGGGTCTCCCATGTGGGTTCAGGGTCCCAAGGCTTTGGGCCATACTTTACTGCTTTCCCAGGCCACAGGCCAGTGAGCTGTATAAGAGGTGGAACAGCTGGGACACAAATTGGTACCCATATGCAATTCTGGCACATGCAAGGGAATATTTAGCCACTAGGCTATCACGCCATGCCCCATGTTTTGCTTTAAAACCAGCACATGCATAGTGGGTGCTGGGTCTGCAAGACCCAGGGGCAGGGGGCCCAGTGGAATCTGTGCCACTAGCCCAGGTCCTTGGGCCAACCTCTGTGCTAGGTGCTGGGTCTGTGAGCCACAGGGGTGGGTGATCCAGCAGGGTCCAGGTCGCCTGGCCTGGGTCCTTGGGCCCACCTGTGAGAACTGGTTCTCCTTACTGGAAGAGACAGAGCAGTGGATGACAGGCCCTGATGCTCATGGAGAATATAGCAGCTCATTGGGGTTTGCAAAGGACATCTGGTATCATAGCAGAGGACAGAGAACAGAACAAATTGGACAACTATCCCAGCCAAACAATGACAGCAAAAATCTGGGTAATGGAGACTCTAAGGTCGACCATTGCCCTTGGAAGGATTTCCTCACCCTTGGAATGGTGAGATCGACAGCATTTCAGAACTATCAAACCACCTGGCCGGCACTGGTACATGCAGCTTAGCACACTGACTCCCTGGTGTGTGTGTGGGGGAAGCTCAATGGGTCTCCAGGACCATCCATCCTGGAGGTTAGGTTTTTTGACCAACACGGGTGCCAGCTCGGACACCAAAGGTGCTGGGCAGAGCCCCTTAGGTTGCCCTGTGGCACACCCTCAAGGTTGGAGGATCTTGTTTTACAGGGGGATGGTGGGATCGCACAGGTGGCAGTGGGAGATAACCTGTGGTTTTTATGCCCAGGTTAGGAATTACAGCTGAGGGAGAGGGCAGCAGGCGTGGCTGTACATGGGTACAGACTGCACCAGCGCAGGTGTGCACTGGGACACTGGGGTGACAGATTGGGCTTGAACCAGCCCCCACTGGTACTCCTGAGAGCCAGGTTGGGTACAGAACAAGCCAGACAAGATCTTGACTCCCGCTGAACTAAGTGAAAGCTGCGTTTGGGTGCAGACCAGGTATTTCTGGACTGCAACAACCAGCAACAAGAACCAAAATGGGTGTGGCCAGTTGAGCAAGGCCACTGTTCTTGCCAGGAGAGGAGGTGGACAAAGTCAACCTGGGCCAACGATCCACTGGTGTGTGCGCGAACTGCCACTGGGAGGAGACTCAAGGAGGAGTTTGGGAAACTCCTTCATGGGGACGCAGCCCCTGCAGGTGAGTGCAAGAAGCAAGGCAAGGAGCAGCCCAGACCATGCCAGGTTACAGTACCCGTCAGCATGCATGTGGGGACAGATCAGTCTGGGCCAGCACATAATACCTACTGGCAAATCTGAGAACCACAGCAGGGGCAGGAGAAACCAGATCAGCCAGTTCACATTAGGACCAGGACAGCGATCAGACTGGGCTGATATAGGCTGAAGCACCCACCAACAGGGGCCGGAACAGGGGGCAGACTAGACCAGGCCAGGCTCCGCAATAAGACTGTGGCAGCTCACGTGAGGCAAGTCATGCCAGCCTGGGCCCAGCGGGGGCCGGGTATGTGAGTCCCAGGGAAGGGAGATATGACAGGGCTCTGGTTGCTTGGCTCGGGTCCTTGGGCCCACCTGTGTGGTAGGGGATTGGTTCCTGAGCCCTGGGGACAGGGGAACTGGTAGGATTTGGGTCGCTTGGCCCAGATCCTGCGGCCTGCCTTCTAGGTGGTTGTTGGTTTCGTGAACCCCGGGAGTGGGGGATCTGGTGGGGCTTGGGTTTCCTGGCCTGGGTCTCAGGGTCCACCTTCTAGGTGGGTGCCGGGTTGGTGAGCCCCAGGGGTGGGGGATTTGGTGGGGCTCAGGTTGCCTGGCCTGGGTCCTGGAGCCTACCTGCAAGGTGGGTGCCAAGTTTATGAGCCCCGGGGGAGGGGGATCTGGAGGAGCTTGGGTCTCCTGTCCTAGGCTATGGGGCCTGCCTACTAGGTGGGTACCGGGTTTGTGGGTCCCAGGCATGGGGATCTGGCAATACTTGGGACACCTGGCCCAGTTTCTTGGACTTGCCTGCAAGAATATGTCCTACTTAATGAAAAAGGTGGAGTAGGCCCTGTTGTAAAAGGAGAATATGCGGCCCGGCGCAGTAGCCTAGCAGCTGAAGTCCTCACCTTGAAAGCGCTGAGATCTTATATGGGTGCCGGTTCTAATCCCTGCAGTTCCACTTCCCATCCAGCTCCCTGCTTGTGGCTGGGAAAGTAGTCAAGGATGTCCTAAAGCCTTGGGACCCTGCACCTGTGTGGGAGACCTGGAAGAGGCTCCTGGCTTCGGATCGGCACAGCACCAGCTGTTGCGGCTCACTTGGGGAATGAATCATTGGATAGAAGATCTTCCTCTCTGTCTCTCCTCCTCTCTGTACATCTGCCTTTCCAAAAAAAATTAAAATAAATCTTAAAAAAAAAAAAAAAAGAATATCCAAACCACTTGGGCAGAACCCTCAGAATTTGTACATATTGAGACTCTGGGTTGATAGGAGGTGGCGGTTCCTCATCCCTGGGTACTGGGACATTTAGAAAGTCATGAGTGATTTCCTCTTTTGTTTCTCTCCTTCCCCCAGGAACAACAAGAAGAAATAGCAAATTTGGAAGCAATGAATTCAACCAATTTTCCCTAACGTTGGTCCTTTCCACCCTGATCAACCATGTAATTATTATTAAAATTTATTTTAAAAATAACTTTGTAAAAAAAAAAGGAAAAGAAAAGAAGCCACCTGGGCAGAACCCTGGGAACGCGAGCTACATCGGGACCCTGGGTTGATATTGGGTGGCTGTTCCTCATTTCCAGGTTCTGGGGCGGTTGGGTAGCTGAGTATGGCTCCTCCCCTTTACTCCCCTCGTCCCTCAAAACAGGAAGAAGAAATAGAAAATTTGGAAACAGTGATCACACCCACTTTCCCATTACCCTTGATCCTTCCCACCCTGATCAACAATATAAGCATTATCTAAAATTGAAAAATAAATATTTAAAAAAAGATGAATATTAAAAAGAAAAAAGTAAGTTGGATGGCAGACAGTCCTGGTGTATGCTCCATGGAGACATGAAAGCATCCTGCAGGTGAATGGGACCCCAGCAGCGGTCTGCTTTATGGAGACAATGGGTAGACTGGCGGGTGCCAGGGCTGGGGCAGCAGCAGGCAAATGTTTAATATGTGACAGGAAATGGGAAAGTTCTGGAAACAGTGCTAATGGTTGCCCCAACAGTGCAATGAGCTTAATGTCACCAAAGTGTACTGAAGTGGCTCACATGGTAAGTTTTACGGGCATTTTACCAACATTTTTAAAAGGGAAGGAGCAGGGCCAACCTTTATTTACAGTCCCCTTGTCCCAGTTCCAATCCTGCTAGTGTTTCTGGGAAGGCAGCGGAGGATGGCCCAAATGGGGTGCCTGGGACCCCATCCAAACTTCTTTCTTCCTGCTTTGCTGAGAAAGCAGCCACTGCAGGTGCTTCTCTGGTTAGCTGATTAGTTTTACTCAAAGTCCCAGGGCTTGATGTCTGGCAGGGCATATTCCTGGGTTAGGGTTAGGGTTAGGTGCCCCACACATCCAGGGGACATCGTGGGAGATGGAGTAGCTGTGGCAGTCGCCCAGCACCTGGGTTCAGCATGAGCCAAAGGGGTGCCTGGTTCAGGGCCAGCAGCCCCACTTAGGCGTCTGGTGAACACTCGTGTGCAGAGCTGCAGCTTTGCCAGGCAGAGGAAACAAGAATGAAGCAGGTGACAGCCCTGCCTTCGTGGAGCTTGTGTACTTGCTTAGGACATGGGGCGTGGGATAGGGAAGTAAGTGTGTTGTATGTCAGATGCTAAGGGACTGGCATTTGAACAGAAGCAAGCGGGGAAGCATGGGCCAGACACAGGAGACAACAGACACAAAGGCCCTGAGGCAGGCGAGGCCTTGATGGGAGTGATGGGGGTTAGTCGGGGAGGGCAGTGCTGAGGTGGGAGCAAGTAGTGGAGGTTGGTGGGAGTGAGGTCAGGAGGAGAGGGACAAGGATGGGCAGAGCAGGAAGGGCCCTGGACGTGGTCAAGTAGTCACATGGCATGACCTGTGTTCCTAGGATCTTTTCGCTGTGAGTGGGGAATGGCTGGCAGGCCACCCCCAGAGAGGAGGAGGATTATGTCAAAGGCCAGGGGCAGAGAAGGGCAAACCATCCGGGTTTTCCCAAAGCTTGGATCTTGGTGGCAACGGGCAGGGAGGGGGAAGGGGAAAAGGGGTAAGTCATCCCGAGTGTCCTCCCAGTCTTCCTGTTGATTCTGCCACTGACTTGCACTTGAACCTGACAACCTCACATCAGCTTTAGCATCTTGGCCATTGTCACACACTCCTTCCAACTGGGCCCAGAAGCCTGTCCCACACTGAAGCAAATGCCTTGCTGCCACCCCCCTCAGTGTTCCCCAGGCAGCTGGGTGTAAGGGGTCCAAAACTGAGCCCCACACTCACTCGCTGAGAATTCTGACCTCCCTGTACTCCTCCCCCTCTCCCAACTAAAGTGGCTTTCCACTCTGGCTGCCTGAACCACTGCCAGCCACTGTGATCTCACACCCTGAACATCCTACCACCTGCTAACTGCTCTTCCTCCAGCCCCACCCTGAGGAATGATTCTCCTCTTCCCTCCTCAAGGCCAGGCAGACGTATGGGCAGCCTTCACTTTTGACAGCTCCCCTCGGCAGTTCCGGCCTTTCCCGGGTGTAAAAATAAACAGGCAAGGCGAGAGAACCAGAGTCTGGATTTGCATCCCTTTGGGGGTTAGCGATGTAAGGCCTCACGCTCTGTTTCCACGCTGTGCAGCAGCGAGCACACTCTTGAGACACAGCCGGCGCTCTGCTAGAAACTGCCTTGCAGGGCTAGGATGCGCCTAGGTTATGGGATTCGGAGCATTTAAACACACACGTATCTATTTGAAAGGCACAGTTATGAGGTGAGGGGAGAACGCAAAGGAAGAAAGGCAGAAAGGCAGGAAGGAGAAGGGGACGGGGCACTTCAATCTTCTAGTTCGCTCGTCAAATGGCGGTAACAGCCAGGACTTGAGCCAGGAGTTTCTTCCTGGTCTCCCATATGAATGAAAGAGGCCACCTTCTGCTGTTTTCCAGGTGGTTAGCAGGGACCTGGACCAAAAGTGGAGCAGCTGGGACTGGAATTGGTGCCCATGTGGGATGTCGGTGCTGAGAGTGGCAGGTTGACCTTGCTGTGCCAAAATGCAGCCACTGCTCCCTCCTCAACTGGGAGGGCAGAGGTGGGGTGTGTGTGGGAGGGGGGCTGCTGGTGGTGGTTAAACAGCCTGAATGCAGACTGAGGGAGAGCTTCCCTGGAGACAGATGTCCCCACTCCACTCACCTTCTGATTGCTCATCTGGGGGCTCAAAGGGCTGCAGCTGCAGGGCCCGGAGCGCATGGTGCTCACCTGGACCTGGGCCTAATGTGAGATTCATCTGGGAGGCCTGGGCTGCTTTCTGTCCCTCTCCTCCCCACCCGGGTGTTCAGGGCTCCCCAGGTGATTCCAATGAGCATCCAGGCGAAGGGGTCAGAAACCAGTCCTGTGGGGGTGGAGCGATGCTATAAACTGCACTCTACCTGCTGAGAGAATTTAAAGCTGATCTTGGGGGCCCTGGAAGCTATAGTTCTCTGCTAGGTAAGTGAGGCTGTGCTGTGGTTTGTGGGTGTTGGGTGTGTGTAGTATGGCACCTTGAACCCCTTTGTCTGGGTGCTGATTGACCGGGCATGTTGCTCCTGCTCAGGTTGTGAGCTAGACAACCATCTGGAGGCCCCTTGCCTGCCACAGCGGAGGTGGCCCTCAGGGTCTTCCCCAAGGCTGGGCAAGCCAGGCCTAAGGGTCAACTCCGAGAGGGCCCAGTCTGCTATCTGTCTTGATGAAGCTGGCCTTGACCCTCGGATCCTGTGGTAAGCCGGTGTTTGGGATGCATAAGGAGGAAATGCAAGTTGCTGTGTGTCCATGGGGCCTCCGCTGAGGCCAGCTGTGTGTGCTAGCTGGCAGGAGGCCCAAGGGAGTCCATCCTCCTTACGACCTATAGGTTCCATGGGTCCTGTGGCTCATGTTCCCACTCCCTGTGGCCTCTCTGGGATGCTTGCACCTGTAGGAATGGTCCCACTGGAGGAGGCCTATGTGAAGAACCTGGGCCCCCTGCCGCCCCTTGTGGCTCCTGGGGAATCCTGGATGAAGGAAGGCCCTTGTTGAATGCTTTCCAGCATGGAATCTAGTGTCTGAAACTCGCAGGGATCTCTCGTGCAGGTTGGTAAATCCACTCACGGAGCCGGAGAACGGTCAAGTGAGCCCTTCCCTTTGAGCCCTGGGCACTGTCCCCCTCTCCATCGCCTCGTAGCAGCTGTGGACCCGTGCACTTTTGGGTGCTGGGGCAGAGGTTGCTGGGCTCCTTCACATTGTCCCTGCTTTCTCCCACCCAGTGTGTGACTTTAACTTGAAACAAATCTGTAGTTTAAAAGAAATAGTTTTACTTAAAAGGGGGAGCCAGAGAGACAGAGATTTGTTGGTTCAATCCCAAGATGGTTCAATCCCAAGATGGGGAAGCCAGGTGCCCTCCATCCGAGTCTGGCCATGTGGGTGTAGGTGCCCAAGGACTCAGACCATCATCTGCTGCTTTGCCAGGCAGCTAACTAGTCAGGGAGCTGGATCCAAAGTGGAGCAGCCTAGATACAAAGCAATGTCCAGGTGGGGATGCCAGTGCTGCAGGCAGCAGGTTAACCTGATATACCACATCAGCACCAGCAGAAAAGAAGGAGGTGGTGGTGGTAGGAGGGCTGTTAAATCTCAGAAAAGCCAAAGGCCTAGAGCAAGAGGCCATGAGTTGTTGCTGGAGATGGGGTGGGCTGGGGCAGCGTGTTCAGGGCATCACAGGGAGTTGAGTTTTCTTTTAAACCAGTGGGCAGCCAGGACAGAGTATTTAAGCAGGGAGTTATATATATTCCCCAAATGAAATGATTGAAGTGGCAGATCCTAGCAACTCAATGTCCATCTTCCGTGTCCATGTGGGTGGTATGACTCTAACAGGGAGCACATGATCAAGAAGCTGAAGGTGAGGAGTGGGGCCAGGGTATTGAAGTCAGACACTTGGGTGTGGGATGCAGGTGACTTTTTTTTTAAAGATTTTTTTTTTAATTGGAAAGTCAGATTTACAGAGAGAAGCAGAGACAGAAAGATCTTCCATCTGCTGATTCACTCCCCAAGTGACCACAACAGGTAGAGCTGAGCCAATCCAGAGCCAGGAGCTTCTGGGTCTGCCACATCAGTGCAGGGTCCTAAGGTTTTATGCCATCCTCCATTGCTTTCCTAGGCTGTAAGCAGGGAGCTGGAAGGGAAGTGGGGCAGCTGAAATATGAACTGGCACCCATATAGCATCCTGGAGCATGCAAGGTGAGGACTTTAGCCACTAGGCTATGGCGCCAGGTCTGGGATGCAAGTGTCTTAACCAGCATCTGCACCACTAGGCCAAACACCTGCCCCCCAGGATCAGGTGTAGGATCAGAGTCTTGAAAAGATTAGTTGGCCACTGTGCAGAGAGCAGATTCAAATCAGGCAATGACAGACTATGAGGCAGCAACAGCAGTAGGTGGAAGGTAAAGTAGCCTGGACTGTGTGGGGACAGTCTGCCATGGGCCAGGCAGTGGACTGTGCCTCATACTATTTGGACCCCATGTGCTGGTGGGCGGGATGTGGGAGGACAGAGTCATTTCCCTGGTGCACCTGCTGGGCCTCCCAATCATCCTGCACAGGTACTCCGGATGGAGTTCTTGGGGACACTTCCATCTGCAGCACTTCTGTGTTTCCTGTCTGGTTTATGCCACTGTATATAAGGCCCAACTTGAGCTGAGCTGCCTTTGAAAGGCTCTGCTTACCACTGAAGCCTGAAGCTGGTCCCCTCACGGCTCCTATGGGGCTTACCCACTTCTGAGGAGCAGACGGGCATGGGGATGGTCCTGAGGGTGTGCTCACGCTGGGCTCTGAAGGGGGATTTCCTGGTTGCAGTGACCATGCCTGCTCTAGACGCTCCCGAGGAGAGGCTGAGGAAGTTCAAATACCGAGGCAAAGATGCATCTGTGAGTACCCAGCAATGGCCACAGCCTCCCAAGGACTGTCCCAGGAGAAGGCTTGTGGCTGGGACGTAGGGATGGGGTGACCAAGAGGGCATCCAGCAGTGTGCTCATTTGGATGGGATTGTGTCATTCACTGGAATGTTCTTGCCACTTTTCTGGATGTAGGAGATTTTCACAAGAAAATGTTGAGGCCTGGGAGGACAAAGAAGGGACATGGACCTGGAACACACATGGACACAAACCAGGGTTGTCGTGTGATCTTCCCACCCCCCCCCCCTTTTTTTTTCATTTTATTAGAAAGGTGTTAGTACAGCATGTGAAGCCACCACTTGTGATACCAACATCCCATACTGGAGTGCTGGTTCAAGTTGCAGCCATTGTGTTTCAGCCTAGCTTTCCTGCTAATGCAACCAGAGAGGCAGTGGCTGATGGCCCAGTTACCCGGGCAGCTGCCACTCATCTGGAAGATTAGGACAGAGTTCCTAGCTATTGGCTTCCACCTGGCATAGCCCTGGCTTTTGTGGCCATTTTGGGAATGAGCCAGTCATTGGATGCTTGCTCTCCTCTGCTACTCTGCCTTTCAGATAAATAAATCTCCTAATGCGTGCAGTACTCATGGCTAGGCCAGGGGAAAAGCAGCAATCCAGCTCCATCCAAGTCTCCCATGTGGGAGACAGGGACCCAAGTACCTGAGCCATCAGCTGCTGCCTCCCAGTGTGCATCAGCAGGAAACTAGAGCTGAAAACAGAGCCAAGGCTAGGAACGAGGCATTCCAACAAGGGATTCCTGCTTCCCAAGCAGCGGCTTAATTGCTGTGGCAAACACCCACCCTGCTGGGAACATAATGGAACAGCATCACATGAGAAGAAAACTGTCTTAATCTTAAGCATATTGTTCAAATAGAAGTTTCTGGGACACGACCAAGGCCTGAGTGGTTCATGGATCTGCTGTTCACGCAATGGATCTGGGCATGAGATCTCTGAATCACCCCAGTCCCACCTACCTGCCTGGCCACTGCCAGAGGCCCCCAGACCCATCCAGGAAGCAGCCAAATTCCTCAGGAACTCATGGGCCTCCTTGAAAATGGGGTGGGTGGACTTGGGGTGACAGGCTTTTGGCTGAGAGTCTTCAGGCAGGTGATGCTGGGCACAAGGACGTGTGTGGTTTTCCTTGACTTTGAAAGAACTAGTTCTTTTCTAGGTATGGAGCAGTAGGGGAGAGGCAAGCGCAGTGGAGACAGATCACTGACTGGGTCGGCCTGATTCTACCAGCCTATTGCAGCTACAGTCAAAGGCTCAGTAGTGGGTTCGGTGTGACCATCCTGGTCCTTTCTGTTTGGAGGGCTCCAATTCTCTTTGCTTCACCAGATGAGGCGGCACCAGCGCCTGGTGGCTAGCCTGGAGCTCCGGAAGGCCAGGAAAGATGAGCAGGCCTTGAAGAGGAGGAATATCACCAATTTCCCTCCCGAGCCATCTTCGGAAAAACCTGCCAAAGAGGTGCGTGTTGGTATGCCATTCCCAGCTGTCGTGTGCAAAAATATGCCCTGGGCATGTTTGGTCTGGACAGAAACAGTGGAGTAGGTTCAGAGCCTGTGAGGTCTGAGCCTCTAAGTGAAGGGGTGGGAAGATCGTGCTTGTAGCTCACCTGCCTTGGTCGGGAGTTTGCTGGTCTTGTTTTCTGATGGGCGCTGGAGAAGATGGTGTTTCCAATGGAGGATTCACTCGTGGCCCTGAGCCTGGGACCCTGGGACCCGAGGGTGTATAAAGGTCGCTTCTCAGCAACGGCATCTGGTCCTTCCAAGCGGATGAATGCTGTTTTGTCTTCCTTCTTGAACTGTTGGCATCAAACTTGCACAGTGCCAACCCCAGGTTGGTTGGCTTCAGGATCAATCCTGTTTTTGTGAATTCAGGCATGATCCTTCTTGTACTTGAGTGACAATGTCTCTCATTGTCCAGGTTCCTGAATCTACTTTCCATGGTGCCGCTCGCACCCTGCTGGGCTTGGGGCTCTGGACGGGTGGGAGTGGGCAGGGATTGAGTCGGTGACTAGACTGGTCCAGTGCTCTGAATGGCCTCTGGCATCAGCACGGCATCTCTGCTAGCTGACTTCCCTTGTGTGGAATAGTCCTGGGATGGAGGGAGGGGGCAGGATCCCCTACCCAAGGAAGGTATGAAACAACAATGAGGAACAGGAAGTGTTTTCCCTTTTTATCCTATACTACACATTTTTTTTTTTTTTAATAAGACAATTCAAATAAAAACTGAGGCCTTCATAGTATATGATCAGTAGTTTATACCTTGTTCATCAGGTTGTATAGCCATTCCCTCTGGCTAGTTCCAGATAGAAACCCCAGACCCGTTCAGCAGTCACTCCACATTGCTCAGACCCACAGCCTGAGGCCGACATTAATACATTAATACACTTTCTGACTTTATGGATTGATCTACTCTGGACTTGGCTTCTTACCAGAATCGTTCCAGTGTGGTTTTGTGTGTGTGCTATGAGGCTTTCACAGTTCCTTTGTGTTGTAGTGTTGTTGGTACCCTGTTCCTTCACGGCCACTATCTCTCCACTGTATGGCTCTGCACGCTTCCTTTTTACCCATTCATCCATTAGTGAACCATGGGTTTGGTTTTTTGTTTGTTTTTTTAGCTATTATAATCACTGCTGCTGTGAACATCTGTGTACGAATTTTTGAATGGAAAAATGTTCTTAGTGCCACTCGGAGTGGATGGAGCAGCTGATTTTATGGGTTATGTGCTGATTCCATGTTTGACTCTTCGTGGTAGGCAAAATAATGCCCTCCCCTCCAAGTTTCTGCATAGTAATCCCCAGAAACCGTGACTGCTGTTGTCTTGTGACAAAAGGGACCTTGAAGGATGTGGTTAAGTTCAGGCTCCTGAGATGGAGAGATTGCCCTGGCTTGTCTGGTGGGCCTGCATCATCACAGCTGTCTCAAGGATGAAGAGGCAGACGGAGCAGAAAGCACCGTGGTGATGGGGCAGTGAGTCAGGGATACCGGCCTTGGAGAAAGCTGAAGAAGTCCAGCAACGACCTTCCCTAGGGCCTCCTGGTGCAACTGGCCCTGCCAGCACCTCGGCTTGAGCCCAGGGGAACTGACAACAAATTTCGGACCTTCTGTGGTTGTGGGCTACTAAATTTGTGGCTGTTTGGGCTATTTGGATCACTTGCACTTCCATATGAATTTTTAAATCAACTCTTCAGCATGTTCAATAAGGACACCTCTGATTCTGATGGGGATTGCATCGCATCTGCACAGAGATTTGCGGAATAGACATCTTGGCTGTTCGGTCTCCCAGTTCATGAACATGACATCTCTTCTTATGTAAGCTCTCTTTAATTCTTAAAGTTTTCAGCATGTATGTCACAGGCTGCTTTTGTAAAATATTCCTGAATATTTTGCTCTTTTTGATGCTATTGTGAATTGTGGTAATTTTGACTTCTGGGTTGCTCATTGCTAGTATATAGAAATAAAAGTGATTCTGTGTCATTTGCAAATGGAGATGGTTTTACGTATTCCTAATTTGGGTGCACACTGTCTTCCTTTCTTAATTTGCATAGACATTCCAATTCTGTGCTGGATGACTCTGACAAGAGCCAACATCTTGTCTGATTGCTAATGCTTTATGGAAAACTTTTGGCCTTATATTATCAGATAGTTTTAATATTTATTACATATAAAATATGCTAGCTATGGGATTTTTTAAAATTTCTTTTTATTGGGAAGTCAGATACACAGAGAAGGAGAGACAGAGAAAGAGCTTCCATTCGCTGATTCACTCCCCAAGTGGCCACATGGCTGGAGCTGCAACCAGCTCCCCTGGTTCCAATCTGAAGCCAGGAACCAGGAGCCTCTTCTGGGTCTCCCAAAACTTTGACCATCCTCGACTGCTTTCCCAAGCCACAGGCAGGGAGTTGGAAGGGAAGTGGAGCAGCCGGGATATGAATGAGCGCCCACATGGGATCCTGGGCATGCAAGGCAAGGACTTAGTCACTAGACCACTGTGCTGGGCCCAACTGTGGGATTTTATCGCTGCTTTTATCAGGATGAAGAAATCTTCTTTTACTTCTAGCTCACTGAATATTTTTGCGCCATGGGAAGGTGTTGGATTTTTTGTCAATGCTTTCTCTGCATTTACTGAGATGTTCGTGTGGGCTCCCCACTACCCTATTTATTCCATTAATGAAAATTGAATTAGTTGATTTTCGTGTTCACCCAGCCATGTACTGTTTTGGGGTTAAATGACGATTGATGGTGATGTTGACTGTGTCTCACCTGGTGATGAGTTTCACTTCCTTGTACGCTGTTGAGGACTTCGCATCTGTAGCTGTGAGGGACATTGGTGTATACTTTCATTTTCTTTTTTTTTTTTTTTTAAAGATTTTATTATTGGAAAGCCGGATATACAGAGAGGAGGAGAGACAGAGAGGAAGATCTTCCATCCGATGGTTCACTCCCCAAGTGAGCCGCAATGGGCCGGTGCGCGCCGATCTGAAGCCGGGAACCTGGAACCTCTTCCGGGTCTCCCACGCGGGTGCAGCGTCCCAAGGCTTTGGGCCGTCCTCAACTGCTTTCCCAGGCCACAAGCAGGGAACTGAATGGGAAGTGGAGCTGCCGGGATTAGAACCGACGCCCATGTGGGATCCCGGGGCGTTCAAGGCGAGGACTTTAGCTGCTAGGCCACGCCGCTGGGCCCACTTTCATTTTCTTGTAATGTGTTTACCTGGTTTAGTATCAAGGTGATACTGGCTTTAAAGGGTAAGTTAGGAAGTTCTTTTAATTCCTACTTTTTGGAGGGTTTGTGAAAGATTGGTATCAATTTTTTTAAATATTTGAGAAAATTGCCCATGAAGTTGTCTGGACGTAGACTTCTCTTTGTAAGATTTTCTTTATTCTTGTTACTGTAATCTTGAGTAATGCTGGCAGTTGTTTGTAGGAGTTTATCCATTTCATACTGCTTATGTAGTTTTTGTTGGCATACATTGATTCAGATTCCCCTTTGTCTAAGAATTCCTAATTTCAATAACTGGACTCCACTCCCTTTTTGTTTGGAAATCTAGCTAGAGGTTTGTCACTTTTATTTATCTTCTGTTCAAGAACCAATTTAGAGTATCGTTGATGTTTCTGTTTTTATCTCTCCTCTGTTCTTTTTTTGGACTTAGCTTTTATTTTCTAGTCTTGAAAGGCTGAAACTTGAGCTATGGATTGGAGATCAGTACTGATTGAGTTGTGGATGCGCATTTCCCCCTAAGCTGTACCCTAGCTGCATCCCATTATGTTGCTTTGTTGTGGTTTTGTTTCATTCATCTCGGGATCTTTTTTTGTTATTGCTATTTTAAAGATTTATTTGTTGGAAAGTCAAATTTACAGACAGAAGCAGAGACAGAGAGAAAAATCTTTCGTCTGCCGATTCACTCCACAAGTGGCTGCAACAGCCAGAGCTGAGCTGATCTAAAACCAGGAGTCAGGAACTTCTTCCGGGTCTTCCATGCTGATGCAGGGTTGACCTCGACTGCTTTCCTGGGCCACAAGCAGGGAGCTGGAAGGGAAGTGGGACACAAATAGGCTCCTATATGGGATCCTAGTGTATGCAAGGTGAGAACTTTAGCCACTAGACTACTGTACCAGGCCCTCACCTCAGTATATTTTTTTGGAGGGGGGATAACAATTTTTTTGAAATTTATCATGTAACTTTGTGTAGTCTAGGATTCCCATCCCCTCGTTTTTCACCCCCTGATTGTTTTTTTCCCATAATGTCACAACTCTTCATAAGGAGTTACAGTTCCATCAGACTGCTATTGAAGTGTGTCCCGACATCATCCCATTGTCTAGATATATCCAACACTTTCATTGGAAGTCCATCTTTTGTTTGTAAACAGAGAAGCATATTGCATTTTGTCTTTACGTCTGGATATGGTAGTCTGCATTTCTCCACCACTGTACATTCCAATTTGCATGATGGATTCCTTGTATTAGAACATTTGCACTGGTTGATGAAAGAGTCGAGTGCGTGCTGGGCAGAACCAGACTGGACTGCAACACCCTTGGTTCAAGTGCAAGTTGGGACTGAGAACGGAGCCAGCCCAGTGATTGCAACCACCAACTGATTGTGGCGATGGACTGTGCCGGACCCGGTGCTTGCTGGAACATGCGGGAATCTGATCTGGGAATACCTCTAAGTCTCTTTGGTGATCTCCCCTATCGAACTGCTGGACTCAGAGCCCTGGCTAGGAGAGGACGGAGGATGGAACAGGTCAATCAACCACCTCAGCTGAACGTTGGGCAGCGAAATACTGGGCAAATGAAGACTCCATGATGGACTGTGACAATCAGTGGCTTCTTCAATGACCTAATCGAGCTGGGAGGGATGTGACTGGCAGCGATCCATAACTGGAAGACTATTAAGACCACTTGAGCAAGTATCTCAGCATGCCCCACATCTGGGACCTTGGGCGGGTGGGAGACTGGGGGGGATTCTCCCTCAATATCCCCCTTCACCTCAGATACATAAATAATAAAAATATATATTAAAAAAAAGAACATTTGGTATTTGTCTTTTTGAGATTGACTTATTTTATTGAGCATGATGATCTCTAGTTGGGACCATCTAGTTGCAAATTGTATAATTTCATTGTTTTTAATGGCTGAATAACCGCAGAGTAGATGTACCACAGTTTCTTTAACCACTCCTCTTGAATGGGCATCTCGATTGTTTCCATGTCTTTGCTATTGTGGCTTGTGCTGCTGCAAATAGAGGATTACAGATCCCGTTCTCATATATAGTTCTAATTTCTTTTGTGTATATTCCTAGGAGCAGGATAGCTGGGTCATATGGTAGATTTATTTGCAATTCTCCAAGCACTTTCCATACTGATTTCCACAGTGGTTGTACTAGCCTGCACTCCCACCAGCAGTGAAGGAGGGTACCTTTTTCCCCACATCCACGCCAGCAGGTGTTGTTGAGTTCTGAATGTAGGCCAATCTGACTGAAGTTAGGTGGTACCTCAATGTGGTTTTCATTTGTATTTCTCTGGTGGTTAGGGAGCCTAAGCATCTTTGTGTACGTCTTTTAGCCATTTGAATCTGTTCTTTTGAAAAACGTCTGTACATTTCCTTTGCTCATTTTGTTACAGTTTTTTTTTCCTGTCCCTGGGTTTCTGAAGCTCTTTGTAAATCCTGGATATTGTAAATCCTATCACTTGTATAGTGTGCAAACATTTTCTCATCTCAATATTTTCTGAATTCTCCTTTGATCCATTGGTTATCTAGGAATATGCTTAATTTGCTCATGTTTGTGAATTTCCTAAATGTTTTACTTTTTAATTTCATTCCATTGTGACTAAAGAATATAATTTGAATGATTCTGGTCTTCTTATTTTCCTTAAAGATTTACTTATTTTTATTGGAAAGGCAGATTAGATTTATGGAGAGAAGCAAAGACGGAGAAAGGTCTTCCAACCTCTGGTTCACTCCCCAAGTGGGCACGAGAGCTGGAGCTGAACCTCTCTGAAGCCAGGAGCTTCTTCCTATGTCTCCCAAATGGGTACAGGGTCCCAAGGCTTTGGGCCATCCTCTACTGCTTTTCAAGACCATAAGCGGTGAGCTCGATGGGAAGTGGGGCAGCTGGGACATGAACTGGTGCCTAAATGGGATCCTGGCACTTACAAGGTGAGGATTTAGCCTGTTGACTGTCACATTGGGCCCAGATTTTAATCCTTTTTAAGTTTATTACAACCTGTTTTGCTGCCTGTAGACACTGGAGTATTTTCCACATATTCTTGAATATGAATGTGTATTCTGTTGTTGTAGGTATGTGGTTGGGCTGGTTTACAGTGTTAATGTCTTCTATTTCCTTGTTTGGGTTCCTATTTCAAATAGTAAGTGTTTATCTGAGGCTTTACATGAAGTCATACAAATACATTTCTGTAAGCACAAATCCACATAGCATCCTAACACATATAGCAAGGACAAGGGGCTTCATAATTACTCCATCCAGTATTGTACGTGGGATTTGAAGTCTTCTACTCTCCATTTCTGTCATTTTTTTTGCTACATGTATTTTGGGATTCCTTTGGACATATACATACTTATCATGTCTCTTTGTTTTATGAATGGATCATTTCATTGTAAAACATTTTATCACTAGTAATTTTTGTTTTAATGTCTGGTTTTGTCTAATATTAGTGTAATTACTCCAGCTTTCTTAATGACTTATTTATTTTTACTGGAAAGTCAAATACACTGAGAGGAGAGACAGAGAAGATTTTCTCTCCACTGATTCACACCACAAGTGGCCGCAACAGCCAAAGCTGTGCTGATCTGAAGCCAGGAGCCCAGAGTTTCTTCCGAGTCTCCCATGCAGGTGCAGGGTCCCAAAGTTTTGAGTCATCCTAGACTGCTTTCCCAGGCCACAAGCAAGGAGCTGGATGGGAAGCAGGGCCATTGGGCTATGAATCAGTGGCCATATGGGATCCCGGCATGTGCAAGGTGAGGACTTTAGCCACTGGCTACTGTACCAGGCCCTCCAGCTATCTTTTGGTTACTATTTGCATGGTATGCTGTTTTTAATTCTACTTTCAACTTATTTGTGGTGTTGAATTGAATCCTTGCCATTTTTAGGTGTGTTTAAACCATTTTCATTTAATGTAGTTACTAAGGTAGGCATGGTCTACCATTTTGTTTATTTTCCATAGATCTTGGTCATTTTGGGGTTTCTCTAGTTCTCTAATCCTTCTGTGTTAAACATATTTTCTAGTTTAATATTTTAATTGCCCTGTTTTACCATTTTTTAAAACTTGTGTTCTGGGGATAATTTATATCCTAAGACCATCTAATTTGGAGGAATATTATTTTCAATAATTTACAAAACTTTATATAGCTTTATTCGCTCCCCCTCTTCTCTAACTGCTCTTATTCTCCACAAGGTAAATCTTCACACCTTTGTAATCCATCTATAGAGATCTCTAATTATGGCGTTAGGCATTTGAATTTTAAGTCAAATGTGAAGAATTATAATTTTGAAAAAAGCATGTACACTGTCTTTTATATTTACTTACATGCAGTGGTTACCTGTGATGTTTTTATTTCTTCATGTGAAGGTTATTATCTACTTTGTGTTACCTGCAGGATTTCTTTTAGTATTAAATGGGGGGGGGGTTGCTAGTGATAGATTTTCTGTTTATCAAGTAATGGCTTGGTATTTCTTCATTTTGGCAAGGTAGTTTCCTGGGCATGAAATTCTTGGCTGATAGTCTTTTTCCTGTAGCCTTTTCAAAGAATTGCAGATGGAGAAGAAAAGAAGGGGTCTGCCTTCTTCTGGTTCCCACCCCAGATGGCTGTTAGGGTCAAAGCCAGGAGGCAGGAGCTTGTTTGTCCTGGGCTGATGGTCTTTTGCTTCTAGCATTCATTTAGCATTTTGAAATGTCATTCCAGTGCTTTTGGTTCTTCATGCTTTGTGATGAGATAATTCAGCTGGTGATCTTAGAAAGACCTTATGTATGATAAGTAGTTTCTCCTTTTTTTTTTTTTTTTTGTTTTTAAAGATATCTTGAATTGGAAAGGCAGATTTAGAGAAAAGTAAGCAAGATCTTCTATCTGCTCGTTCACTCCCCAGCTGGCCACGATGATTGAAACTCAGCTGATCCGAAGCCAAGAGCCAGGAGCGTCCCCTGAGTCTCCCATGCAGGTGCAGGATTGCAAGGCTTTGGGCCATTCTCTACTGCTTTCCCAGGCTATAATCAGGAAGCTGGATGGGAAGTAGAGCAGCCGGGACACTAACTGGTACCCAAATGGCATCCTAGTGTGTGCAAGGTGAAGACTTAGCCTCTAGGCCATTGCACTGGCTTCTAGGCCTTTCATTGGCTTCAAGAGTCTTTTTTTCGACCTGGTGTTATGACGTAGCTGACTAATCCCCACCTATGGGTGCTGGTTCCTGTCCTGGATTCTCCACTTCTGATCCAGCTCTCTGTTAATGGCCTGGAAAGGTAGTATAGGATGGACTAAGTCCTTGGACCCTTGCAATCATGTGGGAGACCTGGAAGAAGCTCCTGGCTCCTGGCTGCAAATCAGCCCAGTTGTGGCCATTACGGCCATTTGGTTTGTGAACCAAGAGAGGGAAGATCTCTGTATCGCTTCTGTGTCTGTAATTCTGACTTGCAAGTAAAATAAGCAAATCTCTCTTTTTAAATAAAGTCTGTATTTAGCTTTTAGCAGTTTGTGAAGTGTCTAAGTATAGATCCCCTGAGATTTAACCTATTTGCAGTTCATTGAGATCCTCATAGATTAAGTTTTTTATCAGATAGGACAAGTTTTGGCCATGTCTCTTTAAATAGACTTTCTACTGCTCTGTTTTTCTCTGTATTAAATCCATGTTAATATGGTCCTGAGAACTCTGAGATCTGCTGGTTGTCATATTTAGTCTTTTTTTCCTTTTATCATCTTCAGAATGGATAATTTCAGTTGATCATCTTCAGCCTTACTAGTTCTATGTTCTGTTTGCCCCTGAAGTGATTTTTCAAAATTTAGTTATTGTACTTTCTAATTGCAGGATTTCCATATGTTCATTGATAATCTTTGTTTGATGAAACATCATTCTCCGAATGTTTCTTTAGTTCTTTGAGCATGTTTTGAGGTCTTTGTCCAGTAAGTCCAACAACTGGATGCTTCAAGGACTGGACTGTGTCTTTTCTGTTTGTTTTTGTTTTGTTTTGTTTTAAAGGCTATTTTTATCAGGCAGATTGACAGAGGAGACAGAGAAAGATCTTCTGTCGGCCAGTTCACTCCCATGTGGCTGCGACTGTCAGAGCTGAGCCGACCTGAAGCCAGGAACCAGGAGCTTCTTCTAGGTCTCGCATGAGGGTGCAGGGTCCCAAAGGCTTTGGGCCATCCTCAACTGCTTTCCCAGGCCATGAGCAGGAAGCTGGGTGGGAAGTAGAGAAGAACCAGCGCCCATATGGGATCCTACCATATGTAGGGTGAGGATTTAGTCACTGAGCCATCACACCAGCCCTGAGGGATTGTTTCTGTTGACTAATTCCACCCATCCGAGTCTCATATTTGTATATTCACATGTTTTGCATTTTGTTGGAAATTCATTATTTAAAATATATTCTGGATATCAGATTCCCTGTTGCCCCGGAGTTGTTGCTTCTGGTGGAGTTTGAATTGTTTCTGATTCAGTTCTGTGAAATTTGTATTCTTTTCACATGTGGCTACTGAAATATCCACCAAATTTGCTTAATGGTTAGCAAATGATTGGACATTGGTTAGTCTAACACTTTTAACCAAAAGGGGAGAAATGAAATGCATCCAGCATTTGCCAAGATGTTCTGTGTATATACTGGAGAGTGCCCCCAACCATCAACCAAATAATTGAGCCCTCCAACTTAGGGTTTTCTTTTTTTCCTGTTTACACAGAGCCTCAGGGTGGTGCAATGGGACCTGAGCTTAAGGTCTCCTAAACTCCTGCTTTGTAAGCCTTTGTCCAGTCCTGTACATCACATGGCCTTCTAGAACCCCTGGAATACATGAAAGCTTTCAAAAATCCCAAATGGATATTTCATTTCTTATATTTTCCTCTGAAACTTTTTTTTTTGGTTGTTGGTGGTGTTAGCCCATTGTTTTCCCTGTTATCCAACCTCTCAGCTGTGAAGTAAAACAATTTCCTCTGTTTTTAACAAACAATTCCAGGGAAAAGACTTTTCACATCAAGTGAGCTGTAAGTTAGAGTCCTGCAAGGTGGGGCAGTTCAGTGAACTGCGGGACAGGGCAGACAGCTCTTCGGAAGTAGGACTTTACAGGAGGACCCATCTGATCCAGCTCTCCTGGGGCCCAGGGTGCTACTGTTTGTGATTATGCACTGCTGGTTCAAGACTGCCTTGTGCTTGGGGGTGGTAGTAGAGCAAAGCTCCGTAGCTTACTGAGATGCAGTTGTTTTTGTAAGTAAACACCTCCTGACTTGATTTAAAAAACAAACAAACAAAACAACACAGCAATCCTTGGATCCCTGTCTGGCTGTCTTTGTCAGCTTTCTGTGTTTGCTCTTCTGGGAGAACTGTTGGAAGTTTCTACTGTGACTTTTTTTCTGCTCTCCACTAGTATAGGATAAAAGGGACTAGAAAGTCGAGCGATGATGGGAATGAATTACTCCTTCCCTAGGCATGGGACATGCCTCACAGACCGCGGTAAGAATTTACTGACAGCAGCCAGCATGTGGGATGCGGCGTGCTGTCCAAGCCAGCTCTAAGCAAAGGGGCAGCTAGGCAGCAGCTCTGACCCAAACGTGTGTCTCCTTGCAGGTCAGCCTCAATCTGGATGAAATCGTGAGAGGTGTGAACAGCTCAGACCCTGACCTTTGCTTCCAGGCCACCCTTGCAGTCAGGTACTGCCAAGTACACATTCTGCTCTTTGCAGGCTCAGAGTAGCTGAGGCAAACGCCATAGTCTTGCTGGGTTTCTTGGCACCGGAAAACTGCCCATCCAAGAGTGGAAAAGCCAAGCCCAACAAAAGCAAGGCTACGTTGCTACTCTATATCACTGCTGAGGGGCAGCCAAAAAACTAGAATGTTCTGTGCTGTCAGAGATGAATTGCTTAATTTGCAACGGCCTCTACGGGAATTTCAGTTCCTGGATCATGCTTCAAGGGGGCAAATGGTACATTGTCATCGCCATGTACAGTAGGCTGACCTCTGGGAAAGTTAAGTCTCTGCAGCCTGGCTGTTTGCCTCGTCTGGCCGTCAGGAACACCAGCAGCCTCTACACTTGCCCACACGGTGTGACTCTCCCTCTACCCTCTCTCTCTCCTTCCTTGCTTAGGAAAATGCTGTCCCAGGAAAGGAACCCCCCTCTGAAGATGATTATTGACATGGGGCTCATCCCCAGGCTGGTGGCGTTCCTGAAGTCATCGTTGCCCTTCTTGCAGTTTGAGGCAGCCTGGGCTCTGACCAACATCGCTTCAGGGACCTCGGAGCAGACTCGGGCCGTTGTGGAAGCAGGTGCCATCCAGCCCCTGATTGAGCTACTGGGCTCTACCAGTGCAGCCGTGTGTGAGCAGGCCGTGTGGGCTCTCGGCAACATAGCCGGTGAGACTAGCTCCGGGCGGGCGGAGAAAGCTCTGCACCTTGAGTGTGGCATGTCGCAGGCCTTCTCTGGGTGGGGTGGTGTAGTCGCCATTCTGAACTGTGCTCAGTGCAGGTACATGGAAATACTGAGAGGCTCAAGGGAAGCTACTACACAGTTCAGAGCCAAGGTTGTGATGTCTTTTCATTTGTTTTTTTTTTTTAAGATTTATTTATTTGAAAGGCAAAGTTAGAGAGGGATAAAGAGAAATTTTCAGTCTGCTGGTTCACTCCCCAAATGGTTATATGTACCAGAGCTAGGCCAGAAAATCATGAGCTTCTTCTGGGTCTCTAGTATGGGTACAGGATCCCAGGGACGTGGGCGGTTTTCTGCTGCTTTCCCAGAAACATTATTGGGGAGCTGGGTCAGAGGGGGAGCAGTCAGACCTTAAACTCATGGAATGACAGCGCTACAGGCAGTTGCTTAATCTACCATGCCATAACCCTAACCCCAGTCAGAGCCAAGTTTAGAGGCCAAAAATTGAAGCTGCACCCGGGTGATAAAGTTTATCCTGTCACTGTAAGGTTCCTGGGAGCAGGAGGGGTCTTGCAGCCTCAGGTCTTAATGGTTTCAGGAATAAAAGGCAAGGTTTTGGCCCCAGCGGTGCGGGTGTTCATGAAGGTTTCTTATGTAACTCAAGATTCTTAAAGCACTCTGCCTCCAGGGAAAGATGCTAAGGAAACATAATAATTCTTTAGCTCAGGATAAAAAGTCTTAGAACTCAATCCTGGGACCATGACTCAACAGGCTAATCTTCCACCTGTAAGCACCAGCATCCCATACAGGTGCCAGTTCAAGGCCAGGCTGCTCAACTTTCAATCCAGCTCCCTGCTTAAGGTCTGGGAAAGCAGCAGAGGGTGGCCCAAATCCTTTGGGATCCTGCACCCATATGAGAGACAGAGAAGAAGCTCCTGGTTCCTGGCTTCGGTTTGGCTCAGCCCTGACCATTGCAGCCATTTGGGGAGTGAGCCAGCGAACAGATGACCAGCTCTCTATCTCCTTCTCTCTGTAAATCTGCTTTTGCTGTAAAAATAAATAAATAAATCTTAAGCAAAAACCAAAAAATGGAATCCTGAGACTCAGCTCAAGGATTTAGAGCCAGGTGTGACATCACCTATGTGGTCAGGGGGTTGGACACGCCCGGATTCCTGGCTGAAATGAGTGCTCTTCAGCAATGGAGATTGAGGGAGGAAGACACAACTGGGCCCTTCAGGATTTTCTTCTATTTCTTTTTTTTTTTTTTTAAAGATTTATTCATTTTATTACAAAGTCAGATATACACAGAGGAGGAGAGACAGAGAGGAAGATCTTCCGTCCGATGATTCACTCCCCAAGTGAGCCGCAACGGGCCGGTGCGCGCCGATCCGATGCCGGGAACCTGGAACCTCTTCCAGGTCTCCCACGCGGGTGCAGGGTCCCAATGCATTGGGCCGTCCTCAACTGCTTTCCCAGGCCACAAGCAGGGAGCTGGATGGGAAGTGGAGCTTCCGGGATTAGAACCGGCGCCCATGTGGGATCCTGGGGCTTTCAAGGCGAGGACTTTAGCTGCTAGGCCACGCCGCCGGGCCCCAAGGCCCTTCAGGATTTTGGCAAAGTAAGTTTAACCAAATATTAGCAATTTTTAAGTTCAGCGTAGCAACAGCCAACCGTGACTGAGTTGGCGGAAGCAAATGGCATGATTAGGCCTGCGGGGAGTTCAGAGATGGCATTTAGCCAGCAGAATATAAAACAGCCACTGGACAAATGCTCTCAGAAGGGAAGGAGGTGTGGCAGGACTGTTGTCTCTCACTTTGCTTGGTTCAGTAAGGAACAGGCCAGACTGGTAGTATGATATGACTTGGGACAAGCCTCCATAAGGCTTCTAGGGTCTGACAGGTGTATTAGCCAAAGTAGCAGATGACTGTCAACGACGATGCCACCCCAGACTCTATTCTGAGTCATGTCTGGAAGTTACCACCCCATGCCAGAATCTTCTACACGCAGACCTGGTCCACACTTGTCTTCATCTTCCTGACACACCATGCTGTGGAATGCCCCCAACGTTTCCAGCCCACTGCCTGGGCAGAGTGTCCACAGCCTCTGTTCATAGCAATTGTCATTGTGTGACAGACACCTGCTTGCCCCCTCAACAGATATCCTGGAGAGGAAGGATCTAGTACATGGCATGGCTAGATACCTACTTGCCAAGCCCAGGAATGAATTTTGCTCTCCCAACCTTTGTGTAGATCTTAAAAAATAAAACCCACACCCACTTAAAGATCCTCATTGCTTTCTTCTTGGTTGTCATGTTCTGATCTGTTTGCAGGCGATGGCCCCGAGTTCAGAGATGCTGTCATTTCAAGCAACGCCATCCCACATCTGCTGGCCCTGGTTTGCCCAACTATAACAGTGAGTGCCATTCAATGAGAGAACCTGGCTAGAGAATTCTCAGGATTGGGGTATCTGGGGAAATGCTTCCAAGTCAATGACAGATCATGTGACTGCTGCCTGCCTCCCTATCCACAGCACATAACAACCAGGCCCAGGGTTGAGTATCATTTTGGATCAAGATTGACCTAAATTTGTCCTGAGGGGCAAATATTGCTGGTGTGTTTGTCTTAAAGCCTGTTTATATTGAAAGAGTTACAGAGAGGGGGAGAAATGGAGAGATTTCATTTGCTGGTTCACTCCCCAGATGGCTGTAGCAGACAGCACTGGGCCTGGCTGAACACAGGAGCCAGGATGTTCTGTGTCTCCAATGTGGTGTCAGGAATCCAAGCACTTGGGCCGTGTGCCACCACCCTCCCCAGGTGCATCAGCAGGGAGCTGGGTCGGAAGTGTCAAAGCTGGGACTTTGACAGCCATATGGGATGCCAGTGTTGTATGTGGTGGCTTTAGCCACTATGCCACAATGGCAGTCCCCTGATATTTCTTTTAGGGGCATTAGCAGGGGTCCCACAAGGTTTTCAGCCTGGTGTTTCCATCCAAAGGACACATACAGATGGAGTGGTTTGGCAGTACTATTTGTGGGTAATAACAAGGGTCTGAGTTTGAAGCTTAGACTTTAAGGTGACTGATGTAACACCTGAGATCTCCCAGAATTGGGTTCTAGATTTGCCTCAAGAAACAAAATCAAGGGTGGGAGAACAAATAAGGGGGTGGGGGAAAACTCCTGGCATGGTGAGCCAGAAAGAGCCCAGCTGTGACTAAGGGAGCTGCAAAGAGAGGTACAAAGGACCCAAGCATGGTTCTGGGGGCAGTGGGAGCCCTTGGAGGAAGCGAGGTGGTCTCATCTTCCAGGAAGACCCTCACAGTTGTTTGCTGGAGAGCCAGAGCTGGCCATGCAGAGGAACGGGAGCTACTGCTGTGTGGGAGAGGAGAGAGAAACCAGGGTACTCCCATGTCTCAGGTTAGGCTGTTTCTGTGACTGCTGTCCTGGAGAGAGTGTGGAGAGGAAGGAACACAGTTTTTGCTGTAGGTGTTGAAGCAAGTTGGAGGCACTGTGACAGCAATGCCAGCTTGGTGGATATCTGGCTGTAGGCAGCTGGGTGCTCGGATGTCATCCAGCTGGGCAAGATCAACTCTCACAGGCCTCAGAAAATGTCACCTGACCAGCTGCTTGTGGCTTTTTATTTTGAGAGGGGCAAAGAGAAAGGGGAAGAGAGGAAGAGAGAGCTCCAACATGGCTGTTTCCCTGCCCAAATGTCTACCAAGGCCAGGGATGCAGAGCCAGACAACAGCCATGACATGCTGCTTCCCAGATGTGTACTAGTAGGAAGCTGGAATTGGAGGTGAAGCCAGGCCCTTGGCTATGGGATATGGGCATCCCAATTAGTGGCATATTTGGTCGGCCAAATACCCAATCCCACCACTTGTTTGTTTTTGGAATTTTTAAAAATTATTTCAAGGACAGAGAGAGAAAGGGAGGGAGGGAGAGAGAGAGAGAGAGATTCTCCATTCACTGGTTCATTTCCAAGATGACTGCAATGGCCAGGGCTGGGCAAAACTAAAGCCGGGCACTCTGGCCAGGTGTCCCATAGGGGTGACGTAGACCCAGTTACTTGGGTCATCCTCCACTGCTCCTAGGCATGTTAGCAGGGAGCTGGATTGGAAGTAAAGAAAGTGACACTGTACATCTGGGATGTTGCCTGGTGTTGCAGGTGGCAGCTTAGCTCCCTGAGCCCCAATGCATGCCCCACGCTTGTTTTCTAAAAGCTTTTCTCATGCACAGTTCAGTTACCTATTGTGTTCTGTGAGTAGTTCCAGCAGAGACCACATGGCCCATGAGGCTGGAAAATGTTTGCTCTCTGGTTCTTTACAGAAAAGTTGGCCAACCCTGACCTAGAAACTGGATGAGAATGGCCTGAAGGACAGATGCGAAGCTGTGAAGTAGATGGGGAATGTGAAAACCTTGAGAATAAACTCAGGAGAAATAGAAGTGGGGTGATGGTTACAGAGAGGTGCCAAGGTCTAAGTTGGGGTGTTGGTGTCCCAGAGTGATTTTCCAGACTGGTGGGGTGGGATCCACAGTGGTGAGGGGCTACTGGGTCAGCCAGGGTCTTTGCAGGCAAAGAGTGGTATGATCCAGAGGCAAGGCAGGCAGACCTATCCTGTCCTGACGTCGGAGAGAACTGTACTCACAGCAATGGAGACGCGGTAGGGCGGGAAGACCCTATGACTTCCGCACCATCTGCTTGTCAGTGAAAAATACAGCAGCTCATCCACTGAGTAGAGAACAGAAGGACATTTTGGAGACCAGAGAAAATCTCTAACATGTGATGAGAAAACAGGAAGCTCATTTTGGATCCTTAAAGCCCAAAGTGATGGCTCCTGCCAGATACCCACTAGAGACCAGGGAGGGCATGCTACCGGTAGCATTTCTGTCTCTTGGTTCCCGTCTCCCCGCCCCTTTTGCTAGATGCGCTTTCCTTGCTACAGGTCGCATTTCTGCGGAACATCACATGGACCTTGTCCAACCTGTGTCGGAACAAGAATCCGTATCCTTGCGACGAGGCGGTGAGGCAGCTGCTGCCTGTTCTCTTCCACCTCCTGCAGCACCATGACAGAGAGATTGTCTCGGACACCTGCTGGGCCTTGTCCTACCTCACAGAGGGCTGCAACGAGCGCGTTGACCGAGTGGTCAACATTGGGGTCTTGCCCAGGCTGGTAGAGCTCATGACCAGCCAGGAGCTCAGCATCCTGGTGAGTGCCATCCCCGGGCCTGTTGGTCCTCAGAAGGCCCTCAGAGGGGAGGCTGACTTTAACAGGTTCTATTCTCTGTGGCTCCAGATCTTCACAATCAACTCTAATTCCATAATGAGAACAAAACTTGTCACTGGCATTACTTGGTCATTCTCTAATCAAATTCTTGTGTTTTGTTCTAAAAGTTGCACTTGATGTTAAGTAACTCACTCTTCTTAATTTGAAAGCTAGAGCAATATAATAAAACACCCAGTAAAAATTGCTTTTAATACAACAAGCTGGGAACTATTAATCTTTCCTTCTAGTGGTTTATATTCGCAGGTTTCAACAAATTGGCTTACTCTGTGTGTGTGTGTGTAAAGCTCTTTGTAACATTTTAACTTTAAAAATATATATATATTTATTCATTTGAAAGGCAGAGTTAGAGATCTTCCATCTGCTGGTTTACTCTCCAAATAGCTATAATGGCTGGGGCTAGGCCAGGCTGAAGCCAGAAAGCAGGAATTTCTTCTGGGTCTCCCTTGTGACTACAGGGGCCCAAGTACAGGGGCAATTCTCCCCTGCTTTTCCCAGGCAGTGCCCATATGGGATGCCAGTGTTGCAGACAGCAGGTTAACTCACTGTGCCACAGTGCTGCCCCTTGAATTTCTTAAATGAGCAAAAAGAAAATTCCTCTATCTTTTCCCTCATCTGGTCTGATATTACCTGACAAAGGAAAGGCAAATTAAAATCATTATCAAATGCTTTGGTAGATTATTAAATGTGATTCACTACATAAACTACTTTGCAAGGTAAGTATGTGAGGGGACTTCAAAAACTTCATGGGGGAAAAAAACCTGACTGATAAATTTATGTTGCTGCAAACTTATGAAAAAAGATGTGCACCAATTTTTAAAAAACACATGTCCATGAACTTTGTGAGACTCCTCCAATGATGCTTTAGAAGCCTTGGTTTCTGCACCTCATGCTGTGCAGCCTCAGTGGAGCTCTCTGCTGAGATGACTGTAGTGTTTCTCAATGTCAAGGTTGGCTTAGGGAAGAGTGCTGGAGGGCATGGAGAACACGAAGAGAATTTTTAGGAAAAGAAAGCAGTTGCGGCAGCAGCTCTTCTTGGAGCCCATTGCAGCTGCAAAGGCCTGTGGTACCACTTCCCGCTCCTGCTTGAGTGATAGGGATGCAGGCTATTGGGCAAGGAGGACTCTAGAACCATTGATGGGCTGCCGCAACCATGCAGACAAGCTCAAACGCAGCTCTCTGAGACTATATATTTCAACCTCCATCCCGCTTGAGCAAGAACCATCAGAAAGCTGGCAAGCATCCTGAAACCATGTGAGGAACAATAAATCAACAAAGGATCATGGACAGGTCATTGTCCACACGCTGCCCAAGAACCTTTAGGAGGGCACAGGACCTGGTGTCACTGTTGCCTTCCACTGTGATGAATTTGCCTTGTTCTTCCAGATTCCTTCTCTCCGCACGGTGGGGAACATTGTCACAGGAACTGAACACCAGACCCAGATGGCCATCGACGCAGGTCTGCTGAAGGTGCTGCCCCACCTCCTGAGGCACCCCAAAACCTCCATCCAGAAGGAGGCGGCCTGGGTCCTAAGCAATGTGGCTGCAGGATCTCAACAGCAAATCCAGCTGCTGATTGTGTATGACTTGCTGCCTCTCTTGGTGGCTCTGCTGAAAAATGTAAGTGGCACACTCAGCATCCACAGCACGACTCCCTTCCATGGCCTTGTGTTGAAATTCAGGCACATGGTCAGGGAACAAATTAACTGAGATCCAGCAAAGTCATGAAACGGTAAGTTCTTAGCTTTATCTGGGAGATAAGGTGGGACAATCCATTCTGAAAAACACATTGGAGAGGTGGAAGGCCAGGCAACTCTGACCAACGAAAGGTGACACCATGGCTCAAACACCTGAGAAAATATTGAACTTGCGGATACTGGTTTACCTCAGGGAGGGGGATCTGCCCCACTACCTGCACGAGCGAAGTTTTGGTTTTGGGAGAAAAAGTGAATTAGACTATGGTGGTGTCATACAGTAAAATATGTGGTCCTTGCAGTGTACAAATGAAATGAATAGAATATTCAAATATAAAAGGTAGAAATAGCTTCCCTCTTGCACTTGATTCCCACTTCCTTTCCTCTAGAGAAATCACTGTCCTTTTTGTGTCCGTTAAGGGGGAAAAATAACTGAAAGGCAAAGATATAGGGGAAAGGATAGAGACAGATCTTCCATTTGCTGGTCCACTCTCCAAATGGCCCCTATGGCCAAGGTGGGCCAGGCCCAAGCTGCAAGCCTGGAACGCTCCCAAGGTTTCACACGTGGATAACAGAGGCCCAAGCACTTGGGGCCATTGTCTGCTGCTTTACCAAGCATGTTAGCAGGGAGTTGGATGGGAAGTGAAGTAGCTGGGCAAAGAGCAGGCAGGGACTTAACATGTTGCATTACCATGCCAACCCCTTATACTGCCTTTCATTGAAGGAGCTGAGTTTAAACTACCTGTAGTCAGGTTTCTTCAACTGAAGGGTGGGGAGACAGGTGGTGTCTGCCCCAGCAGCAGGGGAAAGCTGTGCTCCTGTTTTGAAGCTGGATAGCAGGTTCCCAGGTGCATGTCAGGTAGGAGAATCCTAGCGAGAGGCAAGGCCCAGCATAGTCCACATCCCAGCATCCTCCAGTCTACTGAACGTTTCATAACCTTGTTTCTCCTGAGTATGTAACATGGTTTAATAAGAAATAGATAGTAATGTACCAAGGAGTCTTTCCATTTCAAACCGTCTTATGAACTGCAATCTGCTTGGTTCTATGAATTATTTATTTCGTTTTCTGTCTTTGCTTCACTCTGAAGTCACAATTTTCCCCAGTCTTAAAATGGGAATAAGTTATGCCCAATGATAAAAGAATCCAGAATAAATGACTCTAATGTCCTTGGGCCAAGCATTTTTTTCTGAGAGCAAAGGAATTCATGTGGGATGTTCTCGTGGTCTTTCTGTGTCCCTGCCGATCTTGCTCAGTCTCCTAGGTCACGTGTCTGCACCCAGCTGCACAGCTTCTTGCACAAAGTCTAATTGGGTGGGGAAGATGAGGAATGCAGGCACAAGTCTAGTCTACACAGATGGGGTTACTGCATGCTGTTTGCCCTACAGCCTGAGCAGTGTGAGGGGTCCAACTTGACTTTAGAACTTTTCTCAGAGACCTCATCTGAATCTGTCCAGCTGCTGCTTAGCTCCTCAGAGATGCCATGTGTCATTGAGGGCTGGAAGCCAGAGTTCTTTGCAAATTTAAAAGTAAATTGCACAGCCATTCCTAGTTGCCACCTGCCCGTCAGGAGAGTAATCCAGGACGGCACTGCTCCATTGAGGAACTGTGAATGTGAATGTTTCCTTCCTACAGGGGGAGTTTCAAGTCCAGAAGGAGGCAGTCTGGACGGTGGCCAACTTCACAATGGGGGCCACTGTGAGCCAGTTGTTCCAGCTGGTCTACTCGGGGGTCTTGGAGCCCCTGGTGAATCTGCTCACCGCTCCAGATCCTAAGATTGTCCTCATCATCCTTGATGTCATCTCTTACTTCCTCCAGGTGAGCTGATCTGAACAGGTGGGTTTGTAAATGGCAGTGTCTAATTTGATTAAAACGTGTGACTTTTGCTTCTTAAAACCCAGATAGGATTGTCTTTCTTCCCTAATCCCCTCCCTCCCATCCTCTTCATCCAACTGTCCTGTGGCTAGCACACAGGGGCACCTGAAAGAAGGGCCTTTACCTTTTTTGATCAAATGAGTATCTTTATGCCTAGGTGTTTATGAGCCAGGTGGAGTTGTTCTGGCACTGGAAGAGCTGTGCTGCTGCCTCGGGCAGTTGCCATGGATGCTCTGAATACGATGCATAGTCTTTACTGTGTTGGGGTCTGGGTATTACTGGAGTGGGGGACAGATATGTCAGGGGAAAAGTTACAAATAATGTCAGATAAGGGGTGTCCCTCAAATTTCAGGGTGGGAAGTAGGTGCAGCTCTCATATGCAGGAGTCAAGGGAAGCATCTACAAGGAGGAACATCTGAGCAAGGTTATAGGAGAAGCAAGTCTTGGGTGTCTGGGAGCACTTCCACAAAAGAGTGAAGAAGGCTGTGTGGCCAGTGCAAGAGAACAGGAGTGGAAAGTAGTGGGAGGTGAGGATGAAGGCAGCCAGGGCCAGGTCACATAGGATCTGCTGAGTGAGGAAGAGGAGCCAACTGACAGCTGGAAGTAGAGCAGAAGTCAGTGACCCACGAGGCTCAGATGTCTAAATTACAGGATATGCTGGGGGAAGCAGCAGGAAGTTGGCCAAGGGGCATCCCAAAGAATCATGGTGAAACTCCTTCATTCAGCTTTGTGGCCAGGGCATCAGACCACAAAGCACCCAACTAGAGTTCTGCAAAAGTGCCAGTTCTGAAATAAAGGAACACTAAACTGATATTTACGTACTATCTGGAGTAGTTCTAGGCTGGTGTGGCACACTACTCTCAGTGGTGATGAATATTGAGTGTCCCAGTTGTCCCTGTCGTGAAAATGCATGGGTCTGGCTCAGGGTCTCAGGTGAAGTTGTCAAGATGTTGGCCAGGACTGCTGCTGTTGGAAGGCCTGAGAGCAGCTGGGGCATCAGTATCCAAAGTAGCAGGTGGATCTCTCTCTCAGGTGTCTGTGCATCATGGCTTCCCATGGGTTCATTAAAAGGAAGTCAAGTGAACGCGGCAGTGTTCTTCATGACCTCACCTTGAAGGGCCCACTGTCATTTCAACAATATCCTGTAGGCTCTACAGGGCCCTCTTCAGCACGGTGGGGATGTATGAAAGGGGATGAATAGCAGAACTGGGGGCCATGAGAGGCCATCTTGGTGGCTGGCTATATTCATATGCAACTAAGCCAGTTGAGAAACTCCAAAAACAGCAGGAACTCCTCAGAAAAGACAGTCGGAGCTTCCTTCTCATATAACTGCCATGGAAAGAAGTGACCCAAGGCGAGACTGGGTAGATAATGCAACCCAGTAGTAGGCTTTGTGAGCAGATCCCAAGAAAGGGTGGAGACCTGGCAGATGGTTGTCAGAACTGGATGTAACATGTTCATGAAAAGCATCCTCTACACTGTGGACTGTCACTTTGTTTGCTGAAGATTTTGTCTTGGGCAAGACTGGGCCAGTCACATCTGCTGGACCAATGGGCAGAGGCACTTGGGACAGCAGGTGAGGAAGACCCAGGTGGGGCTTCAAAAAGCTTCAGACAGACGGCTAGTTGCTGGGGGCGGGGGCAACCAGGAAACACCTTCTGGTCTACTGACTGCTCTGTTCAGGTCTGAAATCCCCCTCCAGCATTCTTGCTCTCCTGGGTCATCCCCTAGTTTCCAATTGTCTACCTGGAATATTGACCTAGGCATTCAGTTCCTGCCTCTTCCCTCAACTCCAAACCAATAGCTCATGTGGGACCTGCATCTAGAACTGGAGGGCACCGAGGCCTAAGTGTGCAAAGAAAGCTCCTATCAGGTGAACCATGTGGCTTAAATCATGCTTTATTTCATCCATAGTATTTTTTTTGGGCAGGGGAGGTGGTTCTTCTAGAGTCACAGCTCACAAAATAAGAATGCCTTGGGATAGGACGCCAAAATGCTTTTTTCCTCTCCCCACTTCCCCCAAATTTCCCCTCGGATTGTTTCAGCTTTGTCCTTGCTGTTTCTCCCCCAGCCAAGTCTCTTCAGTAAGAATCCGTAGTACCTTGCTTGCTTGTCCTGTGCCTCTTCAAAGACTCCCACCTCTGATAGTGGTGATCGTGAACTTGTTGCTCCCCAGAAATCTGAGTAATGAGATCTTCACTCTGGACTCACTTCTGAACCTCTGTTCTGTGTGTCTTGTCTGTCATCTCCATGCAAACAGTAGAGGGAATCCGTGGCCAGCAGCTAGCACTGAATCTCCCCTGGACTTCATTCCATGCCACAACAGTGTGGCTGCTTCTGTCTGATCTTATAAGGCTTGGCCAGAGAGTTGAGGGCCAGAACACCTGTCTTTACAGGGCAGTAGCTGGACATGCTTCCAAACTGGGTTTGAAGCCATTTCTATGACACAGGAGATGCCTTCTAGTGACATATTTACAGAAAGAAGGATATTTGGCCCCAAGCCCAACCTTTATGATAGTGTACAAATACTATATTTTGTACAATGAAAATAAGATCATATGTTTATACAGATGACAGTAAATATGTATATGTATTTACATATGGCTGGCATAAATCTATGTGCATTTGTACATATAGATTTCATAAATACCTAAAGTGGGAGGAAGATCTTACAATCTGCAGCCCGTCTGGGAGCGTGACTCTGCTTCAGTTGCCCCCATCCCCTGGGCCAGGAGAACCAGCAGAGGTTCTGCTGGCCGAGGGCCCCTGCCCAGGCTGCTTTGTTCTCTCCTGTGACCCCCAGGAAGCAGAGAAGCTGCGTGAGAAGGACAGACTATACTTTCTGATAGAAGGGCTTGGCGGGATTGAAAGAATTGAGACCTTGCAGCTGCACGTGAATCAGCAGATCGCGCAGACCGCCCTGAGCCTCATCGAGAAGCACTTTGGCGAGGTCAGTGACTGCAGAGCACAGGAGGGTGCCTCTGTGCTGGGACATCTCCCAGTGAGGCCGCGGACAGGCAGGCTGCCCCATCACACCCCCTGAGCTTCACTAAATGCTTCCCTGTTGTGCTGGCTGCACCGCCTTTGAGTAGTGACTTCCCAGCCATCTGAATCCCACAGCAGCTTCACTTTGCTTTGCTAGCTTGTTTCGGGAGGATGCGGGGAAGGAGAGGACATAAGTTAACTTGTTTTGCTTTTTTAATTGAGCGGCAGAGAGCGTGATACAGAGTGCTCCCATCCACTGGTTCGCTCCACAAACGCCCACAGTGGCTGGGACTGACTCGGTCTCCCACAAGGGCAGCAGAAACCCGATTGCTTGAACCAACACTGCTGCCTCCCCGGGGGCCACATGGGCAGGAAGTTGGCGTGAGAAGCCAAAGCCAGGTGTTGACCGCTGGTGTGGCCAACGTCGCTGAGACTTGACTGCAAGGCTAGTCTGCCCCGAGAGTGCAGGCAGCAAAGCACCACCAACTTGTGACCAATTTGCCACTCACAGCATTTTAGCTTGTTTCCAAAGTACAAGGTTGGAATTAACTTCTCAGAAGTCTTCAAGGCTTTCTGTAGGTGCAGGAATAAGTCAGATGGCACTAGACATTTTGAAAACTTTTTCGTGGTATTCGAATCATTTTTTCAAATATGTAGTCCAGTGATGTGAAGGGCATTCACACTGTCCTCCCAGCCATTGGTGTAGCCATCATTAGGCAGAGCAACAGACAGAGATTGATTGTTCATTTCCCAAATGGCTGCAACAAATAGGACAGAGGGCAACGTCGGCTAAAGCCAGGAGGCAGGAATTCCATTTGGGTCTCCCACTTGGGTTACAGGGGCCTAAGTCCTTGGGCCATCATCTGCCACCTTCCCAGTGGCATAGGCAGGAACCTGGGTTAGAAGCAGAGAAGCTGGGACTGAAAATGGGGCTCTGATATGGGATGTTGGCATTATGAGCTGTCGCAGCACCAGCACCTGCCTCCCCAGACTTACTTCTATATGAACCTGATGCAGTTAAGTCATACTACGTTTGTCATTTGGTGAGTAACTTGCTTTTCTTAACAAAAGGTTTTCGGGGTTCATCCATCTTGTTATATGCCAGAACTTCATACCCTTTTAAGGTTGAACACTAGTGCCTTGAGCATAGGACTATAAACCACAGGCATCCATCCTTCCATGCTTCCAGGTGGCTATTGGGAACAATGCTGCTATGAAGATGAGTGTGCAAATATCTAGTAGAATCCCAGCCCTTTCTAGAACATACCCAGAAGCAGCATTGATGTATCCTGTGGTGATTCTCTTTTTAATTTTTTAAAGATTTATTTATTTTTCTTTGAAAGACTGATTTACAAAGAGGAGAGCCAGAGATCTTCCATCTGCTAGTTCACTACCCAGATGGCTGCAATGGCCAGAGCTGAGCTGATGCAAAGCTGGGATGCAGGGTCCCAAGGACTTAGACCATCTGCCGCTGCCTTCCCAGGCTGTAAGCAGAGAGCTGGATTGGATTTGGAGCAGCCGGGACTAGAGCTGGTGCCTGTTGGGGTGCCTGCTGTAGGGTGGATCATTAGCCTCATGTGCCACAGCGCTGGCCCCTAATCTTACTTGTGGAATAGGCACCATGCTGCTTTCAGTTTTACATTGCTACCAACAGTACATAGTGTTCTACTGTTCTAATTCCTTCAAGAAACTAACAATACCCATTTATTTTCTGATTTTGTTGTTAGCAGTCATCTTAGTGATATCTCCTTGGGGTTTTGACTCAACGTTTATAAGAGACACTTCTCGTAGGAGAAAGTGATCTCAGAGTCCTTAAGGGATCAGATGAACACAGGATGAGGGGTTAGCCAAGGGAGCGGCACTTCTGGTAGGCTCAAAGTGAAATCAGCCAAATCCAGGGCAGTTGCATCAATATGACCAAGCTGGGGTTACTGCTGATTGGAAGCAGCTGAGCTATTTGGGACTAAGGATGTTCTCAAAGCAGAGAAGACTGAAATGGTGATGAGTATCTTCTAGGCCAATGATTCCTGTGAAAATCTGACCAATAGGAGACAGTTCCGTAAAGAGAGTGAGATCCCTGGGGTTCACCTAAAACCTCGAGTTAAAAACATTGGGACAGCTAGGTCCATTATATCCCCACTTGCTGTAAGGATAGTGTTCTATGTGTAGCAAAACTGTGCCGAAAAATCAGCCAGAGAAGGGATGGGCATTGCGGCACAGTGGCTGTCACCACTTGAATTGGCTTGAGTCCTCGATCCTGTACTCCTCTTCCAGCTTCCTGATAATGCCCTGGGAAACAGCAGGTGATAGCTTAAGTATGGGGGTCCTTGGTACATATAAGAAGGATACAAATTGAGCTCTGGGCTCCCAATTTCAGCTTGGTCAAAGTCTTGGTGATTGTAGTAAACTAATAGATAAAACCAATCTCTTTCCTCTGTGTGTCAGCCTTTCAAACAAAATAAAAATAAGATTTTAATAAGTTAAGATTGTTCCAAAAAATGACCAAAGAACAAATAGTGCATGATTCCGTTTTTCAAGAGTACTTCCAAAGTTCTTGAAAACATAGAATGAAAAGATGTTTGCTTTCATATAAAACTTGAAGTGCATGCATAGTTTTTCTTACATTATGTGCATTTTCCATAAACTTTTTGAAGACTCTTCTATTGCCAATATGTTATACATATTCAAATCTGCAGATAGAGCAGTGATTGCCAGGCCTAAGTAGGAGGGGATGGGAGCGTTAGTGTCTGATGGGGAGCAGGGTTTCAGGCTTCTTTGGGTTTTTCTTTTTTAGGTATTTATTTGATGGGGCCAGTGCCATGGTGGTGTAGGCTGAGCCTCCACCTGTGATGCTTGGCATACCATACGGGCACCAGTTCACATCCCAACTGCTCCACTTCTGATCCAGCTCCCTGCCTGGGAAAGCAGTGGAGGATGGTGCAAGTCCTTGGTCCACTGTACGCATGTGGGAGACCTGGAAGAAGCTCCTGGCTCCCAGTTGTGGATAGGAGGACTAACTCTGGCCCATTTGGGAGTGAATTAGCAGATGCAAGGTCATCTCTTCTTCTCTCTGTAACTCTTCATTTCAAATTTTAAAAAATTCAATCTTAAAATATTTGAAGGAGTTGGAGAAAGATCTTTCATGTTTGCTGATTCACTTCCCAAATGGCCACAATAGCCTAGGCTGGGTCAGGCCAAAGCCTAGAAGCTAGGAACTTCATCTGGGTTATAGGCTTCACAGGGGTTATGTGGGGCCCAATCACTCGGGCTGTCCTCCATTGCTTTCCTAGGCCGTGAGCATTCAGCTAGATCAGAAGTAGGGCAGCCGGCACTTGAAATAATACCCAGTGTGAGATGCCAGCATTGCAAGCGGCAGCCTAACTTGCAATACCACAGCACCAGTCTGAGTTTGTTTTATGAGAGGAACCTCTGGGGAGGGATGGTGGTGACCATGCCACTGAACTGTCAACTGAGAAGACAGGAAGTTATTACACCTGTTTCACCACACATGCAACCACGTTTAGAGTCCACCCAAAGAAGTACTTAAATGCTCCCCTGTTTTAGTCCCTCCAGCAAATTCGGATCCATAGACAGTGTTCAGGGGGTCACATTTGCAGTAAGAGCCTTCTGGAGCCTGGAGGTTGTAACTGTGTCTGTTTCCCCCTGAAGGAAGAAGACAAAGACAGCATTTTATCAATCCAGGACAAATGCTGAGCGTTCTTCATAAGATGATGGCAGAACACCCCAACTTCTCACCCTCAGGGACAACATGTTTATGAAGCAGCTCTCCTATGTCTTAGCGCCTCAGTGATACAAAGCTTTTAAAATTCCACATTAATAAAAGGTTTAGCACGTTACCCTGCTCTGTGAGAACTTGAACTGTTTGTCTGAACACCATGGGGAATTCCTCTCCCAGGAGCATCTGCCTCCATGATGACCTCTATGGTTCTTGGAGTAAGAACTTGAGAGCTAAACACAGCGAGCTGGAGGAAGTATGACCTCTCTGGTTCCCCATACCTGTGAAAAAGTGCTACCTATACATAGACTTTCTTACCTCTGGCCATTCATCTCCTGGCATTCTAGAAAGTTTTAAGGTGATTCTCTCTAGAAACTCAAAAATTTTGCTTAACTTTCTTGGAAAGTTTGAGGGTATGGGTTTTTTTTTTTTTTTTTTTTAATTTGTTTTTAGTAGTTGAGTTCGCAAGCTTGAGTGTGGATCTATACCCCTAAAGGGCTTTTGGATCACAGGTAGCTGGGTCCACCCCCGGGAGACTGATTCAGGGTAGAGCCTGAGCTCTTCTGATGCCGATGCCGCTGGTCAAGGCAGCCAGTCAGGGAACTGTGGCCTGGGACCAAAAACAGCCCATTGCCCATTTTGTGAAGATTGATAGGAGGGCTCAGCACAGTAGCCTAGTGGCTAAAGTTCTCACCTTGTACGCACCAGGATCCCATACGGGCACCGGTTCTAATCCCGCAGCCCTGCTTCCCATCCAGCTCCCTGCTTGTGGCCTGGGAAGGCAGTCAAGGACGGCCCAAAGCCTTGGGACCCTGCATCCGCGTGGGAGACCAAAAGAAGCTCCTGGCTCCTGGCTTTGGATCAGCTCAGTTCCAGCCATTGCGGCTGTATGGGGAGTAAATCAGCAGATGAAAGATCTTCCTCTCTTTCTCGTCTCTCTTTATATCTGACTTTCCAATAAAAATCTTAAAAAAAATTCATAGGCGTACAGCTATGCGGTTCATAACATTTCATACTGCAATGACAGGACTCTGTCAACGGGGACCCAGCCTGCTATGCTGAAAAGATTTGCTATCTGCTTGTCTACAAAAACTCCTCACTTAGGGGGCTGATGTGACAATCTGGCCTATTCCTGGCCAGCCACTTGAGTGTTTGACTTTAAGAAGAAAGACCGGGGGCCCTGCGGCGTGGCCTAGCGGCTAAAGTCCTCGCCTTGAAAGCCCCGGGATCCCATATGGGCGCCGGTTCTAATCCCAGCAGCTCCACTTCCCATCCAGCTCCCTGCTTGTGGCCTGGGAAAGCAGTTGAGGACGGCCCAATGCACTGGGACACTGCACCCGCGTGGAAGACCCAGAAGAGGTTCCAGGTTCCCGGCTTCGGTTTGGCGCGTACCGGCCCATTGCGGCTCACTTGGGGAGTGAATCATCAGACGGAAGATCTTCCTCTCTGTATATCTGGCTGTAATAAAATGAATAAATCTTTTTTTAAAAAAAAAAAGACTGACGTCCTTCCAACATACACCTTCCCTATCTAGATGTACAGATCTGATTGTGCAGAGCCTAGGGGTCCATGTCTTGGGTTGAGCCCCAAATTGTCTCCAGGTGCCTGTGATGCAGGTAGGAAGGGGTGCTCATGCAACCAGAGAGCTACACACGCAATACCTGTTGCATTCAGAAAGTTCATCTCTGTTACTCAGACCAGGCCCAAGAGGTGGAGAGGGATTTGCAAGCTCAGAGTCAGACTTACTAGCTAAGACTGTTTTTATGGAGTTATCATAGGTACTACCCAGATGAACCGCCTGGCTTCAGTCTAGCCCTGTCCTGCCTTGGATGTTATGGCCAGCTGGATAGTGCACCAATGGATGGGAGATCGATCACATTGTATTTCTTATATATCTGTTATGCCTTTCAAATCATTTTTTTGAAAAGATTTGTATTGGAAAGTCAGACTTTCAGAAAGGAACAGACAGAGAAAAACCTTCCATCCATTGGTTCACTCCCTAACTGGCCGCAACGGCTAGAACTGCTTCCAGGTCTCCCACAAGGGTGCAGGGCCCCAAGACCTTGGGCTATCCTCCACTACTTTCCCAGGTCACAAGCAGGGAGTTGAATCAGAAGTGGACCAGAATGGTCTTGAAGTGGTGCCTGTATGGAATCCTGGCACAGTAGGCCAAGGATTAGCTTATCACGCCAGCTCCATCAGCAATTTCAATTTGTATTTAACCTTTTCTTTGTGGCAGGTTAATTGCAAAAATGGTCCCATCTTTCTGCCTCTCCCTATTTTCATGCATCTTGCAATACAACTTCACAGTTTCCTCACCTCCAATCATTAAGAGACAGTTGATTTTCTGTTCCTTGAATTTGGTCTTGGCCGTGAACTTGCTTGGGCCAGTAGAATGTGATGAACACAGGATGATGGTGGCGCTAGCTGCAGCCTAAGCCTCAAGGTCCTCAGTGCTTTTGCTTTTTTTGAGCTCTGCTGGCACCATTACCCAGGCCAGAGCTGGCCTGCGAGGTGAGGGGACACCTAGCTAGAGCAACCAGCCACTGACCACGTGTGAGACCAAGAGAGCTGCATCTCTGCACCCAGATGTGATGAGAATGTTTAGCGAACCCATATGCTCGTGACCGCTAGTAAAAGCTTACAACTTTATGCCTCTTGGTTTTAAAGTGCTTTATTACTCAGCAGTAAGCAAGTAATAATTTGCCTGACTGCCTCCTTCTCTGTCTGCCTTTATCCTTACATCTCTCAGATGCTATTTTACTTCATTGTTGTGTCACCAATAATTTACCATCTGCTTATTTTCAACCACTTGAAATAGAATGACAGAGATCTTCAATCCACTGATTCACTCCCCAAGTGCCTGCAACAGCCAAAGTTAAGAGGCAGGAGCTCATTGGCAGGGTGGCATCATCCTTGGATTGGTGAAATCGGCAGCCTTCAAAACTATCCAAACCACTTGGCCAGAACCCTTGGAATAAGGACACATTGGGACTCCGGATTGATATGAGGTGGTGGTCCCTCATCCCTGGGTACTGGGACATGTGGAAAGTCATGAGTGGTTTCCCCCTTTGCCTATCCCCTTTTCCCAGAAGCAACAAGGAGAAATTGCAAATTTGGAAGCAATGAGTTCACCTAATTTTCCCTAAACCTTAGTTCTTCCCACCCTGATCAAACATGTGATCACTATAAAAAATAAAATTTAAAAAAAATCCACGAACTCCACCCGGGTCTCCCACGTGAGTGGTGGGGACCCTAGAAACTGCCAGCCGCCTCTGCCTCCCAGGCGCATTAGCAAGGAGCTGGATTGGAAGTCCAGCAGTTGGGACTCAGTGTGGAATGCAGAATTGCAAACAGTTTTCCTGGCTATGTCACACACCTGCCCCGAACACACCTCTTTTGTATTTATATTTCCTTATCTGGCTTGAGTCTGTGTACACACACGGAAGATCTTCTGAAAGTTCATGGTAAACTCATCATGAAAAAGCAACACATAGATTTCCAAACTTCTTTGCACAAAACAGATTTTTAAATTCCATTTTCCATGAACTTTTAAAAATACTCCTATGTATTTTAATATGGAAACAAATTCTTTTCAAAAATTTTTATTTCAAAGATTTATTTTTATTGGAAAAGCAAATAAGATTTATAGAAAAGAACAGAGAAAAGAGAAAGATATCCATCCGCAACAGCCAGAATGAGGCGATCCAAAGCAAGGAGCTTCTTCTGGGTCTGCCATGTTAGTACAGGGTCCTAAGGCTTTGGACCATTGTTCACTGCTTTCCCAGGCCACAAGCAGGGAGCTGGACAGGAAGCGGGGGAGCCATGACATGAACTGGCACCTATATGGGATACTGGCACTTGCAAGGTGAGGATTTATCCATTGAGCCATTGCACTAGGTCCTCTTTTCATATATATAGTCTTCTAAGATCGTTTTTATTTTTGATGGTTTTTACGTAATTGATTAGGGTGCAAAGGGTCAAGGGCTACAGGAAGGTGGGTGGGACCATTTTGCCACATTTTTTTCCTTCCTGTATCTGGAGGAAAAGGGGAGATAAGGGAAGAAGCCACACCTAGCCTCCCAACTGCCTCTGCACTCTGGGATGGAGGACAGCCACTCAACACCATCCCAGGGTCCCCAAAGTGGGGCATGCTCCAAGGGTTCTGCTCAAAAGGTTTTGATAGTTCAACAGTTCTGAATTACTGCCAATCTCACCACTTCAATCATGCCCACCACACACTCGGCCCTCATACAAACCAGTGGGTGTGGCCATCTAGCCAGAGCGACCCGCAGTAACCTACACCAGGCCCATCCCTGCCCTGGTCCCTATGCTTGCCAGTATGTACAGCAGACTGGTCCAATTTGACCCATATCCCATTCAGTTCTCATACATGCTAATGGGCAGTGAAACCTAGTTCAACCCTACTCTCTTCTAGTTCAATCCTACTCTCCAGCCCACACACATGCTGGCAAGGTGCCACTCTGTCTAGCCAGTCCTGGCTCTCATGCTTACCAGTTAGAGTGGTGACCCAAGAGGGAGGTGCCGACTATTTTCCTAATGACCCACTCCCATTCCAGGATCTTGCACTCTCCAGGTAGTTCTGCAGTATAGATTGACAGAATTTGCCCCCTGTGCCAGCCTCTGCTAGCTGATGTTGCAACAAAGCCCAACCAACCCACATCCACTATGGCTTATACATGCGCCAGTAGGAATAATCAACCCAGCCTGGCTTTTCCAGCTCACATGAAGCCAAAAGGTGTTGCCTTGCCCAGTCTGGCCTACTCTGCCTCCATCCCAGCTCTCATGCTCACCAGTGGGAACAGTGACCCAGCATGGGAGCCCCACTCAGCCCCATTACCATGTTCACCCTCTCCCAAGTTTCTCATGTGCTGGTTGGATGCTGCAGCCTAGTCTGGCATGGCCCACCTCACCTCGGCATTTGCCAGTGAGTACTGTAACCTGGACTGGCCTTTCCCACCCCGCAATTCCAGCTCACGCTGGTTGGGGCTACAGTCTAGCTAGCCCAGCTCAGCCAGTCCCCAGTCCCGGCCCTCATGTGAATTGGCTGGTATTGTGGCCCACCCGACATGACCCAAACACCTTTTTGGTTCTCGGATTTGCCAGTGGGTTTTGTGAACTGGCCTAGCCTGGCTCACCCCAGACGTGAGCCAAATGTATGCTGGTGGGCACACCATTACCTAGCCTGGTCTGGGCTGCTCCCTTTCATGATTCTTGCGCTCACCTGCAGAGACTGTGTTCCGACAGAGGAGTTCCCCAGGCTCCTCCATCAGAATCTCAGGCTTAGCAGTGGGTCCATGGGCCAGCCCTACTTAGTCTACCTGCTGTCCTAGCAGGAACAGTAGCCTTTCCTGACTGACCCTCATCCATTCCAGTTTTTACTGTTGGGTGTTAAAGCCCAACCAAGCCTGGTTCACAGCTCACACATGGCTCTGCAGGGGCAGAGACCTAGCCCAGCCTGTCCTATACCCACCCTGGTTCTCACGAGCACCAGTGGGTGTTGGAGTCTACCCCAGTCTGTCACACCCAAGCCCCATCCACCCTTCTGCCGAGGGTCACTGCAGTGATGTTCAGGCCAGATAGCAACCCCCACTCTGGTGCTCCCACTCACCAGTGGGAACCGCAACCCACCAAGGTGCCCCCTTGGCTCCCCAACCAGACCTGTTCCCAACCATAGAGCTTGCACATGTCAGTGGTTGCTCTGACCCAGCTTGGCATAGTCCCTCCCTTGTCTCGGCTGTTGCCTTTGGGTGCTGTAGCCTGGCCTGACCCCAGTCCCAACTCTAACTGGCGGGTGCTACAACCTGCTCAGTCTGCTTCCATCCCTGGCTCATGAAAACTGGTAGGTACGATAGCCTAGCCTGGTTTTTTGCACTTGCCGGTGAGCTAAGGTTTGCTTGGCCCTGCCCGGTCTGCCCACTTCCAAAACCAACCAACACACTTGCTAATAGATGGGGCTATATTGCCCAGCTTGCCCAACTCCCAGGCCTGGACCATGTGCTTATTAGCAGGAGCTATGACCCACTAGAGAAGTTTCCCAAGTTCTCTTACTTGGCTCGCTCCCAGACCCAGATGTCATGAATACCAGCGGGTGCTAGGCCCTTACCAGGCATAGCCTGCCACTCCATCTTGACTGGTGAATGTTGCAGCCCAGCTTTCCCCATGCCGTTTTAGGATACACATGCGGGTGCTGCAGTCTGGACCTGCCCAGCCTATTCTCAGCCCCAGTACCTGTGAGTGCTGGTGGCTTCCATGGTCACGCCTAACTCAGCCCATCACCACCCTGACTCTTAAGCTAACCAGCAGGACTTGTATTTCCATAGGGTTTGGCCCACATATGCCCCACACAATCTACACCGGACCTGGTTCTCTCGCATGCTGATTAGTGTCATGGCCCTGCCTAATGTGACCTGTCCCCTGTTCCAACAGTCAGGTACTGGGATCTGGCCTGCCAGACAAGCCTCCAGCCCTAGCTTTCATGTGGGCTGGTGTGTGGTGGTCAGCAATGTTCCGTGCTGACAGCCCATCTCAGGACTCCCATGTGGGCTGGTGCATCGCTCTGACCCATACAGATCTTCTGGTCTCTCCTCTCCAAACCACCAGGTCTCAGTGCCCTCACTTACCTGCAAGTACAGTGGCCCTGCCATTGGGAGTCCCTCAGGTGGAGTGGCAGGTCCCGCACAGGTGCCCAGCCCAAGCCAAGCTGTCCCTCTTTTCCAATATTTTAACATCATTCCCTCTCCCCTTCCCCATCTCACAGCAAACAAGAGGGGCAGTGGCATGCTTTACAAAAATATGTCTTGAGAAATTCCTTTTCTAAAGATTTATTTATTTTTATTGGAAAGGCAGATTTACAGAGAGAAGAAGGCAGAAAGATCTTCCATCCTCTGGTTCACTCCTGAAGTAGCTGCAATGGCTGGAGCTGAGCCAATCTGAAGCCAGGAGCCAGGAGCTTCCTTCAAGTCTCTCCCACAGGTACAGGGTCCCAAGACTTTGAGCCATCCTCTACTGCCCTCCCAGGCCATAAGCAGGGAGCTGGAAGGGAAGTGGAACAGCCAGGACCTGAACCAGAAACTATATGGGATTCCGATGCATGCAAGGTGAGGATTTAACCACTAGGCTATCACATCAGGCCCCATCTTGAAGAAATTCCACAAAAATTTTGTGGTTGGTGGTTGGCGCAGTTGTGGTGGTTCAATAGGCTAATCCTTCACCTGCAAGCACTGGCATCCCATATGGGCACTGGTTCATGATACAGCTGCTTCGCTTCCAATTCAACTCTGTTTGTGGCTTGGGAAAGCAACAGAGGATGGGTCAAGCTCTTGGGATCCTGTACCCACATGGGAGATCAGAATAAACTCCTGGTTCCTGGCTTCAGATTGGTTTAGCTCCAACCATTGCGACCATCTGGGAAGTGAACCAGCAGATGGAAGACCTTTCTCTTTATCCTCTCTCTGAAACTGCCTTTCCAGTAAAAATAAATAAATCTGGGCTCGGTGCAGTAGCCAGCAGCTAAAGTCCTTGCCTTCCACGCACTGGGATACCATATGAGCACCAGTTCGTATCCTGGCAGCCCTGCTCCACTTCCCATCCAGCTCCCTGCTTGTGACCTGGGAAGGCAGTCAAGGACAGCCCAAAGCCTTGGGACCCTGCACCCATGGGGGAGACCTGAAAGAGACTCGTGGCTCCCAGCTTTGGATCGGCTGAGCTCCAGCCATTGCGTCCACTTGGGGAGTGAACCATCAGACGGAAGATCTTCCTCTCTGTCTCTCTTCCTCTCTGTATATCTGACTTCCCAATAAAAATAAAAAAATCTTAAAAAAATTAAATAAATACATTAGTAAATCTTTTTTAAAAAAAGTTGCCACCTGTTTTGCATCCCATGTTAGAGTGTGGGTTCTAATCCTGCTTCAGATTCAGCTCCCTGACAATGCACCTGGAAAGCAACCCTTGGTTCCCCGTCACCACGTGGCAGACCAGATGGTGGTTTGGACTCCTGCCTTCAGCTGGCCCAGCCCTTGTCTTTGCAGCCACTTGAGGAGTGAATTGGTGGATGGAAGATGTCTGTCTCTGACTCTCCCTCTCTGTCACCTCTGCCTTTCAGATAAACTCCCTGTGGAGTTTGCGCACTGTTGCCCAAGTGGTCTGACTCTGTAGGTCCGGCACATTGCCTCTTTTTCTCCTCTTCCTCCCGATGAGTTTTAATATTGCCTAACAAAGGAGCATTTGTCCATTGGAGATACTGACACCAACTTGTCTGGCAAGGTTTACAAAAAGGAATACTTGCCTTTTGTACATGGTCTGGGCGTAAAGAAATGTGTTAGTCACCTTCTGGCAGGGTGCCCACATGCTCACCCTGGGCACACTGGGATGACTGGCAGGACCACAAGGGGGAGGGAGGGGACAGTGGCTTGTGGAAGGGCAGCTTACAGCTTCAAAGCAAAGTTGAATCAACTCTGACCTTGGTATTGGCCCTCAGTTAAACCTGGGCCATAAAGGATTGCAGCTCTCTTGACTGGCCATGTGCAGTATCCAGTGATCCCCTGTTTTTCTGAAACATGGACTGTGCTTAAAGATAACATGTAAGGCCCATGATACTTAAGGTATAGAAGGGGAAAATCCACTTTACTTGGAGCTATGAGCCATGCCCCAGTTCTTAATATCTTAAGCCTGGACAAGCCACGTATTTCTGTCCTTTAAGTGCCTCATCTGTCCATTTCCTTGGAACTTCCAGTTTTTCACTTGTAAAGTAAGAAAGCCAATAGTCCTACAGGTGAGGCAGGAATGTCTGCCCTCTGTTTCCAAGAGACTGGACCCCACCAGGTTAGCCAACATGCCCTGCCTCTGCATGGTGATTAGATAGCAGAGACTGAGGCACAGCAGCCCCAAGTTTTATCTATCGACAGCCAGTCTCCCCAAAACATAACAGCTGGGGGAAGAAGTGCGTGTTTTCTATGGGCTGTGAATCTGGAACATTTTAGCTGAGTGGCTCTAGTTTAAGGTCTTTTCTGGGGTTGCAGTCAAACTTTCGCTTATTTTGTCATTTAGGTGTCATCTGAAGAAACAATTGGGGAAAGATCTACTTGTAAATTCACCAAGATAGTAACAGGTTTCAGTTGCTCACTGGCCGTGCTAGAGATTTTTATTCGTTACCACATGGGCCTCCCACTTGGCTACTGAAATTTCTGGATGACAGGGAGGCTTGCTTCCACTACAGCAAGCGATCTAAGTGTGTGCGTGCATGTGCGGCAGAACACCTGAGACAAAGGCCACAGTCCTTTATAACAGAATCTTAGAAGTGTCATACCACTGTGGTTACTTAGTCTACTGGTTGTCAACTAAGGTGTCATGGTCCAACACTGACAAGCCTCATTTCAATTCCCAGCTCTGACTCCTAACTCTAACTCCCAAGGCAGGCTATGAGAGGCAGGGTGGCGACTGCTGGTGGATTCCTTTCAGTCACGTAAGAGAGCTAGAATGATGGGCCCAGGGTGATAGTGGCTAAATACTGACCTTGATCCGCTGTGATCCCAAGGGGGGTGACGGTTCGTGTCTCAGCTGCTTCATTTCCCATCCAGCTCCAGGCTGGTGGTCTGGGAAACCAGTGGTGGATGACTCAAAGCCTTGGTACCCTGCACCTGCATGGGAGATCCACACAAGAGGCTCCTGGCTCCTGGCTTCAGATTGGCTCAGCTCTGGCCATTGCAGTCACTTGAGGAGTGAACCAGCAGATGGAAGATCTTTCTATCTCTCCTTCTCTCTGTAAATCTGCCTTTCCAATAAAAGTAAAGAAATGTTTTTAAAAAGAGACTTGGTATTGCAGGTATTTGGGGAGTGAGCCAGCAAATGGGAGTTTTCTTTATTCATCTCTTCTCTATAAAAAATATATATTTTAAAGAAGTTTCATACCATCACTCTGCTGTATGCTGTTGGTGGCATGCACTCCTTGACAGAATATGGGAAGGGCTATACAAGAATATGAAGACTAGGAAACAGGAGCTGTCTGGGAGGCTGCCTGTGCACTTTTTCCACTCTACTGTGCATTTTTATTTGTAAAAACATTCTTTGGATGCTAACCTAGTGTCGTTAGAGTCTCAGCAAGGAAATGAAAGAATTACCCATAAACACTAGAAATGGAAAATACAATCACTGAAACAAAAATATTTCCTGGATGGGTGTAATAGCAAAACAGTAGAGACAGGAATCAATTGGAAGATGCAACATTGGAAAGAAGCTAGAATTCCTAGGTCCAATTACCAATTTATAAGAAATACTGAAAACATGGTCCTGGTGTAGTTGCCTAGTAGCTAAAGTCCTCGCCTTGCATGTGTCAGAATCCCATATAGGTGCCAGTTTATATCCTGGAGGCTCCACTTGCCTTCCAACTCCCTGCTTGTGGCCTGGGAAACAGTCAAAAAATGGCCTAAAGTCTTGAGACCCTGCCCATGCATGGGAAACCCAAAGGAAGCTCCTAGTCCCTGGCTTTGGATCGGCGGAGCTCTGGCTGTTGCAGCCACTTGGGGAGTGAATCAGCAGATGGAAGATCTATCTTTCTGTCTCTCCTTTTCTCTGTAAATCTGATCTGGCTTTCCTAAAACAAAAATAAATAAATAAATAAATAAATAAATAAATAAATAAATAAATAAATAAATTTATTTCTCAGCCATAATGTATAAACTTTATTGGTATTTTGATCCCATTGAATGTGAAAATAAATGCTTAAGGCGTTTATGAGGCAATTGAAAACTTGAACAATGAATAGAGTTTAGGTAATGTTAAAGAATTATTATTGGGGGGAAAAGATTATCATGGAAATCTTTAAGGTATAGTTATTGTATTGGAGTTATGGTAATTTAATAAAAAGTTCTTTAACAAACACATGCTGGGTGATCACAAATGAAATGTTTGGAATCTATTCCAAAGTAAAATTGGAAGGGGCCAGTGTGGTGGCATAGCAAGCTATCCTTTGCCTGCAAGCACCAGTGTCCCATAAGGATAGACAGAAGATGGCTCAAGTAATTGCGCCTGATACTTACGTGGGAGACCTGGAAGAAGCTCCTGGCTGCTGGCTTCAAGTCAGTTCAGCTCCAGCCTTGGCGGTCATCTGGGAAGTAAATCAGTAAGCAGAAGAGCTTTCTCTGTCTCTCCTCCTCTCTAAAAATCTGCCTTTCAAGGAAAATAAATCATTTTTTTTAAAAAAGTAAAATGAGATAGGAGAAACAGAAGATATGTGTGTACTCACGTTGGTGTAAGATTGGCAATGTGATGACAATTGTTAGGGCAAGTGCTAGGTCCATGGGCAGAGATTATACTGTATCTTGTCTCTGTGGACAATTGAAGTTCTCTGTCATAAACATGTAGAAAGAAAAGAAAGGCTGACATTGTGGTATAGTTGGTTAAGCTGCTACCTACAAGGTCAGTCAGTAGCCCTCATCAGAGTGCAGGTTTGTGTCCCGGCTGTTCCATTTCCAATCTAGCTCCCTGCTAATGCACCTGGGAAGGCAGCAGAGGCTGGCTCAAGTACTTGGCTCCCTGCCACCCCTTTGGGAGACCTGCTTAGAGTTCCTGGCTCCTGGCCTGACCCATCTGGCTACTTGGGCCAGTGAACCCTCTCCCTTTGAAATCAAATCCGTCTTTAAGACATTAATAAAGAAAAAAGAAATTGTTATATCCCCTTATGTTCTGCAGCTGACCGACTGGCCCACCTCTGCCTCTGGGAAGTTCACTGGAGTTGACTCGTTGATTAGAGTCTCTGCTGGAATGCACCGAGTATGGTGAAGGCCGACTGGTGATGTTGCATGTTGGAGGAGGAAGTCACCCAGGCAGGTGTACATCCTCTTCATCCTCATGCCCAGGCTGTTGATCCCTGGGTAGGTGGAAGGCTGCAAGCCAGGTATGCAATGTTCTCCAGCTGAGACACTGGTCCCCAGGCTTCTGAATAGCTTTTTAGTACTTCATTCTGTCTGTCTGTTTGTTTTTGTTTAAAGATTAATTTCTTGGGGGCCCAGCATGATAGCCTAGCAGCTAAAGTCCTCACCTGGCACCTGCTGGGATCCCATATAGTTGCCGGTTCATGTCCCAGTTTTCCTGCTTCCCTGCTTGTGGCCTGGGAAAGCAGTCAAAGACAGCCCAAAGCCTTGGGACTCTGCACCCATGGGAGACCCAGAAGAAGCTCCTGACTCTTGGCTTCGGATCGGCTCAGCTCCGGCCGTTGCAGTCACTTGGGGAATGCATAATTGGATGGAAGATCTTCCTCTCTGTCTCTTCTCTTCTCTGTATATCTGACTTGCAATAACATAAATAAATTAAAAAAAAAAAAGATTAGTTTCTTGGGGCCTGGCACAATAACCTAGCAGCTGAAGTCCTGGCTGTGCATGCCCAGGATCCCATATGTGTCCTGGTTCATAATCCCGGTGCCCCTGTTTCCCAACCTGCTCCCTGCTTGTGGCCTGGGAAAGCAGTCGAGCATGGCCCAAAGTCTTGGGACCCTGCACCCATGTAGGAGACCTAGAAAAGGGTCCTGGCTCCTGGCTTCGGATCAGCGCCTGCTCCAGCCATTGTGGCCACCTGGGGAGTGAATCAAGGAAGATCTTTCTGTCTCTGCTTCTCTCTGTATATCTGACTTTCCAATAACATTACATAAATCTTTCAAAAAATTTTTTTTAGTTTCTTTTGAAAGGCATTCATAGTAACAGAACAAAACAGATCTTCATCTGCTGGTTCACTACTTCAAATAACCCTAACAGCCAAGGCTGTACCAGGCCAAACCAGGACCCTGGAACTCCATCCGGTCCCCCACATGGCTGGCCGGGACTCAGGGATTGAGCTATCTTCTGCTTTGATAGGGAGCTGGGTACAAAGACCAGAAGTGGAGCAGTCAGAACACCAGTGGACATTCATGTGAGGTGGCAACATTGCAAGCAGCAGCTTAACCCGATGAGCCACACCTACCTCATTCTTAAATGAACAAAGAACTACCGAATCAGGCATTTGAAAAAGCCCACTGACATAGTAGATACATTGGCGAACAATGCCCCAAATCAGTTGGATGCCTGGCTGTAAGACCCCCTCAAACCACCTGATGCATGACATAGTAGTAGGATGAAGTGTGCATTTATCGGAAAGCACAAAGCAAGGAACTGGTTAACTGTTGCTTGATTTTCCAGGTTCCCCAAAGAGTTAGGGATGAAGGTTCTTACGGACTGAAACTGGGCTGAGAGGTGGGTGGCCAGCTCATGTCCAAGTTCCTGGTTGGTGAACGACGCTTAAAACCTTCCTTCGATTGGTCAGTGGGGCCATGTTCTTTAGGGAATCTATCATAGGTTCCAGTTGGTCTAGACAATACTGGCCCTTCTGGACAAATCTGGCCACTAAGGCTTCTATCATTTGGAGAAGCAAATGACTTCTGAATATAGTGATCAGAACCTCAGAAGGCCAGCTGGATTGTTCCCTCAAGTCTGCAAAGTCCTTTTGATAAAGGACAGGCAAGGACATCTTGTGCTAAGAGAGACTGACAAGAGGTTGGGTCTTGTTTTTATATTATAGGGGTTCAGTTTCAGGTACCAAAACAAACGAGGGCGAGGACAAAACTGGACAAAAAGAAGCCATGTAAGGAAAAGAGAAATCAACTCTAGTATCATTACCATACACAAGAACTAACAAAAGACGTTGCTGTCACAAAGCAAAAACGATGGTATTTTTAAAATTTCCCCAAACAAAAGAACTCTTGGAAATAAAAATAATGAAAAAAAAAATAACAGAACGGGGGAGTAACATTGAAGCAATCTCCCCTAAGGCCAAGGAAAATGACGGAAACAAAAATAACAAAGATGAGATTCTATCGACTAGATCAAATCTGAATAGAGTTATCATAGAATTAGAGGATGGAAAAAGATAGAGCGAGGAAAACTGTTCAAGAACCCATTCAACAGCATTTCCCCAAAAGGAAGAAAAGTGATTTATTTGCACAGTGAGTGGCCCAGAGGAAAAAAATGTATGAAAACTGGCAAATACCCAAGTACAACATTATGAAACTTCAAAATTATGCTAAAAGATGATAAATTTCCAAAGGGTAAACCCAAGCTGTGTGTAGGAGATTAAGTGACTGAATGGGTTTCTGTAGTGTAGAATCGCAGTGGCCTTTCTCACCACAGGGTTATTACGGACATTCTGAAATTCTGGGAGGGATGTTTGGAATGTCAGACTCAGGAAACCTTACTTCACAGCATGCCGCACTGAGATGCCCATCTGCTCTGTCAGGTGTATCTTCGTCAAACTTTGCTTAAATATTAAAAAAATTTTTTTAATCTTTAAAGTTTTAATCCCATCCACAGTCAGCTAATTTATTCTAATGGGAATACACAGATGTGGACACAAGAAGAAATTTGAATGAATTACTCAGAATAATCAACCCTGGCTACCATTCTTAAATAGTAATGGTCAGATACCAGAAGAGCAGCAGTGGGATGAGAAAGGCCAAGGCAGAGAGGAATACCAACAACTGTCCCCAGAAAGGGAGATATAGATATATATGTATATATATCACATATATATAAATTTATAAATATATAAATATATATCACAGTTCAGAGACTCCAGGGGAGTTAAACAGCCCTCTAATCTATATTCTCAGCAGATCTGAAGTTAAAGTGAAGGCATCCTTTCAGAATCTGTAGCAGAGGGTGCCAGCATTGTGAGTTAAGCCATTACTCATGACACCTGTGTCCCGTGTCAGGGTGCTGACTGGGGTCCCAGCCACTCTGCTTGCAACTCAGCTCACTGTTAATGTGTCTAGGAAGTTGCAGAGGATGGAATAAACGCCCTGCCACCTGCTTGGGAGCCCTGGGCAAAGCTCCTAGCCCCTGGCTTCAGCCTGCTCCAGGCTTCAGCCCTGGCTGTTGGGGGCATCTGTGGAGGGAACCTCTACAATGAGCACCCTTATTTGGGGCATAAGTGAATCTCACATTAGAGTGCCTGGGACTAGGATCCAGCTTTGACCCCGGTCACCTGATGTGGGAGACTCAGCTCGATTTCCTGTCTGGGCTGTTACAGGCACTTGGGGATGAACTAGTGGATTGAATCTCTGTCCTTTTCATTTTGAGAAAGGAAGAATGAAGGGAAGGATGGAGGGAATTACAAAAACAAAAAGGTCTCCAAGTCAGTAAAACGGCTAAGAGCTGGATGTTATTAATGACATGATGAAGCAAACATTAAGTCCATTTTTTTTTCCATTGTCAGAAGAAAGGGAGAGCACTAAAACCAAGAAGAAATTTGTTTAGGAAACTCATAGGCCACATAGGAAGCAAACAAAGCATGGTATGATTTCCATCTCAATTCCAAAGCAATTCTTTTTTTTTTTTTTTCAGATTAATCTTATTGGAAAGGTAGATTTACAGAGAAAAGGAGACGGAAAGATCTTCCATCGACTGGTTTACTCCCCAAATGGCCACAATGGCCGGACAAAGCAGTTCCTAGAATCAGCTGTGTGTTCAGAACACCAGTACTGTCATCCTTGACACTGTCCACATGCATCTGGCAGAAGATAGAAGTGGCACTATGGCGAAGTGGAGCAGGGGGTAAACATTTAGGCACCGACATTCTTGTCTCACTTGCAGGGGATCCCAAGTGACAAGCTGATAGAGGAAGAAGCTCACATTCAAAAAAGCTACTTAAGGCCCAGCGCGATAGCCTAGCAGCTAAAGTACTCACCTTGTTCGTTCTGGGATCCCAAATAGGCGCTGGTTCAAATCCCAGCTACTCCACTTCCCATCCAGCTCCCTGCTTGTGGCCTGGGAAAGCAGTCGAGGATGGCCCAAAACCTGGGGACCCTGCACCTGTGTGGGAGACCTGGAGGAGGCTCCAGGCTCCTGGCTTTGGATCAGTGCAGCTCTAGCCGTTATGGCCAATTGGGGAGTGAATCAGCAGACAGAAGATCTTCCTCTCTGTCTCTCCTCCTCTCTGTATATCTGATTTTCAAATAAAAAATAAATCTTTTTTAAAAAGTTACTTAAAGGTACAACAAACAACTAAAATGGAAGCAACAAGGTAGGTGTAAGATGCCAGTTTGGACACCCACGGTCCACATCAGGCTGCCCGGGGTTCAAGTCTGGCACGAGCTCCAACTCCACCTCTGCTGCTGAAGACCCCGGGAGGCTCAGGGTCTGTGATGACAACAGCATGATTTAGGGGGTTATCACACCCACATGACTTTCCTGGATACTTGACCTGTTCCCAGCTGTTGTAGGCATCAGGAGAGTGAACCAGTGGGATGGGGGCTCTTTCCAGCTGTCGGCCTGCCTCTGACTTGGGATACGCTGGAATTATACAATGTGTATGACATGCCTTAGATTCCAGAATTATGTTCCTGAAGCATCAGTGCTTACAGTGGGAGCCAGGAGGTGAGCTGAGTTACCTGCAGTCAGAAGGCATGTGAGTGCCGGCATTGTCCCCCAAAGGGAGCTGTGTCACTTCACTGAATCTTGAGTGGGAAAGTATTTCACATCCCTGATAGAGTTATGTGTGTGCATGTGCAAAAAGCTTGCTTATTTGAAAGAGTAGTAGACCCATCTCTTGGGTCACTTTCCAAGTAGCCACAATAGCCAGGACTGGGCCAGGTCAAAGCCAGAAGCCTGGAATTCATGTTGGTGTCCCACATGGGTGCAGGGGCCCAAGCGCTTGGGCCATCCCCTGTTGCTTTCCCAGGCACATTAGCAGGAAGCTTGATGGGAAGTGGAGCTGCCAGGACTCAAATTGGCTCTCATATGGGATGCTGGCATCCCAGGTGATGGGTTAATGTACTATGCCACAATGTTGGCCCTGATGAAACCATTTCAAGTATTCTTTCCTCGTAACAGCTTCTCCCCTAGTTTCAAAGGACTTTCCCTTAATAAGGAGAGATGGCTGCCCTGGTGCTGTGCCTGGTGATGACATCCCAGGCCTGAATTTGAGCACACTGCGATGCTGTTAATCATAGCTCCCAAGTGACAAGCTAAGGTGACAGCTCACAGCACATGTGGGTGCTGCTTAAGGAAAGAACCTGCTTGTGCCCTTTTAAAAGCAGAGTGTGGGGGTGAATCATAAAAAATAAATTTATGAAATTTACAGCCCCAGTAGATTCCATGGCTGTGCTCTGAACAGCGACACAGTGGTCAGAAAAGGACAGTGTGTGGGACTGTATTGCCTGGTGACATCACAGCCATGTAGCTGGTAGAGGATCACTACGAGGTTCACATAATGAGAAAACCATTGGCATGGCATTCCCCAGAATGCATGCCTGTCACTAAGATGTATATGACCATTTAAACTGATGCTACCTTTGAATTAATCACTGCTCAATTCTGAAACTCACTTCTTTGAAGGGCAAAGGAAGGGAAAGAAGAAGCGAGAGAGGAGATGGGAGTCAGGCAGTGGGAAGAGGCAAGGGGTGAGGGGAAGCAGGGAACTGAGCACCCAATCTAGGTCTCCCTGATGGGAGGCAGGAACCCAACTGCCCAGCCATCACTGCTACCTCCCCAAGTTTGCTTCACAGGAAGCTGCAGCCAGGAGCCCCAGGGCTGAGAATCAACCCCGGGTACTACAATGGGGGCTGTGGATGTTGTCAACCTCTAGGCTGCAGGCCCACCTTGAACCTCCTCAGAAACTAAGGTGTGTGGTACGGACACCCAGCAAGCAAGTCGCCTCTCCCTCACATGCTGGGTGACTGGCAGATGGCACTGTAGTGTCCACTACAGTGGACTGGGGAAGACTTTACAGTGGACAGGGCTGGGGAAGACTTTCATGTGGCTCTTCTGTCAGATTTATACATTGTTTTAATGACTTATTGATACAATGCACTCTACTGCAAACACTGAGCTACAGAAGCCAGGGACCACACTATACAGACTTTCATTTCCTGCATACTAGCACACTAGTAGGTACACAGGTTATCTATTTGGAAGGCAGAGAAACACACACACACACATACATACACACACACTTGATTACACCTGTCTGGTTCACTCCCCCAAATGATTCCACAATAGCCAAGGTTAGTCCTGGCTGAAGCCGGAAGCCAGCAAATCCACCTGAGTCTTCCACGTGGGTGTAAGGGCCCAAGCATTTGGGCCGTCCTCTGCTGCCTTCCCTCCTTAGCAAGCAGCTGGATCTGGACTGGAGCAGCTGGGACTTGAACCAGCATTCAGACATGGGAAGCTGGCATTGACAAGTGGTGGACTAACCTGATGCCCCAAGGCTGGCCCCCAGGAGGGTCTTCATGGATGCTCTTCATGTTCTCCTGTGGAACAGAGGTAGAAAATCATGTTACTAATAGTCACATACAAATGACAAAGCTTTTTTTTAAAGCTTTATTTTTGTTGGAAAGCCAGATTTACAGAAAAGGAGAAACAAGAGAAAGATCTTTCATCTGCTGATTCACTCCCCAAGTGGCCACAATGGCCAGAGCTGAGATGATTGATCTGAAGTCAGGAGCTTCTTCTAGGTCTCCCACACAGATGCAGGGGCCCAAGCCTTTGGGCCATCCTCTACTGCTGTCTCAGACCACGAGCAGGGAGCTGGATTGGAAGTGTATCAGCTAGGACTTGAACTGTCACCCAGTGGGATGCTGACGCTAACAGGCAGAGGATTAGCCAGTTGAGGCATAGTGCTGGTCCTAACAAAGCTGTTTCCTGAAACATAGTTCTTGGGAAGAAAAAGAATTGAAGACTTGAGTCCATCCGTGGCAGAGCTGATGCAGGCTGGTGGGGACCAAGAGTAGCTTTGGAGATACTGCCAGTGCCGTGACAGGCATTGCAAAAAGGGGGTTGAACCTGGACTGCAGATACTCATGCTTGAACATCTAGCGTGTTCACTACGCAGGAAGGGTGGCTGGTAATTACAGAGCATCTCTCCCCCACTTAAACCAGATGCTCCAAAACCCCAAATTAACTTAATTTGTTTACAGCAATGCCTTCCAGTAATGAGGTGGCATTTCCATCCCTTTGTCGGTAAGAGGGGAATCTTTGTCACGTTTATCTGCGCTTACTTGTAGTTTTTGCACAATCAGGGTGCGGCGAGGGCCTTGCTGGGTCTCAGCAGAAACATGGCTTGATGTCAACACCAAGCAGCCCACGTGCGGTGGTGATTGTGTTCCAGATCTTGCACATCTGTGGGCTTGGGGTACCTCTAAGCAGTTACATGACAAGAGCAACCACTTGTTCCTAAGAACTGGCTTCCAAAGCGGCCAGTGCCGTGTGTCAACTGGCTAATCCTTTGCCTGCAAGAGTCAAATCCCATATAGGTGCCAGTTCGTATTCCGGCTGCTTCTCTTTCCATCCAGCTCACTACTTGTTGTCTGGAAGGGCAGCAGAGGCTGATCTAAGTCCTTGGGATCCTGCACCCATGTGGGAGACCTGGGGGAGGCTCCTGGCTTTGGATCAGCTCAGTTTGGGCCATTGAGGCCATCTGGGGAGTGACCAGCAGATGGAAGATCTTTCTTCCTTGCCTTCTCTCTGTGAAACTTTTTCCAATAAAAATAAATAAATCTTTAAAAAAAAGTGGCTTCCGGAGACTCCAGAAGCCCTCTCCCAAGGTAAGCGTTGAAGGAAACAAGCCAAGGATGGCCCAGTCTCCCAGGAACAGCTGGGAGAGATGAAGAGACACTCAGTTTAACAGGAGAAATGTGCGGAGTTCTGCCTGAGAGGAGTCTTGAGTGCAGGGCTGAGAAGGAGCGGGGTGGAGAAGTCTGGGGGTGCCACTGGAGACCCCAAGTGGCCTTAGACCAGGAACAACTACCTACAAAAGGGAACACGGATGGATTTTGAGGTTCCCATTGGGATTTTCCACCAGCCCCACGGGCATCATTTTGCCACCGGGCAACAGCACACAGGCTGCTCATGCATGCTCTCTCTTTCGGGAAGTTTCTCCCTCGATCTCGCTCTTTCGCCCAAAATGGAGTGGCAAGCCTGTGAGGAAGGCGCTGAGGGGGAGGAAACGCCTCCCCTCAGCCGCTCCTCGGGAACACCGAGCCTTGAGGAAAGAGACCTGCAGAAGCCGGCCCCTTCTCCCCACCTCCGCATCCCGCAAATCCGTTCGTCCAGGGAACGCGGCTCGGCCCAGCCGCTGCACACCACGCGGAGTGTTGCGTGCGCGGCCGCGGAGGCGGGAAGCCCCCCGGCCCTCAGGCTGCAGACCCCGCGCGCGCCCCACGAGCGGGCCAACGGGAGACGTAGCGGCGCGCCCCGCCCCGCCGTCCCCTTGCGGGCGCGCACGTCGCCGCGGGCGCGCACGGCGGCGGGCGCGCGCAGGGCGAGGGCCGGCACGGCGGCGGGCGGGTGCGCGCGCGCGGCTCCGGGAGGCGGCGGCGGAAGCGGCGAGGGCGGCGGGCGTCCGGCTCTGAGGCGGCGGCGGCGGCGGCGGTGGTGGTGGCGGTGGCGGTGGACGAGGCGGCGGCGGCGGCTCGGGACTGGGCTCGGCGGGAGCGGCGAGGGCCCCGGGCGCCCGGGCGCGCCCCGATCCCCCGGCTCGACCAGCCGCCCTGCGCCCGGACGCCTGGGCCGCGGAGTTTGTGTCCCGGCTCGGACCCCGGCGCCCAGCCCGGAGTCGTAACCTTGAGGCGGCGGCGGCGGGGCCGGGCCGGGCCGGGCCGGGGGGCGGCGGCGCTGGATCCGCGGCTGCCCGATCGTTGGCGGGAGATGTCGAACCCTGGGACGCGCAGGAACGGCTCCAGCATCAAGATCCGCCTGACAGGTACGGCCGCCCCGCGCAGCCCCCTCGCTCGCCCCGGGGACCCCCTCGGGGCGCCCCTGCACGGGACCCTGGGCGCGCCGGCCGGTGCCCCGGGACCGCGGCTCTCCCCCGCGCCGGCCCCCCACTCTCCGAGGGGCCCGCCCCCCGCCGACCCCGCCCCCCAGGCCGCCCCCTCCGTCCTCCGGCCCCGAAGGCCTCGGTCCGTCCGCCCCCACCTGTGCCCCCGCCGGGGCCGCCTGGCCGTTCCCGCCCCACCTGCCCTCGCACTTCTCCCTCCCAGCACCCGGTCCTCGCCCCCTCCTCTTCCTCCCTGGGATCGGCGCGGCTCGCCCTGCCCGCCCACCCCTGCTCGCTTCTCCCGCTGCTGGAGGGGCCCCCCGGCCGCTGGCCCTCGACACCTCGGTCCTCACCTTCCCTCCCCAGCCCCGCCCCCGCCTATCTCCCGGCCCCGCCCCCTCGCCTGGCTCGGGCGGCCTCCACCCTTTTCTTCCTGATTCAGCCTCGAATTCCTGCACCCGGGTCTTGGGGGGGGGCTCCCGGTCTTTGCTCGCTTCCCGCCTGATCCAGACCTCTCCAGTCTAGGCCACTTCCGTTCTGCACCCCCAAGCCCCGGTGCCCGGCCCCTGTGTGCGCCCGCGTCTGCGCCCAGGGTCCCTCACCCTGTGTGATGGGCGCCGCGTGGGCTCCTCAATGAAACGGCCCGGGTGCCACCTTCAAGGGTGAGCGCCGAGCCGGGTATGGGCCTGCGATGCGGAGGCGTGCGTGTGTGTGTGTGGACGCGAACGCGCGGTTGCGGGCGCCGCAGACCCTGCCCGGTTGAAATCCGTGCCCACGGCTGGGGGTGGCGTTGCAAATCCTGCCCTGTGAGGGACTTTCCGAACTCCAGGATTCCCAGCTCTGGGAAGCAAAGACCACGTTCCGTCCGCTCCCCGTCGGGGATTTTCCCGTGTTTTTTTTTTTTTTCCCTAAGGGGATGAGTGTAGTGAGGACTTGAGAGTCTGGCGTGGACTCGCGGCCGAGAAGGCGCAGCCCTAAACTGTAAAATACAGGGAAAGGACAGTAAGTGTTTGTTTTTTGTTTTTCCTGAAAGTAAATTTTACTTTGAAAAGTTCAGAGTTGTGGTCTGATACCATTTTGGTTTTAGAAGGGTTTTTTTTTTTTGAAAGAGGTGTAACGTCAGGGCATGATTTGGACTCAAACACAGGCTCCCTGGATTTGTCAAGAAACAGGCTGGTCCCCCGCCTTTGCCTCTGAGAAGCTGTCTGGCGATGGCAGGGAAGATAGGAAACACTTGTCGCCCTGTGGATACAGTGTACACGGCGTTATCTCTGGTTACACGAAAAGTCACATTCTTCGACATTGTAGCACTAGCAAAGTGCTAAGAACTGGCAACTTTCATTTGGTGTAGTCTGTACCTGCCTTCACCTAAGCTTCCATTTCCTTGTTAGCAAAGGCAACTGATTTGAGGAATTTGGTGGAAATGGAATCAGTTGTTCTAGAATAGGTGTTAACTACAGTGTTCATGTCAGGCAGGCTTGTGTGTGTGTGTGTGTGTGTGTGTGTGTGTGTGTGTATTCACCAAGCCTGGCTCGCTGGGCTGGCCTACTTCCTTGTGAAAAGGATAACTTGTCCTCCTCCGGGATGGTTTTGGGGTTCAGGAATGTAGGTGTCACCTGGCATGCTGCTGTCTGAAGAGGCCTTGGGTGGCGTTTGATGGGGCAGGATGAGGTGCGTGGGGAGTGCTCTTTCTCAAACACCAACCATGTCTCCAGCCGGTGGTCTGGGGGGAGCATCCTGCCAGCAGGCTCCCTAAGAAGGTGTGATTGCCTACACTAGTGGTTCTGGTTATCTTCTGGCCTGGAAATGTTCTAGCTAACTATTTAGTTGAAGAAGGGATAAGTTTTGGTTTGGTCGGCACGCTGGTCCGAGTAAGTGTGAAATAATTCTGGCATTCTCATAGAGCTTATTTCCATGTTTGATATTTCCAAAAAAATGACTTTTAACAATGAAGGATATTATATCCATTAGATGAATTGCTCATATAGCACAAGTCATTGGAAGACAGGAAAGACTTTGGAGTTCGATTGGAACACCCAGAATGTCTGGGTTCGCAGTTGTATTTGCTGGCGATGGTGCCTTGGGTTTGGGGTTAGCAGATTTCTGGTGGGAGTGATGATGATTAGCTATGTGATAGCCAACTTGCTATTTCTCCTTCCTGGGTCTCCATTTACTCATCTGTCAAGTGAGAGTTCAACTCTGTTGTGCCATTCTTTGAGCCTCTTTTTCACATCTCTATCAATGTTCCTATTTGGAATTGTTGTTGGGCACGTCTTCTTTCTGTCCTCAATCCTGGTATTCAGAAAGTTGTGGTAAAACACAGCATTTGCGTTTGATTTATGCCAAGCGTTAATTTTGTGTAATGTTTGTGCTTATGAGCGTTTTCTTTCTGTTGGATCCTTTTTGTTTTTGAAAACTATTGGGTAATACGTTGAACTGCTCTCGAAATCTGTTCTAAACAGAAGAATGTGTGTCTCTTTAAAAAGTGGAATATAAAATGCTCATTTTCATTTACTTTAAAGGCAGAGGGAGAGATGGGGGTGGGCATGGTAGGAAGAGAGAAATCTTGGATCTGATGGTTCACCCCCAAAATATCTACAACAGCTGGGGCTGGCCTAGGCTGGAGCCAGAAGTCTGTAACTGTCACACAGGAGTGGCACTGGCCCAAGCATGGGAGACATTATCTGCTTCCTTGCTGGATGTATTAGACAGGAAAATGGATTAGAAATGGAGTAGCCAGGGCCCAGCGCGATAGCCTAGTGGCCAATGTCATCACCTTGAATCCACCAGGATCCCATATGGGCTCCAAGTTGTGTCCTGGCGGCCCCATTTCCCATCCAGCTCCTTGCTTGTGGCCTGGGAAAGCAGTCAAGGATGGCCCAAAACCTTGGGACCCTGCACCTACATGGGAGACCTGGAGGAGGCTCCTGACTCCTGGCTTCTGATCAGTTTAGCTGCGGCCATTGTGACTGCTTGGGGAGTGAATCAGCAGATGGAAGAAGATCTTCCTGTCTCTTCTCTGTATATCTTTCTCATAAAAATAAATCATTAAAAAAAAGAGAGAAATGGTGGCACTCTGGTGTTGGATGTGGGCACCACAGGTGGGGCTGAACCCTCTGTGCCACCATGCCAATGCCCGTAAACCTTTATATTTAAAATAATGTTATCTGGGGGGCAGTATGATGGCATAGTGGGTAAAGCTGCCACCTGCAATACCAGTATGCCATATGGGCCCAAGTTCAAGTTTCTGCTGCTCCACTGCTGCTGCAGCCTGCTCGTGGCCTGGGAAGAGCAGCAGGAGATGCCGGAAGACTCAGATGAGGCTGCGCACTGTGGCCCCTACAGCCGCCGAAAGTGGCCCAGTGGATGGAAGATTTCTCTCTCCCTCTTGGTTTCTCCTTCTCTACAACTCTTTCAAAAACAAATCTTTAAAAAGATTAAAATGTTATTTTAAATGAATGTCTATAGTATTTTTGTGGAAAACTAGTTTTTAAGTGGTTTGGGTAGGTTTAGGGGCATAATATGTCCAAAATCAAGTGGTTTAGAGCATTATTTTGGAGACATTGTAGAGTTTATTGGCAAATAAAAGATTTTGGAAACATTTTGATTTAAAATTCAAACTTTATTATGTGGTATACAAATGAATCCCAGATTGTTTAGTCCACTTTGGACAAGAGAATGGCATTTTGAGCTCTAAGGGTTCCATAGTGCTGTTCGGGAAAATTAAATCTTATTCTAATGTTAACCAGCTAGTTGAAATACCACATAGTTTTGTGCCTTGAAATATTCTCTGTCCTAGTATCTGTTGGAGCGTGACTGTGTATGGCAAAGAGAAGAATTCCGGTTCCCGGGAGAGGGGCAAGGAGAGCGTGTGGGCACAGGAGTATGGCTTGGAGGTTGCCACACACATCACGTCACACTGGCTTGCATCCTGCTGCAGCTGCGCAGCTGGGAGAGAAACAGTGTCAGTAATGGCTGTTATTGTTCATTGATCAGTGACCCAACTGATTGCTTCAAAATACTTAAACTTCTCATAAGGATTAAGGAAATGGTGAGGAGTGTTGACTCTGTCCACTTGTAGTAAGTGTGCGTGTAATAAAACTCACTTGTGTAAGGCGGATAGAATCTTTGTTTCAACAACTGTGCTGTGGTTGCTGGGGTGAGATGGAGTAGTGGCTAATTAATTAGCTGATAGCCAGGTGTGACAGTTTCCTTCAGACCTGCCGTCAGAGGAGGGAGGGACAGCCGCGGCTCCTCTTTAAGCCAGCTTATCTGGGGGTGGAGGAGGGCTTGGATCCAATGCTGTTGTGAATCTGAAATTGCAATTATACTTCAAAAGAATCTCATTTCTGCTTAGTACCAGCACAGGTCCCATCCATGGTTTTGATCACCCCCATGCTTTTTTCTCCTTGCGATCTTGATTCCATTGATTTTACACATAAAATCTTTTATATACTTTATCCATCCTATTTTCAAAGTAGTTACGATTTATCAAACTAGAATTTTTTACACCAGGAGTTCAAAACTTTTTTTTTTTTTTTTTTTTGTAGCTATGAAAGCGGATTCTGCCAGGGTTTTCTTTCCCTTCAACAAATTGTCTTTCTTTTGTTTTGGTTGAGGGGAAGTTCTGGAGGCATGTCACTGGTCAAGTATTTTCTTGTGAATTGAAAACTAAAGAGGAAACACTGATCCCTACAGCATCACCAAGCCAGCGCTCCCGTTCATTAGACCAGCTATTTTGTAACACATTTGTGGGTACTGGCTGGAAGCGAAAAGAGCCAAACTGGACATTTTATTGAGTGGTTCCTAAAGTTTGAAAGGATGAATTATCTTGACTTCTGTGTTGTTCAGATTCTTTTGCTGGAGAGAGACTAATGGTTAGGATTTTGACTTCAGGGTTTGAACATTTGTAATCTCAAAACTATTTTAGAGGTTAAGTATTTTTAAACAAATAGGAATCTGAAAAATTTGGTTTTGTCCCTGACAATTTAAATAACTGCTGTGCCTGCTGTTGTGTAAGTGAATTTTCTAGAGAAACCTCCCAACTTAAAATTCCCTGGCTATCCCAGGCTCGCTCTTCCTGGCTGAAGTCGCTGAGGCCCTTCTGGCTGTAGGCGAATCAGAGGAATCGGGTTCAAAACACAAAGGCACAAAGCGTGTGGATGAGGCACACCCTCTTAAAACATTAGAGTCACGATTTTGTCTCCAGATGCAATTTCATCCATTTAGATATATAAGTGGAATGTTGTTTGTGCATTTCTGGATTAAAGGAAGGAAAAAAAGCCTTTTATTGTTTGCAAACAAGGCTTCAGGTAATGTGCAGCCAGTGCTGCGCCCCGCTCTGCCGTTCCAGCTGTGTGCACCTCCATTGCCGCAGAAAGGAATTCTAATTGGCTGAGGAATGTCGGCAACATGATGTCTCACTGAGCAGGAACCTACTCCGCTGGCTGCTGGGTGATGCCTTTCAGATGTTTTCAGCTCCTGGTTCCAACTTGGAGGTTGCTTTCAGGATACTGGCAGACGATGCTGGGAAGCTGCCGATGCAGATGGCAGCCTGCTTTCTTCTGTGTTTGCTGGGCGGCCGCTGGGCTCTCCGAAGCTGCGGTGCTTTCTTGTGCCTTAGAGGCCTGGGTAGGCATCGCAGGGTCTGAATTTTATTTCTCACTCACAGAAGTGCCACACCGAAGGAAGGGGGAAGGGTGTGTGTAGACTTATGATCTTTTCACAACTCATTTCTCCCATCTGTGATGTAAGATTCCTGGTTCTTTTTTTTTTTTTTTTTTTTTTAATACTGCTCACGACCTGAGAAAAATGGATTCGATATTTTAATGAGTACTCATGAATTATTTATAGAATGGCACAATGGGAATACAGAGTCATGGGTTGCTGTTGTTACGCCATAATAACCATGCAGATGATGAAGCTGGTGATGTACTTTGACATGGAAGAAAATCTATAGCAGCAACTGACAGACACGCAGAAACACTACTCAGGATGGGATTGTAAGGTTTTCCTACGAATTCGGAAACCGCCTGCGAGGACTCGTGTTGCAGACTGAAGCCTGCCTCATCCCTAAGAGGTGAAACCCTGAAAGCCTCCGTGTTGTAACCAGGGACGGCGGAGGAATGTGCACTGACATGATGGCACTAGAAAAAGACAGGAAACTCAGAAAGCAGAAAACCAGACCGTTGTTTACAGATGAAATGGCTGTGTATCAGCAGAAAGCTAAGATCAACTGAAAAATGGTTATAGACAATGGAATAGTAAGTAAATAACATGTATAAAAAGTAAATAATAATAAGTAAATCAACATGCAAACCCAGACCAGGGAAGGCGGTTTTAATCAGTGTGAACACATAAAGGGCTTTCAAAATTAATTAGAAGACCAGTCGCCTAATAGGCAAAGAAAAGGGGCAAGTCACAGAAAAGAAAATGAAAATGGATTTTAAATACATGAAAAGACAGCTCTGTTTCCTCTTACATGTCCATTTTGTTCCTTTGAAAAGATTTTTCATTGACAGTCAGCCCGAGTCCTACTAAATAAAATACAAATGAAAGCTCCAGTGAAACAGTTTCTCATCCAGGAGACTGACAGGCCAAAGACTTCACAGCTGTTCAGGGAGAGGCGGGCAGGAGCGCCTTGCTGCCGTGGTGTAGGAGGAAAACTTGACCAGCTGCTGTGGAGGGCAGCTGCTGACGGAGTGAATGTGTGGACCCTGGGACCCAGTGGTTGTGCCTTCAGGGTTTTCTTTCTCTCAGATGTATTCACACACTCATGTAAGTCTTATGCGCAAAATTATTGCAGCTTTGTTTGAAATTGCGGAAGATTAAAATCTGCCTAAATGTGCATCAATGAAGAACTAGTTAAGCAAATTATCGTCTAGCCCCAAGGATGTGTAGCTTTTCAGAAGATAATACTCTCATTCTGATATGGAGCACTCTGCAAGACGCATTACTGAGTGGAAAACAATTTTGACTCATAAAAGTGAATAGTGTGTGTGCTGCTTGAGTAATAAATAGAACAAAAAGGGGAAAATTTTTAAATGAACTGTTTGTATAGGTTGTCATTGGAAGAATACTACGGAAACTGTTGTGATTCCCCTTAAGGAGAAATGAACTGAAGGCCTGCAGGAGAAGCAGGTGTTGGTTCCTGAGTGTGTGGGGGGAGGCAGGGAAAGGGCATTTCATTGGATTCCTTTAGCCTTGAATCTCAGTCCTTCTCTCGCCTCCTTAAAGAATATGTTGCTTTTCAATAATGAGAAACATTAAAAACAAAACAGAACCTATAGTTCTTAAGAACAGAAGCAGTTACACAGAGCAACCAGAACGTCAGTTGCCAAGAGTAATTGCTTTACAATATAGACGTTTGCAAGTTTAAAATAAAGTGTCTCAGAGCTGTACCCAGTCTCTGGATACTTCCTTACCCAGACAGGTTGTGGCGCTTTCAGAATAAACTCCTTTCACACGACCATGTGGCTCTGAACAACTCACTTTCTCAAAGAGTGTTTAGTTTGTTACTGAGAGCTTCCCTGGAAGGGGCTTGTTGAAGCAAATTAACATGAGACCCAAGTGCTTCTTCCCAGCGTCAGGAATTTGGAGCTGGCCTCCAAGACCTAGGTCATTGGGTGAGTTCTTTGAAAAACTGGGGACTTGAATAACTGGGCTGGCCTGTGTGATTTATTTGGAATGTCGTTTGGTGTTGCCTTTGACTGCTTTTGAAAAGTAATCTCATTCCTGCAGTGGAGGTGAAATCTCTCACTTGCATAAGCCAGTAGTCATAAGTCTATTTCTAAATCAATAAGTTTGCTGTGAACATTTTCAAGGCTTTTTCTTAATTTTAACACTGACTAGAAAAGAAATATTGATCTCCAATTCTGTAAGAGTAGAAAGAGTGGAAGTTTGCTTTCCTTTCCTCTTAGATCTTTCGATAAAAAGATATATATTTTTACTCATTTTTTTTTATCCAATTGGGTTTCTACAAATATTACTTACAGATGACAGATTTGAGAATGTCGTGATGCCTGTTCATACACGTCGGTGACAGTGAGGTGTTGGATCCGTGCAGTGCTTTGTTTCCAAATGATTCTTACACATAATTCCTGGAGCCAGGATGTGAAGCCGAGCTCAGAAGGTGCTGTTTTGGGTGTGTGTGTGAATAAACACACATCCTAGGCTAAAAAAGCTAGGATGCAATTGGGTTTATACTCTAAAAACACACGGTACAGCAGAGAAAAGGATTACTTAGTTTGTCCTAAATTGATAACCAGATAACAGAACTACTGGGGGCACACTTAATCCAGCTATAGCAAATCTGTGCGCTTCACAATGATGGATAGTCAGGCAGGGAAAGGTCTGCATTCCCTCGGGGACACTGTGTCTTGCCCTTGTTTATTTGGATACTTCTTTGCTCAGACCATCCAGCTGCAGTGTCAGGGTTTCTCTGCGAAAGGAGTACTTACGGCAGCCACTCTGGGTGAACAGAAAGGGCCTTGCTGCTGACAGGCTTCACTCTTGGCCTCTTGCTGCAGCGTCAGAAGCTCTGGGGGAGGATGGCCTGGTGGCTTCTGGTCGAGACAGTCTGATGACTTGGGTACAGCAGTGATAAGTTTAGTCGCGTCTGGGATCACATCGCACAGTGATAGGGAGAGATCATTAATCCGGATCAAGGACTGCTGTTTGCATACGTTGAGACTGGGAAATAGGTTTTTCTTGTGCAGGAATAGTGGGTTAGTTGCCTGCTGATAAGTCCACAATTTTCCCCCAAGATGCACTGTCCCTGTGTTCCAGGTTGGTGAATGGCGCTGGCAGCCAGTCTGTTCCTCAGACCAAACCTTGTGATGGCCTCGACTCACTTGCTCGCTTGCAGAAGGTGTCCGTGCTGCCTCACACTGCGTGCTGAACCTTGCCACCTCTCTCCCTCTCTGCTTTGATTCCCAGGCCTAGGCACTGTCCTGCCATGGTCTCCTGTATGGCTCCCTGTGTCTGTTGTGTTGCAATATCCCATCTATTCCTGTGTGAATAACATCTAGATGAGTGGTTCTTGAGTGGAGGCAGTTTTGCTCTCCCAGGGGCATTTGGCAATGTCTGGAGACATTTCTGACCGACATGGGTTTGTGGATGGGCACAGACCAGGGTCGTGGATAAGCCCTCTCCAGGGCAGAGCTACTCAGAGGATCAGCCAACCCAGAATGCCGGTAGTGATGGAGGTGAAGAAAGGAAATAGTACTGGTACCTGGGGAGTCCCAGACACTGGGAATACTTCCTCCGGTTCCCCCCTCTGAACTCCTGAAGCTAGTGTCTGCTCTAACTTGTAAAACCCTGATCTGAACTTCATGGTGATGGAACCACACCCTGTGCTTCCACAGTTGGCTTTTTAAAGACTTACTGATTTGAAAGAGCTTTTCCATTCACTGGGTCACTCCCCAAATGCCCCCAAGGGCCTTGGTTGCTCTTGGCCAGGCCCTAATGTCAAGAAGCCATAGCTTAGTCAGGTCTCTCATCTGGATAGCAGGGACTCAAGGACTCAGGCCAGCACCTGTTGCCTCCCAAGGTATGCAGTAGCAGGAAGTTGGAATTGGAAGTGGAGCAGGTTCTGTGGTATGGAAGATGGGCATCCCAAGGGGCGTCTTAACTGCTCCACTAAACGCTGTCTTCTGGTTAGCTCACTTGGTCCAACCTTGGGTTCGTGAGATCAGTCTGGAGTGCTGCTTGTGGCTGTGGACCACTCAGCCTCTGTTGATGAGTGATGTGATGGCACCATAATTGATTCCTCCACCTATTGATGGGGCTACAGGATTCCCCGATTTTGACTTTTATGAATTGTGCATCTGGGAATATTTGGGTGTCTTTTGGTGATTGTATACTTAGGAGGAAAATTGCTGGGTCAGGGGACTGGCAGTGTAACAGGAGGTAAAGCCAGCATCCCATGTTGGCGCTAATTGAGTGCTGTTGGTTCCACTTTCTATCCAGCTCTCTGCTAATGGTCTGGGAAAAGCAGTAAAAAATGGCCCCGCCTAATGCGGCCACCTGGGGGAAGGAACCAGAAGGAAGATCTGTTTCTGTGTGTGTGTCCCTTTCTCCCTGTAACTGACTTTCCAGTAAAAATAAATTAATCTTCAAAGAGCCCTGCAAGAGTTGCTGGGTCATAAGGTAGGTGTGTGTTCAATTTTAACGCTTTCTTTCCCTGATGTGGTTGTACCAGTTTCCGTTCCCTCCAACATTGCGTGCGAGTGAGTTCCAGTTGCTCCATTTTTTTGCCAACCTTGGTGTTTTCATTTTTGTTTTAACCCTTTCGGTGGGCATGATTTCGTATCGCTTTGTTCTTTTGCGTCTATTTTTCCACCGCTAACAGTTTAAACAGCAGCTTTAAAATTCTGAAGTCATTGTAGGTGCCTAGGATGATGGAGAAGAATGTACAGGGTAATCCTGTGTACCCCTCAACCAGCTTCCCTTTCACAGCATTGTGTATAGCCACGGTGTAATAACAGAACCAGAAAATCATGTGTTGTGTGTGCATGTGGAGGTTTTTTCACGTGTGCAGATTCGTGTAACCACTACCACAGCCATGACATAGAATTTCACTGCAGCCACAGGCTCCTTCCCTTTGCAGGTCCTCCCAGACCTTCTCTTCCATCTCTGGGAGCCCAGGAACCAGTTCACCATCTCACATTCTTCCAAGAGCGAAAATCAGATCTTGTCATCCCCTTCCCTGTGGCCCTCTGTGGCTACCATCGTAGAATCAAATCAGCCTCCCTCGTGATCCTGTCGTTGGCCTCTCTGGCCTGTTCCATGAAGTCTCTGGCTTTCTCTTGAGGTTGCAGGCACCCTGGTCCTAAAACATGGCAGCTCTGTAGGACTGCAGCTTGACTTGATCTTTTTTCTTTTTTCATTTCGTGTGTGTGTGTGTGTGTGTGTGTGTGTGGTGAGAGAGAGAGAAAAACACTGTAGTATTCTTGCTCTTGATTCATCTGTGTTGCTTGTCATTCAGCTCTGGGTTCAGGCAGAATGTTGCTTGGCACATGATGTTCACAAACCCTTGCTCAATGCGGCTTGCTTACCTCCTGCGTTGGGCAGGTTGTGTGTGTGTGTGTGAGAGAGAGAGAGAGAGAGAAAGAGAGAGAGAGATGGGTTGCATGGAGGGAGGAACAGAGGAGAGAAGGGAGAGAGAGAGTGGGTGGGGTTGAGGGGCATTTTGTTCACAGGATTCACGGGGCCTGCTAGCCTAGGTGACACCCAGAAGGCCTAGCCTGCTTTCTCCTTGGCTTCTGGGCAATTCCAGAGGTCCATATCCAAAGCCTGACATTATCTTAAATCTCGAATTGGGCCCATTTTTCAGTCTGGTTTCTTGGCCTTCTGCTCGACCTCTCCCTTGGGGCTGTTAGGAATGATTGCTTGGGGTGGGAGGCGTCATAGTATGCCCTCTGCTCAGGCCTCAAGGGGCGTCTGGGGCACTGTTTTCCATTTTCAGGCTGAGCACACCTAGCAAGGTTTGGGAGAAGCCTAGGCTGTGAGGTTCTCCGCCCGTCCCACCCCTGTGGTGGTATCCACTTTGAAAGTTCACTTCTCCCTGCTGTTTACTCCAGGTGGCAATTTGTAACCCAAAGGCCCCTTTTAGCAAAAATAAATCTACCCTCTTCTCTCCTTCCAGGGCCCCTGTACCCCGTGAGAAGTAGATGAGGCATTTGGTTCTCCGGACTCTTCCTCCTAGGCCCCCTCACCTCCCTGTGGCCGCATCAGTCAGGGTGGTTACCTTCTCAGTCTGGGCTAGTGAGATGTGTGTTGATTTTACCTTACCTCCTTTCTTCAGTCGATTTATATTTCTTGTTCTGTATTTTATAATATCACACTTCCTGATTCCTTTTAAAAAATTATCTTCAGAAAGTGGGAAGCTCTCAGATGCAGGGAGAATTTTCTTCAGTTAATTTAACTGGAAAATGCAGAGACGGTTCCAGTGACACGGGGAGGACCCGGCTTCCCTTGGTTTCTTGGGGTGCTGATCTCAGAACCATGCTGCCCACCTCCTCTCCTTGGCATCAGGAGGAGGCTGTAACCCTGGTGGCTGTTTAGCTTCTGGGGTTAAATCCTGCAGGAAGTTTAAAGTTAGCTTCCTGAACAGCCCAGTCCTGGAATTAAGTTATGTTTTGTATGATTGGCCTGGCAGTTAAGGGTCTGTTTTGGAATCTAGTACTAGAGACAGTTCCATCCAAAATACGGAATTGGGATGTTGTGATCAGGAAAACAGATGCTGAGAAGGCGACCGAACAACTGGATCACTCCAACGATTTTCTTTTAAAATAAATAAAATTGGGCTGGCACCATGGGTTAGTGAGTAGACCTCTGCCTGCGGCACTGGCATCTCATGTAAGTGCTGTGTTAAGTCCCCGCCACTCGGCTTCTGCTCCAGCTCCCTGCATGTGATCTGGAAGAGCAGTGGGTGATGCTGGAGTCCTTAGGCCCTTGCACCCATATGTAGGACCTGGAAGAGACTCCTGACACCTGGTCTCAGATCAGCTTAGCTCTGGCTATCAGGGCCATTTGGGGAGTCAACCAGAAGACCTCTCTTTCTCGCTCTTCTCTGTAACTCTGTATTTCAAATGAAAAACAAAGTAAATAAGCCATGTAAGCTTTGTGTATGCCTAGTGTAAAGAAAATAAAGCTATCATCTATTGCATTTTTTTTTTAAGATGTATTTATTTTTATTGGAAAGGTGGATATACAGAGAGGAGGAGAGACAGAGAGGAAGATCTCCCATCTGATGGTGCACTCCCCAAGTGGCCACAACAGCTGGAGCTGAGCCAATCCGAAGCCAGGAACCAGGAGCATTTCCGGGTCTCCCACACAGGTGCAGCTTCCCAAGGCTTTGGGCCGTCCTCGACTGCTTTCCCAGGCCACAAGCAGGGAGTTGGATGGGAAGCGGGGCTGCGGGATTAGAACCGGCACCCATATGGGATCCCAGTGCGTGCAAGGCGAGGACTTTAACCACTATGCTATCGTGCCTGGCCCTATTGCATTTATATTTAAAATTAATTTTATTTTTGATGTCTGCATAGCTGATTAGGGCGGGCAGGATTGAGGATTAAGGGAAAGTGAGTGAGACCATTTTTTCCAAATTTTCTTTTTCTTTTATCTGGGGGAAGGAGGGAGAGGAGAGAAGCTGCACTCCCGGGCATCGGGAACGGCCACTTATGTCATCCCGAGTCCCCGATGGGGAGCATGCTCCAGGGGTTCTGCTCAGGTGGTTTCAGTAGTTCTGAAATGCTGTCGATCTTGCCAATCCAAGAAGGTGAAATCCTTCTAAGGTCTGATGGCTGACATAGTCCATGTTAGAATCTCCATTCACCCAAGCTGGCAATGCTTGGCTGGGGTAGTTGACCAATTTGTTCTACTCCTTCTGTTATGGTACCAAATGTTCTCTGGTACCATATGGTACCAGGTGTTCTGTGCAAGCTCCAGTGGACTGCCATACCCTCCGTGTGCATCTGTGTATGCTCTGTCTGAGCCACCGAGGAAGCCCAGCTCTGACACAGACTCCACAGTCAGACCACAGATCCTGTGATTCTCGCCATGGTTGAAGTTCTGAGTCAAGCAGTTCAGTTGGGGGAATCCCCAAAGCATCCTCATCTGACGCAATCCCAGGCCTGATTTGTGTGTGCTTGCCAGTATGGGGTTCGGCTTTGTCCGTCTCTGACATCAGCCTACACACACACTGATCACTGAATTGTTGGATCAGTTCTGTCTTCAGATCCATCTCATGTAAACCAATGGGTGCTGTGGCCCAGTCCAACCCTGCCCACCACACATGTGGCCCTCACGTACACTAGCAGGAGCTGCAGTCTAATCGGAGTGACCGCCAATAACCGCCACCAGATCCACCCCAGCCCTGACTTCTGTGCTTGCCAGTATGTGCAGCAGATTGGTTGAGTCTGTCCCACATCCCATTCAGCTCTCGTACATGTCAGTGGGCATTGAAGCCTAGCTCAACCCAACTGACCCCAGCCCTGGTTCTCATGCTCATCAGTGGGAGTTACAACCCATCAGAGGTGTCCACTTTCCCTACGGGGCCCACTCCCAGTCCTGCATCTTGCACTCTGCAGTCGAGCTTGACAGGATTTGCCCCCAGTCCCAGCATTTGCCAGCTGACGCTGCGGCAAAGCCCAGCCAACCTACACTTAATCTCACCTGTGAATGCACCAGTGGGTACAGTCAGTTAGCCTAGCCTGGCTCTTCCCCTAACCCAGTTCACTTGCAGGCGAACAGGAGTTGTAGCCCTGCCAGGCCTAGTCTGCCCTGTATCCCAGTTCTCAGGCTTGGTAGTGGGACCAGAGTATCCCCTGCAGAGTATCTCCCCACAGCCCTCTTACCGGGCTTAGCCCCAAGGTCTCATGTTGTACTGGTGGGTGCTGCAGCCCAACCTGGCATGGCCTGCCTCACCTCAGCATTTGCTGGTGGGTGCTATAATCTGGTCTGGAGTGACCTGCCCCCAGTTCCAGCTCATATTTGTGGGTGCTAGCCGTGCTCAGTCTGTCTCCAGTCCTTGCCCTAATGTGAACTGGCTGGTGTTGAGGCCAGAACCAGCCTGTCCTGTACCCCATATTGGTTCTTGGATCTGCAAGTGCGTGTTATAAACTGGCCAGCTTGGCCCGCACCCAGACCTCAACCAGACCTGACCCATGCATATACCAGCAAGTACCATAACCTGGCCTGGTCTGGGCTGCTCCCAACCTTGGTTCTTGCACTCATTTGCAAGGAACTGTGTCCTGACAGAGGAGTTCCCCAAACTCCTCCGTCAGGTCTCCTTCTAGTGGCAGATCTCATGTACACCATTAGGCTCTTGGCCCGGGCAAACTTGGTCCACCTCCTGTCCTAGAAGAAACAGTGGCCTTACCTAACTGGTGTGCACCCATTCTGGTTCTTATTGTTGGGTGCTACAGCCCAGCCACACCTGGTCTATGTCCAGACCCAGCTCTTGCATGTACCTAGCTTAGCCTGTCCTGTACTCACCCTGGCTCTCACGAGTACCAGCAGGTGCTGGAGTCTAGCCCAGTCTAGTGCAATCTGGCACACTGCAGACCCAGTCCACATCCATGCTGAGGGACATTGCAGTGATGTCCAGCCCAGATTACTGCCTCCATTCTGTCTCTTACACTCACCAGTGGGAACCACAACCCGGCTGTGGTGTCCCCTTAACTCCCCAACCAGGACTGTTCCCAGCCACAGATTTTGCACTTGCCAGTGGTTGCTCTGACCCAGCTTGGCATAGCCCATCACCTATCTTGGCCTTTACCATTAGATGCTATAGTCTGGCCTGTCACGGCCTGCCCCCAGTCCCAGTTCTCGCTGGTGAGTGCTACAGCCTAGCCCTGCTCAGTCTGCTTCCATTCCTGGCTCATGCAAACTGGTAGGTGTGATAGCCTGGCCCAGCATGACCTGCAGTCCAGCCTGGCTTCTGCACCTGCCAGTGGGATAAAGACCTGCTGGTCTGCCCCGCCTCCAGAACCAACCAACACCTTTCCTTTCAGGTGGAGCTACCTTGCCTGGCCTTACCAGTATCCAGGCCTGAATCACATGTTCTCCAGTGGGAGCTACAGCCCACTAAGGATGTTTTCTGTTTCCCCACTAGGTCCACTCCCAGACCCAGATCTCACATATGCCAGCGAGTGGTAGGCGCTTACCTGGCATAACCTTCCCCTTCTGTTCTGGCCTTTGCATGAGTTGGTGGATGTTGCAGCCTAGCACAACCCATTCTTGGGTGCACCTGTGGGTGCTGCAGCCTGGCTGAGCCTGACCTCTTCCCAACCTTAGCACCCATGAGTGTTGGAGGGTTCCATGTCCATGCCTAACTCAGTGATTCACTACCCCCAGCTCTTACACAAATCAGTGGAAATTGCAGTTCTACGGGGTTAGGCTCACATACACCCCACAGAATGTTTTCCTGGACCTGGTTCTCTTGTGTGCTGGCTGGTGTCATGGCCAATCCTAACGTGACTCATCCTCTGTTCCGACACTCACTGGTGGATACTATGAGCTAGTCCTGCCAGGCAGGCCCCCAGCCCTAGCTTTTGAGTGCATTGCTGGTGTTGGTTGGCAGCGGTTGATGCTATCTCAGGTCTCCTACTTGGGCACGTGCGTCAGTCTGACCCAGAAAGGTCTTCTGGCCAGCCCCTCACTCTCTGCAAGTACAGTGGCCTTGTCGGTGGAAATCCCCAGAGGTCATTCCTCACCTCCTTTAGCAGGCCTCACTCCCTCATATCCCCGTTTGCCCCTTCCCTGAGCTATCCATAGTCCCTGTGCCCAGGAGCACATGGGTTCCCCAGGTCAGTCCTCTCAGCTGGCCTGGAGCTGTGCCTGCCCACCAGCGACCCAGGATCATAGATGGGTTCCCATTCCCGGTCCTCTGGTAGGCATGGTGGTCTGGGACTTACCTCTCCAATCTCCTGGGACACAAGTGCATGCTCAAGACCCCAGCCCCCACACTAACGTGGGGCCGTTCCTTCCTTCCTCCCCAACACCCTTGGGACCGAACACATGTGCGATCTTAGGCTCATCTGACAGCCCCCAGTGAGTCCCCAGGCCCCAGAGCCCACGGAAGAGAGCAAGGTCGCTGGTGGCTGCGGCTCCACAAAGGCACTTTATTGCATTTCTGTAAAAGAAGTGTAACTTTTATTGCAGTATAATGCAAAGAAGTGCCAAGAATTTTTTTCAAGGGTTAAGATAGTAACTGTCTTCGGGAATTTACCCCAGCAAATGTCATTGTCAGTTTGTGTTGTAGAATATTCCTGGATTGCAATGTATGATTGTTTGGTTTTTTCGAATACCAAGATTTAAACAAAATTCAGATGCAGGTTGTAGGAATATATCCTTATATTTTTTTCTCCATAGAGAGATGATGGAGATGATAGGGAATCCTTTTTTTTTTTTCTTAGAAGATTTATTAGAAAGCCAGATTGACAGAAAAGGAGAGACAGAGAGGAAGAGCTTCCATCCGCTGACTCACTCCCCAAGTGGCTGCAACGGCCAGATCTCAGTCAATCGGAAGCCTGGAGCCAGAGCTTCTTCCGGGTCTCTCACGTGGGTGCAGGGTCCCAAGGCTTTGGGCCTTCCTTTACTGCTTTTCCAGGCGACAAGCAGGGAGCTTGGATGGGAAGTGGAGCAGCCAGAACATGAAGCGGCACCCATATGGGATCCCGGTTTTTGTGAGGGGAGGACTTCAGTAGGCTACGGTGCGGGTGCAGATAGGGAATTCTTAAGAAATAAAAATTCATGTTAATTGCTTGAAAATTGACATCAGGATGTGTTACAAGAGAGGAATAATTTGTTATGCAGGAACATACTTTTTATAAGAAATGATCTCTAACCCTTTCTTGTAACAGATTCTTTGACTTAAATGTCTATTCTTGATATTTTAAAGGTTTGTGTTTTTATAAAATGAAGTTCTTGTGAGGTCCTGGTTGGAGGTTGAGTGTGCACCAGAGGGACCATGCCTTGTGTCAGGGCTATGCTGCACCCTCCCTGTGCCTTTAGGCAGTTGACTTCCTTTCTTTGTTTCCGTCTGTAAAAGCGGGACAGTCGTTGGGACCACGGATGGGTATTGTGTGTACAGCATGTAGTGGTGCACTGCCCCTTCTGGTACCCACCAAGTGCTCAGCACATGTTAACGTTAGCATTGTCTCCTCCCTGAGGGAAAAACTGCTTGGAAGTCACACCACCAAGGGAGATTATATCCTGTGATTCACGTGGAGATTTCACAGACAGAAAAGTTTAAAAAATGTGTCTTGGAATCGCTGAAACGTAGTGTGGTCGCTGCCCCAACCTCAGAGTCCTGGAAGTTGTTTGCATACCAACGGATCAATGCCATCTGTCATCGCTCTGAACACATCGCAGCGTGATCTATACAGTTTCTTTTGATTTTGTTCTGAAACTTATCATTAGACCTGATCTGCAGTGTCGGAAACTTAATACTCACTGATTCAAGTGTATTTGTACAAGACCCAAGGTAGCTTGGTAACTTTGGTTGTTTCTTTTCTTTGGTGGCTTAGGAAGAATGTGAGATACATTTTTTTTTTAACTTAATAGAATTCTTTTTTTTTTTTTTTTAAGATTTATTTATTTTATTACAAAGTCAGATATACTGAGAGGAGGAGAGACAAAGAGGAAGATCTTCCGTCCGATGATTCACTCCCCAAGTGAGCCGCAACAGTCGGTGCGCGCTGATCCGATGCCGGGAACCTGGAACCTCCTCCAGGTCTCCCACGCGGGTTCCAGGTTCCAATGCATTGGGCCGTCCTCAACTGCTTTCCCAGGCCACAAGCAGGGAGCTGGATGGGAAGTGGAGCTGCCGGGATTAGAACCGGCGCCCATATGGGATCCCGGGGCTTTCAAGGCGAGGACTTTAGCCGCTAGGCCACGCAGCGGGGCCCAAGATACATTTTTAAAAGAAAGATTTTATTTATTTAAAAGGCAGATGCACACAGAGAGGAGAAATAGAGGTCTTCCATTTGCTGGTTCACTCCCCAAATGGCTGAGGAGGCCAGAGGCTAGACTGGACAAAACCCGGATCTTGTAGCCTAGAGCCTCCTTCAGATCTCCCATGTGAATGCAGGGCCAAGCACTTGGGCCACGGGCTGCTGCTTGCCCAGGCCGTTAGCAGGGAGCTGGATGGGCCACAGTGTTGGCCTCAAGATACGTGTTTTGGAAACTGTTATTATTGGTTGAATAAACCATGTAGGAAGCCAAAGGCAAATTAAACGATAGTATCTGTATCATTGTTTTTCTTTTCTTTTCTTTTCTTTTCTTTTCTTTTCTTTTCTTTTCTTTTCTTTTCTTTTCTTTTCTTTTCTTTTCTTTTCTTTTCCTTATTTGAAAGGTAGAGAGAGACAGATCTTCTATTGCTGGTTCTCTCAAACAGCTGCAGTGGCCAGGACTGGAACTGGGCAAACAGGAGCCAGGAGTTTAGTCCAGATCTCCTACATGGGTACAGAAGCCCAAGCTCTTGGGTCATCATTTGTAGCATTCTCAGGTGCATTAGTAGGGAGCTAGATGTGAAGTGGAGCAGCCAGGACTCGCAATGGCTTTTACCCCTGCGTCACAGCGCTGACTCCAGTGTCTGGAACCTTTTAAAAATAGCAATTATCAGCAGAAGGCCTGCATACGAACATGCCTTTAACACCCAAACAGGTTCAGTATAAAAGCTCCCCCCCCCTCTTTTTTTTTAGATTTGAACTCAATGGTTCATAGTTCATCCACCAGGTTTATATATGGGCAGTTTATTGTAGAGCTCAAGTGATAGCCACAGGCTGTTTAAATAAATACCAGTGTGGTGTATTGAAAGGCTGCCGGGTAATGTGCTTAGCTTGCGTTTAGAAATAGAACCTGTAACGGTGTCCTGTAGCCTTGAGGGAATGCTGCTGCTTCTAGGAACCTGCTCTTCGGAATGCTGGGGGATGAATTACTAGAAGCTGGTTTTGAATTCCCTGTTTTTGTTTTTTATTTTTTCTTTATTTTTTGCTATTAGTGTGGAAATGGTTATGGAAGTCTTTTGGTGGCCCATCGCATTGACCGGCTCACCGCGTCAGCTGTGCGTGCATACAGTGCTCCTTTGGTGTGAGACGGCGTCAGAGAACACAGTGTGGCTGGGTTGCCTTGTCAGGAGTCCCCGGGGCTGGTTCTGGCACTTCACACACACACACACACACACACACACACACACCCGCGCACACACAGTATTTCACTAGTACTTGGAGGTGCTGATTCTGTGCATTCAGAAATTACAGAAGTTATTTACTGTATTCCGTAGAGAGCTCAACGCAACAGTTCAAAAATGTGCAATTTTATTTTCAAAAAGGAGTCTTGTTTTAGAGGATGATACCTAAATTGAAAAAGAAAGTGAATCTTAAATGGAGATAGTTTATCACTGAAGTGCTTTTCTCTTCACCTGCGTGGTGGTGCCATTTATGTGTAGAGTAGGCAGAAGTCAGACCAGTTTCTGTCGGCTCTGCTTTACAAAAGGATGTGATTGTGTCACAGTTACTCCAGGGGCTGAGTTTCACGCAGTGTGTGAGTCAAGAATGTGAGTTTGTGCTAAAATAGATTGGATCAAATTCAGAAGAGAAGCATTTCATTAATTTTTAGTGCATACATCATAGCCTTAAAAATATTTTGGTTGTGTCTTTAAATAGATAATGCATGCATGTGATATAAAAAAGGTGTCTATTAAAAATAAGCTGTCCTTCTTCCCCACCGCTTGTCAACACGTTTGCCTGCAGGAAGTAGCTCTTCTTAGCTCAGTGTTACTCATTTCTTCTGTATTCTTCAGAGCTGTTCTGTCACCTTCTTCCTCCTTCCCCTTCTCTGCCCAGATGATAGCACACTGTGTACCCTGGGCTGGCTCCATTTTCTTCCCTTTCTTTCCTCTTTTTTTTTTTTTTCTAAATTAATTTTATCTTTATTTGCAAGAAAGAGTTACACATACAGAGAGAGAGAAGGAGAAAGATCTTACACCTGTTACTTCCCATACAGCTGCAGTGGCTAGAGCTGGGACAATCCAGAGCCAGGAGTTTCTTCTGGGTCTCTCATATGGGTGTAAGGGCCCAAGGACTTGAGCCATCTTTTGCTGCTTTCCCAGGCCATTAGCAGGGAACTGGATTGGAAGTGAAACCGTCGGCGCGGGGATCGGCATCCGTATTTAATGCCAATGCTGCCTACTGCACCCGAGCGCTGGCACACTGGCTCCATTTTTCTACCTCCTCAGCTACATCTGTAGCCTACATTGAGTCGCAGCGTCACCCTGCCCCCTTGCAGTTCGGTGGGACTATGTGGCTGATTCTGGATATTGTGAGAAGCCTTTGTAGTGGCCCGTGAAGGTTGAGGCATATGGAGCCTTCAGCCCTAGGGTAAAGCACCCCAAGGCTATGGGTCGTGGCTGCAGGTTCTGCTAGCAGCCCAGGTCCCTGGGTGAGTATGTGGATTGTTCCCAGATCCAGCCTGTGCCGAACATGCAGTCATTATAAAGAGTGAACTGCTAATTTGTGTACTTGATTGGTATAGTCTGTTTCCCTCTTTCTGTTTAAGTGTTTTTGTTTATTTTATTTATTTGAAAGGCAGAGAGAGAGAGAGAGAGAGAGGGGTTGTGTCCAGAGAGAGAGAGACATTGTACCCTCTGGTTTACTGCCAAAATGCCTGCAACAGCTATGACTCAGCCAGGTTGAAGGCAGGAGGTTGCTCTGAGTCTTCCACCTGGGTGGCAGGGACCCAAGTGCTGGAACATCAGCAGGAAGCTGGATCAGAGAGTCAGAAGTCCAACCCAGGAATGTTGCTGTGGCATCAGGCAACTCATGGGTAACTTAACTGCGGTGCCAATGCCTGCCCTGCCATTTTGAACCCAGTTCAGATGATTGGCAAGTTTGTTAAAATACGGAAGAACATCTTATTAGAGAATAGTTTTAACTATGTAAATTAATTCATTTTGTCCTAATGTATTACTACACAAATTTATATTTTAGAAAGGAATATATACTTACTAATTATACATGAGAAATAATTATTGTTTTAATGAGTCTTGACTCTAACTTTATCGCTCATAATTTTTGCATTAGCATTTGATATCCGTTTTCTAAACAAGTTATTTCTATAGGAAGATACACATCAAGATCACCTCTACTCACTGTACTCATTGTGGAGCATGATGCATGAGCATTGGTGTCTTGGGATGAGAGGAGTATTAGGCGAGGCCAGTCCTGTCTCCCAGGAGTGTCACAGCACACTGGGAAGCCACATATTTGCTAGGAACAGTTAAGTGGCAACAAAAAGTATCAGATGAGAGGGGACCTCCTTGTGGGAAGGTAATGCTGCTGGGTAGACCAGATTTGAAAGGCCTCTGGAAAATTCTGGATGCACAGAGGGACCTGGAAGTAATAACCCAGGCAAGGCCCGGTAGAGTAAACATATGAGCGTTTTGAAGGTCAGGTGGGAGTAAGAGGTACGAGGCAGGTGGAGGAGCAGCAGGCACACAGCACGCGCAGGAGGTCCAGCAGGCCTGGCACAGGCTGAGATGTACATCAGAGAGGAAGGCTAGGGAGTAGGATGTGTGTCCTCACCTGAGAGGCTTGCTGTGTAGAAAGACACGGCTCGTTGTTTCAGGCCTGGAGAGTAACCTGAGATCCAGTATATGGCTAAGATCAGCAGCCTGGGTTCCTCTCGAGGCTCTGCTACAGTCAGGAGCTGGTGGCCAGCAACCTGGGTTCCACTCGAGGCTCTGCTACAGTCAGGAGCTGGTGGCGAGCAACCTGGGTTCCACTCGAGGCTCTGCAACAGTCAGGAGCTGGTGGCCAGCAGCATGGGTTCCTCTCGAGCCTCTGCTACAGTCAGGAGCTGGTGGCCAGCAACCTGGGTTCCACTCGAGGCTCTGCAACAGTCAGGAGCTGGTGGCGAGCAGCATGGGTTCCTCTCGAGGTTCTGCTACAGTCAGGAGCTGGTGGCCAGCAGCATGGGTTCCTCTCGAGGCTCTGCTACAGTCAGGAGCTGGTGGCCAGCAGCCTGGGTTCCTCTCGGGGCTCTGCAACAGTCAGGAGCTGGTGGCCAGCAGCCTGGGTTCCTCTTGAGGCTCTGCTACAGTCAGGAGCTGGTGGCCAGCAGCCTGGGTTCCACTCGAGGCTCTGCAACAGTCAGGAGCTGGTGGCCAGCAGCCTGGGTTCCTCTCGAAGCTCTGCCATCTGGTAGCTATGAGAAGTGCTAAGAAAGGCATGTAGGGCCTGTGCCTAGAGGACGAGCATGGTGATGTGGCAGTGGCAGCTGCTGCTGAGAGGACCCAGGACAAAGGAGGCCTCTCCACCCAGCAGGCAGTGTTCAGGATGGCTGTGTACAGGATGTTTTACAAGGCTATTTCTTTGGGACTAAGTTTAGACTAAATGCTTTACAAAGTTCCTCTTAGAAAACATTTCTTGAGTCACTTGTGTATGCTGGGTTGTCTGGCAGGTGGAGTCCTGGACATTGGGAGGGGATGGAGACCAAAGGCAGGCGCTCCGTCCTGTTTACCTTTTCTGTGCATTGTTACAAAGTTAGTGTCAGATTCCAGTTTGGCCCTAGAAACCCTTCCAGTTAGAGGAGACAGGCTGTGTCTGTGAGCAAGGTAAGGTTAAGGATTCTGGGTGCTGGATCTGCAGATAAAATGTAGCCAACACTTAGCGTGGGATAGGGAAGCTGTAGTTGGCCCTTCTGCCTGTGTGCTTGCTTGAGTGTCTTGTTGGGTCATTGTAACTCATTTTCTTCCAGGTCTCCCATGCCGGTACAGGGTCCCATGGCTTTGGGCCATTCTCCACTGCTTTCTCAGGCCATAAGTGGGGAGCTGGAAAGGAAGTGGAGCAGTTGGGATATGAACTGGCATCCATATGGGATCCCGGCACATGCAGGGCAAGGACTTTAGCTACTTAGGCTACCACATGCTGGGCTCTGTGACTCATTATTTTAAAACCTTCTTGGAAGTAGTCATTGCAGCCCATTCTGGCTTCTCCAGTTTATGTTTGTGTGGTGGTGGGTTTTTTTGTTTTGTTTTTTGTTTTTGTTTTTTTCAAATCTTGGGCTCACTTCCATTTAGAAACCGGTACTGTGGGCAAAATAGCTCAAGTCTCAAGTGCACAGGAAAGGGGAGTCAGGTCCTATGGAAGCTCCTGTCTAGTTTCCTTTCCCTTACTTCTGCCCTGGATTACTTCGGCTGGAGCTGTGCACCATTCATCCCCAAAGCTTGAAGTCTCTCAAACTGTTCTAGGAGATTCTGCCAACGCTTAGCTGTAAGGTTTCAGAGTTGGGACATTCTTTGGAATGCCCCTTCTGTCCTTTGGGCTTTTCAAAATGGAACTAGGTCAAGTTTGTGGACTAAACTCTAGTTTAGTTTCTGGATGAATGTTCTGGTTTGAGTATGGGTTTTAGAGTTCAACTGACTTGGGTTTCTAGCCCGCCCTGGCTGCTCCACGCTGGGTGGCTTTGGGAATGCCAGTAGAGATGTGTGCTAACCTTGGCGCTGCTGTGCTTGTCAGAAAGGACTTGTACTAAGCCCATGCTATACATTATATTTGTTCTGCCTGTGAACTCACAAGGTAGATTGTGTCCTTGTCCCCATTTTGGAGATGCAGACTACAGTGGAGTCAGATAACCCAGTTCTGCTACAGACCCGTGACTTTGGGCAAGTCTGGCCTTCCTCTTCAGCCTCAGACAATCCCTGTGCAGCCAGACTGTTGTAAGGACTGGATGAAGTAACTCGCACCGGTGGTTGCCAGCACAGGGCTTCGCTGAGAGCTTGCTGTGGGTGGACTGAGGCTGAGCAGCCTTGTGATGTCCCGAGAGCACTTCATGAGTTGACGAGAAGAGCCAGTCCAGTTTCTGAACCTAGTTATTGTCTCCTAATTAAGTTGCGGAGGCACCATCAGTTAGGAGCAAGCATGGTGGGTCCTCCTTCCCAGAAGGTGACAGCTTGAAGGTCATGCGTAGGGGAAATGGCCTCCGCTTTCTTAGGAAACAGATGATTTGCTGTGCAAATTTCCACTCCCTATTACCAACCTTAACATTTACTTGTATTGCCATCTACCACTTGGCCTACACCCCTACTGATGATTTACTAAAGATCAGAATAAACATTGCCGTATTTGTCACATACATATTTTTGGTCTGCTCCTCTATAATTCCAACTCCACTGGACAGATACATTTGGTGCTTCTTCACATTTGACGGCCCTGGTTTTGGCCAGCCCTGGGCTGTGACTGTTTGGCCTTGACACCGTCCTCTGGCTGTACAAGCACGCTGCTTTACCTTCACTTTAGTTCCATGAAACTGTTGCTCACTTGGAGATCTGCTTACTTGTCCATTGAACTCACCAAGTTTAAAGTCCAAATTTAGGAGAGGATCTGTGAGTATAGGTAACAGTGGAGTCCTGGAGACAGTTGAAACAGCATCCATGTGCAATATGAGTGGCTGTCCAAATGACATACAGGAAGCCAGGTGAGATTCTGCCTGGAAAGCTCTGCTGCGTGGTGGAGTTGACGTCAGTGCAGCTGGCAGTCCTCTGGTAGCATGGAGGCAAGGACACTAACGTTTGAGAAACACTCAAGCCCAGTTGTTGCAGTTCTTTTTGTCAGTACTAGCAGCAGCATGCAGCCTCTGTGCCCTGGCTCCCGCAGGGAGCACAGCAGTTACTCCTGGAGTCTGGCGAGTCTGGCCTTGGGCATGGAGCCTCCTCCACCTTTGGCAGAGCTTCCAGATGCCCAAGGTTTCCTCTTGCGGCAGTGTGCCAGGAGGTTCAGTGAAAATCTAAACTGCCAAGCCGCCTATCAAACTGAGACCTCTTGAGAAAGGACAAATAAGTACTCCAAGTGGTCAGCGATCCAAAGCATTTCCTGGGCTGGGTGTTTATCAAGGCTGAGCTCTGCTGCCACACACTCAGCCAGAGAGGAATCTGGGAAGGTTTCCCAGCGCGTGGGGGTGGGGAGAAGAGGAGGGTGTAAATCTTAAAGACCCAGGGAAAATATCACCCTTTTCTGTTTTATCTTTCACACAGTATCTGCTGAGATCTGCCTACTGACATGGCTTGTGAAATAGAAGCTGCTTTGAGGCAAAAGTAGGATAAATCTGCTAAAAGTGAATTTGAAAATTACATGTAATACTTATTTTATTGTGGGAACCGCACTTTGGGTAAGATTGACTTTGAAATGGATGAGCCTTACCCTCCAAGATTAAAAATGTGCATTGAAGTTGTATTGTCTTCCTGCTAATTGCCATTATGTTCAGGTTGCATTGGTGGTTCTTGTCGACTAGAGTTGAAGGCCCGAAGGGGCACAGTGGGGAAGGAGAGGTCTAGGGAAGACGTGCTGGAAGGTGAACCTATCTCTTCCGACTCAGTGCGAGCAGGCTCTGTTGCAGGTTCAGGACCTCGATGCCTGATGCTGTCCCGACAGACTTCCCGGCACGTGGAGCCGTGCGTCGCTGTCTTCATAGGGGTCAGGTCAAGAAAGGCTTCTGCATTTCACAGTTTCTTTGCCTCAAAGTTTGTGTAGGTCTTTGGTACCTCATTCTCAAGAATGAAGCTTGAAGAAATTTTCCTTGGGCTGAATGGTGTCAGCTTCGCCTCCTCCGTGATGACACATTGGTGCGGACTGTACAGTCGTTTCCATTCCCGCTCCACTGCTGAGCATGTGGCTTCCCGAGGTGCAGAGGCTGACGGGGATGGTGAAAGACGGGAGGCTAAATTTAGACTCCCTGTAGAGGTTTCCTAGAACACTTCCTTAAATTCACAGACTGCGAAACCTCAATGGAACTTCCAGTTTGGTGATTTATTTCATTTTTTTGTTTCACCTCTGGAAATGAAGCCTGGCTGTCCGAAGGACTGCCCTCATTCCCCGATTCTCTGTGTGGTGGGGAGGAGTCCGCCATCGCAGACAGATCACTCACAGAATGAGCCCTGATGAGTAGGAGGGAAGATTTGGTTCTGAGGGTAGAGGGAAGAAAGTCATTGTGAGGGCCGTGAGCGGTGATGGCAAATGACGGGACATTTGGTCTGAGACCTGTAATGTTCCTGGACATCTCCAAAGTCAAGAAAACATCTTTTTCTTTTTACACATCTTCCCTTTCTTGGTTCACTTGGCACCTGGCAACAACAGGTAGATTTGGGCCAGCCCAAAGCCAGGAATCAGGAACTCCAACCGGGTCTCGCGCATGGCTGGCAGGGGCCCAGGCCTTTGCAGGTGCATCCTTGGCAGAAGAGCAGCTGGGAGAGAGTGACGGAAGCAGAGTGCTGGATTGTACTCGCGGTGTTTTGCGCATCTCTTCCCTGCATCCTAGAAATGCTTTCAACATAGAGAACTCCCTTGCCTGCTAGTACGTAAGATCCCAGGCTGGAGTGCCCTAAAGTGGAAGCAGAAGAGGGGTGGAGGCATCTGGGTAGGCTCTCTGGCTCACTTGTCCCCAACGGTAGCTTGCTGGGTGGGTTAGAGTTGGGTGTACCTGTTTGTTATGTAAGCATCACACTGTTTACATAATCTTGTCTTAGGGAAATACCTAATTCTTTTTTAAGGATTTATTTATTTTTAATTTTTTTTTAAGATTTATTTATTTTTATTACAAAGTCAGATATCCAGAGAGGAGGAAGATCTTCCATCCGATGATTCACTCCCCAAGTGACCGCAACGGCCGGTGCTGCACAGATCCAAAGCCAGGAACCTGGAACCTCTTCCGGGTCTCCCATGCGGGTGCAGGGTCCCAAAGCTTTGGGCCGTCCTGGACTACTTTCCCAGGACAAAGCAGGGAGCTGGAAGGGAAGTGGAGCGGCCGGGATTAGAACCGGCGCCCATATGGGATCCCGGGACGCATTCAAGGTGAGGACTTTAGCTGCTAAGGCTACTGAGTTGGGCCTGAAACACATAATTCTTTTTTTTTTTTTTAAGACTTATTTATTTTTATTGGCAAGGCAGATATACAGAGAGGAGGAGAGACAGAGAGGAAGATCTTCCGTTCGATGGTTCACTCCCCAAGTGACCGCAACGGCCGGTGCTGCGCCGATCCAAAGCCGGGAACCAGGAACCTCTTCCAGGTCTTCCACAAGGGTGCAGGGTCCCAAGGCCTTGGGCCGTCCCCAACTGCTTTCCCAGGCCACAAGCAGGGAGCTGGATGGGAAGTGGGACTGCCAGGATTAGAACCGGCGCCCACATGGGATCCCTGTGCATTCAAGGCAAGGACCTTAACCATTATGCTATCGTGCCGGGCCCAGCCGAAATACATAATTCTTTAAAATCACCCCAAATCTATCATTGCTATATAAACACACAGAAGGTCCTTCCTGATGTATTTGCCCCCAGCATGGGTAAATAGTCTTCCCGAGAGCATTTTTCCATTTTATAACTCTTCTTTTTATTTAAACATTTACTCTTTCGAAAAGGTTAATTGGCTTTGTGGGGGAAGGGTAATGTGTACACAGTGTAATATTTAAACTGTCCAAGATGGCTTGTTTGGAAGGGAAATCTCTTCACACCTGGCCTTCGAATCTTCTTCCCCAGAGGCAGGCTATTGGCAGTCATTTATTGTATACTTTTTGCAAAGATATGTAAGATAAAAATACGCATTTTTTTTCTGTACTCCCATCCCTGTTAAGAACTAGCACATTCCATACAGTTCTTTGCCTTCTTTTCCCACCCAGTATGTCTTGGCCAAATCTTCCCTTATCCGCTGATAATAGGGCTGTCCCGTGGCTGGTGCTGTGGGGCAGCAGGGAAAGCCACTGCCTAGGATACTGCTGTCCCCTATGGATGGTGGTTTGAGTCGCAGCTGCTCCACTTCCAGGCCTGCTTCCTGTGAATTCACCTGGGAAAGCAACAGAGGATGGCTCAAGTCCGTGTGCCCTTGTACTCACAGAGGAGACCCGGAAGAACCTCCTGGCTCCTGGCTTTAGCCTGGCCTGTGCGGTCATCTGGGGAGTGAGCCAGGGGACAGAGTATTTCCCTCTGTCTCTGAAACTCTGCCATTCAAATGAATCTTTTTTTTTTTTTTTTTTAAGGACTGCTACTTGTTTTCGTAAATAGTAAGATTCACACCACATAAAATTCACATTTATAACTCAATGGCTTTTAATGCATTTCCACTAAAAGGATTATTTATTGATTTTAAAGGGCAAAGTTGGATCTGCTATCCACTGGTTTACTTCCCAAATGGCTGCAGTGGTTGGGGTTGAGGCCGACTGAGGCCAGGGGCCTGGAACTCCATCTGGGTGTCCCGTGTGGGTGCAGGGACCCATCCTCCACTGCGGGCGCATTAGCAGAGAGCTTCGTGGCAAGTGGAGCAGACGGGACTAGGAAGCAGCATTTGTTGTTGTTGTTGTCATCATTTTTATTGGAAAAGCAAGTCAGGTTTATGGAGAGAAGGAGATGCAGAGAGAGACATCTCCCATATGCTGGTTCACGCCCCCAGTGGCTGCAACGGCCAGAGCTGTGCCAATCCGAAGCCAGGAGCCAGGAGCTCCTTGTGGGTCTCCACAGTGTTGATAAGCTGAAGAGTTAGCTCTTGTGCGGGGCCCTGGGACAGCATTGCTATGGAAATGTGGAATTGCAGCAGGAGGCTTAACCTTTAGTATCATGGCACTGGGCCCCATTCCAAGTGCTACACAAACATTGCCCCTTCTAACTCTAGGAAATCTTTTCTTGACCCTAAGAAGAAACTCAGTCCTTGCTAGCAGTCATTCCCTGAGCTCTGGTCCTGGCCCTGGCATGGATTTGCTTTCTGCCTGTGAACTGGCCTATTTTGGACATTTCCTGATCACCTAATAGGTGGCCTCTTGTGTCTAGTGTCTAACTTGACAGAATGTTTCTAGGGTTCATCCAGGTTGCAATACGGACTTCGATGTCAACACTTGACTCTTTGTGGGTGGAGACAGTTTCATTGCATGGGTCTGCCACGTTTTGTTTATACTTTCATCCATTGATTGACATTTGGGTTGTTTCTGCTTTTTAGCTGCTATGGATAATGGTGCTGTAAACACAGGCAGGTGTCTGTGTGAGCATATGTTTTCAGAATGCTTAGGTGTATATATATCTTGGAGTAGGAAAGACTGGGCATATGGAACTGCTTTTATATTTTAAGGAAGTGCCCAGCACTGACTTGGTTTTCCCACCGCATCCACCAGCAGTGGCTTCAGGTTCTCCACCTGCTAGCCTAGCCAAGTGGACATTTGTTACCTTCCATTATTTGTAAGACGTTGTCTGATTTTTGGTTGTTATTTGAGTTGTAATAGATGTGACGTTGTATCTTACACTGGTTTTGATTTGTGTATCTGTGATGATGAGGATATTTTCATGGACTTCTTGACCCTTTTAATGTCTCCCACATTAGAAAAATGTTCATTAGTTGAATTTTTTTGTCTTTTTGTTGTGTTTTGGGTTCTTTATATTCTTGGTACTAGACCCTTATTTGTATATCGTATTTTCCAAATGTGTTTTTCCCTTCTCTGGGTTGATTTTTACCACAGCACTGTCCTCTGATTCACAATTGTTTTTAATTTGGGGGAAATCCTTAAGTTAAAAATTTGGTCAGATGTTTCTTATGGTGTTACATTGAGGAAATTGTTACCTAATCTAAAGTAATGAATCATTTACTCTTAACGTTTTCTTGTGAATTTTATTAATTTTTTTTAGGTCTTAAGTTGTAATCTTGGATCCGTTGGAATTAATCTGCATGTCCATCTGTGAGACATAGGGAGTGCAGCTTTGTGCGTGTGAATAACTAGCTGTCCCAGCACCATTTTTAAAAAAGACTTACTTGTTGAAAAAAACTTTTCTCGTCAAGTGGTCCTGGCACCGGTTTGCAATTGTCGACCATCAATATATAGAATTGTTTCTAGACTCTCAGCTGTGTTCGGATGGCCTGTTTCTCTTTATGCCATTACATCATTCTTTGTAGTAAGCAATATGAATGAATGTTCCCATTTTGTCGTATTTCAGGAATGTTTTGGTTACTTGTTTTGAGAACTCTTGAAATCCCATATGAATTTTAGGATGTCCATTTCTCTAAGAAAGAAAGTTTGGATTTTGGTAAGATTTGCTTTGATTGAACTTACCAGTTTGGGGAGCTGTTGCCGCCTGACAGTAAGCCTTACAATCCGTGAACGTGAGATGCTCTTGTTTTATTAGGTCTTTCTTACTTTCTTTGAAGAATGGCATTTTTACCTTACAAGTCTGGTTCTTCGTTAGTTAACTTCGTTACTGATTTTTGTTTTCTTTTTGGTGATGATATAAAAAGCATATCTTAACTTCTTTGTGGGGTCTGATGGTAGGGCTGGTGCTGTGGTCTGCAGGGCTGCCGAGCTGGTGCATTGGCTCTGACGCTCCTGTAGGACTTTCTGCACATAGAACCATGCCATGCCTGACTAGGGATAGTTTTGCTTCCTCCTTTCCAGTCCACATGCCTTTTACTTGGCAAGAACAGACAGGTTAGTTTTGTTGCTGTTATGAATGGGAAAACCCTCAGTCTTGCCAGTAAAAATGATATTAGCTGTGGGTTTTTCATAAATGTTCTGTAGCTGAGGAAGTTCCTTTCTATTCCTAGGTGGTCAAATGTTTTGTCCTGCACCAATTCAGATGATATTATAATGTTTCCCCCCTTATCCTATCACTATGATATATTACATGGATGGATTTTTGTGTATTAAGTTCTTTCATTAATTCCTAGGATAAATCCCCTACACAGCCTATGATCCTTTCAACATGCTGCCACATTCAATTTGTTAGTATTTCATTGAGGATTTCATTGAGGAATGTTAGCATTTGTATTTGTAAGAGATGTTGGTCTGTGATATCATTGCGTTATTGACATCACAGAAGCAGTTAAGAATCCTTTCTTCCGGGGCCCGGCGCCATGGCCTAGTGGCTAAAAGTACTCGCCTTGAATGCACCAGGATCCCATATGGGCGCCAATTCTAGTCACGGCAGCTCCTCTTCCCATCCAGCTCCCTGCTTGTGGCCTGAGAAAGCAGTCGAGGACGGCCCAAAGTCTTGGGACCCTGCACCCACGTGGGAGACCTGGAAGAGCTCCCGGATCCTGGCTTCAGATTGGCACAGCACCGGCTGTTGCGCTCATTTGGGGAGTGAATCATCGGACGGAAGATCTTCCTCTCTGTCTCTCCTCCCCTATGTATATCTGACTTTGTAATGAAAATAAAATAAATCTTTAAAAATAAATCCTTTCTTCCTCTTCTATTTTTGGAAGAATTTATGAAGGATTTTTGTTTAAAAAAAAAAATCTTGGTAAACCTTTCCTGGGAAGCCATCCGGTATTGAAGTTTTTTGTTTGTGGAAGTTTCTGATCCCTGAATCGGTCTCTTGTTGATCTGTTCAGGTTGGCACTTTGTGCTTGAGTCAGCTTTGATGGCTTACATTTCTAAGGCCTTCTTGTGTCTTTCATCTGGGTTGCCGAATATGTTTGGCCTCAACTATTCATAGTATTTGCTCATCTTCATTTTTCATTTTATGTGATCAGTAATGATACCCCCACTTTCCATGTGTATTTTAGTGGTTTGTATCTTCTCTCTTTCTCTCTCTCTTTCTCTCTTTTTTCCCCTTTTTTGTCAGGTTAGTAAAGGTTGATGTAAATCCAAAATCCAGATAAGATTCGTTGATATCTTTCCAGAACCAACTTTTGGATTAGTTGATCTTCTGATCTCTTCTTTAATTTTTATTGTTTCCTTTTTGCTTGCTTTGAGTTTAATTTGTTCTTTTTCTAATTATTTTAGCTAGAAAATTGGTTTAATGATTTGAGATCTCTTTCCTTTTAGTAATGCAGGTATTTGTAGCTATGATTTTTCCTCTCTGAACTGCTTTTGCTACATTTCATGTGGTTTTTTTATGTGTTTTGATATATTGTATATTTTGAGTCTTCTGAAAGTATTGTCTGACTTCTTTGTCATTTGTTTTGACCCAGGGATTATTTAAGTGTGTAGCCTGTAACTTAACGTATTTGTGAATTCTGTATTTCCTCCTGTTAATTGTTTTCTGATTTCATTCCACTGTGCTCAGAAAAGGTACAGTGTGTGAGCTCAGACTTTTTGTTTGTTTAGAAAAACAACTAAAACATCTATTTAATCAACATCACAGGAACTCAGAGACTTAATTTAAAAAACAAACAAAAATAACACCACAGCTCAAAATACGGAGTTCAATACGGAAACCAAGGAAAGAACAGACATTCCAAGGAAAAACTAAGAAGGTGGTGTAAGGAGAGGCCAGACGGCCAGGCCAGGGGCTTGGCTGGAGACCCGCTTTGCGTAGGTTTCCTGCAGTTGTTTTTTTGTTTTGAAGGTTTTTTTTTATTTTGTTTACTGGAAAGGCATATATCCAGAGAGAAGGTAATATAGAGAGAAAGATCTTTCTTCTGCTGGTTTACACCCTAAGTAGCCGCAGCAGTTGGACCTGAGCTGATCTGAAGCCAGGAGGTTCTTTGGGTCTCCCACGCGGGTGCAGGGTCCCAAGGCTTTGGGCCGTCCTCCACCACTTTCCCAGGCCACAAGCAGGGAGCTGGATGGGAAGTGGAGCTGCCGGGATTAGAACCAGCACCCATATGGGATCCCAGCGTGTGCAAGGTGAAGACTTCAGTGCAAGACTATTGCGCCGGGCCCAATTTCTGTTTTAGTAGAAGAATTCAGTCTTTTTTTTTGTGAATCTTGATAAACCATTCTGCCTTTTTATTATTCATCTTTTGTATGTCTTTTTATTTATTGCTGCTTCAGTTCTTGCCTTGATTATATTAAAATGATATTTTTTCTAGCATAACGTTTAATTTTATTATGAATTTTAAAATAATTTTTTAATGATTTCATTTTGGATTACAATTTATATCTTAGTTTATAACAGTGTAGTTAACAACATTAGCCTAGCTTCAACAGTGTGTGAAAACTTGCCTTCTTTGTAGATGTGTCCAGCCCTTTATCTTGTAACTGTTACAGATTACATCTTAATATATGGTGAGCTTGTCACATGGGTTTATGATAATTTTAGACAGTTGTCTATTATGTATTTTAAAAAGAAGAATTACAAGCAACAGACTTTAAAAATAAGTAAACTTGAGTTTGATGCTATAGCCTAGTTGCTAAAGTCCTTGCTATGCTCACACCAGGATCCCATAAGGGCGCCAGTTCTAATCCCGGTGGCTCCATTTCCCATCCAGCTCCCTGCTTGTGGCCTGGGAAAGCAGTCGAGGACGGCCCAAAGCCTTGGGACCCTGCAATCGCATGGGAGACCTAGAGGAGGCTCCTGACTCCTGGCTTCGGATCAGTTTAGCTGCGGCCATTGTGGCTGCTTTGGGAGTGAATCAGCAGATGGAAGATTTTTCCTCTCTGTCTCTCCTTCTCTATATCTAACTTTCCAATAGAATCTTAAAAATGATATCTTTTATTTCTTTCTATGTATAAAGTTACTGTCTAGCGTCCTTTTATTTTAGCTCAATAGACTTCCTTTGGCAATCTTTGTAGGTCTGCTATCTACAAGCCCCATCCCCCCCCCCCTTTTTTGTCTTGTAATATCTTAATTTCTCTTAGGTTTTTTTTTAAGATTTATTTTATTTTATTGCGAAGTCAGATATACAGAGAAAAGGAAAGACACAGAGGAAGGTCTGCCATCCAATGATTCACTCCCTAAGCAGACGCAATGACCAGAGGCTGAGCTGATCTGAAGCTAGGAGCCAGAAGCTTCTTCCAGGTCTCCCATGCGGGTATGGGTCCCAAGGCTTTGGGCCGTCCTCGACTGCTTTTCCAGGCCACAAGCAGGGAGCTGGATGGAAAGCGGGGCTGCTGGGATTAGAACTGGTACCCATATGGGATCCCTGTGCGTTCAAAGTGAGGATTTTAGCCACTAGGCTACCGCACCGGGCCCTCTCCTTTAGTTTTAAAGAATAGTTGTGCCACTACTGATAGGTTTTGTTTGATGTATTTTGTTTTTCTGCTGATAATTTGAATGTATCATCGCACTGCCTCTGGCCTCTATAGCTTCTGATAAGATGTCAGATGGGAATCCTATTTTTGAAGATATATTGATTTTTATCTGAGAGGCAGAGTTACACAGCAAGATATATTGATGGAGAACAGAGAGTCTTGCATGTGCTGGTTCACTGTCCACATGGCCGCAGGAGCTAGGACTGGGCCAGCTTTCTTCCACTGCAAGGGCCCCGGAGCTGTGCCAGCCTGCCTCTCCCCCCAGACACACCAACAGGGAGCTGGATCCCAAGTGGAGCAGCCAGGACACAAACTGGCACCCATGTGGGATGTCTGTTGCCGTGGGTGGCTGCTTAGATGCCAAACCAGTGCTGAGCCCAGATAGGAATTGCATTGTGGACCCCTTTGTATGATTAAATGCTTTTTGAAAGGTTTTCTGTTACGAGTTTAATTATGTGTCCCTGTATAAATCTCTTTGGAGTTAATTCCACTTGGAGTACATTGACATTCTAAGATGTGTAAAATTCATAGTTTCGTTTTTTATGTTAGGGACATTTTCAGTTTTTTCGGTTATTTCTTTAAATATTCTTTGTTCTTTATGTCTTCCCTCTCATTCTGGAGTTTCCACTCTACCTGTGTTTGTACCTGGATGGTATTCCCCAGGGATCTTGGGCTTTTTTTTTTTTTGACCACTGTTTTTTCTCTCTGTTAGTCAAGCTAGTTATATCAAGTGATTTTCCCCTTAGGTTTGTTGATGCTTGTCTGCCCAAACTGCCACTGAACTCCCTCTCTAGTGAATTTTCTTCATTTGTTTATTGTACTTTTCAACCCAAGAGCTTTCAGTGGATTGCTGTCTGTGATTGCCGTTTATGGAGATTCTCCATTTGGTGCGACATTGTCTCTCACCCTCTTGCTTAGTGGCCCCCTAATGAATCATCCAAGATTTATATAAGTGTCTCAACCACTGAGACTTCTAGACGGGCTGTTGTGTTGGGGCATGCCTTCAACACTCAGCAAGGCAGTTTATAACTCTTCCTGCTTGCAAGAACCTGTGGGTCAGCCAGAGGTGAAAGCTCAGGGCCTTCCCAGGACTTCTTCAAGCCTGCCCGTGGTGGCCTGCTTGGTCCTGGAATGCTTAGAAGCTCATCAGCTACCATATCCACTGAAGTATCTCAGTCATATCATTTGTCCCAAGGATTGTCCCTTGTTCTTAGCTGATAACAGCTAGTAAGATTTGCTTGTAAATGTTTTCTGCAAACTCTTTCCCTCTGGGTATCAGTCTCAGTCCTGGGAGTTGTAAGTGAAGCAGAAGAAAGGCAGGCTCCTGGAGCCAGTTCTTTAGGGAGCTACCAGACAGATCAGAAACAGTCGGCCACGGTTCCTTCCGAAGGCCTGTTAGGCCCAGTACTGCCAGGTGCCTCTGCTGGTAATGTGAGCTGTTTTGTTCAAGAATGACGAGTTGAGCAGGACGGGGCAGATGGAGTTCCTCTACACAATGGCTGCTAGCATTTAGTTCTTTATATTGTTGATTGTTTCCTTGCTTGCAGTAAGCTTTGGACTATTTTCCAGAACCCTGAGAAAAAGGTCTGACAGTTTTTCTTTATTAGTTTTTAGTAGATGGATTAAATTTTGGGGATTCTTTGCTCTGACACTTTCCATCTCACTATTTTGTTTTGTTTTTGTGTATTTTTTTTTGTTTAATTATTTTACTTTTTATTTGAAAGGCAGAGTTACACGGAAGAGAGAGAGGTCTGCTATCTACTGGTTCACTTCCCAAATGGCTGCAATGGCTGGGGTTTGGCCTCTAGCTTCCTTTAGGTCCTGCATGTGGGTTCAGGGGCCCAAGCAACTGGGCCATCTTCTGTTACCTTCCCAGGCACATTAGCAGGGAACTGAATGAGAAAGGAGCAGACTTGAACTGTCATCCACATGGGATGCTGGCATCACAGCTGGTTGCCTTACCCGCTGTACCACAATACAGGTCCCAAAGGGCTTTTCTCTTGCAGCTGTAGATAAACATGTCTTCATGAGTCAGTTATTTTGTTTTTCTATAAACTGCCTTTTTATATCATTAGCATTTGTTCCATTAATTAGTTTATTTTGCTGTTACCTCTTTTTTTTTTTAAAGATTTATTATTTTATTTTTATTACAAAGTCAGATATACTGAGAGGAGGAGAGATAGAGAGGAAGTGGAGCTGCCGGGATTAGAACCAGCGGCCATATGGGATCAAGGCGAGGACCTTAGCCACTAGGCCATGCTGCTGAGCCCTTGCTGTTACCTCTTGACCAGGTGCTGCGTGTATCTGGTTCAAAATCCAAAGTGACCCAGGAAGAGTTCTAGAAGAGTTCTAGAAGAGTCCTGGATGAGTCTTGCACCTGCCTTGGACTCGTTCATCCATCCTCCCGCCCCCGTCCCCATAGGTCGCTCAGTGCTGAAGCTTTTTAGTGTTTTGTTTGTGCTTTCAATAGTTTTCAGAGTGCAAATATGAGCAAATACTAATGTTTTCCCTCTGGTGGCATCAAAGCACTGTCTGGTGTATACTATTTTGCGTCTTGGTTTTGTCACTCACTATTTCCTTGCAGAACTCTCCTATCATTATTGTAACTGCGTAAGATTCTTCAGATGTTCCAGGATTTGCTCAAATGAGTCCTGTATTGCTGGACCGCTTGGGATGTTTCCAGGCTTTTGTTCTTATAAAATTTTGTGTATCTGCCTTTTCTATGCATGGACCACTTTGTGTGTGAGCTGTACACCCAGAGTAAGATTATTGCGTTATAAGATACATATAAAATTAAGGTAGATATGACTGGATTTTTCTGCATGTAGATGTTTTGCATTTTCTTTTTCAATGTTCAGGGGCCATTTATATTTATTTTCTGTGAGCTATCTGTTGATCCTTAGTTCCCTGGCTTTTCCACAAGAAAAACCCCATTGATACATTGCTAAAGTCTTATTTACTTGAAAGGTATCTGTGCATATGCTTGTACAGAGATTTCCTACTGCCCTGTTTATTCCCACATGGCCATAACAGCGGGTGCTGGGTCAGGCTGAAACCAGGAGCCAGGAATTCAATCCCTGTCTCCAGTGAGGGTGGCGCGAATCCAAGCACGTGAGCCGTCATTGCCACTTCGCAGGGTGCACATTAGCAGGAGGCTGGATTGGGTGTGAAGGTGGGATTCACTGTGGGCACCCCAAGCAGCGTCTTAACCGCTCTGCCTCAACACCCGCTCTTTCTATTGATCCTTAAAGAAGTTCATGGAGTTGTCTAGGCTAATTTGAGAAATACCGATGTTTATGATGCTGAATCTTTTGTTTTTATTCAAGAACTTATGTTTTCTCATGTATCCAATGTTTCACATGTAAAGCTTTCTTTAGTCCTTTCGTTTATTTGTAGGAACTGTATCCCCTTTCCACTGCCCCCACCCATTTAAATGAAGTCTTCATTACATCTTTGAACTTTGAAACTGTTTTTATGTAGGGTCTTCAAAAGGTTTAAGGTTTAAGGAAAATGGAAAATCCTTATAAATTTGAAAATAAAATGCATTTGCTTGTCTTTGTGCTTCTAGCGCTTTCTTGCTGCTCAGTCCTTAGTGTGCCCCAAGCACTCCTCGGTGGCGTTGGGGGACATGTTGCTGCTGCTGCTGCCTTTGGTTGCTCTTGACTTTGATAGAAATATGTCTAGTATTTCTCCATGAAGCCTCATGTGAGCTCTAGAGTTGAAACATGTGTGTTTTACTATGTTCAGAATGAAGAATGCCATCTTTGTTGTTTCAGAATCCACTCAGAAAAAATGAATCACCCCATGTGTTTTACCAGAGGGACTAGAGTGCAGGGTCCACCGGTTACACAGGTGTTAGAGGCTAGCAGAACACACAGGGGAAGTTGTACAGAGAGTGGGGGTACAGTTCCATGAGTCTCTGAACTTCGGAGTTCAAGTTGGAATGCCAGCAAAGATTAGTTACCCCTCACCGGGGGATGGAGGATTTCTCTGCACATCCCTCCTAAAACTGTTGACAGAGGCCTTGTTAGAGTTGTAAGCCAGTATAGATTATCCTGAAATCTACCAAGTTCAGCAAAATTATGCATCAATACAATAAACTGCTAAATACTAAAATGAAAACAGACACGAGACAGCTGAATAGTACCCTGTAGCCACTTTAGGATGTATAGCAGCGGTTCTGTGTACAAACAAAAATTGAAGGGTCAATGAAATGGTCACAGGATGTGGTTAAGAACTTGCACTGTTATAACGTATTGATTACTCAATACCATGTCAATGAATTCCATAATGTTGTAAATTGTTGTTGATGTTGTGCTGGGGCTTCTAATTGATCGGGACGATATTCTGCCAGCTCTGCCTTCAGACCAGAGTTGGTCTCCCCAAGAAACTGTTGAATTTATCTGGACAATAAGATGCTGGACTCTAGGCTCGGTATATGTTTGCAACGAGAGAATCTCGACTTAATTTGAATTGTAATACTGCAACAAGGTGGAGGAACCCACCATGGGGGGAGGACACGGGGAGGGGAGGGGAGAATCCCAGAGCCTATGAAACTGTGTCACATAATGCAACGTAATAAATAATTAAATAAAAAAATAAAATGAAATAAAATAAGGAAATTAAAAAAAAAAAGTTGGAGTACCAAGCCAACTTGAGTGGGGTCAGCTGAGGGGAGCAGATGGCAACGCCAGGCCCAGTGCCGTCAACTTGTTGGTGCCTTTGGGGTTGGGGTAAACAGGAGGGCCTGTGGTGTCAGGCTACATTTGTGTATATACAAATGTAAATATCCGCTTTTCAGCATACGTGCTGTCGCAGGACGTATATAGTCAGGCGTCCAAACACAAGCACACCTTTATAGAGAGATTTTTCCATCTAAAATGCTGTTTAATTTTCATAAAGGAATGATTCTTTTCAAGGTGAGTGATTCTGTTGGGTCTTTGCAAAGTAGAAATGAAGGTGGGGGCGGAACAGGGAATGCCTGGTAGGAGCCAGCCGCTCGGGCCTCCCCGGCTACAATGGCCCAGTGTCCCGTGGCTCGGGAAGAGGGTGTGACTTTCATTGGGTTTGATTGCGGTTTCTCCATTAGTGATTTTCATAAACTTTCAAAGGATCTTGTTAAACTTTAAAAAAGTGAGGTTGGAGATGTCTGTTATGAATGAATTTCAAAGAATGGCTTGGAAGTTTTCTCACGGAAAAATTAGGTTAAAAACTTTACTCTTCATCTGTTCACACTTGGAGAATACGTGTCGCCTACTTTCTGGGACAGGTATGTGTACTTATAAATAGGCTTGCTGTTGAGGTGAATGAGAAGCTATCTCAGCCTGTGGACCTGCTACTAGCGTTCGGGAGGGTAGGAGTGACGTGATGTGTTAAGCACAGCCCCTTTCTCTGGCTGCTGGGGTGGCCTGCTGTTTTCTGCTTCCTGGATCTTTATGCTGTTTGGTCCTGGGCGGCCCTGCAAGCAGGGCAGGGAGACTGTTTGCTGGAGGGATTGTTGGAGTAGATACTTGGCCTTCGCTGTGTTGGGTGTATCTACTTTTGATAATTATAGCAGATTTGGGTTTTGCAGTAACTCCTAGTGAGTCTGAATATAGAAAATTAACTTGGCCCACTCAGAGGTGTTCTAGTGTCGAGTTTGCATTGTTTTATTTTTTAAAAAACAATTTATTTATTTGGAAGGCAGTGCTATGGAGAGACAAAGAGAGCCAGAGAGATCTTCTATCTGATAACTCACTCCTCAAATGGCTGCACGAAGCACAGCTGGACCAGGTTGAAGCTGCAAGCTTGGAACTCCATCCAGATTTCCCACAGGGACCCAAGCAGTTTGTTCATCCTTTGCTGCTTCTCAGGCACGTTGTCAGGGAACTGGGTTCGAAGCAGAGCAGCCAGAACTGGAACTGACAATCTGAAGTGAAGTTTTTCTTATCCTAAAAGAAAAGTTTCTTGGCCAAGCATTTTATTTTATTTATTGGAAAATCAGATATACAGCGAGAGGCAGAGACAGAGAGGAAGATCTTCTGTCTGCTCATTTTCTCCCCAAGTGGTCGCAATGGCCGGAGCTGAGCCAATCTGAAGCCAGGAGCCTGTAGGCTCCTCCAGGTCTCCCATGCGAGTGCAGGGTCCCAAGGCCTTAGGCCATCCTCAACTGCTTTCCCAGGCCACAGGCAGGGAGCTGGATGGGAAGTGGGCCAGCCGGGACACGAACCAGTGCCCATATGGATCCCGGTGTAGGCAAGGCAAGGACGTTAGCCGCTAGGCTGCTGCGCCCAGTGCTTGGCCACGCTTCTTATTGTGAGGGCTCTTATGGTGGATGAGGGATTAATGCATAGATTCCCCTTGCACGCCTTCCTCCTGGTGATGTGGCAGGTCTGTCCTGGGTCTAGTCTGCAAGAAGGGTTAATGTGAGCCCGCTTGGTTGAATTGGTGACACGGGAATGTACCTTTGCTGGAAATGGATACAGAGCACGGTGTGTTATTTCCCTTTGGTTAATAGTCGCAACCACACATGGATTTCTTGCTGCTGCATTTGCTTGGGAGAAGTGCGCAGGGAATATTCCCTCCTCACTGCAGTGCTGCTGGGGCAAGTCCAGCAAAGGGCTGCTTTGCTTTGATGGAATCCTTAAATCACCAGAGGAAAGCCAACCGAAGGGAAAGGATGTTCCCGAAGGCCATGGAATACAGTGAGCTCTGGCCACCTGTCTGTCCTCAGCGCCTGCTGTGGCAGGGGCCAGAGTGGAGGCCCTTTCCCCTGTGGTTCCTGTGGCCTTGTGTTCCAAGCATGTACCACATTTTTGAGATAGTTTTTCAAAAAATGTCCTCCTCCATTTGCACACTGCACGTTCACACCATGGAAGGACCTACTGAGATCAGTCTGAACTTCCACATGACAGTTTACCATAATGATAGGCTTTGGGATTCAGATTTATGTGGGGCTTCTAGTAGTTCCTGATAGGCTGAATTCTCCCAAATATTTTGATATTTTCCAGTTTGCCTCCCTGGGCTTGTGTCTTGGTGGAGAAGGACCATCGTGGTCTCCTTAACTTGAACAGTCCTTAGCGAGCAGCTGCCAGTTAACACCACTGTTTTGTTTCGTTTTGTTAATGTGCAGTAGAGGGTACCAAATGAGAGAATTTATCAGTGTGGTCCCTGTTTTCTAGAACTTTACATTGGGAAGTGCCAGATGAGGAGGAAAAGTAGTCGATTGCAGTCCATACTCTACTGGGGATCAGCAGAACCATGGGAGTGCAGGAGAGGGATTTAAGACAGGTTGGATGGCAGTTGAACTTGATCCTGTATGATTGATCAGATATAGGGAGGTAGGTTAAGAGAACATTTTATTTATTGACTTCATAAAAAATTGTACTGTTTTATTTTTATTTGAGAAAGAGCTAGATGCTTATCTGCCGATTCCTTCCCACAGTGCCTGCAGTGGTTGAAAGGGCGCGGCAGTGCCAGGCACCCAGTGCAGGTCTTCCGTGCAGGTTGTAAGGATCCAGCTGCTTGAAGTGCTGCTGCCTCCCGGAGACTGAACTAGCAGGCCGCGGGGCTAGGAGCTGGGGCCAGGAATCCTTACCAGTGTCTTAACCACTAGGCTACGTGCCCTTCCCACCACGAGGGAGAGCATTTTAAAGAATGAAAACAGCAAAGCCTTCGAGGTAGGGCAGTGCTTGGTGTTTGTCAGAGGGAAAGCAGTGGTAAGTCGTGTGTGCACTGTCGCCCTGTTAGCAGGAGATGCTGCAGTGGAACAGGAGGTATAGAGCCCAACCATGTGGTGAATATTTTCTTGCCATTTAGACCCCACATGAGGTACATAACAAAGCCAACTTATCCGTGATTAGAACTCAGATTCTTGGCCTTGCTTTGGCAGCACATATGCTAACATTGAAGCAATGTGGAACTCACCATCTAGTTCACTCCCTGGATGGTTACCTGCACAGACGCTGCAGCTAGGTTGCTTGGGGTCCAGTCCTTAGCAGCTGTGTGACCTTGAGCAAGTTCCTCAGGCTTTGCCTGGTGTTGCCTTCCTCACAAATGATCAGTAAGAGTACCCTTCACAGCTGAACTCAAGAGTTAGATGCAAATTCAATAAGTGTTTTTGACAGGGACTGGCACGGTAGCCTAGTGGCAGAAGTCCTCTCCTTGCATGCACCAGGATTCCAAATGGGCACTGGTTCCCGTCCAACTCCCTGCTTGTGGCCTTCCTGTGAAAGCAGTCAAAGACGGCCCAAAGCCTTGGCACCCTGCACCCTGCATGGGAGACCTGGAAGAAGCTCCTGGCTCCTGGCTTTGGATCAGTTCAGCTCCGGCCATCACAGCCACTTGGGAAGTGAATCAGCAGACGAAAGGTCTTTCTGTCTGTCTCTCCTCTGTATATCTGACTTTCCAATGAAAAGAAATAAATCTTTTTTAAAAAAATACTTGTCCTGGGCCTGGTGGCGTGGCCTGGCAGCGTGGCCTAGCGGCTAAAGTCCTCGCCTTGAACACACCAGGATCCCATATGGGCGCCAGTTCTCATCCCAGCAGCTCCATTTCTCATCCAGCTCCCTGCTTGTGGCCTGGGAAAGCAGTCGAGGACGGCCCAAAGGTTTGGGACCCTGCACCCTTGTGGAAGACCTGGAAGAGGTTCCTGGTTCCTGGCTTTGGATCGGCGCAGCACCGGCCGTTGCGGTCACTTGGGAAGTGAACCATCGAACGGAAGATCTTCCTCTCTGTCTCTCCTCCTCTCTGTATATCTGACTTCCCAATAAAAATAAATAAATCTTTAAAAAAAAAAACTTGTCCTCAATGTCTTTTATAACTTCCCAGAAATGACCTTATTGGGCTGAGAATTTGTGTTTGAAATGTTTCTGACCATGCCTGGCTTCTGGTGGATTAGTACGGAAGGCTGAGCCATGAGCAGCAGGAGCAGTTTTAGTGTTAGTACTGTGATACAACGCATGATTTGGATTTGGTTCTCCTCTTCCCGCCCTGTCCCTGAAAGCGTGCAAGAGTCTTTCTGTGATGTCTCTAATCCGTAGTTTGGTATCAGTGCAATGATGGCTCCCTAGACTCGTCAGTGCAAGGGACCCGCGTCGGGGATCTTGGCAGATGAACAGTGCTGAGAGCCGTTGTACTTGGTACTGCTGCTGTCTGAGAGCCCTGTACTTGGTACTGCTGCTGTCTGGTGCTGCCACCCGCCTCCTGTGCCACTGCAGCTTGTGGTGGCTGACTGCTGGAGTTGCTTTTAGTTCCTGTATCTGTGTGTGTGTGTGTGTGTCACAGACCTTAAATGAATTAGTTTTGAAACTGATAGGGGAAGAGAAACTGACGGAAGAGACCGATAACTGGTCTACAAGCCAGGTGTTTTGATTATAACAGCAGAAACAGACATTGGCCAGTTTGACAATAAGAAAATTTGTTGGAAAATTATTGGTAGCATGGTTTGAAGACTGGATGCCAAGCTTGAGAATGGGCAGAAATCCAGGTAGCATAAATGGCCTCCCAGGTAGCCGAAGTGGCCAGGAAGCATGGCAACAGAATCATTGGCAACAGCTGAGTCTGTGTGCGGCCCCCACTTCTGGCCATGTTCAGGACCATTTGTACCCAGATGGTAGGATGGCACTGAAGCCACAGGGACTCAGCCTGGGGAGCGGGCCGGCCGTGCTGTGGAGCGCACCGCAGCCGTCCAGGTTAGCTGCACGGGAATCTCGTGGCACAGGCTGGTTACAGTTACAGATTACTGTTCTCTGGCGTCCTGTTCAGACAAAGTGACTGGGAGCGAATTGTCTAGGAGGATAATTATATCAGACATGTGGTATGTAGGTGCTCTTACTGTTCTGCTGTGTGGATGAGGCAGGCCTGGTGACTGCCAACCTGCAAGCCGGGCACGGCTCACCTCCACACTACTTCTAAGACTGCAAAGCACCATGTGGAAACATAGTAGTCAAAGTTGTGCCTGTGTGGTGAGATGATGGATGCTTTTATTAATATTTGTCTATTCTAATTTCTGGTAGGAGCATACGTTACTTCCATAGCAGATTCTTAAGTTATTGTGAAAATATTAGATTTTAGGGTACTCTTCTGCCAGCTGTCCAGAGATGGCCATTGCAAAGTTCCAGTAACTATCTCCATGAAAATATGAGGTTCATCCTTGAACTTGTGTGTCAAGCAGTTACCATCATCCAAACCTGAAAATGTTTTTGGAATTTTAAACTCAGCGTTGCTGCATTTTCAGGGTTACATAAAGGCATTGATAAAATAGCTTGTGCTTTAAATGGAAGATTCAAATCGGGGAAGCTTTTTAAGATTCATGTTTGTCATGTCTTGGCACAAATTTCTCATTTGTAAAGTCTGCTTATGAGAAGATCCTGGTTTCCATATGTGTATTTAAAATCCTCTGAGTCATGGATTCAAATGAGTAATTGACATAATAGCTGTATCCAATTTCTGCTTTGTCATCTCTTACCACGAAGGCAGTGCATTTATGTTAACACATTTAATTGATAAGATGGTATTTAGTTAAAATACTTGTCCTTGGGCCTGGCACAGTAGCCTAGCAGCTGAAGCCCTCGCCTTGCAAGCACCAGATCCCATATGGGCACCAGTTTTAATCCCGGCAGCTCCACTTCCCATCCAGCTCCCTGCTTGTGGCCTGGGAAAGCAGTCGAGGACGGCCCAAAGGTTTGGGACCCTGCACCCTTGTGGAAGACCTGGAAGGAGCTCCTGACTTCGGATTGTGGCAGCTCTGGCCATTGCGGCTCACTTGGGGAATGAATCAGTGGATGGAAGATTTTTCTCTCTGTGTCTTCTCTGCTCTGTATATCTGACTTTCCAATGGAAATAAATAAATCTTTAAAAAACACTTGTCCTTAATGTCTTTCATAACTTTCCAGAAATGACTTTGTTGGGCTGAGAGTGTGTGTTTGATTTCACAGGATGCCTGGGAAATGGGCCCATGTGTGCACAGGCCTCTGCATCCCCATTTTCTCACCCTTCTCACTGAGTGTCCACTCAGACCTAGAGCCACATTGACTGTGAGCTGTGCAGTTACATGCCCCGTGAAAGAGAAACAAATGCTGTGGGTTAACCAGTAATGCTGCTTCCGGATATTTGTAAGTTTTATTTATACTATTGAAAAGACTCACTTATTCTAGTAGAGATTTTTATTATACATTATCCTTTTGCATACATAATTGAAAAATATAAAAGGGCCCCGCTACGTGGCCTAGCGACCAAAGTCCTCGCCTTGAAAGCCCCGGGATCCCATATGGGCACCAGTTCCAATCCCGGCAGCTCCACTTCCCATCCAGCTCCCTGCTTGTGGCCTGGGAAAGCAGTTGGGGACGGCCCAATGCATTGGGACACTGCACCCGCGTGGGAGACCTGGAAGAGGTTCCAGGTTCCCAGCTTCAGATCGGCGCAGCACCGACCGTTGTGGCTCACTTGGGGAGTGAATCATCGGACAGAAGATCTTCCCCCCTCTCTCCTCCTCTCTGTATATCTGACTTTGTAATAAAATAAATAAATCTTTTTTAAAAAAAGAAAAATATAAAAAATAGATTAAAGAATCTCTAAAATGCCTTCACATTTAGTGCCTATCGCTTGTGAATCATGTGGATATTTCTTTATTAAAAGAGTGATAGATGTTCTATCACACGTTCACTTCCCTAATGGCCACAAGAGCTGGGTGTGGGCCTGGCTGATGCCAGGACCCGGGAGCTCCATCTGGGTCTCTAGTGTGGATGTCAGGAACCATCATCTTCTGCCTCCCAGCTACACTCGCAGGGAAGTGGAGCAGCCTAGACTTGAATCAGCATCCTGACATGAGATGTGGGCGTTCCAAAGGGAAGCCTAACGCGCTGTGCCACAACACTCCCCCTTGAACAGTGTCTGACACAGAGTTGTGTACATCAGTATTCCCACATCCCATGCCGTTGGCAGTGCTGACAGTGCAAGTGGAAGTGCACACTTCAGTTTGTGTGGTTTTTTTTTTTCTTTAAAGATTTATCTATTTTGTAAGAGTTAAATAGGAGAGGGGTAGAGAAGGACAGAGAGAGAGAGATTGAAAGATCTTCCAAATACCAGTTTTCTGCAAGTGGCCACGACAGTAAGCACTGGGCCAGGCTACAGCCAGGAGCCAGGAGCTCCATCTGGGTCTCACACAGGCGTGGCAGGGTCCCAGACACTTGGGCTGTCTTCTGCTGCCATTAGAAGGATTGCAGGTGGAGCAGTCTGGAACACAAACTGTTGACCATGTATGGATGTTGGTGTCACGGGCAGTGGCCTTACCTGCTATGCCACAGTGTCAACCCTACACTTTTTTAACAGCTGTTATATATTTCACACACCATACAATTACCCTTTTCAAAAGTAAAAGTGAAGTCAATGGTTCTTGGCATATTGCAATATTTATTTTTAAAATTGTGGCAGATACATGTATCATAAAACTACCATTTTAGCCACTGAATTGTATCTTTTATCACAAAATTATTTAAAAATTCCTTTAAGAGATAGATGTGTAGAATTTTTAAAAAACATTCATTTTTATTGGAAAGTCAGACATACAGAGAGGAAGATCTTCCATCCATTGATTCACTCCCCAAGTGACCGCAACGGCTGGAGCTCAATCTATCCAAAGCCAGGAGCCAGTTTTCTCTGGGTCTCCCACACAGGTGCAGGGTCCCAAGGCTTTGGGCTGTCCTTGCCTGCTTTCCCATGCCACAAGCAGGGAGCTGGATGGGGAAACATGCAGCAGAGACACGAACCTGCGCCTATATGGTATCCTGGGGCTTGCAAGGTGAGGATTTAGCCATTGAGTCATAGTTCTGGCCCAAATGTCACCTGAGGAAACTGGAAGTGTATTTCCATAATGTTGGGCTCCTGCTTGAAACGACATGTTTAAAGAGAAGTCACTTCTGGTAGCTGTTTGTAGAAGTACCCCTGTGCGGTGTGGGGCCGTCCTGCCTGACCTGGTGCTAACCTCAGGGCACAGGATGAGTGCTGAGTCTTTATTGTAGGCTGCAGTTCTGAATAATGCTAATGGACCAGTTGCTCACCAAGGAAGACAGACTCTGTTAGTTTCAAGAGTAATTTGCTTCAAACCTCTGAGCACAGGAAATGAGGGCTTATACTTCCATTCTGTCCCTGTTGATAGAGTTGTATTGTTTGTAGAACAATGTGCAATCTATGAACTTAGTGTCCATGTGGTTGATGTACTATAGGTGGGTACTGTCACACAACACAGTTTTATTGAGATAGTCATAGACCAGGAAATTCACCTTTTTATTCTTATGTAGGATGATGCCTGTGTGACTTGAGTATTTTTTTTAAGGTTTTATTTATTTGAAGAGCAGAGTGAGTGGGTGGTGGTAGGATGGATGGGGGAGACCAAAACATCTCCCATTCATTGGTTCACTCCTCAAATGCCTACAGCAGCAAGGGCTGGGCCAGGCAGCCAGGCAGAAGCTAAAACCCAGAGAATCCGTCCAGGTCTCCCATGGGAGCCATCATCCCACGTGCCTGGGGAGGAAGCTGAGTTGGAAGCAGAGGAGCTGGTGGGATGTGGGCATCCCACGTGGTGCCACAGCACTTACCTCACAAGTCACCCAGAAGTGTATGTTTCGGTGGCCTTCAGTATGTTTACTGATTTGTGTGCCTATCATCACCATCTTAAACTTTTTTTAAATTTTGAGAGAGCGGGAGCAGATGAGAGAGTTCTTAGTCTCCCCAGTGTTTGCAGTGCTGGAACCAGAAAGTAACAAAGCATCCCATCCCTGCTGTCTCGCAGGGTCTGCCTTAGCGTCAAACTGGGCATCCTGACTGCTGGGCGGCATGCCCCCTGCCAACCTTGTCTTGGAATATTTTCATCACTAGGAAGAGAAGCCCCAAGCCCACTAGTAGTCATTCCCATATCCCCGCCCTCAGCCTCCAACAGTTGTGAATTAGTTTACTGTCTATGGATTTGACAAGTAAATGCTTTTCTCTTGAAATCACCCAAGCTCTGTTGCATGTTGCGGAGGGAGGGCCAGGCAGTATCAGACCCAGTAGATGTCTGAAACAGCTTACTGCTTCTCTTGTTTTCTTCTGCAGTGTCAGTTTGTAGCTTTCTTAGGCAGCCGCAGAAGAATGCGGTCCTGTTTGGCTCCTCCTTGCCTACAGGGCAAAGTCCAAATTCCTTGGCTGTGCCTATTTATAGCCTCTTCTAGTCTGGCTCCAACTTGTGCTGTTGCTCCTGAACTTGTTGGGAAACACATGCTCCCTGGAAGGCACCACCATGCCTCCCAGACATGCCTCTGCCTGTGTCCCCTGCCGCTGCCCGACCTCCTGGCCCTGACCTCTGCTTTCTGTCCTTGTCTGCGTTGCTGCCAACAGGGAGGCAGGGAGGGACCAGCTGTCATCCGTAGAGTTTCTCCCGAGTCCCAGGACCCCGAGCCAGGCAGTTACTAGATGTGTTCAGCTGCTGAGACAGAGTACTGTTGTGGGGTGCAAGTGAGATCACGCCAGACATGTGTAAGGTTTATTAAGGAGTCTTTATTAACCAAGCTTGGTGATAACAGGGCCCATTAGAAACATTCCACTACTTGTAGGCCTCACCTCTCCTGGAGCTCTTGAAAGTACACACATTAGAAATACAAATCATCCTAGCATTAACATCTTCACCGTCCCATCCAAGCAGTGAGGATGAGGAACACAGACATACAGGGTCCATGTCCTTAGAGTCTAGCCTGGCCAGGAGTCAGAGTGCCAGAACGACAGAAGCACATGACCAAGAGAGCAAGCCCCTCCCTGTCAATGACCTTTATAGGGGCTTGTGACAATAATACAGTGGCTACCCACTCTCAGGTTCCAGGTGGTGACAGGTGAGCAGGAGGGTACACTCACGTGGTGGTGGTGGGGAGTGGCTTCCACGCTCGTGACCCTGAACTAGCTGCCTCCCTTTCACGAGTACCTGCTTCTAGGATATCAGTATCTGATGGAGTGGGACCACAGTCAAAAGGCTGACACTGGTGGACATGTGACTGAACAGGGAGCAGAGTGACATTCAGTGGAATCCACACCTGTCCAGCCCAGTCTGCCTGGTTGCTGGGTGGAAAGGCTGTCGCCCTCTGGGGACATCATACTGTCGTCTGCGTTGCTGTCCGCAGTATGGGCCCATACAGCAAGGGTGCCTGTGACGAGGGTGCTGCGGGTGGTGAAACAGGCCAGCAGTGGGAGTCAACGAGGGATGGAGATGAGGGTGTGTGCTCTGGTCTGGGTTATAAGCACTGTCTGGTCAGGCTTAAAGAAAAATCTTTCCCTCTCATGTGGATCTACCTGACATTCTGTGTTTTTTTCTTTTCTAGACCTCTTTTGTTAGAATCCATCCCCCCCCACCCCCACAGCCAGTTCAGGTGTTTGTAATGTCAATCAGGATGCGTTCTCCTTGTAGATAGAATAGTCTGGTCTCACCCTGCCACCATCTGAGCTTGCTTACCTTACCTGGAAATGAGGTAGTTGGGGTCAGAGCTGAGCTGCTGCCTGCAACGCCGGCCTCCCATTTCGGAGCGTCAGTTCTAATCCCAACTGCTCTGCTTGTGGTCCAGCTCCCTGCCAGTGGATGCAGCATGTCCACCAGTGTCAGGAGTAACCCTGAGCCTGCTGCCCCTGTTAGGGCCCTGCGTGCAGCCTGGACCATCCCAAGACACTGTGGCCATTTTGACAGTGAACCAATAGATAGCTCTCTCTCTCTCTCTCTCTCTCTCTCAAATACTTTCTTGAAAGAAAATGAGGTAGTTGACTAGATGAGGTGGGGGGGGGTCTTCAAAAGTACATAGAAGAATTTGGAGAAAAGGGATTTCAAATTTTTTGTATCAAAATTTTATTTTTAGTTCTTGTCTGCAAACTTTTTAAAGTTCCCTCATGTGTGAATTTGAGATTTATTTCCTGAATTTAAGGAGAACATTGTTTGTTCTAATAATAAATGTGAAATATAAAATTTTACCGGTTGAAAATACTGTGGATTGTTTCATTATATTTCCTATAAAAGCAGCTCTTGATGATAACTGAAAAGTGTACTGGGGACTTTAGATTTATTCAGAAAGATCTTTATTTCATCTTGATTTTTAAAAATTGTGTAAATTTCATTTTGGATAATTTTTACATACTTGATTAGGGTGCAGAGGGTCAAGGGCTAGAGGAAAGTGGGTGAAACCATTGTTTTCACATTTTCTTTTTTCCTTCCTGTATCTGGGGGAAGGGAAGAGAAAAGGAGAGAAGCCACACCCAGCCTCCCACCCATCCCAGGTCCCCGATGTGGGGCATGCTCCAAGGGTCCCACTCAAGTGGTTTTGATAGTTAAGCAGTTCTGAATTGCTGCCGATCTTGCCACTCCAATCACAATAAAATCTCTCCATTGGCTGACCTAGTCCAACTTAAAGTCTCTGTTTGCAGGCCTGGCACGATAGCATAGTGGTTAAAGTCCTTGCCTTGCACGTGCCAGGATCCCATATGGTGGCCGGTTCTAATCCATCCAGCTCCCTACTTGTGGCCTGGGAAAGCAGTTGAAGACAGCCCCATGCCTTGGGACCCTGCACCCACGTGGGAGACCCGGAAGGGCTCCTGGCTTCAGATTGGCTCAGCTCCAGCCATTGTGGCCACTTGGGGAGTGAACTATCGGATGGAAAATCTTCCTCTCTGTCTCTCCTCCTCTCTGTATATCCACCTTTCCAAAAAAAAAAAAAAAAAAGAAAAAAAAAGTCTCTGCCCAGATGTTCAATGCCAACATGTGGCTGGGGTAGTTGATCAATTTTCTCTGTGTTCTGTCCACTGTTATGATACCAGGTATCCTCTGCAGGCTCAGGTGTACTGACATATCCTTCATGTCCATCTGGATATGCTGTCCACTGCTCCGTCTAAGCCACTGAGGAGGCCCAGTTCTGACACATGCACTCCATGGTCAGAACATGGAACCTGCAATTTTCTCCATGGTTGGGGTTCTGAGTCCAGCAATTCAGTTGGGGCAATTCCAAAAGAAACTTCGTCTGAGGTGATCCCAGACCTGATTCTTGTATGTACATGCCAATACAGGGTCCAGCACAGTTTCTTGCCCCAATCAGCTTGTGCACATGCTGATGGTTACAATTGTTGGGTCAGTTCTGCCTCCAGTCCTGTCTTCTGTGCAAACCAGTGGATTTGGGGACCCAGCCTGATCCTGCCCACTGCACACTTGGCCCTCACGCAAACCAGTGGAAGTTATAGCCTAGTCAAAGTGACCCACAATACCCACCAGGTCCACCGCTTGTCCTGCTTTCCGTGCTTGCCAGTATGTACAGCAAACTGGTCCAGTCTGTCCCACATCCATTTCAGCTCTCATACATGTCAATGGGCATTGAAGCCTATTTCAACCCAACCAGCCCCACTATCAGGCCATACATGTGCTGGTGGGTGTCACTCTCTGTCCCAGTCCTCATGCTCATGCTCACCAGACGGAGTGGCAACCCAAGAGGGAGGTGCCCACTGTTTCCCTAATGGACTCATTCCCATTCCAGGATCTTGTACTCTTAAGGTGGTTCTGCAGTATAGATTGACAGAGTTTGCCCCCCCATGCCAGCATCTGCCAGCTGATACTACAGCAATGCCCAACCAACCCCCACCCTCTCTGGCTTATGTATGTACCAGTAGGTACAGTTCACCCAGTCTGGCTTGTCTCTGATCTAGCTTACATGCAGGCCAACAGGTAATGTAACCCTGCCTGGCCTGTGGGCTATGGTCTGCTTGGCCCTGCCTGTTCCGCCTACTTCCAAAACCAGTGCACACATTTGCCAATGGATGGAGCTATCCTGCCTAGCCTGCCCAATACCCAGGCTTGGACCACATGCGTATCAGCAGAAGCTGTGACCCATTAGGGGAGTTTCCCAGGTTCCCCCACTCAGCCACTGCCAGACCTGGATTTCACACATGCTAGCAGATGCTTGGCCCTTTCCTGACACAGCCTGCCCCATCCATGCCAGTATAAGTTGATGCGGCCAGCTGCCCCAGGTCTTATGTTAGGGTGCTCATGCAGATGCTGCAGCCTGGACCTGCCCCGTTTGTTCCCAGCCCCAGTACTGGTGAGCAACGATGAGTTCTGTGGTCACGCCTAGCTCAGTCCGTCACCATCCCAAATCTCAAACTAACCAGCAGGAGTTGTAGTTCCATAGGGTTGGGCCCACATATCCCCTACAGAATGCACCCCCCAGACCTTGTTCTCTTGCATGCTGATTGGTGTCATGGTGCAGTCTAATGTGACCCATTCCTCATCCAACACTCACTGTCAGGTACTAGACTCTAGCCCTGCCAGACAGGCCCCCAGTCATAGCTTGCACGTGTGCTGGTGTGTGGTGGTCAGCCATGCTCCATGCCAACAAGCCCAGCTCAGGTCTCACATGTGGGCTGGGGAATCCAAATATCGCTGCCGCTGCTCAGACTTGCCTGGAGTCCACTCACTTAATCTTGATTATTCAAAGCTGCTGGTCCTAGGTAGATAATCCTGGGTTAACCATTACTTTCTTGAAAGTATTCCCATATGATGTGATTTGCATAGATGCTTTTGAGAGGCTGTTCTCAGTACTTGGAAAGTAAACGTTCTTTATCCTATGCTACCTTAAAAAACCTTTCTCTTAAGACTTTCATTTTCTATAGTTTCACTGTGATGTAGCTAGGTGGATTTTTTTGTGTTTGCTCTTCTTAGGGCTTTTAAATTCATAGATGGTTGTTTTTCATAAATTTCTGCCATAAGCTTTTTCATTGTTGCCTTTGCTGCACTCTTCTCTGTCCACTCTTTGGAATTCCAGTTAAACTCAGTTGTGCGTTTTTCCCTAAAATTATTTTATTTTTCTTATCAGAATTTTTTAATGAATACAAGGTTAGATTTTTTTGATTTGTTAGTTTTCTTCTGTAATAGACACATATAGGGGGCCCAAACCCTTACCTTGCACGTGCCAGGATCCCTCAGCTTTGGCTGTTGCAGCCACCTGGGGAGTGAACAAGCGGTTGAATGATCTTTCTGTCTGTCTGTTCTTCTCTCTGGAAATCTACCGTTCCAATAAAAATAAATGAAATATTTTTAAAAGACGTAGAGTGCCTAGCTTTCAGTCCTGATTCAGCCTGAAATTCCAGTTGCCTGCCAGTATGCACCCTGGGAAGCAACAGATGGCTCACATTCTTGGGTCCCTGTCACCTAATGTCAGGGTGGCCAGCAGGGTTGGGTGGGGGCAGGGCAGCATCTGGATTAAATACTGGGCTCCTAGTGTTGGCCTAGCCCAGTCCCAGCTGTTGTAGCATTTGGGGAGGAAGTGAACCAGCAAATGGAAGATCTCCCACTCTCTGCTTTTCAAATAAAATGAAAACAAGTAAATAAATAAATTCAAAATGTAATAAAATGTGCTTTAAATACTATTTTGGCAACATTTCAGAAATTTTGACACGCTATGCTTTATTCTCCCATTTCCTGTAGTTCAACATGTTCACTAATATCGCTTGAGACCTTCCTCTTTACTCTCGGTGTTCAATAGTCAAGTTTTTTTTTTTAATATTTATTTGAAAGGTAGAGTTACACAAAGAGAAGAAACGACAGAGATCTTTCACCTGTTAATTTACTCCCCAAATGGCCACAACACTAGGACAGGCCAAAGTCAGGAGCCAGGAGCATATGGGTGCAGGGCCCAAGCACCTGGCTTTTTCTTTGCTGCAATTCCAACATACTAGCAGGGAGCTGAACTGGAAGTAAAGCTGTTTGGACATGAATTGGTGCTTATGTGGGATTCCAGCGTCATAGGCAGCAGCTTAAACATACTACATTACAGAAAAAGGTCTCTATTATTCAAGTGTTTGAAGCAATATTTTTCTGTTTCAGCATGATGCTTTTTAATGGCTACTGTCATTGTGCTGCACGCATTCCATGGCATAGATTCTCCTTCAGTTTGCTAAGCTTTGTTTATGAATGTTTCACGTTGTCCTGCTGTGGTGGGATGTGGGGTTCAGTGAATGTCAGGTGGATCCCATTGGCTAGAGGTTGTCAGTCCCTTGGGTCTCTGCTGACAGTGTCCACTCATTCTATCATGCACTAATTGGAGAGGAGAAGCTTCCAGCTGTGGTTTTTGGAGTTGCCCGTTTCTCTTTCAATTCTGGCAGTTTTTGCTTTCTGTATTTGATATATTTCGGTGTACTGTTGTTAAGTGTATGCACATGCAGGATTGTTAGGTGTTGATAAATTGACTCCTTTATTATTATGTAATGCCCCGTTTTGTCCTTCATCGTTTCCTTTGCTCTGACGCTAACAGTCATTCCAGCTTTCTTACGCAGTGGTTGCAAGGTGTAGCTTTGTCTGCCTGATGTGCGTTGTGATTTCCTCCATGCTGCAGTACTTTTGCTGTGGTGTTTGGAGACCGTGTGCTTTGTTCAGCTCCTCTGGAGAATGGTGCTGCATTTGCCATAGTGGACAGTGGTCCAGCTGAGTTCAGGGCATGTGTTCCCAGCAGCCGGTGTGTGATAGGAGGTGCTTCATTGCCGCTTCTATTTTCAAAACATTTGTGGTGCTGTTTGTGCCAGACCTACTGAGGTGCTAGCAAGTGTCCGCTTGTAAGTGCCATCAGTGGCTTACATCAGAGTTTCGGTGTGCTAGTCATTTGTATTTGTAGAGCTCGAAACTCTGTTGTGAGAATTTCTGGCACCTATCTGATACAAAGCCAGGTGCTTTCCGAACTGCCACCTGCAGGGTGCTGATGAAGAGGGAATTTGAGCCGCGGTGGTTAAAGGGCTCTGGCTCTCTAAGCAAATGATGCCAGAGCAAAAGGAGCTGGACTTGAGGATTCTGTCCAGACTCAGGCCTTGGATTCAGGCTCAGTATATCTGCACTACCTTGTCACCTGTCTCGTACTTCTCGGAAGTTGCATGACATGTCAGCAGATGACAATGGAAAAAGAAAAGAAGTCTGTCATGAACAAGGGCAGGACACCATGATTGTCTTTTCTGCTTATCGGTTGAAGTGTGTCCTTCTAGAAGTAGTATGTTGAAACCCACAATATCTCAGAATGTGGTTTGGTTTTAAAACAGTGTCACTGTAGATGTGACTACTTAAGATGAGGTCATGTAGGAATAGGGTGGAACCCTGATGACTACCTGATGTCCTTCTCAAAGGCGGATTTCACATCCAGACCAGCGCACAGAATGTGCCCTGTGAACACACAGGGAGACGTTGGGGTTTGGGGACGTTGCCCTGAGAGGCTGGGAGGGAGGCGCCTCACTGCCCTCAGTGGAACCAAGCTTGCTTACACTTTGATCTGAGCAACCAGAGTCTTAGAAGCAGGTGATCAGAAACTTTGTTTCGGTCTCAGCAAATGGTCCCTCATGTAGCAACTCTGGAGGAGTGATGGGAGTGCCTGTGTGTCTGCTGTTCTCCAGGGCTGTGTTGATATCCCCAGTCAGCACTAAAAGGAATGATGAGAAGAGCAAGACCATGGCAAATCTATTAAAATCAGTGTGACTGGCTAACTCCTAGCAAAAAAAAAAAAAAAAAATATTTTAAAAATCATTAGTCCCTCAGGGGATGGCCCTAGGCTCACCCACGCAGGCATCTCAGAGTGATTGAATCTGGGTAAAGTGGACTAAAAATATGCAGGGCAGGTGTTGTGGCACCGCTTGGGATGCCCACATCCCATATGGAAGTGTCTCCCTGAACACCAGCTACTTCGCTTCTGTTTCGGCTCCCTGCTAAGGTGCCTGGGAAGCCATGGGTAATGGCTCAAGTACTTCAGTTCCCGTCATCTCGGTGGGATACCCAAAACAATCCCTGTCTCTTGTCTTTGGCCCAGCCCAGCCCTGGCTGTGGCAGCGTTTTGGAGAGTGAATCAATGGATGGAAGATCTCTCTCTCTCTCACACTCTTTCTGTCTTTTATTTTTTAGTAAGATTTATTTTATTGTTATTTGAAAGATGATTACAGAGAGGTCTTTATTTACTTGTTCACTCCCCAAATGGCTGCACAGGCCAGAGCTGAGCTGAGCTGAAGCCAGGAGCCAGGAGCTTCTTCCAAATCTCCCACATCTCACTGCCTTTTCATAAGTAAATCTTAGGAAAAAAATACACACAGTGCTGCCAGTGCAGTGGTATAGTAAGTCAGATTGCCACCTGTGGTGCTAACATCCCATATGGGGGCCAGTTCAAGTCCTGGATGTTCTGCTTCTGATCCATGTTCCTGCTAATGTGCCTGGGAAAGCAACGAATATTGTACTCAAATACTTGGGCCCCAGCACCCACGTAGGGGACCCTGAAGAAGCTCCTAGTTCCTGGCTTCAGCCTGGCCCAACCCCAGGTGCTATGGACCTTCAGGAGGGAACCAGTGGGTGAGAGTTTTCTCTCTCTGCCTCTGTTTGTCTCTTTAATTCCACCTTTCAAATAAACAAATACATTTTGTGCCTATGAGACCCATTGCAGCCTCCTTTGGGACCTTGTCCAAACCCTAAACTTCTTACCAAAGCTAAGTTAATGGATTTTTTTTCTATTTTTTAAAGAATATTTATTTTTATTGGAAGGGCAGATCAGATTTATTGTTCACTCCTCAAATGGCTGCAATGGCCAGAGCTGAGCTGATCCAAAGCCAGGAGCTTCTTCTAGGTCTCCCATGCAGGTGCAAGGTCCCTAGGCTTTGGGCCATCCTCTGCTGCTTTTCTAGGCCATACACAGGGAGCTGGATGGGAAGTGGAGCAGCTGGGACATGAGCTGGCACCCATAGAGGATCCTGGTGCTTGCAAAATGAGGATTTAGGCATTTTGCTGTTGCACTGGGCCCTCATTTTACTTTCTTCACTACTTGGCTTAGGACGTTCACAACTGGGGCATGTGACGTCCATTTGATAATGATGGCATTGCCACTTACCCATCAAACATGGTCTCATCTGTGTTACAGAAACACAGAGCAGATGGTGTTGGAAATGAACCCAGTGCCCTTTTATACCTCTCCTACTCACCTGTTGGCCTCCTGTGCTGTGTTAAACTCAACTGACTTAACTCACTGAGGTAACCAGAGCTGTATTTTAAAAATCATCCGTAGTTATTTAAAAATAAAGCTGATAAACATTGCCCCAAAGTTCCTCAGCTGTTTTCAACTAATATGACACATTCTCTTCATAATAGAAATTAACCTTTCCCTCTAAAAAAGTATCTATTTGTTTGAAAGGCAGACGGGGAGAGACAGAGCTCTTCCATCTGCTAGTTCACTCTCCAAGTGGCTGCAACAGTCAGAGTTGGGCCAGACTGAAGCCAAGAATGAGGAGCTTCACCTGGGTCTCCCACCTGGTTGTGCAAGGCCCCACGGGTTTAGGCCATCCTCTGTTGCTTTCCCAACCCATAAGCAGGGAGCTAGATGGGCCATGGGGCAGTGGTTTGTGGGCTGGCGCCCATTCGGGTTGCTGGCATTTGGAAGTGGAAGACCAGCTCCTTACACACAGCTTTCAGGCTTGAAGATGCAATGACTGCTGAGGGTTTGAATGTGGTTTCTACTGGACTGTGGCAATTGGGCAATTGGGCAATAGTTTAATGTTATTACAGGGTGGTTGCTTTGTGGTATTTGATTCAATTTTTGACCATGAATTCCAGGAGAATCTTGATTGTTTCTAGGACAAGGGCCGTGTATTAATGTAATGATAAGACTTCACATTCCCCCCTCATTTCTGTCGCTAGGGCCAAAAGACGAGTAGGAGAGTGGTTTTGAAATGGGAGGAAAGGAAATTTGACATGATCAAGAATGCCAGACTGGAGGCAGCTTTTAATTTGATTAATTGCTTTGTGATTCATTCTGGGGAGGCGCTTCCTACATCCAAGGATTGCACAGAATGGTGAAGCTTTGTCTGGGCTGCGGGAAGGAGCAGACGGCGCCGTGTGTGTGTTCCCCACGTGGTGCCTACCTTCTCTCCGGCAGCATCAGGCTTTTGGGACGTCTCCGTTTTGCTCCTGCTTCATTCTCTGCCATTCTCCCTTCTGCTCCGTTGCCCCTGTCAAGGAGTGTCAAGAATGGTGTGACTCAGCCTATGGGAAGAGAAACTAGTGGCGTGAGTCTGAGCGGAGGGCCTGAGGTGTGGCTGATACCAGCCGTGACCGTGGAGTGAGCACCGTCCAGGCTGGCCGGTTACTCACAGGAGCTATGTGCTATAAAGTCACTGTTAACCCTGAGGTGTGAGTACCAAACTGCTGCTACTGGGACAATGCTTGGTTAGGCCTCTGTGAGTGGCACAACAGCCAGAAACCAATTGATTCAAGAGGCCCTAGAGATAGAGCGCATATCCTCTGGCTCAAACCCAAATGCCCCCGGTGGCTGGGGCCAACACCGAGAGCCAAGAACCCAGTCCAGGTCTCCCACTTGGGTGGCAGGGAGCACTTACATGAGCCGCTGTTTGTTTGTACCCAGAGTCTACACTGGCAGGAAGTGGAATCAAAATGTAGACCAGGCACTCCGATGTGGGTTGCGGGCCAGGAGGCCAGGTCAGGATGTTTGTGTTGGCTGATTAACGCATAACCTTGTTTTATGTGTTCTTCTAGTTAGACATCATATTTCACACTGAAGTCACAGCCAACAGCATTCAAACACAGTGTATCTAATATGAGTATCTCCCCTCAAGACACAGGGCAGCCTTCTCAGGCGTGGACACGCTCACGGCACTTCAGCACCATCTTTAGGGCTTTGGGGCCATTTTAAACAGCCAGTTCGCACACAGCATAGACATGTGGAAAAACAAAGCCCGAACAGGATCCGGAGAAGGTTCCTGAGACAAGAAGATCAAGCCTCACCTTGTTTCAGCCCTGCTGGGGCCGTACCCACCCGATGACTGCTTTCTTTGCAGTGTTGACTTAGAGGCTACAAGTGCATTTCAGTCAGCCAGTGAACTCACCACCCAGGGTTAATGAGAACCACACTGCTTGAAACACTGAGATTGGAGCTTCAACCCCACTGCTTCGTAGGTGCCTCGTTCTTTAACCATCTTGCATGTTTATAAAGCATCAGTAAATCCCGTATGCGTTAGAAGTGAGTGCTAATAAGGAAAGGTTGAATGAGTCAAGTTGCTTTCACCTTGCAGGTATTTCTAAGTCCTTGGTAAGTGGGAGAGGTATTAGTAATTTTTAAAGAGAAGCTAGAAATTACAGTAGCAACTAATGTTATGTTATGTTATGTTATGTTATTTGAGAGCCTGTTTTGGGAGAGTGGGACAGTTTGGGGACAGTAGGGCTCAGGTGAGAAAACTCCGGCCCAGGAGTGAGCAGTTCGCTTTATGTCACCCATTAGGTAAATGGTTGAACTGGAATTTGAGCCAGGACTTCATGATTCAAAATCTAGGCATGTATGTCTCTTGTCCCCATGCAATGTGGACAGATTGCACATGGTTCCCAGCCCATCAGACGGGGGCCTGCTTGTCTGGGTAAGGGCAGTCGGGCGGTCGTTAGAGGGTGAGGAAGGAGATTGCACCTGCCGTCGCCCAGTTAGAGAGCTGAGGGCAGAGGTAGAGCTCAAGTGCTGAGTCTTTCAGGTAGAGATAAGGAAGCAGTCCTAGTTTAGACTGGGGTGAAAGCCAAGGGGATAAGACAGAGACGAAAGGCATTATGCTGGGATGGGTTGGAAGAGGACCTGGGCGAAGGGTGCCTTGTGTTTGAGGGGATGAAACCCTTGCTCTGTTGGTGTCAGGTGTTGGCCTTGGTCTTGGTCACTTCCGTGCTGTCTCAGCTGGGCCTGTGAAGGATCCTGGTCGTGTTTTCATGTTGGTAACTGTATTCCAGTGTGCTTTCTGATCTTTGTTAAGCCCTCACAACATAGGAAAGTGAGCATTTTTTGCAAGTTCTTTGTCAAGTCCTCTGCACCGCAGGCCTAGAGTGAAGCTTTCATCCCAGGCTTGTTCCAGACTCACTGCTTGCTTTGGGTGGTTTTGGAGCAGAGCTTTTTTTTTTTTTTTTAAGGATTTTTAAGGATTTGTTTATTTTTATTGGAAAGTCAGATATACAGAAAGGAGGACAGACAGAGATTAAGATCTTCCATCTGTTGACTCGCTCCCCAAGTGGCCATAATGGCTGGAGCTAAGCCAATCCAAAGCCAGGAGCCAGGAGCCTCTTCTGGATCTCCCACACAGGTGCAGGGTCCCAAGGCTTTGGGCCATATTCGACTGCTTTCCCAGGCCACAAGCAGGGAGCTGGATGGGAAGTGGAGCCACCAGGACACCAACCAGCACCCACATGGGATCCCAGCACTTGCAAGGCGAAGACTTTAGCTGGTAGGCTACCGCACCGGGCCTGGAGCAGAGCTTCTCAGGCATGCAGTGGACAGTGCTGGGGGCTGGGCACCATCCTGTGTCTCCACTGCCCTCCCAGGCCACAAGCAGGGAACTGGAGGGGAAGCAGAGCAGTTGGCACATGAGCTGGTGCCCACATGGGATCCTGGTAGATGCAAGGTGAGGATTTAGCCACTAGGCTGTCACACCAGGCTGTTTTTTCTTTTTTAACTACTGCTATAGGCTACATGCACTGTAAACATCTCTGATATTAACATGAAGACCACATACTTTGTTTGGAACTCTGCTTATGAGCAGCGAAAACAAACAAAACAAAAACCATGTGATAAAAGACCTGGGAATGTGGAGTGACAAAGATGTTAGCTCCGGAACCCACCACTGGTGGAAGAAAGCTTAGACTCCTGCCTGTGTCACTGCAGGCTTTGAGTACACAGATCAGTGTTACTTTACTTTTTTTCCAACAGTGTTTTGATGAGTAGGATTAACCTTTAGTAAGACTGGGGCTGACATTGTGGTGCAGTGGGTTAGTCTGCAACCTGTGAAGCCAGCATCCCGTAGGAGCACTGTTTCAAGTCCTGGCTGTTCCACCCTCCAGCCAAATTTCTGATATCTGGGAACTCAGCAGAAGATGACCCAAGATTTTGGACCCCTGCAGCCCACGAGGGAGACTCAGTTCCTGGCTTCGGCCTGGGCCATCCCTGCCTCTTGTGGCCATTTGGAGAGTGAACCAGTGGGTGGAAGATTCCCTCTCCTGTTTTCTTTTGTTGTCTCACATTCTGCCTTTCAAGTAAATAAATAAATCTTCTAAAAAATATTTTGAATGGATAAATTTTAAAGATTGAGCTAGATTTTAAAGATTGAATTTGTATCTGTGTGTAGATACAAGTGATTGACACCCTGATCCTGGGGTGAAGTCTGTTCTCTAACCCTGCGTGTTCTCATGTATTCCAGACCTGCTCATTGAAAAGCCCAGCCTACTTCCCCTCTGCAAAACAGACCCCATTGGGGTGAAGGGGGGAGAATCCCAGTACCTATGGAATTGTGTCATGTAATACAATGTAATTAATGAATAAATGAATAGAGAAGAAAAAAAGAAACAGAGCCCAGAGCCAGCTTCTGGATCAGGCTGCAGTCCTCCTGTGTGCCTGTGCTGCTGGCTTGGGAGGTTCGGTGAGTCAATGTTTATTGTCTCGCCTTGAGTCCTACTTGCAATGAGCTTACAGTGTCTGGAGAATTACTTAAATAATTAATTAAGGCGTTAAGTGACTTTACAGGGAAGTAAAGGACCGGTAACACGTGATTGGAGAAAAGAGATCTGGAGTGGGGGTGGCAGGGCCCTGGAGCCGAGGGTCCCATGGAACTTGGGGACAAGGAGCACAGCAACCTGACCAGGGAAGGAGCCCATTGGTCCCGAGACCCACAAGTGGCTGGGATAGGGTTACAGACCCTGTAAAGCGCTGAGTACTGGAAATTTACATTCTGTTTCTTTTTTTGTTTGTTTCTTTTTTATTTTATTTTTTAAAGACAACTCAACTCCTGAAGGAATTTGTGTTTTATTTTGTAGATAATGCTGAACTGAGGTTTATATGTGGAGGAGTTGTATAATGACCGTTCATCTATCCAACAAATGACTATTTCATGATTGAAATGAATCAGAGAAGGAGATGCCAGGGCCTTTTGTAACAGTCCAGGCGTGAGAGTGGCCTGGAACTGAGCGGGAGCAGCAGGCCTGGAGGGAAGAGCCGGGCGAGAGTACAGGGACAGCTCTGATGGACGTGCTGGGCCAGGGCACTTCTGGGCACTCTTGTTTGCTTTTCTTGGTGATGCATTTGTGTCTAGCTGAAAAATAAACTCTTACGGGGGAAGACATTGCATTTTACACTCCTTTTATAATGAGTGCTGTTGTATTTTTATTCCTGTTTAAGGAATATTTTTTGCGTTGTTTTGTTAGAAATTTTAATACCTGCGATTCCAGACAATGCAATATTTGATACTTTTACAGAGTCCTAATAAGAAAAAGCTAAAATAGGATTTGACTTAAATAAATATGGCTTCTATTAGCCTTTATGTCACCATTGTGTTAATTGGATAATTGGGATATAATTGTCATACAGAATCTTATCCTTTGAAGTGTACAATTTCGTATTTTTAATGTGTTCAAAGATTGTGTGTCAGCACTAATCTAGAATCCCTTTATCACTCCCGAGAAGTCCTCACATGGTCTAGCAGTCACCCCTTATTCTTGTCCCCCATGCCTTGGCTTGGTTCCTTCTCTTCTACTGTCTGTGAAGATTTGTCCAAATTGGGCATTTTCATAATTGCCGTCGGAGGTTTGTGAATTTCAGTGTCTGGCTTCTTTCATTTGCGCAATGTGTGCATAGGACATTCCAGTTTTAGCAGGTGTCAGCATTTTGCTTCTTATGGCTGAGTAATGCTCTCTTGTATGGATTGGCCTCATTTGGTTAGTCTGTTCATCGCATGATGACTAATGCTGCTATGAACACTTGTGTGAAACTTTGAGTGACCCTGTGTTTTAATTCTCTCACATATTTCTACCTAGGGGTGGAGTTTCTGGGCCACACACTGTGTGCAGGATTTTGAGGACCTATGTAACTGTTTTCTAACATGCACCCTTCCCTTGGTATCGGGGGCTCCCAGTCCCGCTCCCCCCTGCATTTGCATGTGTTCACCTTTGTTTTAGGCATCCTTTAAAGTGGCATCTCAGGGTATGTAAAATTTGCATTTCGTTGACAATTGATGATGTTAACTATCTTTTAAGAGCTTTTAAGGACAAATTAACTTTTTGAACAAGTTCATTTTATTTGAAGTTCAGAGTTCGAGATACCTACCACCCACTGTTTCACTCCTTACCTGCCTGTGACAGTCAGAGTAGGGCCAGTCTGAACTCAGGAGCCAGGAACAAGTTTTTTTTTTTTTTTTCTAAGTACTGTTTTTCCAAGCACATTAGGGAAACTAGATCTGAAGGAAATCAGTCAAAACTCAAATTGGCACCCATGTGGGATGCCAGCATTGCTTGCAGTGGTTTAGTCCACTACACCACAACTCCAGCCATTCTATGTTGGTCATAATCTACAGAGTGGGCAGCAACAAGAGTGACCCTCATGTCATGGACCACTTTGCCTGTGTCAGTGTGGGTTCATTAACTGTAATTTGTGCCTTCCTCATGTGGGATGTGGATGGAGAGGAAGGGTGTGTATGTGTGTGTTTAATGACCGGGCAGGGAGTAAGCAGAAACAGAAGCCCTCTATATACATAAGCCCTATTGTTTGGAGAATTAAACTCACTCTAAAATATCAAGTGTACTTACGTTCGAGATGATATAGATTTGTGTATCGGGGTGGGAAGTACTTTAGAGAAAAGAAAATGATATTGACTTGGTGATCGGGGCGGCGATGGGATGTGAGCTGTAGACACAAGATTGGGGTTCGGTCACCAGTGACTCACAGCCTTGGGCAGGTGTCCTGCTGGACACTTCGTTCCTCCAGAGGGTTTGGGGAAGGGGTGTGGGAACTGGTTCAGGGAGCAGCATCCCACAGAGAGGAGCAGCCTTCACCAGATGTTGGAAGGGTGCCCATTGTGTGCCGTGCTCAGGAAGCAGTCGGATGTCGTAGGAAGGAGGCAGTGTGCATCACAAAGAAAGCCAAGGCTGGAGCTTGCTGTGTTGTGGTCTCTGACCTGTTAAGGAAGCCATGCTTCGATGATTATGTTGGTAAAAATCAGATCAAGAGAGATTGGGTTTTGTAGTTTGAGCTCCAGAGAACACAATTTGTAAGCATAGGAGGCCTGGAAGGATCAAGGATTTTGATAAAGTTTCAAAGTAATTTGGATTTGAATCCATGTAAGAGCAGAGATTTTTAGTAGACTATTTCAGTTATTTTTTTAAAGATTTTTTTTTCATTGGAAAGGCAGATATACAGAGAGGAGGAGAGACAGAGAGGAAGATCTTATGTCCAATGATTCACTCCTCAAGTGACCACAACGGTCGGTGCTGTGCCGATTCAAAGCCAGGAGCCAGGAACTTCTTTCCGGGTCTCCCACGCGGGTGCAGGGTCTCAAGGCTTTGGGCCGTGCTCCACTGCTTTCCCAGGCCACAAGCAGGGAGCTGGATGGGAAATGCAGCTGCCAGGATTAGAACTGGCGCCCACATGGGATCCCGGTGCTTGCAAGGCGAGGACCTTAGCCGCTAGGCCACTGCGCAGGGCCCTATTTCAATTATTTTTAAATTGTAGTTCAGCCTTTAGTTAGTTTAATGCGAGGATTTTTTTTTTTAATCTAAAATGTACTCAATCAATATTCCACCTAATAATTAGCAAAAATAGGTGGAGTGCAAGGATACCAATTTAGGTAAGAGAGAGAACTTCAATTGTTCTTTTGCATAGTGGGGTAGCTACGAGTAATGATACCTCCCTGTGCTTGTATTTCCTAAAAACAAACAAACAAACAAACAAAAAACTTAAAGGAATTTGAATGTTTTGATAAATGTTTGGGGAGAAAGATGTGATTTGCAATTACACCTTGCATTGAAACATCACAAGGTACCCTATACATGTGTACAAGTTGTTTTTATAAAGATCTTTTATAGGAAAGGCAGATTTACAGAGAGGAGAGACATGGAAAGTTCTTCCATCCACTGGTTTATTTCCCAAATGGCTGCAACGCCAGAGCTGAGCTGATCTAAAGCCAGGAGCTTCATCCGGGTCTCCCAAGTGGGTGTGAGATACCAAGGCTTTGGGACATCCTCCATTGTTTTCCCAGGGCGCATGTGGGGAGCTGGTTGGGAAGTAGAGTAGGTGGGACACAAACCGGCACCTATATGGGGTGCCAATGCTTGCAGGAGAGGGATTAGCCAATTAAACCATCACGCCTGGCCCATGTGTACAAGTTTTGTGTAGCAGTTAAAACATACAGGTTAGAGCCCAGCACGGTAGCCTAGTGGCTAAAGTCCTTGCTTTGCATGTACTGGGATCCCATAAGGGTGCCAGTTCATGTCCCTACTACTCCACTTCCCATCCAGCTCTCTGCTTGTGACCTGGGAAAGTAGTTGAGGACGGCTCAAAGCCTTGGAACCCTGCACCTGTGTGGGAGACCTGGAAGAAGCTCCTGGCTCCTGGCTTCAGATCAGCTCAGGTCTGCCCATTGTGGCCAATTGGGGAGTGAACCAGCAGATAGAGGATCTTTTTCTCTGTCTTTCCTTCTGTCTGAAAATCTGACTTTCCAATAAAAATAAAACAAATCTTAAAAAAATAATAATACGAGTTTTTTTTTCCTCTAGTTCAGTAGTATGGCAGTCATATCAAACTTTGACTCAGACTGTTTACTGGAATCACCAGAGCCTGGTCGGCCAATCAGAGCTGGCATTGGTTCAGCTGATCACACAGTTTGTGAATGAGGAAACCACCCGTCAGTGGCCTTGGTTGGCTACTCTGTAAACACGAGTTTAGTTCCAGATTTTATACTTTTTTTACAGGACAGATACATTGAGTCAGGATGAAACAATACAGACTTACGAGTGCTTTACCAATATACTGAAAATTGAAAAATACTATTGTGCCCGGATTTTGAGATCCCCAGAAATCACCATGAGTCTGAAGTCAATCCAAATACACAAGGATAGTTTATTCAAGCTCAGCACATCTGAGCCTGGGTTGTTGGTTGAGAGCAGGCAGCTGGCTGACAGGAGTGTGGCCCCCTAACAGCACATTCCTAGGGTTTTTATAGGGGCAGTCCACAGTAGCTCGAAAGGGGGCAATTCACAATAGCCTGCAAGGTGAGGGGAAATACCACACATTCCTTACCTGTCTCGGCTGGACAGCCCATGGTTCCAGCCCCTAAGGCAATCTCCCACTTAGTTACTTGGAGCCACCTGTGAAATAACCAGACTTAGGTGGGCCTTGATTCGTAAGAATTGGGGCCCATCAGTGCTAAAGGTCACATAGGCTACTAAAGGTAACATGGGCCATTAGGGCTGCAAGCTCATAATGAGCCTTGAGCAAATGTTTGGGATTCTGATGCTGAGGTTCTTCAGTACCTCATTAAAAATCAAGCTATACTTGGTAATAGTTAATGGACTTGCTTCTTGATTAAAGGGTGGGACGGGACATTACATTCCCACATTGGATGTTACTTATTTACAAAGAGTCATGACTGGCTTCCTATCAGGGCCGTAAGCTAGACAGATCCTCACTGGAACATTATAGTGTCCAGTAGCTGCTTCCTTAGCCGTGGTTGGTGGAAATGTCATATTACTTGGAAACTAACTACAGGTGTCTTCCCAGTGTGGACAGCATCCCCGATGATCTTGACCTTGACAGGCACCATTCAAGTTTTGAGTCCACCAGACTAATTTGACCGAGGTTAACATTCCCAAGTAAATCACCAGGTTTTTAACAGTGCCCTAACCTTGGCATGGGGGAGTGGGACCTCTTGCATACAGAATGCTGAGTTGCTTCCACTCTGCATAGCGGATTCAGCTGCCTCTTGGGGGCCTCGTCCCATGTCGGAGTGCCTCAGGTGGAGTCGTGTCTCTTCTTATCCATGCTTCCTGCTGCCATGGCCTCTGGGAGGCAGCAGGTGACGGACAGGAGTGCTTGCCAGCTGTGTGGGACGTCTCAGTGGCTGCTGAGGCTCCTGACTCTGCCGTGGCTTAGTCCCAGCTGTCAAGAATGGGAACAAGCCACGGGCAGTGAATTTGGGCAGTGAATCAGCGGATGGAATCATTAGTCGGTCAATCTCTATCAAATAGACGTAAAATTTTTACAATCTTAATATAAAGCTGTGATAATTAAGACAGTGTGGTACTGACAATAAAGAATAAGGATGAACATAGATTTATGGATTAGCATTCAGAATCCTGAAATAGGTTTCCATATTTATGGTTGATTTTCAGCAGTGATACAAGATAGCCAAAAACAGCCTTTTCAACAAAGAGTGTTGCAGCAAGTGGGTATCCATGTGCAGAGGAATAAGGCTGGGAGCTTGCCTAACGCTGCCTTCAAAATAACTTAGATTAATCACAGAATTACATTTCATGATTACAAAATAAATATAAAGCTGTTAAGAGAAAATATAGATATAAATCTTCAAATCTTTGGAATGGGCATAAAATTTTTCTTTTAAGATTTATTTATTGCCCGGCACCGTGGCCTAGCAGCCATAAGTCCTCACCTTGAACGCACCGGGATCCCATATGGGCACCGGTTCTGATCCCAGCAGCTCCACTTCCCATCCAGCTCCCTGCTTGTGGCCTGGGAAAGCAGTTGAGGACAGCCCAAAGCCTTGGGACCCTGCACCCGTGTGGTAGACCTGGAAAGAAGTTCCTGGCTCCTGGTTTCGGGTCGGCACAGCACCGGCCATTGCAGTCACCTGGGGAGTGAACCATCGAACTGAAGATCTTTCTCTGTGTCTCTCCTCTCTGTCTATCTCCCTTTCAATAAAAAATAAATAAAAGCTTTTTAAAAAAAAAAAGATTTATTTATTTGAAAGGCAGAATGAGAGATCCCAATCTTTGATCTTCTGATTTACTCCCACATGACCACACGGTCAAAGCCAGGAGCCTGGGAATTCTTCCAGGTCTCTCACATGGATAGCAAGGGCCCAAGTACCTGGACCATCTTGGAGCATTCTGGCGCCTTCCTGGGTGCATTCACAGGGAGTCGGATCGAAAACGGAGCGGTTGAGACTCAAACTGGCACTCTGATAGGATGCCAGCAATGCAGGTGACTGCTTCCCAACGCCAGTCCCTGGGCATGAAATCTTAAGATGTAAGAACAAAAGCACAAATAACAAAAGAGGGGAAAAGTGGATATTGGATTTTATCAAAAAGAAAAACATTTTGTACTTCAAAGGATATTTGAAGAAATTGAAAAGACAACCCATAAAACAGTGAAACGTACCTGCAAATGAAGTCTAATAAGACATGTGTCCCAAATAGAGAACTCTAACAGTTCCACAGTGAGCAAAACAAAATCAAAAAACCTCAATTTTAAGCATAAGCAAAAAATCTGATGGAACATTTCTCTAATGAAGGCCACATTCAATAAATGCCACTGAAAAGATGCTAACTCAGAGTCGTCCGAAAACTAAGATGCCCCTTCTCGCCTGCTGTGATTCTGAAATACGAAAGATGACGCATGCTGGTAGGGAAATGGAACACTTCTGTACTGTACTGCGCTTCTGTTAAACTGTACAGCCACCCTGGCCCATAGCTTCATGGTCTCTGAAAATGTTGAGCATGGAGTTTTGCTGTGCTTGGGATTTGGCTTGAGTGTTCCCCAGAGGCTCATGGCTGGAAGCTTAGGCCTTGGGGTGGCCATCTTAAGTGGTGGGACCCAGGGGGAGGTCATGAAGTTGCTGTGAGCATCACCTGTTGATGACTAATCCTGGGCTCTTGGAATGAGTTCTTGTGAGAGTGGTTGTGGAACGAGGCCACCCCATGTGCAGGCCCTGCTGCATATGCCTGGCCCTCTTCCTTTTAGTCTGTCATCCTGTGAGGATGCCAGGAGGCTGGCACCATGCTGTTTGGACTCCAGGCATCCAGTATTGTGAGCCAGATAGACCTCTTTGTAAGTACCCAGAGTCAGGTATTCTGATATAGTAATGAACCATGTGATCTAGTACTTCCACCTCTATTAGAAAACACAAGGCAATTAAACACAGGAAAATATGTCCAAAAACCTTGGCAGGTGAACATTCATGACTTCATTCACCATAGTGAAGATGTGCTTACAGCTAAAATGTCCATTGTATGATATGTGGATAAATAAAATGTAGCATGTCCACATAGGGAAATATTATTTTTTTAAAGAATTATATTTATTTTTATTTCAAAGTCAGATATACAGAGAGGAAGAGCCTCTGTCCAATGATTCACTCCCCAAGTGGCCGCAATGGCTGATGCCGTGCCAATCCGAAGCCAGGAGCCAGGAACTTCTTTCTGGGTCTCCCACATGGGTACAGGGTCCCAAGGCCCTGGGCCGTCCCCAACTGCTTTCCCAGGCCACAAGTAGGGAGCTGGATGGGAAGTGGAACTGCAGGGATCAGAACCAGCGCCCACATGGGATTCCAGTGCGCTCAAGGCGAGGACTTAACCATTACACTATCACGCCAGGCCCAGGGAAATATTGTTTGACAGCCAAAAAGAAATCAAATACTGCCACAAGTCCCAGTGTGAATGGACCCTGGAAACATGCTAAGTGAAAGAAGCCAGTCTAGAGAGGTCACTGTTGTGATGCATTGATGCAATGTGTCCACAGTGGTCAGAGTGTGGATTTGTGGTTGACAGGAACTGGAGAGGAGTGTACCGTTTTTTTTTTTTTAAAGATTTATTTTTATTACAAAGTCAGATATACAGAGAGAGGAGGAGAGACAGAGAGGAAGATCTTCCATCCGATGATTCACTCCCCAAGTGAGCCGCAACGGGCCGGTGTGCGCCAATCCGATGCCGGGAACCAGGAGCCTCTTCCAGGTCTCCCATACGGGTGCAGGGTCCCAAATCTTTGGGCCATCCTCAACTGCTTTCCCAGGCCACAAGCAGGGAGCTGGATGGGAAGTGGAGCTGCCGGGATTAGAACCGGCGCCCATATGGGATCCGGGGCTTTCAAGGCGAGGACTTTAGCCGCTAGGCCACGCCGCCTGGCCCGAGGAGTGTACCGTTTTACAGTGGTGCATTCTGTCTTAGAAGCTGTTACTTTAAAAAAAGTGTATATTTAATGGGATACCATTGCTTTACAGTTTTTTTTTTTAATTCTCTAGTTAGAGGTAGAACCTAGCAGAACTCTCTTTTTACTTTTTCAAATCACATTTGTTTGCTTTTTAAAACATATGTTTCTCCAGGGCCTTCTGTCTTCCTTATGTTGTATGTCAATTTGTCTCTGTAATTGTACCTTTTCAGAAACACATGGCTCTGCAGGCAGCCGTTCAGTTTTCCTCTTACAAGTTGTGTGATCACAGGCAAGTGGCTTATTCTTGCCTCTTCTTGCTGCCTTCGCCTGTCTGAAGTATCCGATAGCATAGGCACTCTACAGTGTCATGAATAGGTTTGGGTCTAAAATAAGCTTAAGAAACATGAATGATTGTTACTGTTTTACAGTTAACAATTATTAATCTACCTGGGGTGGGCATTGTGTTGCAGTCTGTTAAGCCAGAACTTGGAAAACCCATATCCCATATTCGACTGCCTGGTTTGAGTCCTAGCTACTCCTGGTTTCCAGTCCAGCTCCCTGCTAATGTGCCAGGAAGCACAGTGCTGGGCACAGCTAAAGTGCCAGGGAGCACCAAGTCCTTGAATTTGTGGGGCTCCTGACTCCTGGCCTTGGTCTTACTCAACATGGCTGTTGGCAGACACTTGGAGAGTGAACTAGTAAGTGAAATATTTCTCTCTCTCTCTCTCTCTCTCTCTCTCTCTCTGACTCACACATACACTCACACACACAGACTGCCTTTCAAATTAATAGAATCAGTATTGATTTATCCATATCTCTAAAACTGGACACCTTGCTTTTTTTTTAAGATTTATTTATTTTTATTGGAAAGGCAAATGTATAGAGAGGAGGAGAGACAGAGAGGAAGATCTTCCATCTGATGGTTCACTCCCCAAGTGAGCGCAATGGCTGGAGCTGAGCCAATCCGAAGCCAGGAGCCTGGAGCCCTTTTGGGTCTCCCACGTGGGTGCAGGGTCCCAAGGCTTTGGGCTGTCCTCAACTGCTTTCCCAGGCCACCAGCAGGGAGCTGGAAGGGAAGTAGGGCCGCCGGGATTAGAACCAGCCACCATATGGGATCCTGGCGCATGCAAGGTGAGGACCTTAACCATTATGCTTTCTGTACAACCAAGCCTAGAAACCTTTTTGAAAGAGAAATCTATCATATTTCTTCCTTTCCTAGTTTAAAAATAGGATAAACACAGGAAAATGCACCAATAAATAGTTTAGTCTCATGTCTATTGAAAGGATCATTTCAAGAGCTCTTCCAGTTTCAGATTCTGTGAGTAACTATGGCATTCTCAGATATTAAGTTTTAGGACTTCCTTTCCTCTCTCCTGTCCGTTCTTTTCCTCCCTACCCCCTTCTCTTTTCTTAGACCAGCATGATTTATTTTTCAGGAAGATGCAGTGGCTACCTTCTGTATGGGGAATGACAGAAATGTTAGGCTGAGTGCCAGTTCCAAACCTGGCCTTCTCCCCAAGACACCCCTGCCCCTGTAGAGACCATCTTTGAACTCTTGGGCTCATGGTGGGTCTGTGGGGGCTGCTCACAGCCATTCAGGTGTCAGGGCTGAGGGGACGTCCGCTCAATCTCATCTCTGGGGGCTCCAAGCTGCACAAAGGCACGAGGATTTCTCGCTTGCCATTTTATACCAATGCCCAGAAGTGCAATACAGTCACATGGTACCAGTTAACTGCACGGAGAGCTGGAGGTTGTGGTCCTCCACTTGCTAGAAGGAGAGCAGAAAGAGGTCCTGGGGGCCGGGAGGTACTCCCTGCCGGTCACATTTCACTGAAAATCCAGTTGCCACTTTTTTTTTTTTTTAAATGAAGTGGTAACTCTACCTTGAGATGTTGAAAATGCTCCTGTAACTGGGTTACTGCCTTGCTTCTGTAGGTGGACTTTGGTCAACCACCTTGCTTTCTGTAGGTGTTGGTTTTACCATTTGGGCTAATTTTGGGCAGTTTGTATGTTTCTGGAAAGCTGTTTATCCTAGCCAGGTTTTAAGTTGTGCTTGGGGATCATTTATGTAATGTCTTGTGATTCTGCTTGGTTTGGATTTCTTTTCTTTGTATTGAAGTCTTAGTTTCTCCATTTTCTGTGCTTCTCGGTTTTCACTGGGCGCATCTAAGCCCATGAATTTGAATGCAGAGTCTTTTTTGTTCTCATTTGATTCTAATTAGATTCTCATTTCTATTCTGAGTTTCTCTTAGTAATCTAAGAGTTATTTAAAACTTTTAACATTTCCAGATGTGTGAATTTATTTAGGATGAATATTTTGTTTGCATTTAAAAAATTACATTTAGTGGATGAATGGAGACTGTTTATGAACGTGGGGATGTTTGTTCAAGTCTGCACTGCAGATTGGTATATACTCAGCTTTGCTAAGTTTAAAAAGAACATGTATTTTCCGTTTAAAGAGGATGATATTTTGAGCTTCTTTTTCTCTTTCATGATGTGATTTCCTGCCTCTCAGTCAAGGTGCAAGCTGTGACGGAGGAGTGGGCAGTGCACCTCCACCATCCTGTCCTTCAGTCCCCGCGTCCCAGAGCCACGCTTCCAGACTCTGCCTGGCAGCAGGAGCAGAGCCCAGTGCCCAGTGCTGAGTTTCTGACTGCTGGAGGGGTGGGAGGGAAATGGGCATGTCCAAGCAATGAAGAGCCTCACTGCACCTGTGTGAGAGCTCCCGGCCCAAGATCACAGGGGCTGCTGATTGGGCTGTGCTGGGGCTGCAGCTGGGAGTGTGGTCAAGCTTGCCCACATAGGTGGTGGGAACCCAATGACTTGAGCTGTTACCACTGCCTCCCAGGGTTTGCATTGGCAGGAAACTGGAATCAGGAACTAGAACCAGGAATTAAAACCAGATATTCCATTATAGGGTGCAGGTGCCTTAACAGGCCAAAATTCACTCCTACTATGTCCTCATTAAGTTGTCCTTCTGTTTGTTTTTAAAGATCTCATATTAACCTGAAAGAGTTACAGAGAGAGAGACAGAGACAGAGACAGAGAGCGCCAGCCAGCCTGCATTTACTGGCTCACTCCCCAAAATAGCTACAAAAGCCAAAGCTGAGTTGGTCCAAAGCCAGGAACTTCTTCCATGTCTCCCATGTGGATGCAGGGCTCCGCGGTCCTGAGCCATAGCCACTGCCTTCCCCTTCCTGCCCTGCTCCCCCCACCCACCCCAGGCTTTAAGTAGGGGGATGAATGTGGAAGTGGAACACTAGGACCCAAACCAATGACACGTGGGATGCTGGCACTGCAGGTGGTGGGTTAGAATACTTGTGCTACTATATGTGTGTTTTTCTCCCACACTAACAATTCTGATGCTAACTGGATGCCTTAAGTACCCAGAGTTGGCACAACCTTCACAGATTAAAGACTCAATCCGCAAAACTATCCCAGCTTACCATGCAGGTCAGAGGTTGCCCCCTGTATGTCTGAGTAGTAAATCAATCACAGCTTCCCATAACTTCCTCTATGGGTTCAGTAATTTGCTAGAATGGCCCACAGGACTCAGGGAAACACTTTGTTTCCTGAAATTGGTTATTTTAAAACCTGCAACTCAGGAACAGAGATGCACACATGGAGGAAGGGCACATCTATTTCCTAGACACACACACACACTCACTCCTGTACCTCCATGTGGGACACACACACACACACACACTCACTCCTGTACCTCCATGTATTCACCAGCACAGAGGCTCTCTGACGTCATTGTGTAGGGGATTCCACGAAGGCTTCACTTGACACATGCTTGTTTAAATCGCTGGCTGTTGTTGATTGTATTCAACCCTAAGTCCTTGTCTGCTTCCTGGCAGCCAGAGGGTGAGGCTGGACGTTCGAACCTTCGAGTCATGTCTCAATCTTTCTGGCAAGCAGCCCTCATCCTGCAGCTGTTTGGGATCCCCAGCTACCCAGCATCTCTGGTCTATACAAAGATGCCCTTACACTTTATAGAGCACAAAGGTTCCGCAAGTGTTGGATCTTGATTGCGGATGGCTATTGGGTCATAGTTTTTGGGTATTATCAATGAGGCTGCCATGAGCTCTCATGTACTGGTGTTTTCTTTACTCCAAGTACAAACCTAGCCGTACAATTAGGAGGCCATGGGGGTGGAAGTGGCTGCTGTGTGTGTGTAAGACCTGCAGCACCTCTGCATCCTCCCCTACACTTGGACTTGCCAGTGGTTTTCCCTTCAGCAGTTCTGATGGGTGTGTAGTGGTATCTTCCTGTGGTTTCCATGTGTGTTTTACTGACCGTGGTAAGAGCATGTTTGCGTGTGCGTACTGGCCATTTGAGTTGGTAAAAAATCTTCATTTTTTTAAGATAGGTTGCTTGTCATTGATTATTAAGAATTCTTCATTCTGGCCCCACGCCTTTTGTCAGTTATATGTATTGTCAGTATTTGCTCCCAGTTTCTCTCTGGCATTTTCATTTCCCTAGTGGTATTTAATGTGTATGTTGCAGTAGTTTTTATATGTAAGTCTGTGCTCTTTAAGTTAGGTTTTCTATATGCTAGGAGGTAAGGGTTGAGGTTTGCTACTCCTGCTGTTTTTCCCCACAAGGATATCTCATTTATTCTGGCTGGATTTTCCATCTTGCCTGCTAGGCATTCCCTGCACTCCCCTTCACCTACCTCCCTACCCCCTACTGAATTATCTTGGCATCTGTGATGAAAATTGATTGACCTTGGGCCCTGCGCCGTGGCCTAGTGGCTAAAATCCTCACCTTGAATGTGCCGGAATCCCACATGGGCACCGGTTCTAATCCTGGCAGCCCCACTTCCCATCCAGCTCCCTGCTTGTAGCCTGGGAAAGCAGTCGAATATGGCCCAAAGCCTTGGGACCCTGCACCCACGTGGGAGACCTGGAAGAGGTTCCTGGCTCCTGGCTGTGGATTGGCGCAGCTCTGGCTGTTGCGGTCACTTGGGAAGTAAACCATTGGACAGAAGATCTTCCTCTCTGTCTCTCCTGCCTCTGTATATCTTTGTAATAAAAATAAATAAATCTTTTAAAAAATTGATTGACCTGTAGTTGTGTATTGAGCCTTCTGTTTATGTCCAATGATGTTTGTGTTTGAGTTAGAAATATTTGTGTGGCTCACTGAGTTCTTCCAATCAGAGCACTCTTGTGTAACAGCACCCAGGTGTGGGGATGGAGCCTGGCCAGTTGTGCAGGCGGCTTCCTCAGGACTGCTTGCACTCACGTCCTTGTGCTGTGAAGGGTAAGCACTGGCTGGCTTTGCTGCTGGACATCAGTTCTGCTGTTACTGCACTTTATGTAAATACTGCCTTGCAGTGTGTATTTTCTTGGGTCTGTCTTTGAATGTCCTGTATGTGGGATTTGCACTCACAGCCTGGTATTCTCGTTGCTGTATAGTACTTTGTATTTTGTGAGTAACACAATCTTGTTATTCATTGTCCTGTTGACGGGCATTGCATCTGAATGGTGTTGATCTCCGACATGCTGTGTACATCTCCATGGAGTTCATAGCCAGGGATGGAATTCCCAGATCATGAGCCGTTCCTTTTTCCTTTTAGCAAATTCTGAAATCGTCCGCTGAGTCCATTGCTGGCTATATTGATTTAGAAGTTGTAACATAGTTGCATGAGGTTTTATTCCTGGCGCTCGGTCGTGTTGGAGAGTTGGCCGTGTGGTTTTCACTCATGAAATGCCCTAGTTCTTCATCTGCAACTCTGCTGGCTCATCTTGAGCAGTTACTTAATTTCTCTGAGTCCCTATTTTTCTCCCTAAATTGAACATAATGAGCTTAACTAAGCCATTAAGCCATCATGTGAGTAACAAACAGCCAAGTCATTAGAGAAGATTTTATGACAAAACCAGGCAAAGGACCCAGCATGATGGGTCAATGACTAAATCCTCACCTTATATATAAGCACTGGGATCCCATATGGGCACCGGTTCGGGTCCCGGCTGCTCCACTTCCCATCCAGCTTCCTGTTTGTGGCCTAGGAAAGCAGTAGAGGTTGGTCCAGAGCTTTGGGACCCTGCACCCGCAACGGGAGACCTGGAAGAAGCTCCTGGCTCCTGGTTTGGATCAGCTCAGCTCAGCTCCAGCCGTTGCAGCTGTTTGGAGAGTGAACCAACCAGTGCATGGAAGGTCTTCCTCTGTCTCTCCTCTTTGTAAATCTTCCTTTTAAGTAAGAGTAATTTTAAAAGCTTAAAAATATGTAAGCTGGTTTGCGCTTAAAAATACTTAAATGTTGTAGAATGCAACATTTCCATTGGAAAGAAATGATAAGGGTTTTTGCTCTAGAAGACTTTTTTCGAGGGGTTTTGGGAAACATGTATGGGATTTTGCAGTCTGTTACCTTGTTCAGCTTTGTCCTCAACTTTGTTTCTTCTCTTCCCCTTTCACCCTATCAAATTCCCAGTGCGTTATCTGGCCACAGCTGGCAGGGAGAAAGACTCCCTGTGCTGCCTTTTTCCTTTGCCTGATTTGTTTTATATTTTATCTGAAGATCAGATTGGAGACTAGTGGACACTGCTAGCTTCCCCACCAACCTCCCGCACTGAATCCTTCAACTCTGCTTTTTTTTTCTCAGCAGTTCACAGCTTGATTAATATGACTCCAGCAAAAGAACTCCGCGTAGATCTGCAAAAGGCAGTTGGGAAAGGGTGTTTGGCCTCATGCGGGGTCCTTCCCACCCTTAACCCTGGGTTATCCCCTGTTGATGAGCTTAACTCACCTTCTAGAGGCGTGGTTCACATTCTGTTTACCCAGTGGTATGCTTTTGGGGATTCATATTCATTTCTTCCCTGAAAGATTGAGTTTCATCTCATGTAGTAGTAGTAAGATATCCCAAGTTTCAGAAGCAAGTTTTGTGTGTGCGTATCTGTGTGTTTTGGTATGCTTTGTTTCGAAAGATTTATATATTTCAAAGGTAGAGTCAGAGGGGGAGAGAGAGAGAGAGAGGTCTTCTATCCTGTTTCACTCCCCAAGACCCCACATGGCCCCCGTTGGCTGGGGCTGGGTCAGGCTGAAGCCAGCAGCTAACAGTTTCTTTCTAGTTTCCTGCATGAGCACAGTGGCCCAAGCACTAGAGCCATCCTCTGCTGCTTCCCCAGGTGTATTGGCAGGGAGCTGGATTGAAAGTGGAGCAACAGGCACTCCAGACAGTGCCCACGTGAGCTGGCAGCATCGCAGGCGGTGCCTTTACCTGCTGTGCCACAATGCCAGCCCTAGAAGCCAGTTTTAAGCAGTTAGAAATAAAATCCCCCAGATGAGTGATCTTACTTTATATTCCATAAAAATCAAACCCGAGGCGTGGATAATCCCACCAAGACAAAGTGCCCCGTGGTTTTATGGGGGCATCCTCGGAGCTTAGGGCAGAGCCTGGTGTTTGGTCACTGAGCAGTAAACGCTGGAGAAATGCCTCCATTCATCTGCTATTAAGAAGCCACAGCTTGTTTTGTGAAGTTGATTCACCAGAGTGCTTCATCTTTGAAGCCTCCCTTTCGCTTTTTCATCTCAGGGAAGGTGGCAGTTGAGTAAAAGCAATCATGTTACATTGTAAGCATTCAATACATTTTAACTGCTACTGCTAGTTACACTAAAGGGAATTAGAGTGAGTTTGCAAACTTGCATCAAAGAAGACAGAGTTTCCAAACTGTCTGTTGGAATTCCGTTGTCAGAGTTCCTTGCATGTTTTTCAGCAGGAGACAGTCGGCTTTCCAGGCTGGTGATGGAAACTGGGGTGGCAGACGGCTCCTTGGCTCCTGGTGTGGAATCCTGTGAGACAGCGGGGAGGGGAGTGCTGGAGGGATTGCTGTCCCTGTGTCTGGCCTTCTAGGAAAAACAGACCTGTTTAGGGAGGCAGCCCTGAGTGTTGAGTTCAGCTAGGAACTGAGTTAGTATGAGCTGTTAAGTATTTAAACAAAACTTTCTCTGGATGGAAACTTAATTTCCTAAAGTCTAAAGTAAGAGAATGTGGTTCTGTTCGCCAAATCTTCCTGACCCTTGTTGCCCTGGTTCTTCCCACCGTGTTTAAGACAGAAATGTAGCCTGGGGTCCGGGGTCTTATATTGAGGGGTCCGTGTTGTGGTACTGCAGGTAAAGCCAGCACCTGTCACACCAGCATTCCACAGGAGCTCCAGATGCAGTCCCAGCCGCTGTGGCTCCCTGTTAACTCACCTGAGAAGCAGCAGCAGATGGCCAGAGTGCTTCCCCGCCGCCCACCTGGGAGACCCCGATGGAGTGCTTAGCCCGACACGTCCTGGTTTTTGCTGCCATCTGGGGAGAGAATCATCTGACAGAACATTCTCTAACTCTGTCGAATAAATATCTCAATAAATAAATCTTAAAATTTTTCTTCTCTGTAGATATATACACTTTAACAAAAACATTTATTTATTTGTATTGGAAAGGCAGATTTTCAGAGAGGAAGAGAGAGAAATCTTCTGTCCATTGGTTCACTGCCCAAAAGGCTGCAGCAGCTAGAGCTGCGGCTGATCAGCAGCTAGCGGCCTGGAGCCTCTGCCGGGTCTCCCAAGGCTTTGGGCCGTCCTCTTTCCCAGGCCACAAGCAGGGGAAGTGGAGCAGCTGGGGTGTGAACCGGCACCCACATGGGATCCTGGCGCGTGCAAGACGAGGATTTGACCAATGAGCCATCGTGCCTGGCCCTAGACATAGGCTTAAATGAGACATGTTTCCTACCTTTTCAAGCAAAGGTATCCAACCCTAATCCTGGGGAGGAAACCAGTCATCTCTCTCCACCCAGGAGGGGGGCTGTCTTACTCCAGGGTCTGCATGGCACATTGTGAACATTAGGAAGAGCAATAGCTATTTAGACTGAAATGCTTAAAAAGAAATAAGCTATGTGCATCAGTTACAGGCTTTCTTGAACCTACTGACCTAACATACTTCAACATCTCTTTGACGTGCGTTGTATTTCTCATTGTTCTGTTATTACCTCTGGCTTGAACTTTCTTAGTCTTTTTTCTTTTTTTAATTGGAATAGCAGATATACAAAGAGAAAGAGATACAGAGAGAAAAAGCTGGTTCACTCCCGAAGTGACTGCAATGGTTGGAGCTGAGCCAATCTGAAGCCAGGAGCCAGGAACTTCTTCTGGGTCTCCCATGCGGGTTCAGGGTTCCAAGACTTTGGGCTGTCCTCAACTGCTTTCCCAGGCCACAAACGGAGCTGGATGGGAAGTGGAGCAGCCATGATATGAACCGGTATCCATATGGGATCCTGGTGTGCGTGGAAGGCGAGTATTTTAGCCCCTAGGCTACAGTGTCAGACCCAGTAAATAGATAATTTTTAAAAACAATCTTTAAAAAATTGAAGTCTTGGCCTCCTTGGTGCTTGTATTTCAGCAAATCATATGGTTAAAAAATGATTATCTAATTCATTTATTCAGCAGTCATTTTTACAGTTACCCTCTGTGTGCCAGGCTCTGTACCATGTCTGGGGTACAGCGGCCAGTAGGACCCTGTTCTCATTTGTCGGCACTCCACATGAGGCGGTGTACAGACGGGAACTGCCTGCAGGTGGCGCTGAGAGCCCTGCTGCTGTTGGGGCCCTCTGGGGACTGGCGCCAGGTGCAAGGGAGGTGCCCTCTGCCTCTGGATCACAGTTTCCTTCTCCTGCCCCATGTATCTGCTGGCCTCCTGTGGGCATCAGAATGATGGTGAAGAAAGAGCTGTTTAGACTGCTAAAGACCACCCAACTGCGGCCAGGGGTGAGGAGCCCACAGGAACAGACAGCAGGGCAGGCACAGTACCCACAGCCCCTAGAGCTGAGCTGTGCCTCCTGGGGGTCGGACCTCAGCCTGCAGGGTGTGGGGGAATGATGTGAACTCTGTCTCACTGCCAAGCTCAAACACTGCACATGCTTTTGGCATTTTAGAAACATGCTCTGCGCTGGCAGGAGAGGAGGCCGTAAGGCCTGTGGTTGGAGTCGGTTCCTCGAGAGATCGGCTCCAGCCTGCAAATCCACAGGGCCGGCTGCGCGCTGCTGGGGCGGGGGCTACAAAAGAGGAAAGCAGTTTACCATTAGATAGAATCCACGTGGTGGAAGTACATGCATGCATGTGCATATGTGTGGTGAGGGGGACTATGGGAAATCTGTGTGTTTCAGGTTTGCATTTGTCACTTGGAGTCTATTGATAAGCCCAAGTGAGTTGTCCATTGCACTGCACCGCCCCACCCCTGGGGCAGTGGCTGTGAACAGGGTCGGGTGAGACTTTACGTTTTGCAGGAATTTTCTCTTTACCCTTTTTGTAGCTTCAAGGATTTTTCTCAGGGGAAATGTTTAAAGAGTTTTAGTAGGCCTGGGAGTCGGATGGTGCAGGCGACCAACACACAGGTCGGCACCTGTTCCAGATCGTGTGTTGTATTTGATAATTAGTGGCAAATTTACTAACATGCTTTGAACTGACAAAATGATAGTGTAATTTTCTATGTTTTGGGCATTGTTAATTTAAGAGGAAGTTTCTGTGTTTAACAGTAGCGAGGGGCAGGGTTTGTTGTAGTTATATACATTTCCCACTGTCGGGGTTCTTCCGTCCCCCGAATGACCACAATAGCCAGGACTGGACCAGGTGGAAGCCAGGAGCCCAGCATTCCATTGCTGTCTCCCACGTGGGTAGCAGGGGCCTGTGCTCCCAGCCCAGCTCTGGCCACTGTGGGCTTTTGGAAGGTAGGCCAATAGATGGGAGCTCTGACGCTCAAAACAACGACAACAGAGCAAACTGTCACCACTTTTATTTCCTCTTTCATGAAAAAGAATGACATTTTAGGGGTGAGTATTGGGTCAAGATGTTGCCTGGGATGCTAGCAACCCGTATCAGAGCTCCTGGGTCTGAGTCCCTGCTCTGCTTCCTGCCCGGCTTCCTGCCCACACAGCAGGTGATGGCTCGTGCGCTTGGGCTGCTGGGCCCACATGGGAGATGTGGATGGAGCTCTTAAAGCCCGCCTTTGGCCTGGCTGAACCCCGGGGCTTGTGCAGGCATTTGGGAGGTGCATGGCAGATTTCTGTTTCTGTCTTTTAAGCAAATAAAATTCAAAATTCTTTTTTAAAGATGACAATTTTAACATGAAAATGGTAGGAAAGATTTAATATCAGAAACCAAGGCTAGCCATTTTAAAATGAATGAGTTAAATTTATAGAAAGCCTACTTCCCTTTTTTTAAAAAAATCATTTGGTTATTTGGCAGTGGTGTGAATATTATCAGAGGTGCGTTTGGGGAGCCTGTGCCTGCATAAGGCTTTTTTGGAGAAAGTGTACAGCTTGACACGGAGCTTGAGCAGCAGCAAAAGGCTTAAGGGGCCCTTCGAGGGGTCCTATGAGGGGTAATGAGCCCAACTGGACTTACAGAAATAGTTGGAGAATTAAGATGGAACAAGAAAATGGAAAGTCTTAAGAACCAGAGAGAAATTTTGGTTTGCAGTGTGATGCCTCACAGAGCCGATGCATTGTATGAGCCTAAAGACACACAAATGATGTTTCTCGGGCTGGCCTGGCATCTGGCTCTCCTGTGAATGGGTGAAGTGAGAATGGGAGAATGGGCAGTTGCATAAGAGGTCATAGTGACACGGTGACGCTGGGAAGCCCCTCAGTGCTGGCATGGAAAAGACTGGAAGGAAGCTTGGATGAAGGGCTGACCTGGTGTTATTTCCACTTGTTCTGGCATTGCAGAAAACTAGCTGGGGTCTGGGACTGAGACTTTTGCCAGGGGTGCAGTAGAGAAGCCTGCCTGCTTTCCTCACCTCCTGTGAGAGGAAGGAAGCATCTTGATCTCAGAGGCCCTGGAGACAGAGCCTTTGGCGTTCTCTGCACCTGCAACATCCGGGGACTGCAGCTTGTGGCTAAGAAGCTGTGGGGTCCCCAGTTGTGACACAGCTATGACAACTGGCACTTTAGAATTGGTGTCAAAATGGCCATGCAGTGATTTACACCGAAAATGAGCCCTTGATCGCGAGGCAAGTTAACCTCTGTTCCTCACTGCTTTGTGCCTGGCTCCTCACTCGTTGAAGCACACGCTTACTTCTGTAAACGTGAGTGGTGGAATCAGGAACAGTGGGATTTTATGCTGTGTAATGAATTACCTTCTATTATTGCATCTCCCAGAGTGGACAAAGAAAATTCCAAACCAGCATGTCAACATGATGTCAGCCAAAGAAACGGCGTGGCCTCCACCAGGCTAGGCTCAGAACGACCCTGAGTGGCCTTTGTGGTCACACAACAAAGACATTCTCCACTTTAGGATGTAACCAAATGCCACTAGAATGAGCCTTAAATGAAAACATTTCAACTTGTAAGTATGAACAAAGATTATTGATTTTTTTTTTTTTTTTTTGAGCTAAGTGAGCAGAATGAGTCCATGCAGAAGCACACTTAGGGGCAGCACCTCAGAAGATGGGATTTGGGATCTATGGATAATATCTGAGGCGGGGAGTTGGAACACCGTAGGCGTGGAGTCTGCTGTGGGAAACCAGGTGGAAAGAAATGTCCGGACCATGCAGTAGCATAGCAAGTTCAGCCTGCAACGCTAGCGTCCCATGTGGGCAACAGTTCCTGGGAAAGCAACAGAGGATGACTCAAGTGCTTGGGCCTCTGCACACATGTGGGAGCCAGCCCAGAGAGAAGCTCGTGGTTCCTGGCTTTGGATAGGCTAGCTCTGATTGTTGCAGCCATTTGGGAAGTAAACCAGCTATAGAAGATCTCTCCTCTCTCTGTAAAAGTCTACCTTTCAAAGAAAAATAGATAGATTTTTTTTTAATAAAAAGGAAAATATACAACATCGTTAAGTGTGAGACTCTCCCTCAAACTCATCCATGAAGTCATTGTTTGAAAACTTGTCTGAAATGATTCCCAAACTCATGAGAAAAGGAAAGAAGGAGGCCACACGGTTGCTGCCAAAGCACGCAGCGTGGTTTCAGGGGCATGCGCTTCTGACTGGACGTTTCCATACTGTCACGTCGGCTTCACTCCTGCCGTTGGAGAATGCCAGCCAGACCTGCGACGACGTGACCTAGCCACAAAGGAGAGCAAGCTGAGAGGGAAGGCACGAGGATGGCGCAGCAGGAAGAGCGACACCGAAGGTGCAGAGACGCAACCTGGCAACAGAGGAGATGAATCCATTTCTAGAAAGACACAAACTGCCAAAGCTGATAGAAGAACCATCTGAATAAACCTGTAAAACCTAGATATTGGGTTAATAACTTCAAACGCTTCCCACAACCAAAAGCCCAGGGAAGAGGAGGGATACTTCCCCACTCGTTCTGTAACATGAATATTACTTTGATATCAAACCCAGACAAAAGGAGCAAAGGAAAGGAAAGTGATAGATCAGTCGCGCTTCTGAAAGCAGGCATGAAATTCCTCAACAAAACACCAGCGACTGGAGCACAGCGGCGTGTGAAAATGATTACACACCAGGGCCAAGTGACATTTCCTTCAACGCGCAGAGCTGACTTAACATCTGAAAGCCAATTAATGTAATACACTGTGTCAGTAGATGGAGGACCGACACCAGATGAACATTCAGGTAAATGCAGAAACCGCTTGACAGCATCTCACACCACTCCATGATCAACACTGGACGCTTCCGCTAGGAACAGGAGGCGCCCACGTGGCAGCTGCACGGAGTGCTTTAAACAGACTGCCATCCCCTAAGGCACAGAGCGAGATGAGGAATCCACTGTCACTTTCAGTAGTGTTCTAGAAGATCTGGACTAACCAGGAATGAAACAGAAAAACCATCTAGATCAGAAAGGAAGAGGTGAGCTTTCTCTGTTTGCAAGTTGCATGCTCTTATATGTTGAATATCCAAAGGGACCCACACAGACACGGACCCCCACACACGTTACGGCTAACGAATGAGCAGCAAGTTTGCAAAGCACAAGATGAAGATGTAAAATTCAGTGGTATTTCTGTACAGTCAGTGAACAATCTGAAAGTGAGAAGATGAAAATAATTCATTTGTAATAACACCCAAAAAAAGGAATACTATAGAGGCAAGTTTCAGAAGACATGCCCAACTTAAACTCTGAAAACTAGAAATCAAATGTAAAAGAACTTAAAGGTCTAACATGCCCCATCAAATCCAGGATGCCTTAAAATTCATGTGGAAGTTCCAGTTCCACAAACCTAGAATAGCCAGACAAAAGTGGAAGACGTGTGTTTTTTTAGTTCAAAAGCTTACTACAGAACCTGGCGCAGTAGCCTAGCAGCTAAAGTCCTCTCTTTGCATGTGCTGGGATCCCATTTGGGCACTGGTTGTAATCCTGGCAGCCCTGCTTCCCATCCAGCTCCCTGCTTGTGGCCTGGGAAAACGGTCAAGGACAGCCCAAAGCCTTGGTTCCCTGCATCTGCATGGGAGACCCGGACGAAGTTCCTGGCTCCTGGCTCCTGGCTTCGGATCGGCTCAGCTCTGACCATTGCAGCCATTTTGGAAGTGAATCAACAGATGGAAGATCTTCCTTTAAGTCTCTCCTTCGCTCGCTATATATGCCTTTCCGATAAAAATAAATCTTCTAAAAAATAATAAAAGCTTCCTGCAAAGTTGTGGTTATCAACCCAGTGTGGCTGGGGCAGGAGGAGGGACACCAAAGGGCACCAGATGAGCTCGGATGCTGGGAGTGCTGTCATTGGCGACAAAGTGTGAGCTGGTAGGAAAGGGGGATCTTCTGACGAGCGGTGCCGGTGCAACTCGGGCAAGACCGCACATCTGAATGTATGACCAGGCGCTTGTCGGCAGCTCTGTCCATCAGCTGTGGACATCAGCATTGTCTCCTCTTTTGGGATGAGAGAAATTATCCTGTGCATGATGTCATGTGGATGAGTCTTATTCCCCCTCTTAAACCTGTGAGTAAGATGGCTGTGTCAAAGGGAACTAACTATGTGTTTTAAAGAATAGCCAGACTGTCTCCTATACACCTGTACTGTTGAACTCTTGGGGAGGGGGAGGAAGAGACAAGGGGGTAGTTGTAGTGTTTACAGGTTAAGGCACTGCCTGCAGTGCCAGGATATCATATGGGTACCATTGCGAGCCCTCGCTGCTCCACTTCTCACCCAGCTCCCTGCTAAATTGCCTGGGAAAGCAGCAGAGGATGGCCTGGGTACTTGGGCCCCTGCACCCACGTGGTGAATCGGATGAAGCTCTGTATGTCCCTGCCCTAGCATTGCAGTGATTTGGGGGGTGAACTAGAAGAGGGATGATCTCTCTGTCTCTCCCTTCACTTTTCTCTGTAACTCCTTCAAATGAATACAACAAATCTTAAAGATTTATTCTTGGATTTGTTTAAGATCTTGAGTTAGAAAGAGGTTTCTTCTTCTTTTTTTTTTTTTTGCTGTTTTTTTTTTTATTAAATTTATTCATTAATTACATTGTGTTGTAATTACATAGAATCTGGGATTCTCCACCCCACCCTCCCCCCATGGTGGGTTCCTCCACCCCGCTGCATAACCATAGTTCAAGTTTAGTTGGAATTCCCTCCCTGCTAGTATTTGCCAAGCATAGAGTCCAATATCCCATAGTCCAGACAAGTCCAACTACTTATTGGGAAGACCCTCTCTGGTCTGAGGGCAGAGTCAGCAGCAAATAAAAGCACTAATATACCATCTGCAACAATTAACATCGTTATGGAATTAATTGACATGGTATTGAGCAGTCAACATGTTAAAAAATAAATGCGATTTCTTAAAGAAAGAGGCTTCTTAACGTCCCAGAAACACAAACAGCCATAGAAAATAGATGGATTGGACTTCATTCAGATGGGAAAGTTGGGTATTTCAAAGGACACCACCAAGAATAAAAAAAAGATAGCTCACAGAGTGGGAGAAATGATTAGCAATTCACATATCTGATAAGGATCTTAGGAATGGTTAAATATTTCTTAGAGCTTAATATTAAAGATGATTCAATGTTGAAATGGGGAAAAGATCAGAAAATGTATTTCTGTAAAGGAAGATAAAATAATAGCTAAGTAAGTACGTAAAAAGATGGTCAAAGTCATTGGTTTCCACAGAACATGTACATAAAAGCGACAGCTATAAGCCTCCAAGAGGTACAGGAACAAACAGTACTGATGGGAAATTGCAGTTCTGGCGGCTCTTCATGCGAATACAATGGTACAGACGCTGGAAAACATCCCGGGTGCCCTTCCCGGTGTTCAGCAGCTCTCTCACTCATGAGTAATTAGGGAAACTAAACACAGGTCTATAGAACTTACACAGGATTATTGATAATAGCCTTAAAATGGAAAGAACCCAGAAGTCCATGTGCTGTTGGACAGGAAAAGAAGCTGGGATATTATGCCCGGGCAGTGCAGGACGACTCACTTACAGAAAGGAGCAAGGTACCAATTGCTGCTGCAATGTTGAGTGGACCTTCAAATGTACCACGGAAGAGAAGGCAGGCATCACAGACCACCTGTGATTCCATTGATGAGTCCAGGTGAAGAATCTGGATGAATGGAATCCAGGTGAATCCTCAGACAGGAAGTAGTTCAGTGGCTGGAAAGTTTGGACTAAGTGAGAAGTGGCTACCAGCAAGTGGAAGGTTCCTTCTCCGGGTGCTGTGTGTTCCATGGGGACGTGCTGACAGCTGTCCCACACCACTCATGTACTAGCAACCACTGAATCACACACCCTACATGGATGAGTTGTATGGCTATTGAACTGTATCTTGGTGACACTTTTATTTTCAAATGCTAAATGAAAAGTTTATGGCACAATACATGAACATGTTTTTGTAGAACATAATGTCCTTGAAAATCAGCAAAAGTGTGACGCGCTGCAGAGAGAAAATGCCATGGCTCTTCACGGAGGCTTCTTCTTCCTCATTAATAAGATAGCAGCGTAGTATTCATTGCGTTCCTGCGTGTGCCCGCTCTGTGCTCGGCTCTCGTGTGTTTTGTCGTTGGCTTTTCACAGTGCCCTGATGCGGGCATCGCCTTTCCCAGCACTAGCCCTCTGCTTTTCACTCTCCGGCATCCCAAGATTTTACATTTACAAAATTACATTACTTATCAGAACATCCAAAACAAACAGTTCATTTGGTGGTGGCAGTTGGAAGTAGCTGGAAAGATAAAATACTTTCGGTCTCTATCAGATTTGGTTTTTATGGGAGGCTGTATGGTTTTGCGAGTACGAGGAGAAACCATCCATGTGTTTAAGTAGGGTTCTAAGTTGAACCTGAAGCATTTGATATGTGTGGCCCAGTCCCCAATTTGAGGAGAAAAAGCTGCTAGCTTTTTATTTCACAACCTCCTGAATTCAAAAGATGAGATGAGTCCTGCCGACTTTATCCGGGGAGGGATGTCCACAGATGCTGACCATGCTGGCTTTTGTTTCTCATTTTCAGTGTTATGTGCCAAGAACCTTGCAAAGAAGGACTTCTTCAGTAAGTAAATACCCATTTTTGCTCTGTTTTTGTAATATTATTGGTCATGTGGTTCTGAAATTTGGGCTTTTAAAAGACCGCTGTGTGTATTCTCCAAGACTTGCTCGTTACCGAGCGGCCATCCCTGGTTTGACCAATGTCCTCTCCTGGGGCATGCAGCCTGAGGGCTGCCTCCTCCACACACAGAAGTGATAAATCATGCCAACAACCGGTGTCACTCCCTGGCTAGCCACACGCAGTTTTCTCTGCCTCCCCTCCAGCATAGGACGTTGCATTTTGCTGGGTGAAGCGTTCTTAATTCAAATACAAAGGGGAATAGTTTTCTATCAAATAGCTGCATTTGACTGAAGGTGTTGATCACATTTTAGAAAGTAAGCCATGGTACGAAAGCCCTGTCATACAGAATCCCTTTTTGAAGGAAGGAATTATTGCATAAGAAACAAGGTGGTGGCTTCAGCCTTGAGTCTGCGCCCACCTCTGGTCTCCCAGGAAGGCTGCTCAGCTCTGGCGTGGTGGGATTCACACATTCACAGCCGGAAGCTTGGGCTCCGAGGCTCCGGCTGGGTAGCTGGGAAGCCCCAGAGTGGTGGCTCCCCTCCAGATCCGTCTCACAGGCTCTGCACCTTGCCTCCTGTCAGATCCCATAAACCTGTCTGATTCCTACTCTAGCACTGAGCAGTGTTTCCTGTTAGACTCAGGGAACACCTGCTTGCAGCGGTGAGACCACCTGCAGGCAGGAACCTAGGAACAGTTCCAGACTCCTCTCCCTCGTGCGGTTAACCTCCACTTAGTAATCATCCAGAACAGAAGGTTGATGTTAACCCTATTTCATAGTTTGCTGATCTCTCAATAGCTGAATGTGAAGGCATCCTGGCTAGTCACACATAGAAAGTAAAGTGGAAATTGCTTACCTCGCCAGTTGACTAACCCTTCACTGAGAGGATAAAAGGCACACGGGTCATCTTTGCCTGGAGGATCCACAGCATCATCCTGTCTCCTCCAGGGCTCCCCGACCCCTTTGCAAAGGTCGTCGTGGACGGGTCTGGCCAGTGCCACTCAACCGACACTGTGAAGAACACGTTGGACCCCAAGTGGAACCAGCATTATGATCTGTGAGTTGAATGTTCTCCGAGTCATTTGGGCCGAGGTGGGGAAGGGAGCCTCTTGCTTTCGCAAGAGAAGCACTAAAAGACAAGATGAGGATTGCTAGCTTTTTTGGTTACAAAAATGAATTGCCAAAGGAATGTTTCTGTTGCCAAACTACAGGATCAGGCCAGCAGGTGGTTTTGCATGCGGCGTTTTCATAGATTGCTAAGGTTTGGTTTTTTGGCTGTGATTCTCATACCTTTCAACCTTTTGGTCATTTTATCTGAGGGGCAAAAAAAAGCACTGTAGCTCAGGTCCCCTACATGCTATTACATTTCGATGAACTCTTGAACCTTGTAGTTTTTATTAATTTTTATTTGAAAGGCAGATTTAGGGAGAGAGAAAAAGGGACAGAGAGTTCTTTCATCTGCTGGTTCACTTCCCATAGGGTTGCAGTGGTCAGAGCTGAGCCAGTCTGAAACCAGTAGCTTCTTCTGAGTCTCCCATGTGACTGCTGGGACCCCAAGGACTTGGGCCAGCCTCTGCTGCTCTCCTCGGCCATAAGCAGGCAACTGGATCGGAAGTGGACAGCTGGGAGACACAAAGTGGCACTGATGGAATGCTGGCACTGGAGGAAGGACATCAGTTTGCTGTTCCACTGTGCTAGCCCCAACCAGTAGTGTTTATTGAGCCTGACTGGCAGAGATTCCTGACAGTGTCACCGTCCTATGGAGCTGTTAATGTATAGTAAATCTGCTTTATGGGATTGTGACTATTACATGGTTGTCTACACTTGCCGTTACATACTGCATGTCGATCTCACCGCCAGCCCACTGGAGCTGGTGGATGTGTGTTTATGGACTGTCCTCACATGACACTCAGGGCCAATGTTATTTTGTAAGGCTCCCAAAGTCATGTCAGCTAAGATGTCTGTGAGAAATCCTCGCTGAGAAGTCCCGTGAGTCAGCGGAATCTGTTCTTTGCAGGTACGTTGGGAAGACAGATTCTATAACCATCAGCGTGTGGAACCACAAGAAAATCCACAAGAAGCAGGGAGCTGGCTTCCTGGGCTGTGTGCGGCTGCTCTCCAACGCCGTCAGCAGGTTGAAAGACACCGGATGTAAGGGCGCGTTGCTTGTCTGCCTCTCAGTGCAACCGAAGGAAGCTTCTGGGGCATTGGTTGTTGTTGAATGCCGAATGCAGAATTCCTGCCTCCCTCCTTAGCTGCCTTTCCTTGGGTTAAGTGTTGAATTATTTGTTTGCAGACCAGCGTTTGGATCTATGCAAACTAAATCCCTCAGATACTGATGCAGTCCGTGGCCAAATAGTGGGTAAGAACTTTCCCATCTGTATACAAAGATGCTTTCAGAGAACTTAACATTGGGTTCTTGGTCACCGAGAGGCCCCAAGTCCTGACGATGGTGATGGCACACGTGTGGGCCATCTCTGCCTTCTGGGTGGTCCTTATTTTCTCTCCCTTCCTCCTGTCGTTGAAAGTGGAGTTAATGTGACACCGACGCAGAAAGATAGGGGGTTGTTTCCAGTGTCACTATAAACACTTATTGTAGGGTAGTTCATCTCAGGATGGTGGCCACATATGCAGGAGTTGGGTGCAGTTTCTTCTGGGAGGCCCATCTCACAGGTAAAAAGCACAGACCATTTGTGGAGAATTGCACGTAGCGCCATCTGCAGTCAGAGGGCTGCATTGCTTAGAATGAAAACCTAAAACGTGTTGCCCTTGCCAGGGGACTAGAGACAGCTGCGGAGAGGAACTGCCTGCTCAGTGGCTTAGACCCCTTTCGTTAGTGTTTGAGGGTATTCAGTGTTAACTGGAGCTTTGCGAGGAGTCAAAGGCAGCAGCGTCCCAGCAGCCACTGGAATGACAGGCTCCATGACAGGCTGTAGGCCTTCTCTTAACTAGACTGGACCCACAGGCTGCGTCCCGGAACCAGCATGATTCCTTTTTGCTTTTGTGGAGGAGCATTTGGGCAGGAGAGTAGGCAATGGAATTCAACTTTATATCTATTGTTGTTTATGATAGAGAATTAATATTTTGATTCTCGTCTAGACTTTGCAGATCTTAAAAGTGTTTCCCCCCAAAAAGAAAAGTGTTCCCCATGGCTTTGTTAAGCTATAAGTCAAAGTCTACTTAAGAGACAAGGCCACTGAGACTTTTATTTATGGAGAGTGTAAGAAACACAGCACCCTGTCCTCCACACTTTTTTTTTAATGATACAATTCCACAGGCTCAGGGATTCCCCCGACCCCACCCCTTACACATTTGAGAAGCATGTCCCGATCTACCCATCTGTGGTGGTGCCCTTTAAAAGCCTAGGGGAAGGGAGGGAAGGACGGGGAAAGAGGGGTAGGGGGGTGTGTGTATGCTTGAGAACATGTTCCTTATTATTTGATTGTGCCCATCAGTTGTAAATCTACAACAACTCACTGTATTACAGTTGCAGAAACACCACTGGATTTTAACACAACCTATTCTTTTCTGTTTTAGTCAGTTTACAGACTCGAGACAGGATAGGTCCTGGCGGGTCCGTGGTAGACTGCAGGGGACTGTTGGAGAATGAAGGGTAGGTATGACCATGGCGGTGGGAGGACCGGGCTCTGCTGCCTTAGGGCCAGCCTGGGTCACTCCGTGGGCCTGTACCACCTGCTGCTGGCATGCAGTAGGAGTTGTGAAGGCCACTGGGAGGGAGCCCAGAGGAGGCCAAGAATGGGATCATTTGCATAGCCATACGGATTATAACTCCAGTGACTTGAAACATCCGAAATTGGTTAAAAATCCAGGAGTTCACAATGACACTTGGGGGACAGCCCATAGGCCAACCCTAACTGGGTGGGTTACAGGTGTGTGTTAGCCCCTGTGGATTTCTGGCAGAGGCACCTCTCAAAAGAGAGATGAGCTCACGTTCCCAGGTGTCCTGGGAATTCAGGGATGAGGAATAGGTCCCACAACTGCCAGCAGATGCTGTAAGCAACACCCGGAATGGGGCATCCGTAGGACACATGACCCACTGACCTGATCCTCTGCAGGACCTGGAGTTGCTCTAGGAGGTGTGAGAGACATGGCTGCCAAGAGCAGCGTGTAGGCTTCACACGCGGGGCCTGGCTGATGAGACACTCGGACTGGCTCAAGCACCGACCGCCACTCGGGGACTTTGAAAGATGATCATGCGTCGTTTTAGTGAAGACAGTAGCAAAAGTCCTTCTACTTTAGATGCTTATTCTCAAATATTACACTGAGATGATCAGACGTTGGGATCGCCCTCCAGATAAGCCGGCGGATGGGAGGAGTTGGGACAGTGGTGACGGTCGTGGGCACTGTGTCATGGGCACTGTGTCGTGGGCACAGATGTGCACGTGTTAGCCCCTCATCCTGGGTGTGGGTTTAGCATTTTTAATGTAAGAGATTTTATTTTTTAATAAAATATTTGCTTACAAGAGAAAATAGCCTTTTAGAGGCTTCACATTTTAAAAGCACCTGAAGTCTCAGTAGTATTTTAAATAACCAGGAGTCATATTAGAGAGTAAAATACAAAGGGAAATGCAGTGTCATCTCCCAGGCTTCTATTGGGGCAGGGTGGGTTTCCTGTCATCACTGAGCCCTGGCCCTTACATCTGGTGCCTTGTGGCCACACGTGTCTAACTGGGCCGTCCTTGTGGGTGGAAGGTGTAGGCGCAGCTGGCAACCTCGATCCTCACACAGTGCTCCATTGCCCACTGGGCTTCTCCCTCCCAGAACCGTGTACGAAGACTCGGGGCCTGGGAGGCCACTCAGCTGCTTCATGGAGGAGCCAGCCCCCTACACAGATGGCCCCGCGGCTGCCGCTGGCGGAGGAAACTGCAGGTTCGTGGAGTCCCCAGGACAAGATCAAAGACTTCAGGCGCAGCGACTGCGAAACCCTGAGGTGCGAGGATCGCTCCAGACGCCCCAGAACCGGCCGCACGGCCACCAGTCCCCAGAGCTGCCCGAAGGCTACGGTGAGCGAATGCCCTCTGCTTGCTCTCAGGGCATGTGTGTCTGACTAAGCCATGGTGGTAGCACACACACCTCTACTGCCGAGGTTGGTGCGGTGGCGCCAGGCAGCACATGGTGACCGGTGACCCATCCTTGAGTGCTCAGCACTTGTCGGGATTTCATGAGATCTCCTATATTCCAAAAGAAGTGAACACCAAAGAGAATTGCAGTGGTGGGCACTGCGGCCAGGCGTCAGTCAGGGGGTGCAGCATGGGGCTTAGGGTGAGCCACAGAGAGCACTATGACAGCCTAGGCAGGGCTGATGGTCCCAGCAGGGAGAGCCAAGGACTAGCTTCATCCCAGCTAGCGGCTGAGCCTGAGGCATCCCTACCAAGGTGGGGGCTGGTGGGGCCAGGGCACGGGCAGCTGAGACGTGCTTGGTTCCTGAGAATGGGGCTCAGGCCCCACAGAGACGGGCTGAGGTGAGCCGCAGCTGTTTCCTGCTCATCTTTATGACTTTAAAGAACATTGAAAGACGCTTAGAATCTGTGCGATGGTCACCAGAGGATCATGACATTGAACTTGTTTCATTGTCTCCCCTAATTTCTTGTGCAGAACAAAGGACCACAGTGCAAGGGCAGGTTTACTTTTTGCACACGCAGACTGGAGTCAGCACGTGGCACGACCCCCGGATACCAAGGTGGGTTTTCTGAAAGGCACTGGCGTGAATGCTCACATTTGAAACTAAAAGCACGAGTGAACAAAATACATGGATGTCTGGGATTTGCTTCTGCTAAATTGGGGCCAGGGTGGGCTTGGAGGGATGTCTGTAGCAAGGCTGACCAGGAGATGGTAGTTGTTGACGGTGATCACCTGGTCTCACTACTGTAAGTGCTTGAAGTTTTCCATACTACTGAGCTGAAGAAGCAGCGTGGAAATTCCATTCTCTCTTCTACTTCAAGGTACCTGTTGCCTAGTGCCTTGGAGGCCCTTGCCGGGGGAGACACAGCTTTCTCTTCAAGGCCTCTAGCTGAGCTCAGCTCAGACAGACTCCTGCCCCACTCCATGACAAAGAAAAGTTGCTTTTTGTTTTGCTTGTCCCACTCCCCCAGGCTAGCATTTAGTAAGGCTCATTTTATTTTTAGTTGTAATTGGTTTCATCTGAGAATTGGCCTCCTGTCTGTGTGATTTTCCCAGTGTATGCTGTATTTACGATTCAGCGTCTATGATTAGAGTGGACATATTACCTGCAGATGGATGAATAAATGAATGAAAGCAAATGAGTGAACAAATGAGGTGTTTGCAGGACCCACTGGGCCTGGAAAGGGTGGGCCTCTGTGCCCGTGGAAAGCTTCTTGATCAGGAACACAGCGTGGCCATCTGACCAGGATGAACATGCTCAACAAAAAGCCAGCTCCAAAATGAGACCACCTTGTGCTGGTGCAGCTGCCAAACACCACGAGTGTTTGAGTGCCTGCTAATCCTTCCCTCCTGGGCCTTGCGCTCTCGAGAAAGGGAAGACTGCGCATTCGGCTGCTCTCTGTGCCTCCAGGCAGTTTCTCATAGCATGCAGACACTTGCCACGGTTCCAACTCTTTCCTATAGTGTGCGTTGCTGGAGAGACCCTGTGCCCTGCCCTCGGTCACCAGCTTGGAAAGTCCTGTTGGGGTCTGTAGGCTGTTCCTCTCTGTGTCACGCAAGCCTGGGCCCTGCAGCCTCGCTGGGGACCTCTAGGGCCCCAGGCACCGCATCGAGATGTTCTTCCTATGTGCTCGCTTGGCCAACCCTCTCTGTGTCTTGTGTTTTGTTTTGTTAGAGACCTTAACAGTGTGAATTGTGATGAACTCGGACCACTGCCCCCTGGGTGGGAAGTGAGAAGTACGGTTTCAGGAAGAATATATTTTGTAGACCATAATAACCGAACAACCCAGTTTACAGACCCAAGGTTACACCACATCATGAAGTAAGACTTTTTAAATTTTTTTCCTTTACAGTTCAGTGCTTTTCTGTGCTAATGTTTTTCTTTCTTCTCCATATTGAAGTTGGACAATAAACATGAGCCAAAAAAAGAAACCTCTTATTTGAAGCTCAATTGTATATTTCAACCTTTTTAAAAGATGTATTTATTTCTATTTGGAAGCAGTTAGAGAGAGGGAGACACAGAGAGATCTACCCATGGTTCACTCTCCAGGTGGACCACAGCAGCTGGAGCTGGGCTGATCTGAGGACAAGAGCCAGAAGCTTCCTTGAGATCTTCCAAGTGGGTGCAGGGACCCAGCACTTAGTCCACCCTCTGCTGCTATGCTAGGCCGTAACCAGGGGGCTGGATCCGAAGTGGATACCGGCAGTGCAGGTAGAGGCTTAACATGTTACACCACGACGCGACCCTGGCTCAATAATTCAAAATACTGTGTTACACTTAGTAGTGCTGAGGCCAGATGATGTAGCCATCTGAAATTCACAGCGTTAGGTGATGGTGTTAGGCAGCTTCCCCAGCAGCACTGTGAAGAGAGGCATGGCTGTAGACTGAGAGGGAGGGTTCTCCATAGTGTCTGTAGAGCACCTTCTAGAAGGCCTGGCCATAGTCAGCGCTGCTCCTGCCAATCCCAGGTAACTCGGGGCTGGGAATGAGCTTGACCTCTGAAGGAAACATCCCATGCAGCTCCTCTAACTGGGCTGATGTGAGCAGAACAGACGCCCCGCCCTCTGTCACTCCGCTCTGTCCTTTTGCTTTACGGCGGGTTGGTGCCTAGGGAGCGGGCCCGGGAGGCTCCTGGTGAGCAGGACGAGGGTGGCCGCCGGCATCCTGCTGCCTCCCTCTGCTCTTGATCCTTCTCCCTGCCTCCCATCGACTGCACTTCGTCTCCACAGCCAAGGCACGTTTCCCAGTGCTTTGGCCCATCTTGCCTGGCCTAACAGGTGCAGGCCAGGTGACGGCCATTTCCACCTTGATGTGTAGCAATAATGACTGTGCAAAGTGTTAGGTAGACGCAGAGCATCTCTGTGAATGTGCCGCAGCTCCAGGTCTGTGCTCACGGGGCCATCAGGCCTGGTGATTCTGTCCTCAGAGGGAGCACCCCACTTGGGTAACGAGCTGGCTGGGCCACTGCTTGTGAGGTGACCTTGCCATGCCCCTTCTCTAGTCACCAGTGCCAACTCAAGGAGCCCAGCCAGCCGCTGCCCTTGCCCAGCGAAGGCTCAGTAGAAGACGAGGAGCTTCCTGCCCAGAGATACGAGCGCGACCTCGTCCAGAAGCTCAAGGTCCTCAGACACGAGCTCTCGCTTCAGCAGCCCCAAGCTGGCCATTGCCGCATCGAAGTTTCCAGAGAAGAAATATTTGAGGTATGGAGTGGAGTGTGGGAACCGTGGACATGGGCTCAGCCCTGCATAGAGGCCTGGGCCGATGGGCACGGACTCCATTATGCATGGTGTTGTCCTCTGAACCCCCTTCCGTTTGGAGGTTGAGGTGTTGCTTTTATGACACAATGAAATAGTGTGAGTGCTGGCCAGGGCCTGTGCAGCTCCTCCTGCAGTCACCTGGAAGGGACGCAAGGCCAGGGGTTTGTGGAAACGGGCACCAGTTCACAGCGGGAGCTGCCTGCTTTGCGCCGTGTGGGGTGTGTGTTCCCCAGCCTGCCCATGTACCTGCCCAGGAGCCATGAACGAGCAGGTGGTTCCGAGCAAGGCCTCAGACCCTTACACAGCATCCCTGTGGCAACGGAGACCCCACAGGAATTCAAGAAAAGAAGACCAGAAAATCAAACTCCTGCTGTGTTGGGCCATGACCTGCCCTCCTTGGTGGAGACGCGGGCGGAGTCTGAGATGGGTGCTCAGGAGGTGGCCCGGGTCTGCGGGCGCTGCCACCGCGGTGTGGGAGAAGCCAGCCAAATGCAGTGTGGCCCACTGAGCAGACTCTGATAGGAGCTGAATAATTGGGAGTTTGCTGTCAGATCCTTTCTCCTCATCCCTCTCCCCTCGGGGAGGGATGTGGGTAGAATGTGGCCTCTGGTAAATGTGAAACTTGGAATCTTACCTGCCTGGCCACTGGAAACACCTGCAGACACTTGAGGAGCCTGCCCTTGGGACGCTGTGCCTATGGCAGTGTGGGCTGGCAGGAGCTGTGCCAGTCCCAGGCACGCTGCTCTGTGTCCCCCTGAAACCTTGCCTCCCTTTTTGACTCACTGGAAATGTGCTAGGCGTCCCAGGTTCCACACCAAACCAGGCCCTGGGATTTTGTTAACATTCATTCTTGACTGGCATCCTCAGCTTGGTTACGAGACTTGAGCTGTCTGTCATGCACAGCACGATGAACCGACGGGGAGACAGTGCTAGCAAGCAGGGCACGGCTGCCCTTGGGCCTTGGTTGTTGTGCCGAAGGCAGCTCCGGGTCCTTCAGGCCTGGTGCTGCTGGAACTGTTCTGTTGTCTCGAGGCAAGGGTGAGGGAATGTGCTAGATGCCAGATAAGCCCAGGAGCCTGACAAGGCTCACCTTGTATCAGATGCTTCTCTGTCATAATGGGGCCCCATTATCCAGAGCTTCTGGAAGGATTACTGTCCTTTGAGACTTTGTCTTCTTTACGCAGGAGTCTTATCGCCAGATAATGAAGATGCGACCGAAAGACTTGAAAAAGCGCCTGATGGTGAAATTCCGGGGGGAGGAAGGCCTGGACTACGGCGGGGTGGCAAGGTGAGTCCGTCCTGCCTGCCCTGTGGAGTTCAGTAGAACCATGGCAACGCCTTTCTTTTTTCTTTTACGATTTATTGATTGATTTGGAAGGCAGAGGGAGAGACAGAGATCCTCCATCCGCTGGCTCATTACTTAAATGGCCCTAGTGGCTAGATTTGGTCCAAAGCCAAAACCTGGGAACTTCATCCAGATCTCCCCTGTCAGGTGCAGGGGACCAAGACCTTGGGCTATCCTCCACAGCTCTCCCAGGCCATCACCAGGAAACTGAATCAGAAATGGAGCAGCTGGGACACAAAGTGCCATATGGGGGTGCCAGCACTGCAAGTGTTGGCTTAACTCACTATACCACCGCACTGGCCTCAATCAAGTATTTCAAAGAGAGGCTGTTTGCCTCTTTCTTCCGAAGTGGCTCTCACTGGGCGCAGGCCAGCAATCCATTGTTGATGTCCCTGAGGCTGTCACAGCCTGCTGGGGGTGCTGACCTCAGCTGTTCTGGACTAAGAATTTTTTTCCAAAGATTTTATTTTATGTTTATTGAATTTACATTCCTTTTCTCAGATTTACAGAGAGAAGGAAAACAGAGAGAAAGATCTCCCATCTTTTGGTTCACTCTCCCAAGTGGCTACAATGGCTGGAGCTCAGCCGGTCCAAAGCCAAGAGCTTCTTCTGGGCCTCCTACATGGGTGCAGGGTCCCAAGGCTTTGGGCTGTCCTCGACTGCTTTCCCAGGCCACAAGCAGGGTGCTGGGTGGGAAGTGGAGCTGCCAGGATTAGAACCGGCATCCATATGGGAGCCTGGCACATGCGCTCTGAGACAGCACCTGCTGGCCGAGCCACCTGCCTGCCCCGGTTAGGTCTGTGGTTCTGTGGCTCCTGTCGCTTCCCTCTCTGCCTCCTCCTGTGTCTTTTCGTGATGTCCCCCAATCAACATGATGCTGGAGTGGAAAACTGCAGGGAGGCCTTGCCAGGTCGCCTGCTGCGTGGTCTGGCCACCACCCTTGTGTCTGAACAGGATTACACTTAGAATGGTGGAGGAACAGGTATGGCACAGTAGTCTAGTGGCTGAAGTCCTCACCTTGCACGTGCTGGGATCCCATATGGGCGCCGGTTCTAATCCCGGCAGCCCCGCTTCCCATCCAGCTCCCTGCTTGTGGCCTGGGAAGGCAGTCGAAGACAACCCAAAGCTTTGGGACCATGCACTGGCATGGGAGACCTGGAGGAAGCTCCTGGCTCCTGGCTTTAGATCAGCACAGTTCTGGGAGTTGTGACTGTTTGGGGAACTTCCTCTCTGTCTCCTCTCTGTATATCCAACTTTCCAATAAAATTTTTTTTTTTCATCTAGAATTGTAGAGAAACTCATATTACATTGTACATGGTACTGCAGAAAGTCTGTTCAAGTGGGCTCCAAAGAAGTTTATTTTATTGCAGAAACTTGAAATCTACTTTTTTCTCACACGCGCTTCACATAAACGTTTTGCAGACCCCTGTGTCATGTATCTAGTTGCCATGCGGTGTGAGAATCCGAGCTGGCCAGGCTTCGTGGCGGTCGTTTCTGTCCGCGCTCTCTTGCCTGTCTCATCACCTCTTCCCTCACCATGTCCAGGACGGACGGAAATGCATCCTTGCCTCACACGGGCTCATGCCGAATGTTTGCTTGTCTTTTAATCACTTCCTGTCTAGACAGTTGTGCGTCCTTGGCTTTGTTGCAAAAGGTTCTTCTCCAGTCTCAGTTCCCAAACCTGGGGGGATCAGAATCCCGTGGGTGAAGACTCTGTTTCCAGCCGGGGGACTTGGTGAGGTGGACGCAGAAGCCCTGCTCACGGCCTGCTCTGTGGCGTGAGCTGCGCAGCATTGTGCAGGACTTGTAGCTTTGTTTTGTTCATCCTAACCCCCACAGTCTTCTTGGACAGATGGTTCTACGTTTGTGCTTCTCCTCGCCTGTTCTGTCTCATTTCTGTTTGAAAGACTAAGAATTGCAGAATAAGACTTGGGGCTGCTGTCTTGATGCTGTTTACCGACCAAACAGCATTTGCCAGTTTGAGCTGGCAGAGTGAGAGGCTGCTTGCAGATCTGCCGCTGGTGTTGTGGCACTAGCACCCCAAACCTCACAGCCGAACCGTTCAGGCATTGAAGGACTTCACAAACCAGATTCAAATACTCCTAGAGTTAATGTTTTTAAGTTACATAAGTGATAGATGTTTATGTTGGAAAAGGAATGTAACAGAACATTGAGGTGAGCACACCTTGTTCTGTGGCTCAACAGCCCTGCTACTTCTCAGACATGAAGGGTTCCACCTCGTACGGAGCATTTTTCCTGTAGAAAATGGTTTCTGAGCAGTGAGGTGGTGGGGGCCGTGCAGAAAGAGAGGGAGACAGAGGAGGCAGGTGAACCACCTGCTGGCTCACTCCTCAGATGCCCGGGACGGCTGGCGCTGGGCCAGGTTGAAGCCCAGGGCCGGAAGGCAGGCTGAATGACCAAGACCCAAGTGCTTGGGCCTGCGCCTGCTGCCTCCCAGGTTCTGCACTCACAGGCGGCTGGACTCGAACCTGAACCCAGGTAGTATAATAGCAGTCGCTAGACCAGATACTTGCCCCATCCTGTGGAAGATTGGTAAACCGCAACCAAGCAGAAGAAAGCCTGACAGTGAACCAAGAACCTCGCATGCAAGTTAGCCACTCATGCTCTCAACCCAGGCTGCCTGCTGACCACTTGGGTCAGCTCAGAGCACGCCGTTAGCAGTGGCACCTGGTGCATGGCTTTGCCAAGTTCAGAGAGCAACAAGTGGAGGTGTGGGCAGGGAGCGCGTCTCTGACTGGGTCGCCATCCTGGTCCCACACAGCTCATCCCCGCAGGTGTAGAAGGGTGGGTCACTTGGGGCAGTGGGTGTGAGGGATCAGGTATTGTCAGGTGGTTTCTGGAGCTTCTTCGCATTGCTGTGGGTTCCCTCTGGGCGTGTCTGTCCCCGCAGACTGGGGCCCCATTGCCCTTACACCCTGGGTCTTCCAGGGCAGATCGCCGGCCCCATCAGGATGGGAAGCCAGAGCCTGCCGTGGCCCTGAGGTGTGCCTGTCTTCCTAGGGAGTGGCTTTATTTGCTGTGCCATGAAATGCTGAATCCGTATTACGGGCTCTTCCAGTACTCGACGGACAACAGCTACATGCTGCAGATCAACCCCGACTCCGCCATCAACCCCGTGAGTGCCAGGCAGGGCAGGCCTGCAGGCTGTGAGCGAGCGCCAAGGCTCTCTTTGTGCAACTCGCTTCTCGGCTTCCTCGGCAGCCTCACCACAACCTGGAGGGTGGAGGGCAGACGGCGAACGGTGATCCTGGGCAGCTTGGGGGTTCAGTGCCCAGCTGCTGACCGAGCTGTCGCTGCCTGCAGTCAGGGGGCCATGGTTCCCTCCTGGGTCCTTCTGGCCACTGACAGTGGCTGGGACATGAGACCAGCATGGCAGCCTGGGCTGGCTCTTGGGCCACCGTATCAGCACTGTGCCCAGGGCACAGCCAGGTGGGAGGAGCCTGTTACCAGTGTGGACATGAAGGGATGGCCAAGGGGATCGGAAGTTCCAGGGACAGGGGGTCGGGGGTGATTCTTGGCTCACACTTGTTTCCTCACTCTGCACCCCTTTTTTCTCCGGGTCTCCCATTTGTCCATTGTTCTTGTGGGATGGAGGAAGATGATAGAGAAGCAGGCTTTACGCTCCCGAGCTCTCTGGGAGAGCAGTGGGGAGGAGAGGCAGGGCCGGCTTCCCAGCATGTGGTGGCACAGGGTGTGCCGTCCTGCACTCTGCCCTCGTCAGCTCTAATTCACAGAAGTGTTTGAGCTAGGTACTCTGCACCAATAATAATAATAACAGTAGTAACAGCCTAACCACCTATCTGTTTCTGCAAGGCCGAGTGGCAGGATTTCTTACTGCTCGTTCACTCTCCCAATGCCTACCAGCTTCCGGGTGAAACCAGAGCGAGGAGGCAGAAACTCCGAGGCTCAGGTGGGAGCCCAGGCTCGTGAGCCATCGCCTGCCTCCCAGGCACATTAGCAAGGAGCTGGGTGAGAAGCGGAACATCCGGGACTTGAACCTACATTTTGATATGGAATGCAGGTGCATTGAGCAGTGGCTGAGTCCACTTTGCCATGATAGCCCCCGGGTGTCACAGTTTAACCTGCTGCACCTAAGTTACTTAGCAATTCTGAGGAGAGGCCGAGCACAGCCTGTCTTGCTAGCATGGAGCAGAGGCTCGCTCTGCATTGTGACTGCCTCCCTGTGTTCTGTTTCATTCGCCGTAAGCACAGCCCGTGCATCACTGAGTCCACGTTTGGTTGCCTGGGGACGGTGCTTGCTGGAGCCTGGAGAAGCCACGGGAAGCGCACGCCCTAACCCACTCCTGTCCTCTGGCGCCCCCTCCAGGACCACTTGTCTTACTTCCACTTTGTGGGCCGGATCATGGGCCTGGCTGTGTTCCACGGACACTACATCAACGGGGGCTTCACGGTCCCCTTCTACAAGCAGCTGCTGGGGAAGCCCATCCAACTGTCTGACCTGGAGTCGGTGGACCCCGAGCTGCATAAGAGCTTGGTGTGGATTCTGTGAGTACTGACTCAGCTCAGCATGCTCAGCTCCAAACAGGACTGACTCCGGTGTGGAATACCAGCTTCCCAAGCTCTGGCTCAGCTCCATAGCGTGTGCGTGTGTGTGTGTGCATACACATGCATGTATTCACACCTGCATACACAACTCAGAAGGGTTGTAGGAAAACTCAATGCAAGGATGAGAGGTTTTCGGGTGCTTGGTTTGTTCCTCATGTGAGGCAGACAGGGGGCAGGGTGGGGACTTACCCACAGAAAACTCCTCGGCCCTGCCCTGTCGCCTGTGTTGGCTCCTGATGCACTGGAGGACACTGTCCTGCTGGGTGGGGAAGGGGTGTCTGCTGGGGGCTCCTGCCCCTGGACTGTCAGCTCACCTATGTCAGTCATAAGGTAGTAGAAACAGCAAGACCTGGGCACTGTCCTCCCATCCACACCCAGCCTTGGCACCCCAAGTATCTCCCCATGCTGGGTGGTCGCATCAGTGCTCCGCTCGCTGCTTGGTGGTGGCCGGGCCTCACTGACCATATCCCTGGGCTCCTCCCACAGAGAGAATGACATCACGCCAGTCCTGGACCACACGTTCTGCGTGGAGCACAACGCCTTCGGGCGCATCCTGCAGCACGAGCTAAAGCCCGATGGCAGGAATGTGCCCGTCACCGAGGAGAACAAGAAGGAATACGTGCGGTAATGGCGGCAGGTCACCTGTAGAGATGGGCGGATAGAGATGCTGCGGCTCCTTGGTGGGGCCTGGCGGCTGGCGGGGACCAGGTGGTGATCTCAGGAGTGAGCAGGCAGTCTGGGGTTCAGCAGCACGCAGGCCGGGGTGTGCCGTGCAGCTGCAGGTTCAGCCTCCCCTGCTGCTTCCTGTGGGGAATCGGGAGTGCAGACTCACTCTGCCCGTACTCTGTGTGTGTGCCCACTCCTCTGTCAGCAGGGCGGGGGAGGGGGCCGGGGCTCTCAGCCAGCAGGTCTGCCCTGTTGCAGGAAGGGCGTTGCCCATGGTCGCTAGTGGGGAGGGGGCGGCTCTGACCTGTGGCTGTCCCCACAGGCTGTACGTGAACTGGAGGTTCATGCGTGGAATCGAGGCCCAGTTCCTAGCCCTGCAGAAGGGCTTCAACGAGCTCATCCCACAGCACCTCCTGAAGCCATTTGACCAGAAGGAACTAGAGGTGCGTGTGCCACACGCGGCCAGTGAGGCTGCCAGGCCTGCCTCCCGCCTGCCCCGGGAGCCTTGGGAGCACTCAAACGCCTGGCAGAACGTGCCAGGCTGCAGTGCTGTGGGTATGGAGAGCATCTCTTGGCAGCAAGCAGCCCGGAGCTTCTGTGGAGGTCATTCAGGGTGTTGGGGGCTTCTGTCTTCAGGGTCTGGGTGTGGAACAGTCTTGGCTGTCACAGCCCTTGTGCCACAGCCACGGTGGGCGCTCTCCCGAGCCAGGTAGCAGCTCCGGAGTAAACATTTTCAACAAGTTTTGGAGGCTGCTCTGCTGCCCCTCCCCATGGAGCTGACGGTCACCCCGTGTGGCTGGGAGACCTGGGAGACCTGGGAGACCCCGGGACTGCCACCCATAGCTGGGTCTTTGATGCTCACATTCTACCTTGTGGCGAAAGCTGCGGCCTTGGGCTCTGACGCCTCCTCTGCAGCTGTTCCCACAGACCCCGGGTGGCAGCAGGCCCTGGAACCATAAGGCTTTCTCCTGCCACCATACTTACCCTGGGAGCCAAGGTCTCCGCTGCTCCCCTGGGCTGGGGCGTGTGCCAACGCGGGCTCAGGCCCGGCCGCTGCCAGATCACTCAGCTTGGAACACTTTACAGCTGATCATAGGCGGCCTGGACAAAATTGACTTGAATGACTGGAAGTCAAACACGCGGCTGAAGCACTGTGTGGCCGACAGCAACATCGTGCGATGGTTCTGGCAGGCGGTGGAGACCTTCGATGAAGAGAGGAGGGCGCGGCTCTTGCAGTTCGTGACGGGATCTACGCGCGTCCCTCTCCAGGGCTTCAAGGCTTTGCAAGGTGACTGACGTGGAGGCAGGGCCGCCCAGGGACGCGTTTGTGTCAGGCGCGTGGTGTCCTGGGTGTGGCGGGGAGGGCTGTTTAACTGAAAGCTCCTCCAGGAAGCTTCCTTTTGGCACTTAGCTCTGTGGCGCCCTCACCTGGCAGGTGCCTTCTGTGAGCAGGAGTGGGATCCCCACCAAACAGAAGGGCACCCACTGCTCACGACTTCCACCAAGCCAAGGAGTGAACCCGGGAGAGGCCTCATACCTGTGGCTAGCAAGCGATGCTGGCACTAGTGGGCAGGCCAAAGTGGGCTACTGCAGACCATAGCCCACCTCGCTGAACTTGGCTTAGCGTAGACAGAGAACTCCATGGAACAGTGGAATCCGAAGTGGGACTTTATTTTGTTGCAGAAACTGTTTTTCCATAACATGAGGGAAATGTTGCATGGATTTCACTCCCTCCTCTGACCCCACTTTCCGTGGCCTTTGAAGGGCCCAGCAGAGGTGTGCAAGACCCAGACACCCTGGTCTTGCAGTCTCCCAAGGGGGTGGAGGGCTGTCCCAGCTCCCTGGCTTCTGCAGGAGTTCTAGGAGGTTCTAGGCTTGCCCCATCTACTTGACCCTCTGGCATGGTGACGCCTGGCGACTGGCCAAGTGCTTTTGTTCTTTCTTCCTCTTAACCCAGCGAGCTGGCCAACTGAGAGCTGTCCTGCTTACATGGTGGGGAAATTGGGACTCGTTGGGATCATGGGACTCTATCCCTAAGGAAAAAATAGTGTGGTGGCAGCCGGGGCAGGACTCCAGAGTCTGTTAGGATCTGGCTTTTCTCATCACCTGCCTGAGCCTCAGCCAGCCAACCTGCTCCCAAACCTAACTCCCTCTGTGGGAGTGACCCTGGCATAGAAGACAGATGCCCAGGGAGCCGTGAGCAGGGATGTGACCCAGGCACCCTGGAGAATTGGGGTTTGCAGAGTGTGACTGTGAGAACCCCTTCAGTGACCACAGAGAGCCTTGACTACCCTCCTACCCTGTGAAAGGAGGTAGGCTCAGCCTACTGCCCTCTCCTGACCCCAGCGCTGCTGCACCCATGTCGCCTTATGGTGTCTCAAGTTTGTGACTGTGGTCTGTGATGGTCCCTCCCCAGCGACGTCAGCCGGGCAGCATCTCAGAAAGAACCTGCCCTGACTGTCCCTGTGTGGACATGAGGGTCACGGCTCACTGAGCCTCGGGGCCTCTCCAGCCTCAGGACCTGCAACGTTGGTGGGCGGGGAGGTGCCAGAGCTAGCCCTGGCCAGGCCTGAGCAAGGAAAGGGCCCCAGTCCAGGGCGTACAGTGTTTGCCCTTGGATATCCCCAGCTCCCGTTTGTGGTCAGGTGTGCTGAAGGGTTCTAGCTGTCTTTGCTGCTCCTGGGCTGTCCAGGCATGTTCTGGCAGCCTGTAGCCACCCTGGGTGTGTCTTCAAACCAGGCACAGGCTTCTGTTGCCATGTGACCTCCATGACCCTGGGGACTGGGTGTCTGTCTTGGAAGTGCAGTGACTAGAATGTTCTACTGCAAGGTTCCACAGGCGCCGCAGGGCCCCGGCTGTTCACCATCCACCTGATAGATGCCAACACGGACAACCTGCCCAAGGCACATACCTGGTAAGAACCCCGGGCCGCTCAACCATCTTGGGGGCGCTCACTCCCACCCTGTCCTGCTGTTTTCCCGTGAACACCTTGTCTCATGTGTGTCCAAGGGAACAAATACTCTGTCATGGGCCCTGAGGACACTGTCAAAGTCAGCGTGAATGAGTGCGCCATGAGGGGCATGCTGGCTGCTGGGGCTGGGTCCCTTCACTGTGAGGGGCATGCTGGCTGCTGGGGCTGGGTCCCCTGGCTTAGGTCCACGCCGCCTCCACCGTCCAGGGCCTGCCTGGCTGCACATCCCTGTGCACACACAGAAACTGCCGTTTGTGGCTTGGGTTTGTTGCTCTTCACCTCATCTGACACTGCGGAGTCCCCAGTTTGCGTCTTGAAGACGCCCAGGTCTAATACTGCATTGTACCCGAAAATTGCGGGCTCAGGCGGGTTATCTGGTCTGTGGTTCAAGACTCTCCCTGCACTCCTTCCTCGGCCCCGCCAGTTGGCACGGAGCAGTGTTAGAGATCGCTTTGATTGTGTGTGACTGATACTCGGCACTGGCCACAGCGGGTGTGGGGGGCTCCCCTCCGCCCCTGGGCAGGTAGCACCCACCTGTCCTTGCCCTCCGTGCCCTGCAGGGGCTGGCCTGGCGCAGCAGTGACTGGCCTGGCGCAGCAGTGACTTGGGCCCTTTGTTCCTATCCAGCTTTAACCGGATTGACATTCCGCCTTACGAGTCCTACGAGAAGCTGTACGAGAAACTGCTGACGGCAGTGGAGGAGACCTGCGGCTTCGCCGTGGAGTGAGAGGCAACCAAAGGCACCGACTCTAGCTCACACCCACCAGCCCAGCGTCACCAGTGTGCGCCTCCCGCACAGCACGAGGCCCTGGGATTCCAGAAAACCCAAGGGACAGGGTTGTCTTTCCTCCTCCTCGCTGGGGGAGGGAGGGAGGGAGCAGGGACTTGGTCAGTGGCTCCCACCCATCACCCCTCCTGGATAATAGTTCTCCTTTCCCTCCATCACCCATCGAATAAAACGTGGCCAGGCTTAGCCTCCGGCCTCGGTCACACAGGATGCTCTTCAGGGCTGGCCTCCGCCACAGCGCAGGGTCAAGCCCAGCTGAGTGAGGGTTTGGTAGCGGGCATCGTTCCTTCCACAGACGGCCCGAGGCCCCTCGTCCAGCCGGCAGCCATGGGGATGGCACCTGAGCTCAAGCCCCCATTTGTGCCCTTGGGGCAGGTGGATTGCTAACTGCAGTCACTGGGTAACAGATGCTTGCTGGGCGTCGGCCACACACACGTCCCTGTGAGAGGCAAAGGTGTCTAAGCCACTGGCACCGAGGCCGGGGGTTCTCTGCAGGGTATCCTGGCTGGAAAATGTCTTGTGCACAGATTCCACTTTGCTGTGGAAGTGATCCCAGCGCCATCCGCAGCCGGTCCTGGCGCTGTGCATGAACCAGCACTGACGGTGTTGCTTGAAATATTAACGTGTATCTGTGGTCGTTGCTGAGAGCTTAGCTAACACGATGAGGCTGTTACCATGGTTGCTGGCTTCGTGCAGAGCAGCTTAAGAGCACTAATGATGATGTAGTCAGCCCAGAGGCAGAGTTTCACACAAGGTGGGGCGTGGATGTCACGTGTGATGACGGGCGACCACCACAGCCTCACCTGGCCCAGCGGCAGACGGGGCAGTGACAGCTTCTACTAAATCCACTCGCCCATGCATCTTGTGTGTCCACAGGACGAGCAAGGCCAAAGCCAGGCTGTCCCCTGCGTTTCTAACCCATTTCCAATTTGCACAAAAGTTCAAACAGTATTTTCTTTCAGCGAAGCGGCTTGGTGTCAGCCCAACTTCCGCAGCGGACAGCAGCAGCCAGTTTCTCCTGGAAGGTTCTGTTTGCTGTTGTTTGTGAGCAGGGGTGGGGAAAAGTACAGGGTAGTTCATTTGCAAAGACATTTCACTGTTCAGTTTGAGTTTGGCACTGGGTGTGCACTGTGGGTCTGAGGTGGCTCAGGACAACCTGTGGGACGGCCATGCCTCTGTCCTGGCTGCTGTGGGACCTTCGGGCTGTGCCGGCAGCGGAGGACACCGCCCCGCTGCAGCCTAAGCTGGTTCTCTGCTTGACCAGGAAGCAGTTTGCGGTTCCATATGGGGAGCTATAGTGGTTGCAGGTGCTGCACTTTCCAGGGTAGAAAGGAGCCCAGATGGGGTCTGATGTGGAAGGTTCCATCATTCTGAAGTCTGGCCCTCTGCGGGCTCTGTTCCCAAGTCTGCCTTGCCACAGCTGACTCACGGCGTGTCTCACTCACTGCGATGCTGTGCAGGTGGCCTGGAAAGTGGCTCCAGTGCCTCTGTCCATCTCCCTCGGGAACTAGACGGGAAGAACCTCCTGGCTGTCCCTGTGGTGGAGTCTGAAGGAAACCAGGGTCTTGTGGTTTAATAGACGTTGAGGCAGGAATGTTGCATTTGATGCCTTTAAACTACCTGCGTGCTGTCGGGAGGAGTGGCTGGGAGGAGCTGCCGAGGTGCGGCAGGTGCAGAAGGCTGCATCCTGGGGCTCCCGGCCCGCACAAGCTTCTGGGTTTGCCACTTCACCTGGCACCACTGTTGGCTGTGGGAGTCAGGCTGTTCCAGAGCTCTGGCTTACTCCTTTCCAAATAGGCCTCTGCGCCTCCGGAACCTGAGATACCTACCATGGTTTGGTCCTTTCAAATCACCCCAAAGAACACACGGTGGCGAGCCACTGGTCCAAGCTCCTGGTTGCCCCCCTCAAATGGGTCCCCGTGATCTCGCCTGCTGTGCCCTTCGTGGGCCCAGCTGTCCCACTGGCCCCTTGCCTCTGCCCAGAGCTTCCAGGCCTGACCTACAGGCCTGCCCTCACCAGCGGTCGCCAGCCGACACTCAGGGATGCAGCGACCAGCGCTCTGCCAGCCTCTGGGTGGGGGAGGTGGCCGCTTGGGGCGGGATGCCCGCGGTCCAGGAGCTGGAGTCCTGGGGCTCAGGATGGAGACTCTGCCCCGGGCCAGGGCAACCAGGCCAGCTCAGCCGTGCGCGCCGCACCCAGGGCAGGTGGTCCTTCACCGAGAGGCCAGGAAGGCAGACATCCGCCCCTCCTGCAGCCAGGTGTGTGCCCCACGGCAGCCTTCCCGAAACATAGTATGAATTTTTAAAACTTTGCTTATTTTTGTTTCTCAACCACTTTATAATGTATTTTTAATTTATTTTGTAATGTCTTGTTTTTAAGTATTGCTGCTATCCTTGTTAATCTTCCCACTGTTTTTATTGCTGATTTATTTTGTGAAAGTTGTACACTAATGTTCTGTTTTATGTCAAAATCAAACGTATTTAAAGAAATCCTAGTTGTATTTAATGTGGTCATGGAACCAGCTGGAAACACAAAGCAAACAGTGACTGCACAGCAGGCAAGAGCCGGAGGTCAGGTTCATTTTGTTACATATGCAATAAACTCACGACTTTACACTGGCGGCGTCTGTCGTTCTGCCACGGAAATGAGACTGCCAGCTGCAGCTGGTGGCCAGCAGTACTGGCGAGTGTCTCGGGAAAGGCACGGCACAGAATGTAGGAGCAACAAAGAGCAGCTAATGCCACGCCGCAGCACCACGGGCCTGTGTGCACGCAGGGCGCCTAGTACACTTTAGTTTCTGCAGCCGCCAGCACTTGGTATACACCAAAGACGTCCTGCTGCCCATGGTGATCTCGCTGTGTCCCCTCCTGGCCGTGGTCCCTTCTGTCCTGATTTTCGTCACCCATGGCATTGCCATTCTCAGTGCCTCACTGAGGTGGATTTTTGCAGGGTGAATTCTCTGCTCCTGGATTCTTAGACTCAGCATGTCTCCAAGGCCCACCGTGCTGGAGCGTATACAAGAGCGTCCCCTCAGTCGCCCAGCCCTGCGCTGACAAGCTCTCAGGGTGGTGGCTTTCTTGTGTTGGTCTGACAAGGCCCTGGTGGTGGTGTTGCTGAGACATGCCAGCCACCTGTAAGTGTGGCAGGTGGCCTTCCATCTGGGGCCGAGCCCCACGAGCCCATTGCAGCTGCAGAGGACTCCTGCCTCCCGGCAGCTTCTGTCCAGCAGCCTGCCCACTGTCGCAGCCTCCCAGTTGGCTGCAAGAAGCCCTTGGAGACGCCCTCCCTTCCCTAGGTAAACCCCACACAGAGGCTGGGCGGCATCCATGGTTTTCCTTGTCTGACATTGGTATCCGGGTACTTTGGCCATACCGGACAAGGTAGGAGGAGCCCTTCCGCTACATCTCTCTGGAAAAAATCAGAACTGTGCAAATTTGTCCTGGGAGGTTGGCTAGAGCACAGGGGAGCCAGCTGACCTCAGCTCTGCCTGAGTCTGTTTCCTTACTAGCTGCAGCTACATCCGGGTTCTGGAAAGCATGTCTGCCCCTGTCGAATCACCTGTTCATGGGACTCTTGGAATCCTTTTATGTCCCTGTTCCACAGAAAATGTCAGCTGAAGTTTTCTCAGTCTCGAAGAGCCCGCTTTTGGTCTTGCTGATATCTTTGTTGTTGTGTTTTTGGAAAGGCAGGTTTACAGAGAGGAGAGACAGAGAAGGACCTTCCGTCCACTGCCTCACTCCCCAGGCGGCTGCAGTGGCCACAGCCGAGCCGATCAGGAGCCAGGAGCCAGGAGCTTCTTCCAGGTCTCCCACGTGTGTGCAAAGTCCCAAGGCTTTGGGCTGAACTCGACTGCTTTCCCAGGCCACAAGCAGAGAGCTGGGTGGGAAGTGGGGCTGCTGGGACAGGAACCGGCATCCATATGGGAGCTTGGCACGTGCAAGGCAAGGACTTAACCACTAGCCTACTGCACTAAGCCATTGATCTGGTTTTATGTTTGCTTATTTCTGCCAGCTTTGGATTTAGTTTGTTTCTGATTATCTAGTCCCTGAGGGGTTATATTAGACTGTGAGATTTGAGACCAGCTTTTCAGCCCTGTTCAGGCTTCAGCTGGGAGCCATGACTGCTGTGTCACAGAAGAGTGGCGGCTGGGCCCGGCCCCGCCATGGGCCACACGCATCTCGGCCGCTGGGCCTGCAGCTGTCCGTGCTCAGCACTGCTTTCCTGGCACCCATAAGTTTGATTGTGTTTTTTCATTTTCATTTATCTCCTGGTATTTCTAATTTTCCTTAGGATTTATTCTTTGATCTCCTGGCTGAGGGAGTCTGCTTTGATTTCCACATATCTGTGAATTTCTTAGCTTTTCTGTGTGACAGCTTTCTAGCTTTCTAGCTCCCTGTAGTCAGAGAAAATACCCGTGTTTTCAGCGTTAGTGAGCTGAGCTTGCTGCGTCCTTCGCTGCAGAACACCCCGCAGGTGCTGGACGACAGCTCGAGCTCGGCTCCTGGGTGTGGCTGCTGCGGCCGTTTGGGGAATGGGACATCTCTGTCTCTCCTTGTAACTCTGCCTTTCAAATTTAAAAATAAATTAATTAAAGGCTGAGAGAGAAAAGCAGAGCTGCCATAGTTCACTCTGCAGATTGGTTCTGGGAGCTGCAAACTCAGTCCTGGTGTCCCGCAGTGGTGGCAGGGCCCTGTGAGAGTCCTGGTTCCCAGGCAGTGGTAACTGGGGGCGCAGCGTGGATTGATGGGGTGGGGGGAGTGGCTGCTGGCACCCAGCCTGTGTACCACATTCCCAGCCCTGTGCCATCTTAATCCACTTCTCCATGAATGCGGAAGCCCCTGGGTGAGTGCTGGGTCGAGTTGGCACACAGTGTTGCTTGCTAAGGAAGTGAGCCCCTGGCACCTGTCTTGGCCTCGGCTTGCTGGAGCGTGGGATGCTGACGTCTGGTACTGCACGGCTGCGCCCCGGACATCAATCCTTTTCAGGAGGGGCCTCTTAAGGTCTAAGGTTGGGTTTCCAATTCTGTATTCAGATGTGGGGTCTGACCCATCATTTCTTCAGATGGACCAGGGGAAGGGGCAGGCGGCTCACCCTGCGGCTGCACAGCCCTGGCCTGACTGGCTCTCTGCACTGGGCTGTCATGCACGCAGCTCCCTCTGCTACACTCTGATCCTCCTCGGGCCCCTGTACCCCAATCTCCACAGTGCTGAGCATATCGAAGATAGAATTGCTCAAGTCTCATGTCTTCGCTGCTCCAGTGACGCTTCCTGGAGATGAATTCTGTTCCTTTGAATGTTTCTTCAGATTCCTTGTAATTTTGCTGTTGAAAAACAGAGCACTAGGAAACCGAGCACCTCCAGCCAGTGGGGCAAGCGGGAACCTCGCACCAGCAGCAAGCCTGTCACTGAACCCTGCTCTGAGCGTCTCTTCCTTTCCCTCACCCCCACATCTACAACTGCTTCAAGTCTCAACTTGTCGGGCTAGGACCCCGGCTGAGGCTGCAACAGGTCGCTCCGTCGGCCCCTGTCCCCACGCCTGCCCTCCCACCATCTTGATGACTTTTGATTCGTCTGCACCCTGGAAGCATGAAGCTGCTTCTGTGTCAGTCTGTCACGCATGCACGGGCTTGGACATGGTCCTTGTTGATCTGCCTTAGTCCACCGGGCTGCAACTCAACTGGGTACTCCAGGGCAGCGCACGGTCAGCAAGTTTCTCTTGCAGTTCAGCCACCTGGAAAGCCAAGGTCAAGGTGCTGGCGGCTTGGGACCGTTGTGAGGAACGTCTTCCTGAGTCACAGCCGCCACTCATATTGCCATCAAGTCACATGACAGGAGCAGGGGAATGTCTCCCTGGGGCCTCTGCTGTAAGCAGTAACTCCATCCTCATTTCACACCTAATCCCCTCCTCAGCCCCTTCCCCTCAGGGTTTCACACAGCCCAGGGCTCACTTCCTACACCTCACATCCCTGGAACCCTCTTGGGAAATGCAGGCAACAGGGCGGCCACAGTTGGCTCAGGGCTGGGGGAGTCGGGACCTGGCTTTGCTCACCCACAGCATCAGGTCACAGAAGTCATCAGAGCGCGAGGCCAGGAAGCTCCTCAAGCTGTACTGATGGGACAGTCGGCCGGGCCCTTGGGTGCTTGGCCTGGGTGGTGGTGGCAAGTAAACACAGATGCAGAACTGGCAGCTTGTTGGTCCAGACAAGCCATGGTAGGCCGACCTGGAGGCATGGCAGGGCATCCTCCGGACAGACGGGGAAGGAATGTCCAATAGGTGTGGTGGTGCAGGGACCAGGCTGTGGTGCCCAGGAGGACCCATGTCCATCCTCCCACAGGGCTGGCAGGGCCCAACCCTCAAGAGCTTCCACCCCAGTGTGCATGTGCCAGCCAGACCTTGTTCTGACACACTGCTCCCAGGGGCCAGTCCTTGGCTTGGCTAGAGCCCGAGAACAGCAGCTGCCACTCGCCCAACGGCCACAGCGACACATCACGTGCCCTCAGATTTCAGCCAAACACCTGTGACCACTTCTGTAAAACAGAGGCAGGTCTTGGTCTCACCCACTGTGGAGACAGACACCTCAGCAAACCGACACTGCCGAAAACTGGAAGAATAGATTCCAACTGAGAGAGTGAGCCTTCAGGCCCTTGTTCCCCCAGAGCGCAGTAACAACTAGAGACTGGCGGAAACATTGACTGGTGCTCGGGCCGGAGGGCCCCAGCGCCCAGGGAGATGCCTTGCCCGTCGCGGGCCCACTCTGCCCTGGCCCGACCCCATTCCCTCTCCCTTCTGCGAACACGGCACATACGAGTCCCGGGCTGCATGTCACATGGAGAGCCCCGCTGGCAGCAGCCTGGAGGAGCAGCACGCGCTGGCATGCAGGACTGTGGATGGCAGGGTGCAAAGCAGCAGCCACGGCACCAGGAGAGCGGTGGGGAATGCTCAGAGGAAAACCAAGGCCCTTTCCAGAGCTGTAGCGTATCTGAGAGCACTGGAAATGAGGTCTTTGTAGTTTCCAAAGATGACCTGGGGAGGAGGGAGTGAGCGCTCCTGCAGGTTGCATGACCAGCACTCAGGCAGGCTGGCATCCCAGGGGCGGTGCTTGCCCAGCTCTGCCTCTGCCCTGGCTTCTGGACCCGGAGCTCAAGTCTTCACACTGGGCTGACTGGAAAAAGCAGCAGCTCCTCCACAGAAGGTCATAGGACACACAAGGAAATAAGAAAGCAAAGGCCACTCACTGCCAGGACCAAAATGCCACCGACAGCGCTGCTTTGAGTCCTGGCTGTTCCACTTCCAATCCAGCTCCCTGCTGATGGGCCTGGAAAAACAGTGGAGGGGGGCTCACGCACTTGGGCCCCTTTACGCACGTGACAGACTCAGATGAAGCTCCTGGCTTCAGCCTGGCCCAGAGCCGACCCTTGGAGCCATTTAGGGAGCGCACCAGTGGCTGGAAGACCTGTGAATAAGCCTTAGGTTACCTAGGTTCAGTTAGCCCATAATAACCAGTTATTCTGTAATGAACAACAATGTTAGGGCCCGGCGGCGTGGCCTAGCGGCTAAAGTCCTCACCTTGAAAGCCCCAGGATCCCACATGGGCGCCGGTTCTAATCCCGGCAACTCCACTTCCCATCCAGCTCCCTGCTTGTGGCCTGGGAAAGCAGTCGAGGACGGACCAGTGCATTGGGACCCTGCACCCATGTGGGAGACCTGGAAGAGGTTTCAGGTTCCCGGCTTCGGATCGGCTCGGCATCGGCCCGTTGCGGCTCACTTGGGGAGTGAATCATCGGACAGAAGATCTTCCTCTCTGTCTCTCCTCCTCTGTGTATATCTGGCTGTAATAAAATGAATAAATTAAAAAAAAATGTTGTACATGATATGTAATTTTATCTGCCATTTTTTTGTACATCTTAAAACTGTGAAAAGAACCAAACAGAAATATGGAAAACCAACTAGAGGAAATGGGAAAGCACGGCGACTAGGTGACAAGAGTCAAACAGAAATCCTGGGGCTGAAACATTCCGTGGAGGGCAGAAGCAAGGAATGGGTGAGCCTAAAGACAGTTCATCCGGAATTCAGAGCAAGAAGCTCAGCGAGGGAAGAATGGCCAGGGTCGGGCAGGACTCCTGGGATGCCGGCGTCACCAGCGCGTGTGCTGTCGAAGGCCGGCGAAGCGAGAGAGCAAGGGGCGGGAGGGTATGAAGACACCAGCGTCCCAGAGGGGCGAGCACGGATCCCA